>NC_033795.1:57710912-57753791 GCF_001876935.1 Asparagus officinalis
GACCCAACCGGTCCAAATGGTCAAAAAATTGACCGTTGGACTAGGCAGCTGTTTGTTGGAAATTTGCAGTAAAAAGACAATGAAAGAAAATTTGACTTGTATTCCCTCAAAATCAATTACAATTTGGATTCCGATTACAAAAGAGAGGAGAATGAATTTGATTCTCCCATTTGTTTAAAACTGGGTTCTTCTTGGTAGCGGTGGAGTGCCTCCTTCGATTGATCTCGTCGAACTTGCTCTCCGTTGACGATCCGACCGTCCTTCTTCACTGGAATAATTGAAGTGCTTGATGACTTCGGTTTAGAACTCTTGACGAGTGTAAAGAACTCTGAACGAGTTAAGAACTCTGACAAGAGTTGTTGAAAACCGACTGTTTTGTTTGATGAGATTAAGTTGGGTTGCAAACTTAATCACGAACTCTTGAAATGAGTTTCAAAAATAAACTCAGAGTGAGTTAAAACTCTATAACAGAGTTGTTAGAACCGAAGATTCGGTTAATTGCCAAGTGGACTAGGTTGTTGATGAAGGGATCCCTCGGGATTCGATTAACTGATCGTTGATCAGTTCTTTGATTTCCAAAAGATCTTCTTCTTCGTTAAATTGCTGAGATTTGATGACCTTAGGCGGTTTTGATGCCAGCTCACCTAAACCTTATGCAGTTTTGATATCAGAAAATCGATCAACCGACCAACCCCTTACTCAGTTGAGTAAGTTGGTTATTTATAGGGTGATGTGGGGTGTAACCAACCCCTATTTCCGCTCCTTTGTGGGCGAGAATCCCTCAGAACGTGGGATAACGGCTTTGAGGCCGTTCGGCTTGCGTTTGAACAAGTCAAAACGCCTCAGTTGGCGTTCTGGGCTTTAACTCTGCGTCCAAGACTTGAGACGCAGAGTTAAATCTCTGTTAGAGATTTGAGACACACGGGCCGTTGGTGCGTTGAAATTCAACTCTGCGTCCAGAGTTTGGGACACGTAGTTGAACCTATTGAAGAACGCACGTTATGTGTGCGTTTGGTGCTTGAACTCTGCGTTGCAGAGTTAGACATTCGCTGGAGAACGCACAAGTTGTGTGCGTTTCGAATTTGAGAAACGCAGAATTAAACTTCTACGTTTGATAGAGGTTGTTGACTTGTAACCTCGTCTACCATGACATTGCAAAGGCCATTGTTTATTGGTCTTTGCCTGTTATAAGATATGAGAGTCGTCAGATTGTAACTCTCACCAACGATCGTGAAGGCCACTGAATAGGGTTTTCATCAGCTGTCGGAAGCGTCGTCAAATTGTAACTCTTCTCGATCTGTGTGAAAAGTCTCCTATTTGCCCCTTCCGACTGTCGACCCGAAAGCTATTTGATTGTAGCTTTCGTTGTGAGAGCTTGACGGGAATCAACATCCATAGTGTTTTGAAGATGGATATTTGCCCACAGCTCTCTACCAAGCGACTCACCAACTAAGTCCAACCTTTTATTTCTGAAATCATTACACTGCTCATCAGCATCTCTAATAGTTGCTAATATAATATTAGTCATGCTGTTGTCGCAGCCATCAAGATCAATCATCTCAGAGATGAGGCCGTGTTTATAGCGGTTGCAGAGTTGCGGATGCAGTGATTAGAAAGTCGTCTGATTGTAACTTCCATTATCAGGGCTTGATAGGGATTAGCTATCCATTGTGATTTTTAGACAGCCTACAGAACCCCCTCCAAAGTTTTCGAAAGTTCGCGGTTGACTGGGACGAATTTTCGGAATACTTTGGATCTCAAAATTTAGAAGACGTTGTCAGACTTAGTTGATTGGAATCTAATTGTACTCATCCAATGGACTCTTTTGTGGGGTCACTTATTTCTTCTTGGCTTTTAGTCGCTTTGATAGCTGACATTAGCCTCCCTCTATTTATTTGGAACCATGTCTTGGCTATAAACATAGAGGAAGTCGTGTGGTTGAGTCAGAACGCACAGATAGATTTCTTGCGTTATTGAACTGAAACGCAGGGTTAAATTCTGCGTTTAGGGATTCCATCAATGTAGATGCACGGCGGATTATAACGCAGGGGTGAATTCTGCGTTCAGAAGCTCAAGCGTCACAGGCGCACAGGCCACGTTTGGCGGGATTTTGGGCCTAGAACCCCGACCCGATTTGACAGCTCATAGCTGTCTATAAATAGACCGCTAAGGGTCAAATCAAAAGTCACCCGACTTTTTGCCTCCTCTCTTTCGGAAGATTTTTAACGAAGCCTCTTCGTTTTCGACGTCGGTGATCCTGTTCATCATCTCCAACCCTCTTCCATGGGTTCCAAGAAGAAAGCTGCTCCACGCCCAAGATCCCCTGCTGCAGCGGTGCCGCCGTTTCAGGTTCCGCCCGTCGGTGGTAAGCGTCGCCCTTCGTGGCCGTCAAACTCGCTTCGGCGAGTTCTTTAAAACCCTAGATGTATCGCCATCAAACTTGCTTCGGCGAGTTCTCTGAAAAACCCTAGATGGGTTCTTGCAAACGAGGGAGATGACTCGTTTTGTTATTGTAACGCAGAGTTAAGACTCTGCGTTTTGAATTCGAAACGTCAAGGGCTTGACCTTTGCGTTTATGAAATTTTTTAACGCCAGGCTTGAACTGTGCGTTCGAAAACTTAACGCAGAGTTTAACCTCTGCGTTGATGAAAATTAACGCCAGGCTTTAACTGTGCGTTCGAAGACTTAACGCAGAGTTTAGCCTTTGCGTTGATGAAAATCAACGTTAGGTCTGAACTGTGCGTTCGAAAATTTAACGTAGAGTTCGACCTTTGTGTTAATGAGCTTTAAACGCCAGATCTGAACTGTGCGTTCGAAACTTTAACGCAGAGTTCGACCTTTGCGTTGATGAACTTTAAACGCCAGATCTGGACTGTGCGTTCGAAACTTTAACGCAGAGTTCGACCTTTGCGTTGATGAACTTTAAACGCCAGATCTGAACTGTGCGTTCGAAACTTTAACGCAGAGTTCGACCTTTGCGTTGATGAACTTTAAACGCCAGATCTGAACTGTGCGTTCGAAACTTTAACGCAGAGTTCGACCTTTGCGTTGATGAACTTTAAACGCCAGATCTGAACTGTGCGTTCGAAACTTTAACGCAGAGTTCGACCTTTGCGTTGATGAACTTTAAACGCCAGATCTGAACTGTGCGTTCGAAACTTTAACGCAGAGTTCGACCTTTGCGTTGATGAACTTTAAACGCCAGATCTGAACTGTGCGTTCGAAACTTTAACGCAGAGTTCGACCTTTGCGTTGATGAACTTTAAACGCCAGATCTGAACTGTGCGTTCGAAACTTTAACGCAGAGTTCGACCTTTGCGTTGATGAACTTTAAACGCCAGATCTGAACTGTGCGTTCGAAACTTTAACGCAGAGTTCGACCTTTGCGTTGATGAACTTTAAACGCCAGATCTGAACTGTGCGTTCGAAACTTTAACGCAGAGTTCGACCTTTGCGTTGATGAACTTTAAACGCCAGATCTGAACTGTGCGTTCGAAACTTTAACGCAGAGTTCGACCTTTGCGTTGATGAACTTTAAACGCCAGATCTGAACTGTGCGTTCGAAACTTTAACGCAGAGTTCGACCTTTGCGTTGATGAACTTTAAACGCCAGATCTGAACTGTGCGTTCGAAACTTTAACGCAGAGTTCGACCTTTGCGTTGATGAACTTTAAACGCCAGATCTGAACTGTGCGTTCGAAACTTTAACGCAGAGTTCGACCTTTGCGTTGATGAACTTTAAACGCCAGATCTGAACTGTGCGTTCGAAACTTTAACGCAGAGTTCGACCTTTGCGTTGATGAACTTTAAACGCCAGATCTGAACTGTGCGTTCGAAACTTTAACGCAGAGTTCGACCTTTGCGTTGATGAACTTTAAACGCCAGATCTGAACTGTGCGTTCGAAACTTTAACGCAGAGTTCGACCTTTGCGTTGATGAACTTTAAACGCCAGATCTGAACTGTGCGTTCGAAACTTTAACGCAGAGTTCGACCTTTGCGTTGATGAACTTTAAACGCCAGATCTGAACTGTGCGTTCGAAACTTTAACGCAGAGTTCGACCTTTGCGTTGATGAACTTTAAACGCCAGATCTGAACTGTGCGTTCGAAACTTTAACGCAGAGTTCGACCTTTGCGTTGATGAACTTTAAACGCCAGATCTGAACTGTGCGTTCGAAACTTTAACGCAGAGTTCGACCTTTGCGTTGATGAACTTTAAACGCCAGATCTGAACTGTGCGTTCGAAACTTTAACGCAGAGTTCGACCTTTGCGTTGATGAACTTTAAACGCCAGATCTGAACTGTGCGTTCGAAACTTTAACGCAGAGTTCGACCTTTGCGTTGATGAACTTTAAACGCCAGATCTGAACTGTGCGTTCGAAACTTTAACGCAGAGTTCGACCTTTGCGTTGATGAACTTTAAACGCCAGATCTGAACTGTGCGTTCGAAACTTTAACGCAGAGTTCGACCTTTGCGTTGATGAACTTTAAACGCCAGATCTGAACTGTGCGTTCGAAACTTTAACGCAGAGTTCGACCTTTGCGTTGATGAACTTTAAACGCCAGATCTGAACTGTGCGTTCGAAACTTTAACGCAGAGTTCGACCTTTGCGTTGATGAACTTTAAACGCCAGATCTGAACTGTGCGTTCGAAACTTTAACGCAGAGTTCGACCTTTGCGTTGATGAACTTTAAACGCCAGATCTGAACTGTGCGTTCGAAACTTTAACGCAGAGTTCGACCTTTGCGTTGATGAACTTTAAACGCCAGATCTGAACTGTGCGTTCGAAACTTTAACGCAGAGTTCGACCTTTGCGTTGATGAACTTTAAACGCCAGATCTGAACTGTGCGTTCGAAACTTTAACGCAGAGTTCGACCTTTGCGTTGATGAACTTTAAACGCCAGATCTGAACTGTGCGTTCGAAACTTTAACGCAGAGTTCGACCTTTGCGTTGATGAACTTTAAACGCCAGATCTGAACTGTGCGTTCGAAACTTTAACGCAGAGTTCGACCTTTGCGTTGATGAACTTTAAACGCCAGATCTGAACTGTGCGTTCGAAACTTTAACGCAGAGTTCGACCTTTGCGTTGATGAACTTTAAACGCCAGATCTGAACTGTGCGTTCGAAACTTTAACGCAGAGTTCGACCTTTGCGTTGATGAACTTTAAACGCCAGATCTGAACTGTGCGTTCGAAACTTTAACGCAGAGTTCGACCTTTGCGTTGATGAACTTTAAACGCCAGATCTGAACTGTGCGTTCGAAACTTTAACGCAGAGTTCGACCTTTGCGTTGATGAACTTTAAACGCCAGATCTGAACTGTGCGTTCGAAACTTTAACGCAGAGTTCGACCTTTGCGTTGATGAACTTTAAACGCCAGATCTGAACTGTGCGTTCGAAACTTTAACGCAGAGTTCGACCTTTGCGTTGATGAACTTTAAACGCCAGATCTGAACTGTGCGTTCGAAACTTTAACGCAGAGTTCGACCTTTGCGTTGATGAACTTTAAACGCCAGATCTGAACTGTGCGTTCGAAACTTTAACGCAGAGTTCGACCTTTGCGTTGATGAACTTTAAACGCCAGATCTGAACTGTGCGTTCGAAACTTTAACGCAGAGTTCGACCTTTGCGTTGATGAACTTTAAACGCCAGATCTGAACTGTGCGTTCGAAACTTTAACGCAGAGTTCGACCTTTGCGTTGATGAACTTTAAACGCCAGATCTGAACTGTGCGTTCGAAACTTTAACGCAGAGTTCGACGGTGGCCGAGCCACCTATAGGTGGCTCGGTGGCCGCCGAGCCACTTGTGGCCGGCCACCCTGTGCCCAAGGCACAGTGAGGGTAGCCTATAAATAGGCCACCCCCTTGTTCATTTGAGAAGGTTGGATTTTGGAGGAGGCGAAGCCCTGCAGGATTGGAGACTCAGATCTAAAAAAGATCTCAACTTTGGGACATCAAGGACTTGCTCATCCAGATCTGGTGCTCGGCGATCATCAACGTCAAATAAGGCAGGTGTTCGAGAGGATCGGATCTCAGATCTACGTTGCTACACTCCGGATCTAAGCTTGGTCTTAGATCCCGAGACTTGGACGATTGTTTCCTTGGTGAAACAATCCTCCCCGGCTATTATTTCCTTGGTGAAATAATACCCGTTGTACTGCGTAGATCCGACCGGATCTAGATCGCGCGGTGGTCCACGGCAATAACCCCGGCGCAGGCAAAGAACCCACAAAAGCGAGCGACCGCAAAACAGGAGCTCGCGATTCGTTCGACAAACAAGGAAACAAAGTTGTAATTTTCATTTCTTTTCAATTTGATTTTCGTTGTAACCGGATCTTATAAAAAGACCGGATCTTTGTAATCGATAGACTATTACAAGAGTGTACAATGGAATCATTAATGAAGAAAGCAACAGTTTTCCCAGCGAACAATCTGGCGACCACAGTGGGAGCCAACGATCTCGCTGCCGAGATCGTTGCGTCGCACAAACAAGGAAACAAAGTTGTAATTTTCATTTCTTTTCAATTTGATTTTCGTTGTAACCGGATCTTATAAAAAGACCGGATCTTTGTAATCGATAGACTATTACAAGAGTGTACAATGGAATCATTAATGAAGAAAGCAACGGTTTTCCCCGCGAACACTTAGACCAGTTTATGATAGTCTTCATCGACGATATTCTTATCTACTCGAGGTCGGAGGCAGAGCACTAGCAGCATTTGGGGTTAGCATTGCAGATATTGAGAGAGCACCAGTTGTATGCTAAGTTTAGCAAGTGTGAATTCTGGTTATCGCGAAGGATAACTCAACAACACTACGTCGGACAACGTGTCGCAAATAGAGAACTCAACGCCAACAATCGAGGGTCAGTTCTATGTTGAACCAACAAACACGAGCTAAAGATCAGAAAATCAGGAATCGACTTCAAGTTTAAAATTCCGACAACGGTCAGACAATAAATGCAGCACCGGAACCCTTACAGACATTCGACAAAGCACTGAATAGCCTGAAGGATTGAAGGAATCAAGAATAGAAGCCATTCAAAAGTCCCGTCATACCGATTGAAGGTTGGGACAATCATATACAAAGTATTCCAGACTCTCCTATAAAAGAACGAGGCTGAAATACTTTGGAAGGGGTATCGGTAGGCGTATAAAACTGCTTATAGGTCCCTTAACATAGCTCGGCACGATGATTCAACAAACCAACGAACCATCGGGCGACATATCCAAACACGATTGTCGGACCACAACACCGAAGCCAAGTGACACGCGACGAAGCGGATTAACGAGGCGACGAGGCTAACGAACCGCATGCAAACAATGGAATACATCCACTCGCATGCGAAATCAAGCTAACGGTTCGGTGAGTCAACGAGTCATCCAACCATAGAACGGATTTGAACTCAAACACCAAGGCGGATTTACTGCCAAATCGGGATCCGGACTTCCAAATCAGAGTTCAGATCAACGACGAGGTGGGTTTACTGCCAAATCAGTATTCAGATCAACGAATCAGAGTCCAAATCAACAGCGAAACTGAAAAAACGTCGAAAACCAACCTTTGGAGGACTCGGCCAAAACCGAGCCACCAAAAGGTGTCTCGGTGGCCGAGCCACCAATTGGTGGCTCGGCTTTGGCTGAGCCACCAAAGGTCTGAGTGCCTATAAATAGGGTTGCTGATGGCTCATTGGTGAAGGGGTGGAACTTTTGGAGGCCGAAACTCTACCGATTAAGAAACTGAATATTGGACTTTGAAGCTTTGAAGACTTGGATTTTCAGATCTGGTTCTTGGCGAGCATCCACGTCAGAAAAGGCAGGAGTTCGAGAGAGGAAGATCAGATCTGAGATCCACACGGTAATACTCCGGATCAAAACTTGGTTTTTGATCCCGAGAAGGTTATTATTTCCTTGGTGAAATAGTACCCCCGGCTGTTATTTCCTTCGTGAGATAACACCCGTTATACCATGTAGATCCGACCAGATCTAGATCGCGCGGTAGTCCACGGATTAACCCCGGCGTAGGCGAAGAACCCACAAAAGCGAGTGACCGTAAAACAGGAGCTCGTGATTCATTCGAAAAACAAGGAAGATTGTAACTTTTTTCTTTTTTTTTTTTGATCTCGTTGTAACCGGATCTTATAAAAAGACCGGATCTTTCTGTAACCGATAAACTGTTACCAAAGAGTGCAATGACTTCAATGAAAGCAACAATTTTTCCCACGAACATATTCGTGCATTCAACACTTTCATGGTTAGAGTCTGGATATAATGCTTAGAATTTTGATCTGTCAATCCTTAACAGATTGTCAAACCCCTTCGTGTTAAGTCCTTATCACTTAACACCAAGAACCCCTACTGAGTGATTTGTACAAGTCAACACTCTCACTGTGATTTGTACTCCCACTCCCACTGTCCACTTGGTCAAACCTTCCTACAGTTAGGACCACAGTCAAAATCCCCTCTCGATTCCTTCAATGAACGAGAGGTCTACAAATCGAGTGATCAAACCTATAAAAGTTAGGGTCATCTCACACTCCCACTCTCACTTGGTCAAACCTTCCTATAGTTAGGACCAAAACCAAAATCCCCTCTCGATTCCTTCCATGAACGAGAGGTCCACTTTCAAATCGAGTGATCAAACCTTCCTACAGTTAGGATCACCTCAAACTCCCATTTGGTCAAACCCTCCTACAGTAAGGACCAAAACTACAATTCACTCTTGATAAACGAGAAATTCATCTTTAGTTTGATAATCAAACCTTCCGACAGTTAGGATTATCCGAATCTTTTTTGATTCTCGGAGTGGAGATCCCACTCTTAGTTTCACCTTTCCAGACTCTTGAAGTGGAGATCCCACTTTGAGTTTCCTTTTATGACTGGAGATAGAATATAAACTTCTTCCTCTTCATCTTTGGGAGATAGAATATAAAATTCTTCCTCTCCCGCATCGGGTTCGTCTTTGCCCCAGGAGAAGACACAAATTCTTCCTCTCCCGCATCGGGTTCGTCTTTGCCCCAGGAGAAGACACCACTTTTTCAAACTCCTAACATCCGGGCCTCACATGCCCGAGGAATTTTATCCCGAATCCTGAGTAGGGATAAGTCAACGCCTAACATGTCCGGGCCTCACATGCCCGAG
The DNA here is from genome assembly GCF_001876935.1 of Asparagus officinalis. Lineage (NCBI taxonomy): Eukaryota > Viridiplantae > Streptophyta > Magnoliopsida > Asparagales > Asparagaceae > Asparagus > Asparagus officinalis. Next base: position 57,720,054 of record NC_033795.1, read on the forward strand.
GAATTTTATCCCGAATCCTGAGTAGGGATAAGTCAACGCCTAACATGCATTGCCGGTTTAGTCTTTCACCGATTGAAAAAGATATCAGAATCCAGTCTGGGGCATTTTATCCCAAAGCCTAAGTAGGGATAAGTCAGCGCTTAACTCACGTTGCGTCTGGGGCATTTTATCCCAAAGCCTAAGTAGGGATAAGTCAGCGCTTAACTCACGTTGCTGGGTGGTTCGTTCCCGTAAAAAATGACCGAGTCTACGTATTCAGCATCGTAGCAACAAAAATCCATGCCTTTTATTCATGGGGAATTCTATCCCGAATCCTGAGTAGGGATAAGTCAACGCCTAACACGCGTTGCTGGGTGGTTCGTTCCCGTAAAAACGACCGAGTCTACGTATTCAGCATTGTAGCAACAAAATCCGTGCCTTTTATGCATGGGGAATTTTATCCCGAATCCTGAGTAGGGATAAGTCAACGCCTAACACGCGTTGCCGGTTAGTTCTTAACCGTAAAAAGAACAAAAGCCCACATATTCGACATTGTGGCAGGTTGTTATTCATAACGCCAAAATCCGTGCTTCACACGTACGGGGAATTTTATCCCGAAGCCTAAGTAGGGATAAGTCAGCGCCTAACACGCGTCGCCAGGTAGTCTAGTCCCGTGAGAAAGACGAAGTCTACGTATTCAATATCGTAGCACTAAGAGAGTTAACTCTCTTAGCACAACGTCACATGCGGAACGGACTTAAACAATCCGCACGCAAGCCCAATTCAAACGGTAATCGGTAAAGGCACGTCAAATCCGTTGAAGGCTGAGGATTTGCCAAAAATCCTAAGTCTACATCTGATACACATTGCTGTTTAGTCTTTTCACAGGAGAAAGACGAAGTCTAGGTATTCAATATCGTAGCACTAAAAGAGTTAAGACGAAGTCTAGGTATTCAATATCGTAGCACTAAAAGAGTTCACTCTTTTAGCATAACGTTACATGCGGAACGGACTTAAACAATTCGCATGCTAGCCTGACTCAAACGGTAGTCGGTAAAGGCTTATCAAACCCGTTGATGGCTGAGGATTTGCCAAAAATCCTACATATGCGAAAGTCACTGACGCACCACCCCCATTAGTTGGTCTCGTGACTTGGACATCTAACAAATTTAGGATAAGATCCACACGTGCAGATGAATCAGCTTTAATAGTTGGTCCTGCAGCCTAATATTTGGGACCGCCATGCTCCAACGTCTTAAGAGCTTAAACTGTGTAGACTCCAGCAAACATATGAGTATAAACTATGTTAACACCGGTCAACGCGTTACAGCAAAGATCGATGCCGGTCAAAGTATCAGCAATCTCACCAAAATAAGGCGAACGATGATTTCAGAGAGTTCAATCGCATTCAGATATGAATTTCTGACGAAGATGATCAGTTCAAAGTCAACTCAACGGCACGAGCTAAGTTCAGAAACTTACACATCAACTTCAATTCAAGATTTCGGCAACGGTCAGACGATAAACACAGCACCGGAAGAACTTCATCTATTCGACAAAACACTGAATAGACTAAAGGCTGAAGGAGTCAAGAATTGAAGCAGTTCACAGGACCCTCTACGAGTTCGAGGAAAGGGCCTATCCTATCCAAAGCATTCCAGACTCCCCTATAAAAGAACGAGTCTGAAATTCTTTGGAGGGGGTATTTGTAGGCGTCAAAAATTGCCTATAGGTCCCCGATCACAGCTCGAGACGGAGAGAAGACGACGAATGTTGTTATCTGAGTCTAAGAGGATTATCTGACACCGACAAGCGCCTGAAGCAAAACGGCGAATCAAGTGACCTACGCGCTCGACAGTCAGCTCGCACCCGCCAATCAGCTCGCGTGTGTCAATCAACATGCGCGCATCAATCAGTTCATACGCGTCGATCAACACACGCGTGACAGTTAGTTCGTGCACGTCGGTCAACACACGCACGTTAATCAGTTTGCACGCGTCGGTCAACACGCGCGCGTCAACCAATTCATGCGCATGCGTTAATCAACACGCGTGCGTCAATCAACACACGTTCGACGGTCGGTTCCGCAACGAAGCGTACAAGTCAACAAGACGATCAATTACTCAAAACGATGGAAAATACAAGTCCCGGAAAGACCAAAAAACACCAGAGCTCAGCAAAACATCAAAACACTGCGCCGCGTCCGCGCGGGTCAGACCGCGTCCACGCGGGTCGGCCAAGTCCGATCCGTGGTGGAGCGGGTCGGACAAAGCCGACCCACGCCCGTGCGGGTCGGACCAAGCCGACCCGTGCCAGCGCGGGTCAGACTTGCCCACGCGCGCTGTTTCGTCCCCTGTTCGGTTTTTTGACGGTTTTCTGGGGATTTATCTGTTCCAGGAGGTCCTAACTGACTTGATATCATCCCTAAACGTGGTTAGGTGGTTATTGACTAAAGATAAGGCCAAATCACTCATTCTCATCCACAAACCCGCATCCGAAGCCCGATAAATACAAGCCTAGGGGCTCCTTTCAGAGGGGGGATCAATTATCAAGAGGAGGAGGTGCTGCCGGATTGTGGAGTCAAAGGAGCACGATTTCAGTGAGGGTTGACAGATCTTGGCGAGTTCTTTGGCATAAAGAAGGAGAGTTTGAGAGATCCGACACCCGTTCCCGTTCGTTCCTCGAGATTAGGCTTGGTCTTAATCTCGAGAAGAGATACTGATTTTGCTTGGTCGATCTCAGCGCTTCAAATCAAATACTTCCTCAGTGAAGGCGAAGCTCTGCCAAATTTTCTATCAACCGGATCCAGATCAAAGGTGGTCCACGGATAAACCCCGACACAGGCAAAGATCCCACGCAAGCAGAAGACCGATAAACAATCTCCCTGCGTTTGTTTTGACGAGAGTTGTAAAGTTTTGTTTTTATTGTGTAAAAGTTTTATAAAAAGACTATATTTTTGTTTTCATTGTAACGACTGAAGTTGTAATGAATACCGCAATGAATACATCAACTTTCGATGGAAACAGGGTATATATAGGATGAAAAAACAAAGCCCAAAACCCAAGTAAATCACCCAAAAACAATAAAATAAATAAAAATCAGAAACTAGTCGTTACTTTGCAACGGTCAGCTGATCAGTCGACTTATAAGTCGACTTATAAGATGGTTACAGGTTTTGACAGAGTTTGGAAATTTATGTATCTGGATTTGTAAAATCAATTAAAATTAGTAAATCAACTCCAAAAGTCATGAAATTTTTAGAGAAGTTTCTAGACATGTAGGTAAATGTGTTAAAAATGAATGTCTTAAATTTCACTTAACAGTTGAGAGAAATAATTATTTGAACACATATATTCTAGATTCTAAAAACTGCTGAAACACCCGATTTTGTAAAATCAATTTGATACAGTAAATCAATTCCAAAAACATTTTGGAAAATTGTTATAAACATGTAATAGAACATGCTAGAAAAATAAATTTTCAAAGTTGCATTTCCTATTTATGAAAACTCATCTGTTTTTTGAAAGCATGCACGAACATGTGCACAAACATGAACTTATTTAAAACTTGATTTTGTAAATTCAATTAAACATAACAAATTAATTCCAAAATCCATAAAACTTTGGAAAACTTTTATAAAAATGAAAACAAACATGTTAAAGAGGGAATTTTTTTTAATATATCAGTTCGTATTTATGAAAACTTACTATTTTGTAAAACTTGTAAATACATGTGTACATAAACTTCTTGATTTTTGACTATTGAGTTAAATAATATTTTGAAACCTTATAAAATAATTTTATAGACTTAATAAAAGATGTATATAATGATTGTTAAGTCCAAAAACCAATAACTTAATATTTTGTCAAAATTGCTCAAAATCAAGAATTGTGTATATGTGTGATATTGAGCTCTAAGAGGGGTGGGGGGGTTATTCGTTGGTGTAATTTGGTGTAATTTGGGGTAAATTGTTCCAATGGGGTAATTTTACCCAATGGGATAATTGAGATCAATCTTAAAATATTTTGATGTTTATTTTAACTATTATGCTAGATTAACAAATTTTTTAATTGCAATAATTATTTAATCATTCATACATCTAATTACAATGATGATGATAAAGTCTCAATTATTACAAATAAAGTCTCAGTCGGTAACTTAAATCTTAATTATTACAAATATAATCTATCGGCATATAACTTTGCTCTAGACTCATTGGGCTATGTTTGTCCCATCCTCCCACATTGTGTTTGCCATTTGTTCTCTCTAACGTGATACAACTATCCGTTGTGCTTGTTGAGTTTGTAGGTCATCGTCCTCATCAGAATCACCATCAATCGGAGCAACATTGCGTTGTGCCTCTGGAGGAAGATCAGAAACTTCAAAGTCATCATTGGAGTTCTCCATCTTCAGAAAATTATGCAGACCGATACATGCCCAGATCATACTTTTTTGAGTCTCAAATGGAAAACCTGGAGGTTGAGACTTAAAAATTGTAAACCTAGACTTAAAAATGCCAAAAATACGTTCAATAAAATTTCAGAGTGATGAATGTCGATGGTTGAATAACTCATGAGCATTGCATGGTCGCTGACGGTTGTTAGCTGGGCCAAACTCTTTAAGGTGGTACCTCGTACCCCTACAGGGAGCCAAAAATTGTAGCCTATTTGGGTAACCACAATCAACTAGATAAAATTTACCTGCATTAACATTTCTTTAGAATTATAATCAATAAATATAAAATCTAACAATTTGATAAAAAAATATTTACCATTTGGAAGTGGAAGACTACATGCACTTCTACTCATTGCATCCTTCAGGACGCGTGAGTCATTGGCAGATCCCTCCCATCCCACTAAGACATAAATAAACCTAAGATCAAATGTGCATGCTGCAAGGATATTTTGAGAAAGATAGTCATGTCTACTACGGTATGGAGTTTGGTCCTCGCTATATACCATACATAGAATGTGGGTCCCTAGCTCCAATACAGTACTATATATTCCCATTAACATATATGAAATGTGACTTTAAAATTATAATAATAACAATGAATGAAGACTTATATAGTGTATTTAAATTTCAATACCTTGAAGTAAGGCTAAAAACGAGATTCTGATGTGACCTTTTCTGGTGGATCGGTAGGAGGAGGAGCCATCATACAAGGGGCTAATGACACAAGGGCCTGTTAAGAGCTTAAACTGTGTATACTCCAGCAAACGTACGAGTATAAACTGTGTTAATGGCGATCCGTAAGCCCTAGGGTCAACGCCGGTCAACGCGTCACCCTAGGTCAACGCCAGTCAACGCGTTGCGACACAAGTCAACGTTCGACAACGCGTTGCAAGCAAAAGTCAACGTTCGACGATTCAAAACCCTAGGGTCAACGCCGGTCAACGCGTAACCCTAGGTCAACGTCGGTCAACGCGTTGCGACAAAAAGCCAACACACGGGGATCCGAAACCCTAAGCCAGCACAATGTGGTGGAGGTAGTTCAAAGTCAACTCAATGACACAAACCAAACTCAATTCATCAGCTGCAGACTCGAGACTCCGACGACGGCCAGACAATAAACGCAGCGTCGGAAGAACCTCGGCTATTCGTCAAAGCATCGGATAGATCGAAAATCGAAAGAGTCAAGAGTTGAAGCTAACTACGCCGACTGAAGGCCAGATCAATCACATCCAAAGTATTCCAGCCTCTTCTATAAAAGAAACGAGTCAGGAACACTTTGGAGGGGGTATCTGTAGGCATCAAAAATTGCCTATAGTTCTCCACAACCGGTTCAGTGTTAACGAGCGACGATGAACGTCACCATCCAATCCACATGAGCCTAATCGACATCGACGAACGACCGAAGTGAATCAACGAGTTACGTAAGCGGATAGGACTTCGGAATCACGAAGACCCGGACCAATCGGGAACCCGGCACTGTTCACAAAAAGGACAACGCCCTCCGTGCCTCGACCACTCTAAAGACAATCCAACCATCAGAGCGGATCGAACTCTTCGTCACGCATCCAACGCACCCGGAATCACTCAAATCCGAATCCGGACGACGAATCAACCGCGAGTCAACGGCGGAACACCCAAACAGGTCTTGGCCAATAGCCGAGACACCCCCTAAGGAGTGTCTCGGCCACAACCGAGACACCCCAAGGGGGGTGTCTCGGCCATGGCCGAGACACCCCATGGGGGGTGTCTCGGCCGTGGCCGAGACACCCCTAGGGGTGTGTCTCGGCCGTGGCCGAGACACCCCATGGGGGGTGTCTCGGCCATGGCCGAGACACCCCCTAAATGCTATAAATAGCCCCCTAGTGCCTTGCTTTTGAGGGGGGAATTTTGGAGAGCTTGGCGAAGCCCTGCTGCAGTGAAGAGTGCCCGTGTGCTTCAACAAGAGGAGGAGAGGCCTTGATCAGAGCCTTCATCGCCCGTCAGATCCTTAGTATCGGCCTTAGCGTTGATACTAAGAAGAGCTATTACCTCGCTTTAGCCGAGGTATACGCTTATAGCTTCTAGATCTCACGCGGATCGACGAAGCTCTGCTTCTATATCCCCCCGCGGATAGACGAAGCTCTGTTCGATTTATCCGGATCAGAAAGTTTCTAGATCTCACGCGGATCAACGAAACTCTGTCCGATTTATCCGGACCAGATCTGAGTGCCCCGGTGGTCCACGGATATCAACATCCCCGTCACAGGCCAAAGACCCACGCAAGCAAGAGATGACAAACAGCTCTTGCGTTTGTTTGAAAGGAGTTGCATTTCTTTTGTTTTCATTGTGTAAAAGTCTTATAAAAAGACTATCTTTTTATTTCATTGTAACGATTGAAGTTGTAATGAATGCAGCAATGAATACAGCAACTTTTTCCGCAAACAGCAGTGTATTCCACCCACAGACAGATGGTCAGACAGAGAGGGTGAACCAAGTGTTGGAGGACATGTTACGAGCATGTGTCATTGACTTCCAAGGCAGCTGGAAGGATCATATTCCACTGATAGAGTTCACTTATAACAACAGTTATCAAGCGACGATCGGTATGGCTCCGTATGAGGCACTGTACGAGAGACCCTGCAGATCACCGATATGTTGGGCAGAGCCTGAGGATAGTTTGATGCTTGGACCAGAGCTTGTGAGGCAAACTACCGAGAAGGTAGCGTTGATCAGAGAGCGGATTCTAGCCGCTCAGCGTCGGCAATAGAGTTATGCAGATAAGAGGTGAAGACCCCAAGAGTTTTAGATTGGGGATTTGGTTATGCTAAAAGTATCGCCTATGAAAGGCGTACAGTGATTCGGGAGGCGAGGGAAGCTTGCACCGAGATACATTGGACCTTTCCGGATTTTGGAGCGTATTAGAGCTGTGTCATATAGACTAGATCTTCCAGCTTCTATGTCTAGTATACACAATGTATTCCATATTTCTATGCTCAAGAGGCACTTGCATGATGAGGAGCAACAGCGAGTGTTGGATGCACCGGAGATTGAGCTTCGAGATGATTTGACTACTATTGAGATCCCAGTGTCTATACTTGCTAAGGAAGACAAGAAACTCAGGAACAAGGTGATTCCATTGGTGAAAGTTCAATGGAACAGAAGTGGAGTTGAGGAAGCTTCTTGGGAGCGCGAGGAGGACATGCGACGCGACTACCCACACTTGTTCGAGCAGGTAAAACTAATTAAAGTATTTATTATATGACTTCCTACTTGTATATTTATACCTATATATGTTGATACTTATATTTAACACTAGAATGAGGGTATTTTCACTTAATTCTTAATCTTACGGAAAAATATCATTTATTGGTATATAAGTATAATACCATGTGTTTTGAGTATGAACGAGTTCATACATGAGAGGTAGAAGAGTTGAAACATGTACAAATGGCCAAACTCATGAGAAACTGGAAAATCCCAGTCCGGTCGACCGCCGCGGTCGGCCGTAGCCCGGTCAACTGCCACGGTCGACCGCGATACCTGCAGTTTGTTTTTCTTCTGTTTTGAGTTGGTTTCGGATTTCTAAACCCATATCTTTAGATCGTTAAGTATGAATATCGCTATATGCTTAACTAGTGTTTAGTATTGCGAAATGTGTATGTGTGCGGGTTGGATTAGACCCTTGTCATGCTTTTCAAGTATCTTTAAGAGTTAGATATGATTTCCTGAATTTCGAGGACGAAATTCTTTTAAGGGGGGAAGAATGTAAGACCCCGTTGATTTTGATAATTCATACATGTGGATATTAGTGAAACGCAATATTCAATATGTGAAAAATATCTTCATGGCATGGTTGTGCATGAAATCTAGCATTTTTGAGCTTATGAGAATGTATATATGCATTAGTTATGAGGTTGAGTTTGCAAATTTGCAAATCATAAGCATCAGAGTCGAAGAACTCAGTTTTCAGCTCATGAGTCGACCCATAACTGTCATGAGTCGACTCATGATATCATCTCCCTTTGTCATAAGCCTCTGCTGAGTCGACTCATAATCTTATGAGTAGACCCATGAGTCATGAGTCGACTCACGACTGAGCATGAGTCGACTCATCGAGAGTTTTCTGGTTTTTCTGGGTCGGGTTTTGTTTGGGTTTCGGGTCGGGTTTTAACTGTTTATATATATGCTCCTCTACCCGAAAACACTTCATTTTCATCAGTTCTCCCCAGAAACCCTAGTCCTCCTCTCTCCTCTCTCAAACCCTAGGTGTTCTTGGTGATTTTGGGACGTTTCAAAGGATTTTTTTAGCAGTTTCTTTTGGATTTCAGCGAAGGGAATCATTCTTCATCACATCTGAGGTGAGTAACATCTCGCCCAATCTCTCTCCTATGCTTTTATGAATTTATAAACGTTTTTCATGAGTTTTATTGAGCCTAAGACATATTTCCAAATATAAAACGATGTTCTTATTAGTGTAAATGCTAAAGATCGTATGTTTTAGATTTTTAAACTCCCACCAACAAGTTTTTGATGAAAACCCAGATCTGGGAATTTATTTAAAGAAATGAAAATATGAGTTTTATTTTGATTAAATGCTCTTTTTCATGTTTAGGGGTTAAATGTTAGGTTTAACATGCAAGTAATCATTTCTCATGCTATGTATGAATTCTTTCACTGCCTCATAGTTTAGAATTGATAGTTAAGGAGGCGTAGATCAGTATAGTGGAAGTATGGATCGAGATGGACGAGTTGCAGTTGTGATATATGCAGATTTCAGCCCGTAAGTCGACTCACGACTCATCACGAGTCGACTCATCAGGTTGAGTCGACCCATGACTGTCATGAGTCGACTCACGAAGTCATTTCCTGTTATCATATGTTTTCTGCTGAGTCGACTCGTAACAGATCATGAGTCGACCCATGAGACATGAGTTGACTCATAACTGAGCACGAGTCGACTCATCGAAGTCTTTCTTGTCTTATTTGTGTTTCTGTTAAATCACCTGCTGTGTATATATATATAGACTGTGTTCATATGTTCGAGGGTACTGTTTATCATTCTTGAATATGAGAAGTTGCCTTGTTTATCGGGTATTAAATTGTAGTGGTTATATTTTCATTCATTTAGTCCTCATGTTGGACATTCGTCTTACCCAGTCCTCGTGTTGGACATGCATTACTGATTAGTCCTCGTGTTGGACATGCATTGCTATTTAATCCTCGTGCTGGATATGCATTACCATCCGGTCCATGCGTTGGACAACGGTCACATCCGGTCCATGCGTTGGACAACGGTCACATCCGGTCCATGCGTTGGACAACGGTCACATCCGGTCCATGCGTTGGACAACGGTCACATCCGGTCCATGCGTTGGACAACGGTCACTATTTTCTTATGCAACGAGCCCTATCCCTTGGGGTTGGTTGTGATGTTGCTCGCTAGCGCTTTGACGCTCGTTGTCCCTCCCCCTTTCAGGTAACGAGCCAGGAGCCCGGAGAGTCGCAGGTTGAGGACGACCCTTACTAGTGTCTACTATCCTCTTTTTAGATGTATTTATTTTTGTACTCCACTTGAGACATTTTAGACTTGAGAGGTTTATGTTCTAGAGTTATAAAGGTTGTTTGTCTTATTTCCTGTATCAGACATTATGTACTTTGAGACATGTTGAGTTCTCCAGATCTTTATTATTCATTTCAGACTTTGACTGTGTACTTCAGCTTATTTTTGATTGATGAGATGTATTTATTTGAGTCCTATCATTCCATTAAGCAATTGTTGTATAATCTTTTACTTACTTTGTACTACACCTATTTTTGATTCCACTAGAGAGATAGTAATTGTGATGGTGAAACATGTTATTGCATGGTGTGGTGCATGGCAGGTTTGATATCTCTGGTTTCACCTCGGACTGCAGCCTTGTGTGAACCCAGGGGCGTCACATGATCTGACATCTTTGACTGTTTTGGGAGGAGGGAGATTGGAAATGAGATCTACCTTAGCTTTGTCCACTTCAATTCGCCTATTGGAAACTACATGTCCTAAGACAATGCCTTGTTTGACCATGAAATGACATTTCTCCCAATTGAGAGTCAGATTTTTCTCCCTACACCGTTCTAGGACCAGTTTAAGATGATGCAAACATTGGGAAAATGTGTCACCAAAGATGAAAAAGTCGTCCATGAAAATTTTGAGAAATTGCTCTACCATGTCGGAAAAAATACTGATCATGCAATGTTGGAATGTGGTCGGTGCGTTACACAGTCCAAAGGGCATGCGTCGGTATGAGAATGTTCCATACGGGCAAGTGAAGGTGATTTTCTCCTGATCTTCTAGAGCGATAGGGATTTGATTATAACCTGAATATCCATCTAGGAAACAATAGAACTCGTATCCTGCTAAACGCTCTAACATTTGGTCAATGAAAGGAAGAGGGAAGTGATCTTTTCGAGTGGCTAAGTTGAGTTTTCTGTAGTCAACACATATTCGCCATCCAGTTTGGATTCGAGTGGGAATCAGCTCATTAGCCTCATTTTGGATCACGGTGATCCCAGATTTCTTTGGAACAACTTGGACCGGACTCATCCATGAACTATCAGAAATGGGATAAATGATCCCATGATCGAGACATTTCAGAATGTCTTTCCTAACGGCTTCTTTCATCACTGGGTTTAACCTACGTTGAGGATCTCTAGTAGGTTTGGCGTCATCTATCAAATGGATTCGGTGTTGAACAATGGTTGGACTAATCCCTTTGATATCAGCCATGGTCCATCCAATGGCTTCCCTATTCTCTCTTAAAACATCTAAGAGAGCTTTCTTTTGACTGGTAGTCAAATCAGAAGAAATGATAATTGGTAAAGACTCGTTCTCCCCTAAGTAGGCATACTCTAGATTTTTAGATAGAGGTTTGAGCTCTAACTTAGGGGGGTCGTCCACAGATGGGCGAAGCTGGACTCGGGGTTCTATCTCTAAAGGTTCTCGTTGCCAGCCAACAGCAAAAACATGATTGTCCAGCGGTTCCATCTCTAGTTCGTCATCAGAAATTTCCTCAATCATTAAATCAGATGCATTCGTATCAGACTCATCCCTCTTGTTGTTCACTGGATATTCCTTGAATGAAATTCACTTCCATAGGTTCATCAGATGGATCACTAGGCTGTCTCTCTAAGTTGAAAATATTGAGGTCAACAGTCATATTGCTAAAAGATAGTTTCATCTGACCGGTTCTACAATTTGTCAAAGCATTTTAGGTGGCTAAGAACGGTCTTCCTAGAATGACGGGGATTTAACTTTTGAGATTGGAAACGGGCTGCGTTTCCAAGACAATAAAATCAACCGGGAAAATAAACTCTCCAACTTTGATCAGAACATCCTCCACCTCTCCCTTGGGAATTTTTACAGATCTATCAGCTAACTGTAGAGTGCATCTTGTTGGTTTAAGTTCTCCTACACCTAGCTGTTGATAGACCGAATACGGAAGGAGGTTGACGCTGGCTCCCAAGTCTAAAAGTGCCTTATCAATGTGAGTGTTACCTATGACGCATGGAATTGTGGGACAACCAGGGTCCTTATATTTCAACGGCATGGGTTTCGAAAAAATTTCACTGAGGTTGGCAGCTAAGAAGACTTTCTTGGGGACATTGGTGGTTCTTTTCTTAGTGCATAAGTCCTTCAAGAACTTTGCATAAGAAGGGATTTGTTCGATTGCATCTAGGAGAGGGATGTTGATCTTGACCTGTTTAAACGATTCTAGGATTTTCTCAACCTGTGGGGAGTTTTTCCTAGGTTTGAGTCTATCTGGAAAGGGGGCAACGGGCCTATACCTATCTAGATCAGGCTCAATCTTAAGTTCAGCGTTTTGGTCATCGGAAGGAATTGCTTCATCAGAAGGAGTTTGTTGGATGGGAGAAGGGGTTTGATCCGGTGGTATTCTAACTTGATTGTCTATTTGTTTTCCTGATCGCAGTGTGTGAACTGCATTCACATGAGCTGGATGGGATGAACTGGATCCATTGTCTTTAGGGTTTGCAACAGGTTGACTTGGGAATTTTCCTTTCTCTCTCTCACTCACGGGAGTGGCTAGTTAACCAAGTTGGGTTTCTAACCAGGCTATGGCTTGAGTGTTCGAGTTGAGCACTTGGCTGGTTATTTGCATGAAGGAATTTAGAGTGGTGGATGACTGGGTCAACATGTTAGTCGTTTGTGTAGAAGCTTTGATCATAGCTTCTAAACCCTTTTCTAAGACACTTAAACGTTTGTCATGATCAGAATTTGAAGGATTTGTAGGCTGATGAGGATGAGGATGTTGGGTTGGAAAAACTGGGTTAGCTTGTTAAAAATTGTTTGGTGCATTGAATCGACGCGGGAATGAAGTTTTGGTTTCCATGAGAATTTCCTTGGTTCCATGCAAAGTTGGGATGATTTTTCCAACCTGGATTATAAGTTGGAGAAAATGGATCATTTCTAGGGCGTTGGAATGTAGCGTTCATCTGTTCTAAAGTATGGTTGTTTCCTAGGAGAGGGCATTCCTCTGAAACATGGGTAGAAGACTGACAGTTATGACATCCCGGGGTAGAAACATGATTAATTTGAGCTGGAGCTCGTTCTTTAACTTCTAAGGCTTCTAACCTCCGCAGAATCGTCGCCATCTTCGCTTCAGACGCAATGTTTGACTCCAGAGAAAGACCACTAGACTTAGATTGGGGAACAGATGAAACCCTGTCATCACAGTTTTCCCACTGCATTGTTTTTTCGGATAGACTCTCTAGAAATTTCCAAGCTTCATCTGCATTTTTCCTCATAAAATCTTCCTGACACATCGATTCTAAAGATGTTTTTGAAGAATAGTCCAATCCTTCATATATGACTTGGCACAATCGCCATTTTTCTAGACCGTGATGAGGACATTGGATTAAAAGATCTTTAAATCGGTCGAAATATTTCCAGAATGGCTCTCTTAGGACAATTTTGAAGTTTTGAATACTGTTCCTAAGCTTTACCGTTTTATGAATACTGAAAATTTTCTTGAGAAAAACGGTGACAAATTCCTCCCAAGTTGAGATAGAATTTGTCGGTAAGCTATACAGCCATTTTTTAGCTTTTTCCTTAAGGACAAATGGAATAAATCTGAGCTTAATTGCATCTTCGGTTAATTCTCTCATTTTAATCATAAAAATCTGAGCTTAATTGCATCTTCGGTTAATTCTCTCATTTTAATCATAATACACACTTCCTCAAATTCTGAGATAAAAATATATGCATAATACACACTTCCTCAAATTCTGAGATAAAAATATATGCATCTTCTGTTTCATTACCTAGGAATTTAGGAAGCATGTTTATATAATATGGTCCAAGCTCGAAATTTGCTCCATTTACTTCGGGGAGTTTTATGCAAGATGGAATTACATTTCTGGTGGGGTAACACATATCCTGAAGGACGGGTTGATTTGCCATTTCTCGAATTGGTTCAACACGGATTAAACGATGAGAATTATCCCGAACCCAAGTTTGCATACACCAAAATATTTTTTTTTCTTTTTAAGGAAAGTAAGAAAATTAGTTTTTTTTATGATAAGATAAAGAAAAAGAAAAATCCTAACTAAACAAATCAAAGAAATAATTTTTCAATCAACTCTAATTCTAGGGTTTAGCCTAACTCAACTAGACCAGCTCCTAACCAAAAACTCCTACAGTGAAAAGATTAAAGTTTTACCCAGGTAGTTAGCCAAGTAAGGATAGTACTAGAGGGTGATCAGAGATTAATTAAGTACCTCGTTCCTTGCGGAGCGCTTTACGCAACCCCTAAACCTTGCCTTAGACACCAACTAATCTGAGAAAACTTAAACCGGTTCACTTAAGGATTTCTTGTTCCTTATTGAGCTTGAATCCTTAGGGGCCAACGTCTAATGAGTTTTAGAAGGCTTGGGTTTGTGAAGTGAGGAATTAGTGATTTGTGGGCTAAGGAAAGGGTGATGAAATCCCTTACCTTATCTTGATTATGGGTTTTGCCCTTAAGAATGTTTAAAATCCCTTACCTTATCTTGATTATGGGTTTTGCCCTTAAGAATGTTTTAAGTGTGTGCCAAATCAAGTACTACAATCACTTTGATGAATTCCTACACTATATGAAATGCAACCCTAGAAATTAAAAGCAACTAAAAAGGATGATAAAAAGAAAATCTTTTTTTTTTAATTATGGTCAACAACAATCAAATGTGAGAAGAGAGCTCTTGTTTGAATTTATTATCTTGTTAGTTAATGTCCAAGTGAAAGGTGGATTTTATTATGGTCAACATCAACAAAAATAAAATCTTTTTTTTTAAATCCTAATTGTCTCTAATTGTGAAGCTAACTAAAAAGGGTGTAATTGAAAAATAGAAAGAGGACTTACCCGAAAGCAATTCTCTAAGTTCTTGATCTTCAATCCAAGACTTTCAAGCTCCAAGCGGTTCCTTCACAAGAAAACACACAAGTTAAAGAACCAAAATAATAAAATTCTATTTTAGCACCTTCCCCGGTAACGGCGCCAAAAACTTGATGCGACATAATTATGTACCAAAATTGCAAGTGCATAATTTGATCAAGTTATAGTATAAAAGTTATCGATCCCACGAGGAAGGTGATTTTAAGAGATTATTAGAATAGGTTCTTATGTTGTGTGCGCGACAAAATAGGATTAAAGAATAAGTGTGATTGTGATGAGTGATTGTTGTGAATATATGCAAGAGACAATAAATTAAATTTTAGAGAAAAGAAATAAGAATCAAAGAATAAATGAAATCATAAGGCAAGAAAGAAGAATGAATAAAATCAAGAAATAAAACCAAGAATGAAAAGAAAGTTTAAGAAAGTCAAGATGGAGGATTCAAAAGAGGTAAGAAATCTAGAATATAATCCACTAGCTAATTTTAATTATAAAATACAAACTATTCTCTTTTTATCATAACTCAACTTAGATTTATTAAGCATAGACTATCAAACTATTTAAGAAAAGTATAACCTATCAAATTATCATCTAAGTCAAAATTACTATTCATGATAAGAACAATAAGAAGATAATAATCCTAGAATTCATAAGCATAACCTATCAAACCATTTAAGATAAGTATAGATTATCAAATTCTTCTTCTACCGATTAGTTCTCTAGTTGATTATCCTAAACATAAACATTTTAAGTGAAAGAGAATAATTCATATAATATAAATGAAATTAGACTAGTTTTATGCAATTCTAAGATTCCTACAAGAATTAATTTCACATCTCAAGAAATAAAAACAAGAAGAAAAAGAACTAATTACAAAAATAAAAAGAAAAGAAAAATCTAAACTATGAACAAGAAATAAATCTAACTACAAAGAATAAAAATCTAAACTACAAAATAAATTGTATAAATTAAATGCAAGAAAGTAAATCTAATCTACAAATTAAAGTGCAAAATGAAATAAAAAAGACAAGAAAATAAATCTACTCTACAAGTATGAATGTAAATCTAACTAATAAGCAATAATAAAGAAATTATAAAAAAAAAATAAAAGAGGAAAATAAAAGAAATGCAAACCTTCAAATTGCTCTTCATCTCCATCCTCATCATTTAACAAAGAGGAGAAAAGAAAATTTAAAGAGGAGAAAATTTATTATTATTAATTGCAACAAAAGTTACAATTTTTGGAAGGCCTTCTCAATTAAGAGTAGCCCTCCTCTCCAAATAGAGTTACAAAAATTTTCACACCTCTAACCCCTCACTCTCTACCCCTATTTATAGTAAACATCAGTGAATGAGAGCCATTGGATCAAAATCTTATCCAAAAACATCAATTTTCAGCCTTTGATTCGTAACAAACTACCGACGGTATCGATGCGAGCATCGATACGGGCATCGATGCGGGCATCGATACGGGCATCGATGCCCCCATCGATGCTGGCATCGATGTCAAACTCTCTTCTTTTGCTGCCCACAGAATTCTTCTTCTATTGGATTTTGGGCTTGGACAATGGGTTTTGCTTGTACTTTTGGGCTTCAACATTTGGACTTTGGCATTTTCTCTTGATTTTCCACTTGGGCTTTGATTTATTTCTTCATTAAATATTTGAAAGAATTCTTTTGGCTTCATGAGCTTCATTTCTTCATTAAATCAAGGGATTTTTGTTGAGAGATTGGAGTTTGAGATTTATTCTTTATTAACCTGCAATTAAAGATAAAAACAATTATTAGTAGTATATTTATTCATATAAAATAGATAATGAGGGTATAAAATTATAATAAAATGTGATTATCAATTCTTCTTGGCTTGTTTCAATGCCTTGGTAGCAACATCGTCGGTGTTGATCGGACTTTCCTCCGTCATAGGCATTTTACGACCCATTACACACCATTCTGATGCGGGTGTGGGATTTTCAACTTGCTAAACAAGTTTGGCAGAGGCTAAGCCCACTCCTTTAGAGGAGGGGCTGTTTGATGAATCTTGGCTAAAGGAGAGGGCTTTCTGTAGCATTCCAGCAACAATTAGAGTATTGATCTCTTTAGAGATCTTGCGGACATTACGTCTAGCCTTAGGGTTAAACGATCCAGAGGATAGGACTTCCTCATACTTGGTTTGGTCGAACTCTATGAAGAGAGTTTCGACGGTCGTTCCAACGAGATAAACATCAGATTGCGTCACCACTTCTTCGTCAGAGAAGCTAGTCCCTAGCGGAGTCGCCATCTTTTATTTGATGGAAAATTTGTAGTAATGAAAATGATAAAAGAATCGTACCTGATTTTATTCTCTCTAACAGCTTAGAAAAAAAATGTTTACAATTCTCTCAAACTTAATTACAATTCAAATTTTTTGATTACAAAAGAGAAGAGAATCGAAAAAGATCCTCCCCTTTATTTAATTCTGGGTCCTTCACGGTAGCGATGGAATGCCTCATTCGAATGCTTACGTCGAATTTGCTCTCCGTTGATGATCCGAATGTCTCGTCTTGTTGGAACAACTAACTTGTATGGCATGTTTGATTAAGAACTCTTAACGAGTTTTGTAACTCAGGACGAGTTAAAACTCTATCAAATAGAGTTGTTTGAACCGAAGATTCGGTTAATAGCCAAGTAGATTTTTTTTTGCTGAATGATGCTCCAATATTTGATCTTTTTGTTGTAAAAGATTAGATCCCTTGAGGATGATTGCCCCTAGATCTCCAATAAGAAAATAGCCAACTCGAAATCACAAAAAAAAAAAATCCAACCCCTTACTCTATTGAGTTTGTTGAGTTTTTATAGGAGAATAAAGGGTGTAACTAACCCCTTAATCCGCTCCAACGTGGGCGAGAATCCCTCAAAACATGGGATAAACGGTTCTAAGGCTGTTTAGCTTGTGTTTGAACAGGTCAAACGCCCAAGTCGGTGTTCGGGGCCCTGATGCGGCATAAACATGTACCAGAAAGGCTGCAAGTGCACAACCGTGTCAAGTTATAGTATTTAAGATATCGATCCCACAAGGAAGGTGTTTTGTAGGAGAAAATATGAAATTGGTTCTTATTTTGTGTGCGTAACAAAAAGGAGTGATGAGTAAATGTGATTGTGAAGAGATAATGAGAGTGAAAGTGATAGTGTGTGAAACGGCGCAAAATTTAAGTGAGAGTGGATGTGACAAAGAATGAGTGTGATCAATAAGGCAAGAAGGAAAAAATGAATAAAATCAAGAAACAAATGAAAAATCAAGAATAAAGAACAAAATTCTAGAATAAAAGAAAATGCAAGAAATTAAAGATGGTGGATTCAATTATAGATATGGATAATCTAAAATTGAACCCACTTCTTAGAAAAGAGTGATTCCCTAGAGGGTTCTAGCCTAAAGGCGAATCAAACAAAATAAAAATAAACAAAAAGAAAAACTAAACCCAAGAGGGTTCTAGCCTCAAGGTGAATAGTATAAGAAATTAAAATCTAACTACAAAATAAATTGCAAAATCTAAACTATAAAATAAAATTGCAAGAATTAAATGCAAGAAAATAAATCTATTCTATAAGCATGAAATAAATCTAAGGCAAGAGGGTTCTAGCCTCTTGGCTATTTAAGAAGAAAATAAAATCTAACTACAAAGCATAGAAATAAATCTACACTAATAAGCAATAAAAAGGAAATAAAAGAGAAAAAGGAAAGAAAATGCAAACCTCTAAATAATTCTTCATCTCCATCTTCATCATCCAACAAAGAGAAGAAATATTTAAAGTGGTGAAAAAATTATTATTATTAATTGCAACTAAAGTTACAATTTTGGAAGGCCTTCTCAATTAAGAGTAGCCCTCCTCTCCAAAAGGAGTTTACAAAATTTTCACACCTCTAACCCCTCACTCTCTACCCCTATTTATAGTAAACATCAGTGAATGAGAGCCATTGGATCAAACTTGAGCCCCAAGACAAGCAAAATCAGCCATTGACGCGCGCTACAGTAATCTGGTATCGATGCAGGCATCGATGTAGGTATCGATGCCAGCATCGATGCCCACATCGATGCCAACAACGATGCCTACTATTTCCAAATTCTGATTTCACGGATAGCTTCGTCTCGTCGAGATAGGCGATTTTCATATATTATATGTTAAATTCCGCCTTCCGGATTAGGAGATATCGTCGTTTCTTTGTGGCCAACCATTTTGAATATGATTTCTTTTCATATTGGATTTTTGATTTTCTCCGGCTTCTACAGGCTACACGACTTCATTCTGGGCTTTTGGATAATTTGGAAATTGATTTTCCAATGTGCTTCTTTGCTTCATTTCTTCATTTAATCAATGGGTTTTTGTTGAGAGATGAGAGTTTGAGATTTATTCTTCATTAACCTGCAATTAAAAGATAAAAATAATTATTAGTGGTATATTTATTCATATAAAATAGATAATGAGGGTATAAAACTGTAATAAAATATGATTATCATGCGATGATTAGTTATCTAATCTTATTCGAACGTTATATCTCCCTAAAACGATCGAAGATTAGCGCATACAACAAGCTTTTAAACCCCTAGGTTACCCTAATGGACGAGTTGTAGTCTCGTGAGGGTTTGCAGTGAATATACCCACAAAATTCGGTCAACTTGCCAAATTAAAGAAGTCAGTAAATAACTAAATTCACTTGATAACTTTTAGGTAATCTAATTGGAGCCAGTTATCACTCAAGAAAACATTTTTATATATAACTCTAAGGTATATTTTTAAGAAAATCTTCTCATTGTAGCAATACAAAACCAAGCCAAACTTAGAAATTTAATTTAAAAGTTTTGAAAAGAACATGCTAACTCTTTGTTTTAAATAATTTTCAAGTTGCTTGATTTAAAATATTTTCCAAGACCATATATACAACTATAAAACATTTATTAGTTTTTTATTTATTTATTATTATTTTTTATTTTTTTTAACTCTTTCTTTCTTGGTGATTTTTTTCTACTTTAACGGGCTTTCTAAGTGACCATTTAACGAGTTTTGGGCCAATGGATCCCAACCCAAATGGGCTTAGGTCATTAAGTATGGAAATACTCCTTGGGCTTAATTACTCGGTCAGCTTAGGCTTAATAAGATAGAATCACCTTGAATTAAAGAGTTTTTTTTTCTTTTTGGTGCCCATTTTTCGCACTCTTCTTTTGCAATTTTTTTTTATATATGTATATATATTTTGAAAATATGTAAATCAAGACACTTTGAAAAAATTATTTTCAACTCTAAGTTAAGCATGCAAAAATTTTATTATTTTTAAAAAAAAATCCAAGTTTAGGCTTAAATAAAGTATACTACTTTGAAAATCATTTCTTAAGAAATTTATTTAGAGTTATCATAAAAGGTGATCTTAAGTAAATAACCAACTAGGGATTAGAAATTTTCAAATTTATCAAATAAATCAATTATTACATAACTCCATCAATTTGGCAAGTGACGATATTTTTATAATTTTTTTTTTAAAAAAAAGGAAAAAAATAACTAATTCTCACCCCCACACCTAAATTTTATATTGTCCTCAATGCATAAAGTAAAGCAGATAAGAAGTGAAGCACTTACATTTGGTCCGCTGATAAAAGTCTGCAATTACCTTTGGTCTGAGGAGGATGAAAACAAAAATTTATTCTTCTTTCTTTTTTTTTCTTTTTTTCTTTTTCCTTTTTTTTCTTTTTTTTTTTTGAAAACTGAACAATAAACTCTCACGTGAGAGAAGAATAAATTCTTTTTATTATTCTAAAGTAAACAAAATAAACAATTTAGAATGAAATATTCAACATGAAGAGTTCATGTTCTACATTGAATCCTACCTTACTGTTGAAAATTCTTCCCCGGATTTTAAACAAATTTAGAATGATATAATCAATAATGTGAATTTTTAAGTATTTCGGGGTGTTCAATAATTCTTGCAACAATGTAAGGTAGGTATTATTGGTGTCATGCATTTTGCATTTCTTAATGAACTTAGACTCTTGTACTGTGAAGTTTTGTTTTCTAACAACCAATTCTTCTGTGAAGTTCTGAAAATTTGGTTGTTGATTATTCTCCAAGAATCTAAGTTCATCAAGAAAGAGTTCTTCAAAATTTAATTCAAAGCAGCAAATGTTTAACACAGTTTTATTATTCTCAAGGACCTGATCTGCTTCTTCTAAAAACTCTAACTCTTCATCAAAAATTTCCTCAAAACTCAAATCAGACTCTTCTTCTTCTTCTGAACTTTCCTGAATATAATTTATTTCTAGAGGCTGATTATTTGGTTGGTCCCCTGGATTAAAAATGTTGAGATCAGCAGTCAAATTCCCAAAGGACAGCTTCATTTGACCAGTTCTACAGTTGATGAGAGCATTAGAAGTTGCCAAGAACGGTCGTCCTAAGATGACAGGTGTCTGTCCTTTGGGATTGGAAACAGGTTGTGTTTCCAAGACTACAAAATCTACTGGAAAAATAAAATCTCCAACCTTAATCAGAACATCCTCTAACTCACCCATAGGGACCTTAACAGATCTATCAGCCAACTGTAAGGTGCATTTGGTTGGGTTCAGTACACCTAGACCCAATTGCTGGTAGACTGAATATGGAAGCAAATTGACACTGGCCCCTAAGTCTAAAAGCGCCTTATCAATGTGAGTATTACCAATGATACATGAAATGATGGGGGAACCTGGATCTTTACGTTTCAAAGGTATGGGATTTGACAGCATTTCACTGATATTGGCGGCTAAAAAGACTTTCTTTGGAACATTTATTCTCCTCTTCTTAGTGCACAATTCTTTTAAAAATTTAGCATAAGATGGAATTTGTTCAATTACATCTAAGAGAGGAATGTTGACCTTAACCTGCTTGAATGTCTCTAGGATTTTCTCCTCCTGAGGAGAGTGTTTCCTAGACCTGAGTCTATCTGGAAAGGGAGCAACCGGTCTAAATCTATCAAAAGCAGGCTCAGGTTCGGGTTCAGGTTCTTGGTCATCTGAGGGGAGTGATTGTTGAATAGATTCATCAGAAGGAGAAGGAGAAGGAATTTGTACAGGATCAAGAGTTTGACTTGGCGGAGTTCTCACTTGATTATCGACCTGTCTACCTGACCGAAGTGAATGGATTGCATTCACTTGAGCTTCATAGGATGAACTGCATCCTGTGTTATTAGGGTTGACCACGGGTTGACTCGGAAATTTTCCTTTCTCTCTTTCACTCACGGCACTAGCTAGTTGACCAAGTTGGGATTCTAATCTAGCTATAGCTTGAGTGTTGGAGTTGAGCATTTGTCCGGTTGATTGCATGAAGGAATTCAGCGTGCTAGACGTTTGAGTCAACATATTCGTGGTTTGAGTAGAGGCCTTAATTATGGTTTCTAAACCCCTTTCCAAGACATTGAGACGTTTATCCTGATCTGGATTGTGAGGAGTCTGAATTACAGCTTGATGAAGAGGAGACTGATTTTGATACGGCAGATTGGGTTGTTGAAATTGTGAATGAGAATTGAATGGAACTGTGTTTCCCCTAGGAAAATGTTGGGTCGAAGCGGGAGTGAAATTTTGAGTTCCGGGAGAATTTCCTAGATTCCATGCAAAGTTGGGATGATTTCTCCAACCTGGATTGTAGGTTGGAGAAAATGGATCATTTCTAGGGTGCTGGAATGCAGCGTTCATCTGTTCTAATGAATGATTGTTTCCTAAGAGAGGGCATTCCTCTGAAACGTGGGTAGGAGACTGACAATTATGACATCCTGGGAAAGAAACATGATTGAGTTGAGCTGGAGCTCGTTCCTTAATTTCTAAGGCTTCTAACCTCCGCAGAATTGTCGCCATCTTCGCTTCAGAAGCAATGTTTGACTCCAAGGAAAGACCACTAGACTTAGAATGGGGAACTGATGAAACCCTGTCATCGCACTGTTCCCATTGCATTGTTTTTTCAGAAAGACTCTCCAAAAACTCCCAAGCTTCATCAGCATTTTTCCTCATAAAATCCCCGTGGCACATTGATTCTAAGGAAGTTTTTGCAGAATAATCTAATCCCTCATAAATTATTTGGCACAATCGCCATTTCTCTAAACCGTGATGAGGACATTGGATGAGAAGATCTTTAAATCGGTCAAAATACTTCCAAAAAGGTTCTCCCGGGATAATTTTAAAGTTTTGAATGCTGTTCCTAAGCTTTACCGTTTTATGAATAGGAAAAAATTTCTTAAGAAAAACGGTGACAAATTCATCCCAAGTTGAGATGGAATTTGTTGGTAAGCTGTACAGCCATTTTTTAGCTTTATCCTTAAGAGCAAATGGAATAAATCTAAGCTTAACCGCATCTTCATTTAATTCTCTCATTTTAATCATAATACACACTTCCTCAAATTCCGAAATAAAAATATATGCGTCTTCTGTTTCATTACCAAGGAATTTGGGAAGCATGTTTATGTATTGCGGTCTAAGCTCAAAACTTATTCCATTTGTTTCGGGGAGCCTAATGCATGAGGGGATTGCATTCCTAATGGGATAGCACATATCATGAAGAACGGGTGGATTAGGATGCTCCATTTCTATGATTGGTTCAAAGCGAATTAATCGATGTGTATTATCCCTAATCCACTGTTGCATACACCAAAATATTTCTTTTTATTATTTTTTTTATTTTTTATTTTTTTTCAAAAAAAGAAAGAAAATTAGTTTTTTTTTAGAAGATAAAGAAAAAGAAAAATCCTAACTGAAACAAATCAAAACAATCACTTTTCAATCAACTCTAATTCTAGGGTTTAGCCTAACTCAACTAGACCAGCTCCTAACCAATTGTGAGGAGTCTGAATTACAGCTTGATGAAGATGAGACTGATTTTGATACGGCAGATTAGGTTGTTGAAATTGTGAATGAGAATTGAACGGAACTGTGTTTCCCCTAAGAAAATGTTGGGTCGAAGCGGGAGTGAAATTTTGAGTTCCGGGAGAATTTCCTAGATTCCATGCAAAGTTGGGATGATTTCTCCAACCTGGATTGTAGGTTGGAGAAAATGGATCATTTCTAGGGTGCTGGAATGCAGCGTTCATCTGTTCTATTGCATTGTTATTTCCTAGGAGAGGGCATTCCTCTGAAACGTGGGTAGGAGACTGACAATTATGACATCCTGGGAAAGAAACATGATTGAGTTGAGCTGGAGCTCGTTCCTTAATTTCTAAGGCTTCTAACCTCCGCAGAATTGTCGCCATCTTCGCTTCAGAAGCAATGTTTGACTCCAAGGAAAGACCACTAGACTTAGAATGGGGAACTGATGAAACCCTGTCATCGCACTGTTCCCATTGCATTGTTTTTTCAGAAAGACTCTCCAAAAACTCCCAAGCTTCATCAGCATTTTTCCTCATAAAATCCCCGTGGCACATTGATTCTAAGGAAGTTTTTGCAGAATAATCTAATCCCTCATAAATTATTTGGCACAATCGCCATTTCTCTAAACCGTGATGAGGACATTGGATGAGAAGATCTTTAAATCGGTCAAAATACTTCCAAAATGGTTCTCCCGAGATAATTTTAAAGTTTTGAATGTTGTTCCTAAGCTATACCGTTTTATGAATAGGGAAAAATTTCTTAAGAAAAACGGTAACAAATTCATCCCAAGTTGAGATGGAATTTGTTGGTAAGCTGTACAACCATTTTTTAGCTTTATCCTTAAGAGCAAATGGAATAAATCTAAGCTTAACCACATCTTCATTTAATTCTCTCATTTTAATCATAATACACACTTCCTCAAATTCCGAAATAAAAATATATGCGTCTTCTGTTTCATTACCAAGGAATTTGGGAAGCATGTTTATGTATTGCGGTCTAAGCTCAAAACTTATTCCATTTGTTTCGGGGAGCCTAATGCATGAGGGGATTGCATTCCTAATGGGATAGCACATATCATGAAGAATGAGTGGATTAGGATGCTCCATTTCTATGATTAGTTCAAAGCGAATTAATCGATGTGTATTATCCTTAATCCACTGTTGCATACACCAAATTTTTTTTTAATTTTTTTTTGAATTTTTTTAAGAAAAAAAATTAGTTTTTTTTTAAGAAAAGAAAGAAAGAAAATTAGTTTTTTTTTTAGATGAGAAGAAAAAAGAAAAATCCTAACTAAAACAAATCAAAGCAATCACTTTTCAATCACTTTAATTCTAGGGTTTAGCCTAACTCAACTAGACCAGCTCCTAACCAAAAACTCCTACAGTGAAAAGATCAAAGTTTTACCCAGGTAGTTAGCCAGGTAAAGATAGTACTAGAGGGTGATCAAAGATCAATTAAGTACCTCTTTCCTTACGGAGCGCTTTACGCAACCCCTAAACATTGCCTTAGACACCAACTATTCTGAGAAAACTTAAACCGTTCACTTAAGGATTTCTTATTCCTTATTGAGCTCGAATCCTTAGGGGCCAACGTCTAATGAGTTTTATTAGGCTTGGGTTTGTGAAGTGAGGAATTAGTGATTTTTGGGCTAAGGAAAGGGTGATGAAATCCCTCACCTTATCTTGATTATGGGTTTTTGCCCTTAAAGATATTTTAAGTGTGTGCCAAATCAAGATGCTCAAATCACTTGGTGAATTCCTACACTATATGAAATGCAACCCTATGAATTACAAACAACTAAAAAGGATGGAAAAGAAAAAACTTTTTTTTTTAAATTAGGGTTAACAATCAAACAAATGAGAAGGGGGAGATTTGTTTGAATTTATTATCTTGTTAGTAAATGTCAAAGTGGAGGATGAATTTTATTATGGTCAACAAAAAATAAAATCTCTTCTTTTTTTTTTTAAGTCCTAATTGTCTCTAATTGTGAAGAAATAGTTAAATTAAGATATCGATCCCACAAGGAAGGTGTTTTGTAGGAGAAAATATGAAATTGGTTCTTATTTTGTGTGTGTGACAAAAAGGAGTGATGAGTAAATGTGATTGTGAATAGATAATGAGAGTGAAAGTGATAGTGTGTGAAACGGCGCAAAATTTAAGTGAGAGTGGATGTGACAAAGAATGAGTGTGATCAATAAGGCAAGAAGGAAAAAATGAATAAAATCAAGAAACAAATGAAAAATCAAGAATAAAGAACAAAATTCTAGAATAAAAGAAAATGCAAGAAATTAAAGATGGTGGATTCAATTATAGATATGGGTAATCTACAATTGAACTCACTTCTTAGAAAAGGGTGATTCCCTAAAGGGTTCTAGCCTAAAGGCGAATCAAACAAAATAAAAATAAACAAAAAGAAAAACTAAACCCAAGAGGGTTCTAGCCTCAAGGTGAATAGTATAAGAAATTAAAATCTAACTACAAAATAAAGTGCAAAATCTAAACTACAAAATAAAATTGCAAGAATTAAATGCAAGAAAATAAATCTACTCTATAAGCATGAAATAAATCTAAGGCAAGAGGGTTCTAGCCTCTTGGCTATTTAACAAGAAAATAAAATCTAAACTACAAGCATAGAAATAAATCTACACTAATAAGCAATAAAAAGGAAATAAAAGAGAAAAAGGAAAGAAAATGCAAACCTCGGGTTCTAGCCTCTTGGCTATTTAAGAAGAAAATAAAATCTAACTACAAGCATAGAAATAAATCTAAACTAATAAGCAATAAAAGAGAAAAAGAAAGAAATACAAACCTTCAAATAATTCTCCATCTTCATCTTCATCTTCATCATCCAACAAAGAGAAGAAGAGAAAAATTTAAAGTGGTGAAAAAAATTATTATTATTAATTGCAACTAAAGTTATAATTTTGGAAGGCCTTCTCAATTAAGAGTAGCCCTCCTCTCCAAAAGGAGTTACAAAAATTTTCACACCTCTAACCCCTTACTCTCTACCCCTATTTATAGTAAACATCAGTGAATGAGAGCCATTGGATCAAACTTGAGCCCCAAGACAAGCAAAATCAGCCATTGACGCGCGCTACAGTAATCCGGCATCGATGCAGGTATCGATGCAGGTATCGATGCCCACATCGATGCCGACATTGATACTCATTATTTCTAAATTCTGATTTCACGGATAGCTTCGTCTCGTCGAGATAGGCAATTTTCATATATTATATGTTAAATTCCGCCTTCCGGATTAAGAGATATCGTCGTTTCTTTGTGGCCAACCATTTTGAATATGATTTCTTTTCATATTGGATTTTTGATTTTCTCCGGCTTCTACAGGCTACACGACTTCATTCTGGGCTTTTGGATAATTTGGAAATTGATTTTCCAATGTGCTTCTTTGCTTTATTTCTTCATTTAATCAATGGGTTTTTGTTGAGAGATGAGAGTTTGAGATTTATTCTTCATTAACCTGCAATTAAAAGATATAAATAATTATTAGTGGTATATTTATTCATATAAAATAGATAATGAGGGTATAAAATTATAATAAAATATGATTATCAGGCCCTAACTCTGTGTCTTAGAATTGAGACGCAAAGTTGGGTGTCTGCTGGATGCTGAAAACGCAAGGGTCGCTTGCGTTTCGTTTGCTGCGGGTTGGAAATGCGGGGGTCGCCTGCGTTACAAGAACTGAAATGCGAATATGAGTTCTGTATTCAAAAGGGGGTAGTGGCTTGTAACCTCATCGTAAAGCGTTGCAAAGACCATTGTTCAATAATCCTTGCTTTAGCTATTCTGAGGTGTGAAAGTCGTCAAATTATAACTCTCACAGTTGATAGTAAAGGCCACTGAATAGAGTTTTCATCAGTTGTTGGGAGGGTCGTTGAATTATAACTCCTCTTGATCTATGTGAAAAGTTCTTTGTTTGCAGCCTTCGTGAAAGTTGTTTGATTGTAACTTTCGTTATCGAAATATTGATTGAGGTTTGATAGGGACCAGTTATCTGTTGTGTTTTTTAGATAGCCTACAGAAAGTTATCAGTCCATCCCCCGCGCTCAGAATCAGGCATAGAGTCGGAGGAGGAGTCGGCCCCACCTTTTATCCTCCCGGCCTCCATCATCAACGGAAGACCCTCATCGACTGTGTGTTCACAGACATCAACAGATAGTAAATGAAAAAATATTTTATGTAGACTTCAAATCATGAAGTATAATACCAGCCAACATTAATGGTAATTTATTATGCCAAACAAACTTTTGCCAGTTCGTTGCGAGCAAAACTAGGTAAAAAATGGGCAACCTCATTGGCTCTACATCAAATTGCATAGGAGTGTCATTCATCCAAAACAACACAAAATCTTCTATATCCTCAACAAGCAAAGCTAGCCGTTGTAAGGCATCTCATCATGTAGGAGGATATGAATTGCTGGTGTAGAATCAAATTCGAACACCACCCTCTTGTAGCCTTATTTTCTTGATTGCTAATAGCTTCCCTATAAGAGTAGACTGAGTTAGATAAGGAGAGAACATGCTAGCCACTAACACACAACCTTCCCCATCATGGGCAACCAATCCCAAAGCTGACCATCTTGCTTTTGACACTCATCCTGCATCACAATTTAACTTAAGGACACTATACGACCAAGCTTATTCCATTTTCTCCCTACATATTCTCTCCCATCGTCTTCCTTACTTAGAGCATTTGCCTTTTGAAAATTGAAACTCCTTAATGTATTTTGCCTCAGATGAATCCACATCTTTCATCCTCAACGGATCTTTTCCACATGTTCTAAGATTTTGATTGTGACAGGTTTTCGATGTCATCACCACCCATAATTCAAAGTCTTCTCTTGCTCTCCCTTTGGTTAACATCTTTTTATTGAATTTTCATCCCTCATTACCTATATTTTTGAATAATTTTAATAACTAGTCTAGTGTTTTTAATAAATTTTTAGGAAATAAAGGTTTAATAAAGATGAACCCAAATGAAGATAAAATCAAGCCCATAAGAATCCTAAATGAAGCTCAAATGAAGCCAAGAAGCCCAAGGTTCGAAGATAAATAAAAGTAAAAAAAAGACAACCAAAGTCGAATCTGTTATATATTCATCAATAAGCCTTATCGATATGAGGCTTATCAATGAGTATATAACAGATTCGAATCCGAGTTGACTTTTTTTTGACTTTTCTTCATCTTGGATTGTTGGGCTTCTTGGGCTTCTCTTGGGTTCTTTTGGACTTCATTGAGTTTCATTTGACCTCTATTTGGGCTCCTCTATATTAAACCTTTATTTCTTGAAAATTCATTAAAACTACTTAAGTGGAAATTAAAGTTATTTAAAAATAAAGATAATGAGAGTGTAAAATGCGATAAAAAGTGCTAATCACCATTTCCAACATCTCTTAACTATTTCATAGATATTACCACCGTCACGCCCTCGTGAAAAATTGTGCAAATGAGATATTTTCCATACTAGTCTAGCTTATACATGCATAAAGATATTATGTTTTATGCTATTGATAATAGTATTGATAATAGTGTTAGTAGTGAGTTTTTAGTCCCATATTGGTTGTGAGAACACACCCCACCCTCATCTACTTGTATAAATATATGTGCATACTCAATATTCAACTCAAAGAGAAATTTACCCAAGACTCTCTCTCCCCATCTCTCTCTCTCTCTTTCTCTCTTACTTTAACATGGTGTCAAAGCTAGGGTTATTATTTTACTTTTAATAAAAAAAATTTAACGCTTCTGCGTTCTTTTGTAAAATCTCGGCATTGCTGCTTTGCAGTCATTTAACGCTTTTTTGCGTTCCTCTGCCATATTTTTGGTCTTGCTGCTTTACGGCCTCTTAGCGCATTTCGCTTTCTCATTTAAACTTCAGGTTCCATTTTAATCTTCGGGGTTATATTTTAAACCTTCGGGTTCTATTTTAAATCTTTCCCGATGTCTTAACGTCTCAACATCGGTATTAATCTATTGTAGGTCTCCGGCATGAGCAGGGCCGGCCCTGAGCTTTGGGTTGCTCTAGCCCAATCTAATTTTGGTTACCCCTTATATTAAAAATTTGGTACGAACAATAACGATAAAAATGAATACATATACTACAATTTAGCGTTTTATATTGGGCTCAAACTGATAATATTCTCATGCAAAATCAATATTCATATAAGAAGAGATTACATTTGTGCTACAATTTAATTCAAAGAAAAGTACTTTTCCTTGAATCTTTTGAAGTGAATTCTTCAATTAAGTCATCATACTCAAGTTTCTCTAAGTATTCATTTTCAATTGATATCATTGTCAATCCATTCAATCATCCCTGTGACATGGTATTGTGAAGATAACTTTTTATCAATTTCAACTTGGAAAAACTTCTCTCCGCCGAGGCAACCGTAACTGGGATAGTTAACAAAATCCGATAAGCAACCCATGCAGATTGAAAGCCACCATCATCCCAATAAGATCTTATGAAGTCAAGGATGTCTTTTGATTTAGTCACTTCCTTCGACAACATTGTTTGCAAAGCTCGTAGGTCATTGAATAAATCTTTCCCATGTATATCACATTGTTGGTTATGTTCCAAGTATCTTTGTAATTTAGTGCAATGTTCCATCAATTTTTCTTCACCAATACTCATGAACTTTGCATTAAACAAAAACCCGAAGATTTCTTCATAGAGCTTGAATTGTTCAAAATAATCTTTGAGTGATGTAAGAGCTTGATTAATAACGTGGAGGAAATAGGAAACTCTAAAAATTATCCTTCGGTGATTGACTACCTTCAATATTCGCTTCCACATCCTCATCAAAATGCTTTTTTCTACGAACCACTCTTTTTATCAGAAATGTCGGATCGATACCAACATCATTAGCAAGTTCATTGGCTTCTTTCATCATTTTTTCAAAACCATCTTCTCTAAACTTTTCAAAGAAAAAAATAAGCTCCTTTATTCTTGTAATTACTTCCTCCAAATTCATCTCTTCTTGTTGAAGAACTTTGCTAACTCGATTGACTTTATCTAAAATCTTATACCAAATACACAAGCTAATCAAGAACTCAAAATCCTCCAAAGCATTTTTACACAAGCCTTTAGCTTCTACCATCACATTGTCCTCTTTAGAACTATTTGCAATTTCAATCAAAGTGTCTCTCAACTCTGGTGCTTGATATCGGATTGCTTTAACACTTTCAACATAACTTTCCCAACGAGTAACCTACAATGGCTTTGGTGTCAGACCCTTTACATATGTTTTAAAAACATCCCACCGATGTGTTGGTTTAGCAAACAAAGTGTAAACCTTTTGCACATATGTAAAAAAAATTCTTGCTTTGACACAAGATTTTGCCATATTGCATAGTGCAAGGTTTAAGCTATGGCACCCACATGGTGTATAAAAGGCTTGAGGATTTATGTTAAGAAGTCTTCTTTGTACACCTTGATGTTTACCTTTCATATTTGACCCATTATGATACAGGAGATCAAGCATTGGACGAGACAAGAAGAAAAGCACCCGTGTCGACTCGGACATCAGATTAGGAAAAAATTCCTTTTTGTTATTTCCTTTTAGATTAGGAAAGAGTTCTTTTTGGTTATTTGCTTTTAGATTCAAACTTTCTTTTTTGTGTTAAGAAGTCTGCTTTGTACATTTTGATGTTTACTTTTCATATTTGACCCATTGTCATAACCTTGACCTCTTATATCATCAATGTTGAGATTAAGTTCATTCAAAGTATCTTCAAGTTGATTGAAAAGCCCAAGTCCCGACGTGTCATCAACCTTTATAAATACAAGAAAAAACTCTTCCACCTTGACTTGATTTGTATCTTCAATATCCACACATCTAATGATAATTAACATTTGTTCCTCATGGCTTAAATCCGGTGTACAATCAAGAATAACTGAAAAATACTTTTCTTTTGAAATTTTGTCAAGAATTTTTGCTTTGATCTCATTGGCCAACAAAATTATCAATTCATTTTGAATTTTATGGCTAAGATAATTGCTCTGAACTTCTTTATCTACCACACACTAATGGCTCTAAACTTCGTTATCTACCACACACCAAACATGATCTTGCATAATTGGATCGAATTCTGCACGAAGCTCTATAAGTTAACAAAAAAGCCCATTGTTCTTCTCATAAATCTTCTCATTAGTTCCAAGAAATGGCAAACCATTTCGAGAAAGAGTCTTCTCAACCCCAATGATTCGAACTAGTATCATCTTCTAATGAGTTTTCTCTTTGTCAATTTGTGCTTCTATATCTTTATCAATTGTTGCCTTTAGTTTTAGTCCTTTTTGCAAGTCAACCCACTTCACAACATTTGTACAATACTCCGGATTACTTTCATGCTCTCTAAGCTTTGTAGGAAGGTTATGCCAATCGTCTATTCCATTCTTCACCAAAGTGCTTGTCGTTGGTTTATTCTTGAATAACTTGCAACAAAAACATAATACCCTATTCAGTTCATTTGAATAGACAAGTCATTTCCTTTCATGCTTCTCGCCATTTAGAAATTCACGGATGTAATGTTTGGAAGAAAAACTTCTATTTCTCCCACTCTTCTTTTCACTTGGAAACTCATCATTTTTCTTTAAAATCTTGATAGGACCATGTTGAACTATCATCACCATCTTAGTATCATTTATACTTCCCCACAATCTCGGATCATAATTTACTTCCACATCTTTCTTAAGATCAAGTATGCTTTCATGATATTTACTAAATGCTACTTCATTGTCATTTTCGTCCACATGAACATTTTCATTCACAGGCTCTTCATGATCTTCATCACTAGCTTCCTCATTGCAACTTCCATCCGCATAAGTGACTGTTAGACCCTAGAGGGGGGGTGATTAGGGTCTTATGCTAGTCTAATCCGATTTTATGCTAATTAAAACTTATTAATAAATTATTCTTGCAAGATAGATATATAATATGTTATGAGCAAGAATATGTAATATGAACAAAGAGATATATCCTATATGATAAAATATATGCAAGGATATATAAACAACACAAAGATAAACAATCTAAACTAAAGATAGAATTAAGATAGGGTAATATAAACAATGCAAACACATAAAATGGTCACGGAGTTTGGACCTTCCGTCCTACGTCTCCGCTCCTCATTCCCAGGAAGAAATTCACTATCACAACCGGGTTTTCTACGCTCACTCGAATAATGCTTACACCTCACACTCGGTTTTCTAGATAACAGAAAACTTTACAATCTCACACTCTTGTAATCCTACTTTACACCCTCTTAAGTGTTGGTCTCTAGTCCGTGTCTCCCTCAAGTGTTAGGAATTACAACTTCTCTCTAGGCATTACCACCTACTACACTCCTCTTGGGACACCCTCGTCTCTCACCATACACTCCTCTCGGTGTACAAGTGTATTACAAAGTGATCTACACAATTAAGGCTCACAAATACAAATTTATTCTCTACAATAGATGAGAACTTAATTAAACTCACTATCAATTGTTACAACTCTCCACAACCCAATTATACAATGTATGCAAATATAACAAGCTCAATGGTTGTGTGTGTAAGCAATGAGAAAATTAATCATAAACTCAATGTAAAGCCTAGCTTGATGAAAATGATAAACAACAAATAATTAATACAAAGCTAGTATTGAGTTTAGAAATTTTTTTCTAAAAAACAAGATGGAGAGAGGGATTAAAATGAAGCTTCAAACAATGTAGTTGATCTCCTCCAATTGTAAGAAACTTCTTCACAAACAAACTCTTTTAAAACACACTAAACAAACTTTAAAACCCTTGTTAAACTTGTTTTAAAATATTTCTTGGATTATTATAAGAACTGAGGTATAAGGGGGTATTTATATAAAACCCCAAAGCCAAGAGAAAGCCAAGAAAAGACCAAAAAACTAACCCGAAAATGGCTGCTGGAAATAGCCGTTGGAAGCCAATGGTAACTTCGGCGGTCGACCGTGGAAAACACGCGGTCGACCGCGAGCAGCTCAGAAACAAAATCAGGGCTCAGGACAACAGCCGGTCGAC
>NC_033795.1:57753812-57805026 GCF_001876935.1 Asparagus officinalis
GAGCCGCTGAAAAATACTGTGTCTATGGACTCAAGACGGTCGATCGTAACGGTCGACCGCAAACTGATACATGATAAAACTCAGGTTTGAAACAGTTTTCTGATTTTAAAACCCTGTTTAAAAATATCAAACAAATTCCAAAAATTATGAAACCCTATTCAAAAAGGACCTCCCAAAAAAAATATCATCATTTTATAAAATAGTCCAAAACATAAAAATATAAACACATGAGTTTTGACATTTTAGCTTAACCATGTTTTGAAATATTACAAAATGATTTTGTAGACTTAATAAAAGATGTATATGATTATTGTTAAGTCCAAAAACTAAGAATACAATATTTTCACAAAATTGTATATTTTGCAAACTTTTCAAAAATAATAAATATGATTTCATTGAACTAAATAAAATTGATATTGATGAAATCATATATATGCATATAAGTATGAAACAAGAAATGTATTTTCAATTGTATTCAATTGTTTCATATTAAAACTTGAAAACTATATATATATATAACTACATATACACAAAGAAACCAATAAAATGTGTGTGTATATATGATTAAGCTTAAAGTACTTAACACACATAATATAAACCTAAAACTAAATTACCCAAGCTTGTGAACTTTAATGAAGCTCTTCTTGGTAAACTTGTGGATAAAACTTGAACTTGGATCTTTAACTTGAATTACATATGCTTCAAGCACTATTCCGTCAACCTCTATTGGATATGATCGTGAATGCGTAATTCCATCCATCATCCGACATACTACGAAGAACAAGTCATAACTTTCAAACCGTAAGTCAGAATTGTTGGCCTTCTTGTTTTGATGATGTTTAACAAACAATTTACAACTAATGTTACTTGTCTAGTGCTTGTGTTATCTATTTATTGTAGACAAACAACGTTGTTGGAGGATGGATGGAATAGAGCTTCAACGATCATATCCAAAGGAGGTTGGCGGAATGTCGGTGAAGCCTTGCAATTCAAAGTTAAAGATCAAGTTCAAGCTTCATCCGCGAGATTACCAAGTAGAGCTTATTGAAGACCAATCAAGCTTGGGTAATTTAGTTTAGGATTTATATTATGTGTGTTAAGTACTCTAAGCTCAATTATCTATACACACACGTATTTGGTTTCTATGTATATATATAGTTATATATATACATGCATGGCTTTAGGTTTTCATGTTTTGGACATACTTGCAAAATACATGAGTTTTCACAAATAGAAATTCAATTTGAGAAATTCTTTTTCTAACATGTTTGTTTATATAATTATATATATACATATATGTTTTGGTTTGATAGTTTTCAAGTTTTACTATGAAACAATTGAATATAATTAGAAAACATATTTTTGTTTTCGGTCGACCGGTACGGTCGACCGGTCAATTGACCATTCGTCACTCGTCAGTATTTTTTCCAGAGAGTCGTCAGTCGACCGGTCCGGTCGACCGAGAGCTCAAATCGGTCGACCGACAGAATTTCCGGTCGACCGACGATGGCTTTTACTGTTTCCAACGGCTAGTTTTTGTACCGTTGGCTGGGTCTTTTGGTCTTTTGTTTTGGGTGTTTTTGGCTGAGCTTTGAGTGGGTATATATACCCCATTGCTGATGTCTTTTCAAACTAACCAAGAGAGTTTTTTTAATCAAGTTTAATAAAGTTTTTAACAAGGGTTTTAGTTTGGTTTAAGTGTGTTTAAAAAGCTTTTAAGCAAATTGAGAGTTTGTTTTTGTGATTCAATTCTACAAGAGCTTGAGGAGATCATCTATTGGTGTTTGGGCATCCAACTCTTCTCCCTCCACTCTTGATATATTGAGAAGTTTTCTAAACTCTATTTCTAGCTTTTTTATATATTTGATTATCATTGTTATTAAGCTAGAACTACATTGAGTTTAGTTTTGATTTATATCTCTTTGTTCACACACAACCTTTTGAGCTTATTGTATTTACATTCATAGTATAATTTGGGGTTGTGGGTTTGTGACTAAGAGTTGTGCTTAATTGAGTTCTCACCTTGTTTAGAGAACAATCATTTGTCATATTTGCGCTTATTGTGAGAATCACTTTGTAATACACTTGTACACCGAGTGAGGAGTGTGTGGTAAGAGTCGGGGATCGTCCCAAGAGGAGTGGCGTCGGTTGACGTGCCTAGGGAGAGGTTGTAACCGAGCACTTGAGGGAGACACGGCTAGGTCCAACACTTAGTGGGTGTAGAGTGTGATTGCAAGAGTGTGAGTTGTAGAGTTTTCGGTTAGCTAGAAAACCGAGTGTGTAGAAGAAGTTCCGGCTTCCAAACCGGATTGTGTTAGTGGATTTCTCCCCGGGAGTGGGGAGCGGAGACGTAGGACGGAAGGTCCGAACTCCGTGATCATATTGCTTGTTTGAGTGTGCTTTGGCGTTCATTCATATTTATGTTCATATCTTATATCGCCATTGTCATTAGCTCATTTCTATATCATCCACTATTCTGTTTAGATAGTTTACCCTTGTGTTGTTTATATCTTTTTGCTCATATTGTTTATCCTAGCTTACATATCTTATTGTATTTCATTCTTGCTAGGATAACTTGTTAATTAATTTTAATTGGCATTTAATCGGATTAGATTAGCATAAGACCCTAATCACCCCCCCTCTAGGGTCTAACAATTGGTATCAGAGCTTGGTGCTCTTTGATTTAAGGTCTAATCGTCTTGAGTTAAAGATCCAAGTTATCTTTTTGTGCTAATCTATTTTTGAGCTTATTTGTATTTTGCTTGCATACACTTTCTTATTATGGACATACATTGTGCATCTTGTTTAGGCTATGATCCTGTTGTTGCTCCTAAAATAAATAATCTTCCCTATGACCAATGGTGTTCTAGATTTAACATATTTGTTAGATCTAAACAATCCGATTTATGGGAAGTTATTGAAGATGCTTATATTATACCCACTTCGGAAAAATCCAAGTGGAGTAACAATGATAAAAGAATGTTTAATATGAACAAGCTTTTGTTAGAATATTTGCTTAATGCCTTTGACTCATCCTTTTCTAACAAATTTGTTCATTTTGATAGTGCTTACAATTTATGGAAATTCATAGAAGCACATCAAGGCAACTTGGAGGAAATCCAACGTAGTTTGGAGGATTATTCTTCAAGTGAGTGTGGAGCATCATCATGCACACGGCCACTAGGCGATAGCCCTAGTGTGGTAAGCGATTCGGAATCCGATAGTGATATATCCATCAATGAACTCGCTTGTGCATATGATAGATTAATGCATGCCTATACTAAGTTGCATAATAATTTTATAGATTTGAAAAGCAAGCATGTTAATTTGAAATCCGATCATGAGTTGCTATAATGTGATCCTTAAAGAAAATAATAAAAAATTAAAATTGGATCATATTACCTTGAGTTCCAATGTTGCTAGCTTAATTCATGAGAAGAATGATGCCATGTTAGAAGTAGAGTCTATTAGAAGTAAATTTACATCATTTAAAAATGATCATATTTGCTCTACTTCTATTGACAATGCTTCTATGCCTAATGATGAGTTGAACAATATTAAAAATCGCATTTCATCTTTAGATTCAACTCTTAACACATGCATTGTTAATAACAAGAAACTTATGGACTTATGTGCAAAGTCTCGTGCTAACTCTTCAAAACCAAGCACTCACTATGCACATATGTATAGCAAAGTTTACAAATGCTCAATTTGCGGTCGTAAAGGCCACATTGCTAAATTTTGCTATGATGCACACAAATCTTCTAAGACTAATGCCTCTTGTGCATCTCATAAGGCTTCTTCATCATACACTCATGCACATGCACATAATGTTCATCATAAGCATGCTAGTGTGTATCATTGTGATCTTTGTGGTCGGTTTGGCCATTTGGCAAAGTTTTGCTTTGACATGAAAAAGAATTCTAGTTTGCCAAATGTTTTTCATAGACCACATGTGTTTAAGTGTGATATTTGTGGTAGATTTGGCCATTTGGCAAAGTTTTGTTATGATTTAAAAAATTATTCAAACTTACCAAATTTCTCAAGTAGACCACCTTTGTGACCAACATTATTTCAAAATGTTTCTCATTTGCAAAATAATCTTAAAAGACCATCTTTACTTGCAAATGTTCCTCGTGCACATCCACATGGTCAACATAACCAAATGCATCCTCTTCATTGCACTCATTGCAATCGAATGGGTCATTTACATAATTATTGCTATGACCGCACCCGTGCACTAAATGCGCCCAAATGGGTTCATAACCCTAGGGCTTTGAGCTTGAATGATAGGGGTCATGTCCCTAAATCTTTTGGTACCAAGAATACTTGGGTACCAAAACAAATTTGATTTTAAACCAAGAACTTTTTTAAACCAAGAATTTTAGAGTTTTTATTTTCCTTTTTCTTTGTTTTGAAAAATGCATTTTAAACTTTTATGAAAACAATTCCTTTTATTGGCTAAATTCTTTTTTTTTTGTTTTCATGATCATTGGTTTTGATTTTGATGAGAGATTTGTATTTATATAACCCTCCGGGTTTATTGGGTGTTTATTCCCAAATCAAGTTTACCGGATGCTAAAATGATTATATGGGTTGGAACAAGCTCAAGAGCTTGATATAATTGTTGCCTCTCTCAAAAATTGTGTTGTTGATTTTGAATTCATTATAATTCACTTATATGATGATATTTATGTGTTTGTGCTAATGGATCATCTATTCGTGCTTTATAATGTATTCTATGAGTGGTTTGATCAAGTCTTACAAAAGATTTTTTTTGTTGATCAAACATTATTTTTGGTTTAAATATTTGATTTGTGATTTCATTTGGTTGATTTGTTTTCATTCGAAAACTCTTTTTGCATGATTCTCATGTTTTCTCTCTTTTGATTTCATAAATCTATTTTTTATACATGGTTTTAGGCTTGTATTTTTGAGACACCTATTCATCGTAACATATCATTATGTGTTCTCATTATCTCTTGAATGTGAGTGATTTTTGGCATATTATTTATGCATGCTCACATATGTTTGCCATGATATTCATTTCATATATTCCATATGGCATTTTGATAGGGGGAGCAATCCCTATATCTTTTTATGTTTGATACTCACCCGTGCTTATTGATAGGGGGAGCTTTCGCTCTCTTAATTCTTTTGTCCCCTTTTTGATGTTTTCAAAGGGGAGAAATATTGTGAGTATATCTATCTTGTTTGTTTATATGCATGTGAATTACAATTCATTTCTTTTCATGCATATATCTCTTTTCGTAAATTGTTTGTCATCATCAAAAAGAGGGAGATTGTTGGCCTTCTTGTTTTGATGATGTTTAACAAACAATTTACAACTAATGTTTCTTGTATAGTGCTTGTGTTATCTATTTATTGTAGACAAACAACGTTGTTGGAGGATGGATGGAATAGAGCTTCAACGATCATATCCAAAGGAGGTTGGCGGAATGTCGGTGAAGCCTTGCAATTCAAAGTTAAAGATCAAGTTCAAGCTTCATCCGCGAGATTACCAAGTAGAGCTTATTGAAGACCAATCAAGCTTGGGTAATTTAGTTTAGGATTTATATTATGTGTGTTAGATACTCTAAGCTCAATATAATATACACACACGTATTTGGTTTCTATGTATATATATAGTTATATATATACATGCATGGTTTTAGGTTTTCATGTTTTGGACATACTTGCAAAATACATGAGTTTTCACAAATAGAAATTCAATTTGAGAAATTCTTTTTCTAACATGTTTGTTTTCATGTTTATAAACATTTCGTAAAGTTTCATCAAGTTTGGAATTGATTTGTTATGTTTAATGGAATTTACAAAATCATGTTTTTCGTTCGTGCATGTTCGTGCATGTTTTACAAAATAGATGAGTTTTCATAAATGGGAAGTGATATTCAAGAAATTCTTTCTTTGACATGTTTATATACATGTTTATATACATTTTTAGAAACTTCCCTCAAAATTTTACTATTTTTAGAGTTGATTTACTGTGCCTAATTGATTTTACAAAATCGTATATGTTAACAGTTTTTCAGAAACTGTAAATTTGTGTTCAAATATTTATTTCTCTCAACTGGGAAAAGATTTTTCAGACATTCTTTCTCTGACATGTTATTCTACATGTCTAGAACATTCCCACAGAATTTCATAATTTTTGGAGTTCATTTACTATTTTAAATTGATTTTACAAAACAGCTGCGCACTGCTACAGTAAATCCGGTCGACCGGACCGGTCGACCGGAAATGTCTCTGGACGTTTCTCAGCTTTGCAGATGGCTCTGGTCGACCGTACCGGTCGACCGAAGTACTGTAGCATCCGACCATTGCTACAGTAACGGCTAGTTCTGTTTTTTGTTTATTTTAATGTTTTGGGGGTGTTTTTATTGGTTTTTGGGATTGTTTCATGAGCCTATATATACCCCATGCCCTCATACCTCTAAGGTAACTTAAGAAATATTTTAAACAAGTTTAAAGAGTTTTAAACAAGGGTTTAAGTGAGTTTTAGTGTTTGTTTGGTTTGAAGATTATTTTCACAAGTGGAGGAGATCATCTTCTTGTTTGGGCTTCAATCTCCATCTCTCCATCTTGTTATTCAGAGAAGAATCTCTAAACTCATTTCTAGCTATTTATTATTTTGTTTATAATTTCTATATGCTAGATTTTAATTGAGTTTAGTTTTGATTTTGATTTCACTCATTGTTTACACACACCCACTTGAGCTTATTGTATTTGCATTCATAATATATTAGGGTTGTGAAAGTTGTAACATTGAGTGCGGGATTTTATTGTGTTCTCATCCATATTAGAGAACAATTTATATTTGTTACATTGTGAGATTGTTAGGTTTTCGTGGGTGTAGAGTGTGATTGCAAGAGTGTGAGTTGTAGATTTTTCGGTTAGCTAGAAAACCGAGTGTGTTGAAGAAGTTCCGGCTTCCAAACCAGATTGTGTTAATGGATTTCTCCCCGGGAGTGGGGAGCGGAGACGTAGGACGGAAGGTTCGAACTCCGTGATCATATTGCTTGTTTGAGTGTGCTTTGGCGTTCATTCATATTTATGTTCATATCTTATATCGCCATTGTCATTAGCTCATTTCTATA
The DNA here is from genome assembly GCF_001876935.1 of Asparagus officinalis. Taxonomy (NCBI): domain Eukaryota; kingdom Viridiplantae; phylum Streptophyta; class Magnoliopsida; order Asparagales; family Asparagaceae; genus Asparagus; species Asparagus officinalis. The sequence goes on from NC_033795.1 coordinate 57,760,931, forward strand.
TCATCCACTATTCTGTTTAGATAGTTTACCCTTGTGTTGTTTATATATCCTTGCATATATACATATTCATCATATAGGATATATCTCTTTGTTTGCATTGCTTATCCTAGCTTATATATCTTGTGGTATTTCATATTTGCTAGGATAACTCATTAATTAATTTTAATTGGCATTTAATCGGATTAGATTAGCATAAGACCCTAATCACCCCCCCTCTAGGGTCTAACAAGAATCGGTCGAATTATATATGAAAATCGACTATCTCAACGAGACAGAGCCAACCAAATCCACCCTATAGGATTTGGTTTGCTCCTATATGTTTCGCCAAATTCCTTGCGGTTTGAGAGATATTGCATTTTGATTTAAAGAGACCGTTAATTTGTAGTCTCTTTTGCTAGAGCATTACAAAGATAGTCGTCTTGTAACCTTTATCTTGGCTCCTCAAAAATGTGAGAGTCATTAGGTTATAACTCCTGACGTTGATTGTGAAGGCTGTTGATTAGAGCTTTCATCAGTTGTTGCAAAGGTCGCCAAATTATAACCTTTATCGATCTACGTAAAAGTCTTCAAATTGTAGCCTTTTGGAAACTATTAAATTGTAACTTCCATCATCAGTGTTTGATGGGGGATCAGTTATCTATAGTGATTTTTAGACAGCCTATAGAACCCCCTCTAAAGTTTTTGAAAGTTTGCGGTTGACTGAGACCAATTTTTAAAATACTTTGGATCTCAACTCTAATCTTGGATCTGTTAATTCCTTATCATAAAGGAGTTGTTTTTGCACCTGCTTCGCAAGCATCTTGGTTGAAGAGATTTGCCACACAAGACCTGTGTGAAGATGAGCTTCGAAGAGAAACTATAGCGACAGTACAAGCTACTCATGAGCAGAAGCTCTCAAATGCCACATCACGGCTCACATCCACTCAGCTGATGGGCCCGAAATATTCATAGGATTTTAGGCAAACCCTCAGCCATTAACGGATTTAATATGCCTTTATCAACTACTGTTTGAGTCGGGCTAGCATGTGGATTGTCTAAGTCTGTTCCAAGTGTAACATTGTGCTAAAAGAATAAACTCTCTTAGACTTAGTGCTATGATGCCGAATACATAGACTTGGTCAATCTCACGAGAATGGACTACCCGGCAATGTGTGTTAGGCGTAGACTTTATCTCTATTTAGGGATCGAGATAAAGTCCCTTATGCGTGTAAGGCATGGATTTTAACGTTATTAATAACATCCTGCCACGATGTTGAATACGTGGGCTTTGCTATTTTTACGAGAATGCGCTACCCAGCAACACGTGTTAGACATAGACTTATTTCTATTTAGGGATCGAGATAAAGTCCACCATGCATGTAAGACATAAATTTCGGCATTATTAATAACAACCTGTCAAGATGTTGAATATGTGGGCTTTGTCGTTGTTATGAGAATGCGCTACCTGACAACGCGTGTTAAGCGTGGACTTATCTCTATTTAGGTATCAAGATAAAGTCCCCCATACATAAAAGACATGGATTTTGGTGCTACGATGTTAAATATGTAGGCTTTGTTACTGTTTTTCTTATGTTATGTTTTTACTTGAAACACTGAAAGAAAGTTAGAAGTGTCAGAGGTGTAGTATTAACTTGGCATGAATTTTTACTTAGAGTGTAATTCAGAAATTTTCTTCATTATCACTAGGATAATTCCAGAAAATCTTTAACCCACTGGAGATTTTGTAATGCAATTTTGCTATTCTTGTTAAGAAAATGATTAACAAGTTCATTAGGGGGTTTTACTGTTAGAGGTATGATGTTAACATAATAATATTTTATGGGCCTATCGCTCTATTAAAGAGAGTTGATAAGTTGATTTGGTCGTCAGAGATGTGATGTTAATGTGACGGATTAGTAAACCTATCTTTCTATGGAAGAGAGTCGATAAGGGGATTAGTCATCAGAGGTATGATGTTAACTTGACGGGTTTGTAGACCTATCGCTCTATTGAAGAGAATCGATAAGTGGATTGTCAGTGGTGTGATATTAACGTGACAGAATTTTATTACGATTGTAGCAACTTTGAGGACTTGTTACCCTATTGAAGAGGATTGATAAGTTAATTGGTTGTCATAGGTTTGATGTTAACATGACATGAAAAATATTATGATCGGAGCAACTTTGAGTACTTATCATCCTTTTGAAGAGGACTGATAAGTTGATTTGTCGTTAGAGGTGTGATGTTAACTTGATGGGATTAGGAGTGATGCCAACTGAATTCATATTCCGTGGAGATCTAAATCGTCAGAAGTGTAATGTTAACTCAACGATGTTTGTAGATTTTGTGGTTGACAGAGGTATTCTATTAAACATGACAACTCCAAAAATTTATTAGTCATAATCCAGTAGACTACAAATAAACCAACCCCCAGTTTTGAACAAATGTAGTAGGAAAAAGGAGTAGACAGGGCACATTACCTAGTGGGCCACTATCTGACGAGTTTGACTATCAGAGGTAACTGTTAACGTGATAGTTTTGGTGGATCCGCTATCCTACTGAAGAGAATTAGCTTCTGTGGCCGTAGTATCTTCCCTTTCTGACTTAGAAGATTAGACTTGGTCACATTGCTCAGGTTGATCCTGCTTACTTTGTTCTTTAGCTTTGACCCTTGCAATAATTTTTTAAGCCTGTTCACCTTAAGAGATTAATTTTCTCCAAGAACAACATTCTGCAACCCTCATTTGTGTTAGAAGGTCAATCTGTAAATTGTGTCAAAAGGTCTTCACTAAGGTAGATTGTGTCATACCTGATGAACATCGAAGAGCCATGCTTCGGAACCTTTTAACGAAGGCTTTGACGGGCTCTCTCTTCTTCTGCTTAGTGACGAGAAGTGTATGGATGGAGACTTTTGTATCCTCTTCAAAGAATCTTGACAGGAAGAGTCTCTCTAGATCCGCCTATTTTTGGATATATCCCGCAAGCAGTTTCCTGAACCATTCAAAGGCAACTCCCTTGAGGGTGCTAATGAACAATCGAGCTAGTATGGTGTCGTTTGATATCACATTCTCAGTTTGTGACTTGAAATGATAGATGTGTTGGTTCGATGATCCCGTATCGTCAAAAGTTTGTAGCGTCGAGACCTCAAACTTTGGAGGATAATGGAATAAATGATAGATGTGGTTGTTTGGTGATCCCGTGCTGTCAAAAGTTTGTAGCGTCAGGACCTCAAACTTTGGAGGATAATAGGTTGCATCCCATTTAGCAGGATAAGGCCACACTACTCCCTCATCTTGGAGCTCGCTTCTGTGGGCTATAGCATTTAGACAGGCTTCCAATTCCTCGATTTTAGCCGACTGAGGATTTTGCTCATTCTCAGCTTCTTCTTTAGAGGATGATTCTTCATGATGAGTTTCTTGCTCAGCAGTCTCATTCACTCTTTGTTTCCCCTCCGATATGGATGATCCTCCTTTTCGGGAGGATTCCGGCCAAGGTTAAGACTTAGCTTTCTGAAAATTGGCTCTATTTGTAATAATCTGAGCCATCATATCCTAAAGTTGATTGATGGTTTCCTGCTGTTCTTGGAGCATGGACTCCTGCTAAGTAACCCTCTTTGAAAGATCTTTATAATTTTCTGTCATGTGGGCGAAGCTCTCATGCCTAACGAAAGAGCTTGATGATTAGAACTCCGCAATGGCTGAGTGTTCATCCTCGGAATTCATTCCTCTAGCTAATCTTCAATAGTTAACCGGAGGATTGGCTACTGTTCGAGTCTTAGTATGTTGATAAATTCCATCGGACTTTTTCAAGAGGTCTTTCAAGCTAGGAGACTGATCTTTCTCTGACTCATCGGAGCTAGGGACTGATGATCTCCCTCTGCCGACCATGTTAGAAGTGACTCTAAGGTATTCATCCTCCAAAGTCTCCTTACTGTGAGAACGTCGTCAGTGGTTAGGCAAAGCAACATTCGTTAATTAGTCTAACACCAACGGTTTGGCCGCATATGAGCAGCATTGACATCCCGAGAGGACCGATGGAATCAGTTGTTCACATTAGAATGAACGAATGACTTGTTGCATCGGTCTTTCTCTCGATATGAATACTCTCAAATCTGTTTCAAAAACTCAAGAAGATTTACTTATTATTGTGAGGTTGGAATTAGAAGCCCCTACCTATGATTGGATAGGACTGACTCCTGGTGAATATGGATTTGTTGTTGGAAGTCCATGTCGGTCACCCTGAACATGACTTGACACATCGCGCAAGAAACATGAGGGTTGTATTTGGATTAAAGAATGTAGGACTGAGGTCTGCGTTTTGCTATTGAAACGCACCTCTGCAAGCTACATTTTGGCTGGTCAACACAGCCTTGAGACTTGCGTTTGAATTCTAGAACGCTCTGTTGAGGACTGCATTTAGGCAGATTAACATGGTCTGGAGACATGCGTTTTGGTTCTGGAACGCACTCCTGAGAGTTGTGTTCTGTTTGAGAAACACATCCCTAAGCACCGTGTTTTGGTGTTAGAACGCGTCCCTGAAGAATGAGTTCTATTTGGGAAACACACCCATGAGGGCTGCGTTTTGATGTTGGAACGTGCCTCTGAGCGTTGTGTTCTATTTAGGAAACGCGCCCCTGAGAGCTGCATTTAGCTTGGCTTATGCGAGGCTCATGCTTTGGCACATAAAAGCAAGGCTTGCATTCTAAAGTAGAAACGCAGAGCTTATGTTGAGGCTCACAAACGTGGAGCTCGCATTGACTTAGTTTGTCACCACAATGGTTTGTCACCATTCGTCGAGAAGCATTCTCCTTAGCATGTTTTAAGGCCTTGGTGGAGTCACTACATGTGTTGACTTAGTTTGTCACCACAATGGTCCTCTTGCGACTCGATAACCGTCGTCTTAGCGCGGGTTTGGCTGAAACTGAGCCCACTCCATTAGAAGAGGGGTTGTCCGAGAAATCTGACCCAAAGGAGAGGTTTTCCTTGGGTGATTTGGCTGTAATTGGAGTAGTTGGAGCTTTAGTCTCTTTGGAGACTTCGTGGATCATGCGCATAGCCTTGGGGCTAAGGGATCCGGAGGAGTGGGCCTCCTTAAACTTAGCTTGATCAAACTCTACCACGAGAGTTTCGACCCTTGTTCCAGCGAGGTTGACGTCGGATTGCGCCACCACTTCTTCATCAGTGAAGCTAGTCCCCAATAGAGCCACTATATTTTGTTTGTTGAAAATTTTGTAATAAGAAGATAAAAGAATTAAATTTAATTTATTCTTTCTAACTGCTTAGAAAAAAATGTTTACATCTCTCTCAATCTCTAATTGTTAACAATTTGAATTTCTGATTACAAAAGAGAAGAGGATTAATATAAATCCTTCCCTTTGTTTAATTCTGGATTCTTCACGGTGGCGATGAGATGCGTCGCTCGAATGCTCGCGTCGAGTTTGCTTCTCGTTGACGATCCAAATGTCTTGAACTCGTGGAACACGATTGAATCCTCTTGATTGATGTCGAGGATAACTTGCATGGCAAGTTTAAAAATAACTCTTAATAAGTTTAAGAACTCAGAGCGAGTTTAAACTCTGTAACAGAGTTGATTTGAATCAAAAATCAATTTTTAAGCTAAGTATAAAGCTCCAAGACCTTTGTTACCGAATGACGCTCCAAGATGATCAGCTCAAGAATTGTCGATCTCTCCTTTTGTGGTCTTTTTGATGCAAAAAGACGATCCCTAAACTCAATTGAGTTTCTAGTATTTATAGGGGATTAAGGGGTATAACCACCCCCTTAATATGCTCCTTAATAGGGGCTTAATTACCCCATTAATCGAGTGTAACAGCCCCTTAAACCTCTCCCCAAATCATAAGGAAAACAGTTTTGAAACCGTTTAGTTCGTACTTTAAACGAGTCAAACGCCATGCCTTTTAAGTTTGGAATACGGCCACGAACCCTGTGTTTTGAATATGGAACGCGAGCATGAGCCCTGCGTTTTGACTGCGGAATACGAGCATGACCTCTGCGTTTTGAATCTGGAACACGGGCATGACCTCTGCGTTTTGAGTCTGGAACGCATGAATGAGCACTACACTTTGACTTTGGTATGCAGAGGTGAGCCTCAGGCGGGCTTGGCCAACTTCAGGCTAAGTCCAATGTTCAGGCGAAGTCCAGTCTTGTAAACGAACTTTAGAACATAACTTGCTATGAAGAACAAGTCATAACTTTCAAACCGTAAGTCGGAATCGGTCGAATTACATATGAAAATCGACTATCTCAACGAGACGGAGCCAACAGAACCCACCCCATAGGGTTTGGTTTGCTCTTGCATGTTTTGCTAAATTCCTTAAGATTTGAGAGATATTTGCATTTTGATTTGAAGAGACCGTCAATTTATAGTCTCTTTTGCTAGAGCATTGCAAAGATAGTCATCTTGTAACCTTCATCTTGGCTCCTCAAAAATGTGTGAGTCATCAGGTTGTAACTCCTGATGTTGATTATGAAGGCTGTTGATTAGAGCTTTTATCAATTGTTACGAAGGTCGTCAGATTATAACCTTCATCGATCTACGTGAAAATCTTCAAATTGTAGCATTCTGGAAACCATCAAATTGTAACTTCCATCATCGGTGTTTGATAGGGGATCAACTATCTGTAGTGATTTTTAGACAGCCTACAGAACACCCTCTAAAGTTTTTGAAAGTTCACGGTTTACTGGGACGAGTTTTTAAAATACATTGGATCTCAACTCTTATCTTGGAGCTGTTAATTCCTTATCATAAAGGAGTTATTCTCTGCACCTGCTTCGCAAGCATCTTGGTTGAAGAGATTTGCCACGCAAGACCTGTGTTAGGATGAGCTTCAAAGAGAAACTGTAGCGACAGTACAAGCTACTCATGAGCAGAAGCTCTCAAATGCTACATCATAGCACACATCCACTCAGCTGATTGGCCCAAAATATTAATAGGATTTTGAGCAAACCCTCAGCCATTAACGGATTTAATAAGCCTTTACTGACTATCGTTTGAGTCGGGCTAGCATGTGAATTGTCTAAGTCCGTTCCACATGTAACGTTGTGCTAAAAGAATAAACTCTCTTAGACTTAGTGTTATAATGCCGAATATATAGACTTGGTCAATTTCACGAGAATGGACTACCCGCTGATGCTTGTTAGGTGTAGACTTATTTCAATTTAGGGATCGAGATAAAATCCCCTATGCGTATAAGGCATGGATTTTGGCGTTATTAATAACATCCTGTCATGATGTTGAATGCGTGGGCTTATCCATTTTTACGGGAATGTGATACCTGGTAATGCGTGTTAGGCGTAGATTTATCTCTATTTAAGGATCGAGATAAAATCCCTAAGCGTGAAAGACATGGATTTTGGTACTACAACGTTGAATACGTAGGCTTTGTCGCTGTTTCTTCTTGTGTTACGTTTTTACTTGAAACACTAAAAGAAAGTTAGAAGTGCCAGAGGTGTAGTATTAACTTGGCATGAAAGTTAGAAGTGCCAGAGGTGTAGTATTAACTTGGCATGTATTTTTACTTAAAGTGTAATTCAGAAATATTCTTCATTATCACTAGGATAATTCCAAAAAATCTTTAATCCGCTGGGGATTTTGTAATGAAAACTTGCTATTCTTGTTAAAAAAAGATTAACAAGTTCATTAGGGGGTTTGACTGTTAGAGTTGTGTTGTTAACATAACATTATTTTATGTGCCTATCGTTCTATTGAAGAGAGTCGATAAGTGAATTTAGTCGTCAAAGGTATGATGTTAACATGACGGGTTTGTAGACCTATCGCTCTATTGAAGAGAGTCGATAAGTGGATTATCAGTGGTGTGATATTAACATGACAGAATTTTGTTACGATTGGAGCCACTTTGAGGACTTATCATTCTATTGAAGAGGATTGATAAGTTAATTGGTTGTCAGAGGTGTGATGTTAACGTGACATAAAAAATGTTACGATCGGAGCAACTTTGAGGACTTATCATCCTATTGGAGAGGACTAATAAGTTGATTGGTCCTCAGAGGTGTGATGTTAACTTGACGGGATTAAGAGTGATGCAAGCTAAATTCATACTCCATGGGGATCTAAATCGTCAGCAGTGTAATGATAACTCGACGATGTTTGTAGATTTTGTGGTTAACAGAGGTATTCTATTAAACATGACAACTCAAATAATTTATTACTCATAATTCAGTGGACTATAAATAAACCAAACCCAGTCTTGAACAAATGTAGTGAGGAAAAGGAGTAGACAGGACATATTACCTAGTGGGCCACTATCTAACGAGTTTGACTATTAGAGGTAATTATTAATGTGATAGTTTTGGTAGACCCACCATCCTACTAAAGAAGATTGGCTTCTGTGGCTATAGTATCTTCCCTTTCTGACTGAGTAGATTGGGCTTGGTCACATTGCTCAGGTTGATCCTGCTTACTTTGTTCTTCAGCTTTGACCCTGGCAATAATTTTTTAAGCCTGTTCACCTTGAGAGATTAATTATCTCCAAGAACAGCATTCTGCAACCTTCATTTGTGCTAGAAGGTTGGTCTTCAAGTTGTGTCGACAGGTCTCCACTAAGGTAGATTATGTCATACCTAACGAACATCAAAGAGCCATGCTTTGGAACCTTTTGACGAAGGCTTTGACGGGCTCTCTCTTCTTCTGCTTAGTGGCGAGAAGGGTATGGATAGAGACTTCTGTATCCTCTTCAAAGAATCTTGATAGAAAGAGTCTCTCTAGATCCGTCCACTTTTGGATACATCCTGTAGGCAATTTCCTAAACCATTAAAAGGAAACTCCCTTGAGGGTGCCTATGAACAATCGAGATAGTATGACATCGTTTGATATCACATTCCTTGTCTGTGACTTAAAATGATAGATGTGGTTGTTTGGTGATCCCGTGCTGTCAAAAGTTTGTAGCGTCAGGACCTCAAACTTTGGAGGATAATAGGTTGCATCCCATTTAGCAGGATAAGGCCACACTACTCCCTCATCTTGGAGCTCGCTTCTGTGGGCTATAGCATTGAGGCGGGCTTCCAATTCCTTGATTTTATCCGATTGAGGATTTTGCTCATTCTCAGCTTCTTCTTCAAAGGATGATTCTTCGTGATGAGTTTCTTACTCAACAGTCTCATTCACTCTTTGTTTCCCCTTCTATATGGATGATCCTCCTTTTTGGGAGGATTCCGACCAAGGTTGTGACTTAGTTTTCTGGAAATTAGCTCTATTTGTAATGATCTGAGCCATCATATCCTAAAGCTGATTGATGGTTTCCTACAGTGCTCGGAGCATAGCCTCCTGCTCAGCAATCCTCTTTGAAAGATCTTTAGAATTTTCTACCATATAGGTGAAGCTCTCATGCCCAACGAAAGAGCTTGATGATTAGGACTACGCAATGACTGAGTGTTCATCCTCGGAATTGGTTCCTCTGGCTAATCTTCAATAGTTAACCGGAGGAATGGCTTCTGTTTGAGTCTGAGTATGTTGATAAATTCCATCGGACCTATTCAGGAGGTGTTTCAAGCTAGGAGACTGATCTTTCTCTGACTCATCGGAGCTAGGGACTGATGATCTCCCTCTATCGACCATGTTAGAAGTGACTCTAAGGTATTCATCCTCTAAAGTCCCCTTCCTATGAGAACGTCATTGGTGGTTGGGCAAAGCAACATTCACGGTCGAACACCAACAGTTTGGCCGCATATAAGCAGCATTGATATCCTGAGAGGACCGTAGGAATCAGTCGTTCATATTAGAATGAACGAATATCTTGTTGTATTGGTCTTTCTCTCAATATGAACACTCTCAAATCTGTTGCAAAGACTCGAGAACATTTACTCATTGATCGTGAGGTTGGAATTGGAAGCCCCTGCTTATGATTAGACAAGACTGGCTCTTGGTGAACATGGATTTGTTGTTAGAAGTCCATGTCGGTCACCCTGAACACGACTTGGCACATCACACAAGAAACATGAGGGTCGCGTTTGGATTGAAGAATGCAGGGCTGAGGTCTATGTTTTGCTATTTAAACGCACCTCTGCAGGCTGTGTTTTGGCTGGTCAACGCAGTCTTGAGACTTGTGTTTGAATTCTGGAACGCTCTACTGAGGACTGTGTTCAGGCAGATTAACATAGTCTGGAGACATATGTTTTGGTTCTGGAACGCACTCCTAAGAGTTGCGTTCTGTTTGAGAAATACATCCCTAAGGACTATGTTTTGGTGTTAGAATGCGTCCCTGAAGACTGCGTTTTATTTGAGACACACACCCCTGAGGGCTGCATTTTGATGTTGGAACACCCCTTTGGGGGTTACGTTCTATTTGGGAAATGCACCCCTGAGGGCTACATTTAGCTTGGCTTATGTGAGGCTCATGCTTGGGCACATAAAAGCGAGGCTTGTGTTCTAAAGTAGAAACGTAGAGCCTGTGTTGAGGCTCACAAACGCGGAGCTCACGTTGATCGGAGGATCGGTTCTCTTGGAGTTGTGCTCATCATTGGAATCTCCTCCTTCATCGAGCGGCATTCTCCTTCGCCTGTTTTAAGACCTTGGTGGCATAACCACATGAGTTGACCTAGTTTGTCACCACAATAGGCCTCATGTGACTCGATACCCGTCGTCTTGGCACGGCTTTGGTTGAAACTGAGCCCACTCCATTAGAAGAGGGGCTGTTTGAGCAATCTGACCCAAAGGAGAGGTCTTCCTTAGGTGATTTGGCTGTAATTGGAGTAGTTAGAGCTTTAGTCTCTTTGGAGACTTTGTAGATCTTGCGCATAGCCTTGGGGCTAAGGGATCCAGAGAAGAGGACCTCCTCAAACTTAGCTTGATTAAACTCTACCATGAGTGTTTCGACCGTTGTACCAGCGAGGTTGACGTCGGATTATGCCACCACTTCTTCTACAGTGAAGCTAGTCCCCAGCAGAGTCACCATCTTTTGTTTGTTGGAAAATTTATAATAAGACAATGAAAGAATCGAATTTGATTTCTTCTTTCTAACTGCTTAGAAAAATAATATTTACAACTCTCTCAATCTCTAGCTGATTACAATTTGAATTTTTGATTACAAAAGAGAAGATGATCAATATAAATCCTCCTCTTTGTTTAAGTCTGGGTTCTTCACGGTGGCGATGAGATGCCTCCCTCGAATGCTTGCGTCGAGTTTGCTTCTCGTTGAAGATCCGATCGGCTTGAACTCATGGAACACAGTTGAATTCTCTTAATTGATATCGAGGATAACTTGTGTGATAAGTTTGAAAATAACTCTAAACGAGTTTAAGAACTCAGAGCGAGTTTAAACTCTATAACATAGTTGATTTGAATCAAAAATCGGTTTTTAAGCCAAGTACCAAGCTCCAAGACTTTGTTGCCGAAGGACGCTCCAAGATGATCTGCTCAAGAGATTACCGATCTCTCCTTTTGTGATATTTTTGATGCAAAAAACCAATCCCTGAACCCAATTGAGTTTCTGGTATTTATAGGGAATTAAGGTGTATAACCGTCCCCTTAATCTGATCCTTAATGGGGGCTTAATTGCCCTATTAATCGGGTGTAACAACCCCTTAAACTGCTTCCCAAATCATGGGGGAAACGGTTTTGAAACCGTTCAGTTCGTGCCTTGAATGAGTCAAACACCAGTCTGGGTGTTCTGATAATGAACTCTGCGTTCTAGACTTAGAACGCAGAGTTAAGGATTGCGTTTAGGCTGAAACGCAGTGGTTGCACTAATTTTTGAATTGGGAACGCAATAGTGAGCTATGCGTTTTGAGTCTTGAATGTGGCCACGACCCTGTGTTTTGAATCAGGAATGCGGGCATGAGCCCTGCGTTTTGACTCTGGAACACGAGCATGACCTCTGCGTTTTGAATCTGGAACGCGGGCATGACCTCTGTGTTTTGAGTCTGGAACACAGGAATAAGCCCTATACTTTGACTCTAGAATGCAGAGGCGAGCCTTAGGCGGGCTTGGCGAGCTTCAGGCTAAGTCCAATGTTCAGGCGAAGTCCAGTCTTGTAAACGGACTTCAGAACATAACTTGCTACGAAGGATAGGTTATAACTTTCAAACCGTAAGTCGGAATTGGTCGAATTATATATGAAAATCGACTATCTCGATGAGACAGAGCTAACCAAACCTACCCTATAGGGTTTGGTTTGCTCTTGTACATTTTGCCAAATTCCTTACGGTTTGAGAGATATCTACGTTTTGATTTGAAGAGATCGCTAATTTGTAATCTCTTTTGCTAGAGCATTACAAAGATAGGCATCTTGTAACCTATGTCTTGGCTCCTCAAAAATGTTAGAGTCATTAGGTTGTAACTCCCGATGTTGATTGTGAATGCTATTGATTAGAGCTTTCATCAGTTGTTGTGAAGGTCGTCAGATTGTAACCTTTATCGATCTACGTGAAAGTCTTCAAATTGTAGCCTTCTGGAAACCGTCAATTGTAACTTTCATCATCAGTGTTTGATGGGGGATCAGCTATCTGTAGTGATTTTTAGACAGCCTACAGAACCCCCTCTAAAGTTTTTGAAAGTTTGCAGTTGACTGGGATGAATTTTTAAAATACTTTGGATCTCAACTCTGATCTTGGAGCTGTAAATTCCTTATCATAAAGGAGTTGTTCTCTGCACCTGCTTCGCAAACATCTTGGTTGAAGAGATTTGCCATGCAAGACCTGTGTGAAGATGAGCTTCGAAGAGAAACTATAGCGATAGTACAAGCTACTCATGAGCAGAAGCTCTCAAATGCCACATCACGGCTCACATCCACTCAGCTGATGGGCCCGAAATATTAATAGGATTTTGGGCAAACCCTCAGCTATTAACGGATTTGATAAGCCTTTATCGACTACCGTTTGAGTCGGGTTAGCATGTGAATTGTCTAAGTCTGTTTCACGTGTAACATTGTGCTAAAATAATAAACTCTCTTAGACTTAGTACTATGATGTCGAATACATAGACTTGGTCAACTTTAGAACATAACTTGCTGTAAAGAACATGTCATAACTTTCAAACCGTAAGTCGGAATCGGACTAATTATATATAAAAATTGACTATCTCGACGAGACGAAGCCAACCAAACCAACCTTATTTGGTTTGGTTTGATCCTATCCATTTCACCAAATTCCTTATGGTTTGAGAGATATCTGTGTTTTGATTTGAAGAGACCATCAATTTGTAGTCTCTTTTGCTAGAGCGTTGCAAAGATCGTCATCTTGTAACCTTTGTCTTGGCTCTTTAAAAATGTGAGAGTCGTCAGATTGTAACTCCCAATGTTGATTATGAAGGCTGTTGATTAGAGCTTTTATCAGATGTTACGAAGGTCGTCAGATTGTAACCTTCATCGATCTACATGAAAGTCTTCAAATTATAGCTTTCTAGAAGCTATCAAATTATAACTTCCATCATTAGTGTTTGATGAGGGAGCAGCTATCTGCATTGATTTTTAGACAGACTACACATATATCTCGACACGTTCAGTTCGAAGAGGATTCTCCATTTTATTCTGCTTCTAATGATTTTAATTTTCTCCACACTACTGATCGTGCTTCTCCGCCAGCTACATCACCCATTTTCTTACCTTAGTTCTCCTTTCGAGATCTCCCTGAAATCTCTCCATCTCCTTCTGTTGACTCTCCCTCACTTGAGCTTTCTCTTTTACCATCTTATCCCTATCCCGTAGACACGACACCTACTCTAGAAAATACTGTTGACCTCTATGCACCTGCGCCAGCATCTCCTTCTGTTGACGTCCACATGTCATGCTTACACGGTATGCTTCGGTTACTTCCTATTCATCTATCTTTCATAATTTTATTGCTGCCATTCATACAACAGTTGAGCCAAAGTCCTTTCAAGAGGCCGTTCAATTTCCAGAGTGATGACAGGCTATAGCTGAGGAATTTCAGGCCTTTCAGCAAACACATACCTAGGATGTTGTTCCCTATCCCCCTAGCATCTCTTTAGTTGGTAGTAAATGAGTTTATAAGGTCAAATATTATCCTGATGGCATCATTGAACATCAGAAAGCTCGTTTAGTGGCTCAAGGTTTTACTCAGCAGCAATGTATTCATTATGAGGAGACATTTGCTCCTGTTGCTCAGATGTCCACCTTTCGTACTCATCTTGTGTTCGCTGCTGCTCATCAATGGCTGTTATACTAGATGGATGTCAAAAATACATTTTTCCATGGTTCTTTATCTGAGATAGTATATATGCAACCGCCTCCAAGGTCCAATATTCCTCCGGGACATGTATGTCTCCTTCGCCATGCTATTTATGATCTCAAGCAGGCACCCCGTGCTTGGTTTGAATGTTTTCGTGATGTCGTGCTCAAGACGGGCTTTATGGAAAGTCATCAAGATGCTTCTCTATTTTTTTCATACTACATCGTGTGGCAGAGTTTTATTACTCATCTAAATAGATGATATGATCATTACAAGTAATGATGTGGCTAGTATACAGTACGCAAAATCTCAATTACAACATTAGTTCCACATGAAGGATCTTGGATCTCTTCGGTATTTTCTTGATCTAGAAATTTCTCAAGGCCCGCGGAGTGTACTATTGTCTCAACAGAAGTATCTCTCAGATATTCTAGATCAAACTGAGCTAACTGACGATGCAACTGTCGATACTCCAATCCAACAGAATGTCAAACTTCGCTCTACTGATGGTGAGCATCTATCTGATCCTACCGATATTAACATCTTGCTGACTAGTTGGTATATCTGTGCATCACTCGATCAGATATCTCTCATGTTGTTGGCATTGTCAGTCAATTTGTTAGTGCCCCATGTTCTATACACTATATTGCCTTATTATGGATTCTTTGATATCTCCGAGGTACTAGCACTCGCTCTCTTCTGTTTCCTGCTACATCCAAGATGTTGTTACTTTTTCTAGCATCGAGATAGAGTATCATACAATATCCACAATAGCTAAAGAGATTATTCATCTTCATCGTCTTCTCAGTAATTTCGGTATTTTTATTTCGACTCCTACTCCTCTATACTGTGATAATAAGAGTGTTACCCAGATTGCTAATAATCCAGTATTTCATGACAGGACCAAACATATTGAGATTGACTCTTATTTTGTCCGTCAACAAGTTATCAAGGATAAGACAATTCTATTTCCTCATGTGTCATCCACCGACAAGCTTGCAGATTTCTTCACAAATGCCTTTACATGTTCATCGATTATAGTTTCTTGTACGTAAACTCATTTTGTTTGATCAGACATAAGTTTGAGGGGGCTGTTGATAATAGTGTTGATAATAGTGTTGATAATAGTATTAGTAGTGAGTTTTTAATCCCACATTGGTTGTGAGAACATACCTCAGTTCCTCTACTTGTATAAATATATGTGCACACTCAATATTCAACTCAAAAGAAAATTTACCCAAGACTCTCTCTCTCTTACTTTAACATATGCATTCTTCCTCTTGCATACAGGCCTCACAATTTTCATTAACCAATACACCACGATGTAGTAGTCCCTCTTAATAGGTAGCATATCATGAAAAAGTCACCATCCAATTTTTTATATTTTTTATTACTTTATTTGGATTTGGTATTTCATCAAATATTTTCAACATAGGACTTTGATTTCTTGTATGTTCCATTGTTCTTCTCGATTTCTCTTCTTCGAGGATTTTAATTAGCCATTACGTAATAGGCACTTCTCAAATGAAAAAAAAACGATCCATGCACTCTAACTATAAAAACTTATCCTCATCGTGCTAGGAACCAAGTGGAAGGGCTAGCACTTCCTCAGACAAACTTGGTTCCAACAACTCATGAACAATATCTAACATCCACCACCTTGTCAAATATTTGATGAGCTCACCCGCCCTCATATTTTATGGCACCAGTTTCACCAATCTATTTCAAAGTTCATCGCAAACTTTCCATCTCACCCTTTTTCTAGAAATTTTTTTTCTCACCATGATCCCTCACCAAGCTGCGGAAGGCTCATCTTAGGCATGTAGAAAAGATGTATTAGGGAAATTACGAGCCTTATAAATGTGGCAAAATAATGAGTCTTTGTTCTAAACCAAACTCTCTTAGAAAAAAATGTTAACAACTCTCTCAATCTCAATTACAATTTGGATTTCCTGATTACAAAAGATAAGAGAATTGATCTGAATTCTTCCCTTTATTTAATTCTTGGTTCTTCACGATGGCGATAGAGTGCCTCCTTTATATGCTCGCGTAGAGTTTGCTTTCCGTTGACGGTCCGCACGTCTTAATTAACTAGAACGATTGAACTAAACTTGCGTGGCGAGTATGAAAAGAACTCTTAATGAGTTAATAACTCTGAACGAGTTTAAACTATGTGAAAAGAGTTGTTCGAACCGAAAATTTGGTTAATAGCCAAGTGTTAAAACTCTCTATTGCTGGATGATGCTCTAAGATCTGATCACTTTGTTGCAAAGATCTGATCTTCAAAAGATAGAAACTGCCCCAAAACCGAACTCTCAAGAAAATTCTGTTAAAAGATCCTCTCATATCTTCCCAATCGAGCCAAACGAACCTTGCCTTCCCCCCGATCACTAGATGATCCGATCCTAAAACCAAAAACTAGCCTCCCACTCTGTTGAGTTTGTTGAGATTTTATAGGAAGATAATGGGTGTAACTGACCCCTTAATCCTCCTCTAAGTGGGTGAGATTCCCTCAAATCGTGGGAAAAACAGATCTAAAACCATTCAGCTCGTGTTTGAATGAGTCAAACATCCAGGTTGGCATTCGGGGCCCTAACTTTGCGTATTAGGCTTGAGACGCAGAGTTGGGCATCTGCTGAAGGTTGAAAACGTAGGGGCCTCCTGTATTTCGAAGTTAGAACGCAGAGGTGAGCTCTGCGTTTAGAAGAAATTATTGACATGTAATATCTTTTGTAGAGCGTTGCAAAGACCGTTGTTCTGTAATCTTCGCTTTAGCTATTTGAGATTTGAGAGTCATCAGATTGTAACTCTCCTAGTTGATTATTAAAGCCATTGAATTAGAGTTTTCATCAGTCGTTGTAAAGTTCATTGAATTGTAACATTTCTCGATCTACGTGAAAATCCTCCAATTGCAGGTTTCATTTTGTTGACGTGAAAGTTGTCTGATTCTAACTTTCATTGTTGATATGTTAATTGAAGTTTGATAGGGATCAGCTATCTGTTGTGATTTTTAAACAGCCTACAGAACCCCCTCTAAAGTTTTTGAAAGTTCGCAGTTGACTGGGATGAATTTTTGGAATACTTTGGATCGTAAAATTTGTTGAATGATCGTTCACTCCGTCTGATTTGAAGACATTGCGAACCTGGTTATAGGAATGTTACAATTCTGCTTCTTTAAACAAAGTAACTTTTGTGCCTTGATGACAATAACCTTAGTCAAACAAACTAAAGCCCAAGTCATTGTTGTTAAGTCGACAAGAGTGATGGTGATAACGAATTTTTCTGGATCCTCGAGATACTCCACTCAACTTATGAAGAGGTGTATTCTTTGAATTTTGTCTGGATCCATGAGATGCTCCACTCAACCCATGAAGAGGTGTATTCTTTGTCAACAACACCTGTCAAAAGATTCTTGTAGGGATTGATGAACACCCAACACATAGCTGCGGGAGTTAAGTAACAAGAGAGCCGATGATAGCGAAGCTACCATAGAAACAACTGCTACAAACTTGTCAACGAGGTCTTCTTCAGTGAAGTTAAGCACCTTTTGGTTTTGTTAATCTTAGTTGGAATGTTAAGCCATTCAGAAGGATGAGTTGCGTGAAGGATCAGGCTTGATAATTTTAGCATTATCGTCTGTACTCATCCAAGAGGCTGCATAGCTTCTTGTCATAAGCTAGTTTCTTCTCGGTCTTAATCACCTTGATAGCCATTATTAGCTTTTCTTTATTTATTTGAAGCTGTGTCGTAGCCCTGGTCGTCGAAAGGTTCATTTTGTGGCGTTAAAACGCACCAGTGGACTTTGTGCTTGAACATTGAAACACAGGGGTGAACTCTGTGTTCAGAAGTTCAATCAACACGAACACAGAGGTCGTGTTTGGCGGAATTCTAGCCTAGAATCCCATCCTGATTTGACATCTCATAGCTATCTATAAACAGACCACTGGTGTCACGCCCCGCTTCCCAAAATACCTGGAAATCAGAATGTGAACAAGTCCGTGACGTATTAGATTAAGGAGAATAAATAAAAATAAACATTTCTCCTCAACCTAATAAGCTAAGCGTCAAGAAATAAATAAAATGCGAAGTTACAGGTCCCTGATCACAGTTAGCAAGAATATAATAGACAAACTCAGAATAAAATGATCCATATCACAAGTGAATATCATCTAAGACATAAAATACGGGTCAAACATGCCATTATACAAAACTAAACAAATGAATACTAGAGAGATATAAAATACATCGATCAACTAAACAAATGAATAACTAAGCTTCGGTTTCTTCTTCTGCTTCGTCTGCAAGGCACTCATGCTAAGAATCCTCTAGCTTTGGCTTGTCTCCGAACTGGACCTATTCTTCTTCTAAGTCTGATGTACACCAGAGATAATAGGTGTACGTCAGTATGCATGACACACGGTAAGATCCCACAAAACAAATAGAGCGAACGAAAACCCAAGCGGAAAACGATACGATAATAGAAATGACAAAGAAACGTGCAACGGGAAATCCAAAAAAACCAGTCAAGTAACAAGTTAATCACGCAGCTAGCGATCAGAAATCATCCAAGTAACAAGATCATACAACTAGATGGAATTAATACTTAAAAATCTACAACAAGAGACATAATACGTCGAGCGAAATAATCCAAACAAGAAAAACCTCATGTATATACCATATGTCTCAAATTGTAGATAATTAAATATAAACCCCGATCTATGTATGAAAATAAACACAACTGGCCTACATCTCACAAGAATCCATAATCACCCTATATAACAATGTCATGTAACTAGCCATCCTAAAACTCACTGGTCCACATCTCACATAAAGTCAACATTCATATCACCGGATAACTGTCTGTTCATAAATCTTCTACATGCATCCAATACTGCTACACAAATCGGTCAGAGGACTACACGCAATCCGATCTCGGCCTGGTTCGAACTCAGGCAAAGTTCAGGTGACGAAATAGGTCACGGACTAAAGTGACTACACGAATTCACTTTAACCCAACAAACTAACCCCATTGACTACATGAATTTACTGGCGCGAGCCTGGAAGATACATCAACAGTCACATCTGAACACATGAACAAAGACCTTCCGATCCTAACTCTTCTCATTTTTCTAAGACAACAATCATAGTCCACAATATCTCAGGTTCACCACCTAAATTCAGTCAACACACCCACACATGTCACTAGGTCTATTCATAAAGCACGAGACCACTAAGTCATGAACTACTAAGGGTTCTCAACACCACCAGGAACAATAATAATATGACTACTTCTGTGCAAATACATTAAACTAGAACACAAAACATAAAATGCAATCATAAACAGTAAAACATGCATGCATTCTGGTTTCATTAATATCTTGTTATCCGAATCTTAAAACCACTTATAAAAATTATCTGAAGCTAAATAATATCCAAAATGACTACGGTTAAAATAAAATAAAAAACCATGATTGTTTTGTACATGAAATGTCATAGTCTATAACTACCCACACAAAATCATAAATTACTTAAAATCCAAAATAAATAATTCTTTTTGCAAATAAATTCCTTTAAATTATCATAATTATAAAAAATAATTCTTTTTACAAATTAATTTCTTATAATTTATTATAATTTTTCTAAATGAGATCGTTCTTAAATAAATTCTTTTTAATTATATAATTATCCAAAAATAATTCTGCTACCGAAATAAATTCTTTTAATTTATCATAATTGTTCTAAAAATACTATTTATCATATTGTTATGATTTATCTAATATTATTCATCAACCAACCCACACAAATAAATACATCACAAATAAACTATGCAAAAATTCATAATAAATATAAATATTCAAACTATGAAACATGGAGAGCGGGATCTTGCCTCGGGGTTGTGTCGAATGATTCGACGTCGACCCGCGAGTCTACGAGTGAGGCGACGGCGACAAGCGGCTACGTGGTAGGTTGATGTCGGTCTAGGCGTTGTTGAATGAGTCGTTGGCGAGCGCGAGAAGGAGGCGTTGGCGTGGCCAGCGATGTAGAGCTCATCGGAGCTCGACGGTGGCGCTTTTGCTGCGGCGGAAGGAGGCGGTGGAGGTTGGTGGCTGTGGGGTTGGAGATGGGGGCGGGTGAGCACGACGAAGGTGCTTGTCGCGAGCCTGGGCTCGGGCAATGGCAAGGGCTTAGGCGGTCGGGGCTGAGACGGGGGTGCGTGGGATGGCGTCACGGGTGGCTCGGCAGCGGTGGGGTTCGTCGGAGGCGGCGACTCAGATGGAGCAGGGAGGCGGTGCGCAAAGGGGAGAGGCGGCAGGCCATAGCGTCGAGGGGAGAGAGGGGAGGCTGATGGGGATGGCAGAGGAGGCCGACGCGGTGGGGAGCGGCGCGAGCGCGAAGGGGGGTAGTGCGCGCGTGATGGTTGCGTTCGAGCGAGGGCGGGAAGAGGAGGCAATCAGTGGTGAAGGCCGGCGGATCTCAAGGGTGTTCAGTCGGCTGTTCGTCGGAGAAGATGGCTGAGGATGTGGGTTATGGCAGGGGCAACCACGTGATTTAAGAGAGGGGGTGGCCAACGGCGTGGAGGTGGTAGCGCTGCGCGGAGATCGGGGGTAGCAGGAGAGAGCAGAAGGGGTGGTGGCGGCCGCGATCTGGGATCTAGGGTGTTTTGCGGAAGAAACGAAGGAGGAGAGAAACAAAAACAATTATATATATATATATATATATATATATATATATATATATTAATATATATATGAAGAAATTAGGGTTTTGAAAATTAATTAAAAATAATAAAATCAAGAAATAAATTAAATAATTATGTGGATATTATCTACACATCAAAATGTACCAGTTGTAGTATTACAACCGATAATACACAATAATAGAAATAATACAATAAATTAAATAATTAAACAAGAATAATTAATAAAAAATATAGTTACTTATATTTTAAATCAAATAATTATAGGATAATTATCTACATGATAAAACATACTAGTTATATTAATATAACTATTAGTACACAATAGTAGAAATAATACAACAAATTATATAAATAATACGTAATTAATAATACAACATATTATAAGAAATAATATATAAAATAATACAACATATTATTTAAAAATAATACGTAATAGTATCAATAATACAACAGATTAATTCTAAAAAATTTTCACCACATAAAATTAATTTATAGATATTAATATCATTTAAATAAATATAAAACTTGGACTTTAAATCATAGAAAAATCTAGAAAATTTAGAAAATACAAATACTCTTTTAAAAATCATAATTAAATATTTTAAAAAACTAGAAAATTATTTTAATTAATATTAAAATTTCTCGGTCCTTACATTCTACCCCCCTTAAAATAAATTCCGTACTCAAAATTAAAATAAGATATGCACGATATCATATAGTAATCTATAAAGCAAAAATAATACATATAATAGCTGATAATAGAAAATAAAAAGCATATCAATAATGGACGTAGATAAAAGACATAAACAATCATTTAATTATGTATTCATAACATTTACACAATGAACACACTATCAAAATATACTAATAACAATTATATCATTATACCTGTTAGAATAACCAAATATGATACAAAAACTATAAACCTAATATACATAAGGAGTAAATATAATACAACATATGAACTACCATGTATTAATATCCAAAACAATAATCAAATATCGACATGAACAGTTAACTAAAATAGTAATGCAGAGACTTTTGTATATGGAAAATTGATAAATACAGTAATTAAAATAAATGAATAGACAATAAAATACAATATTAAAATAAAATATACACAACCTAGCAAAAGAAAAATAACTAATAAACACAAAAAAATATCTATAATGTGTAAAATCTGTAACTAAGTTGTATAAACTTATAACACTCATTTCACATCCTAAAATAAACTATGAAACTACTGATGATTGTAAAAGAAATAACTTTGTTAACTAATAAATAATATAACTCAAATAACACAAATAAACTAATAAATTAATAACAAAAAAACACATATAAGAAAAACATACAACTTGATAAATAACCAAACAATAATGATAAATAAACGCGTACATGAAAAGTAAAATGTGACCAAAATTATGTGGTAACACACACAGCAAACATGTATAAGTAATATTTACACTACGTAGGATTAATAAAGTAAATACAACACAAAATAAAAACAACTACACCATAACGTGACTACTAACAAAAATTTTAGCAAAAACATAATAAATACTAAATCACAATAAGTATAGCAATACACAAATTGAGATGTGAAAGAAAGTTGAGTAAGAATACATTGCATAAAATATAAAACTCACAAACTACAAAAATATTTCAACTAAATACGTAACTATAATACAATATATAAAAATAAAAAAAATCAAAGCTAAACAAACACACACATTGTAACAACCTTTAATAACCCTATACACAAACTATAAAGCCATAACACCACACACTCAAACCGAAAAATAACAACTCCTATTCCAAGAAAAATATAAGAATAAAATGATATTGATATAATATGATCTACAAAAAAAATACAAAAATAAGATAAACGAAACAGAAGAGTAACACGATGTAAAATAACACAAGTCAAAATAAAAAAAATACCAATCTGACAAAGAAAAAAAATATTTGAAGGACTCAATTCATTCAAGTAAGTAACGAACAAATTAACAGTATAAAACTCAAAATAAATTAACACATACAAAAATCATAAAATATACCGAAACATAAATGTTTACTAACAATATTGACACTCACAAACATACTACTAAATGAAGAAGTGCAATATATAAAAACAAAAACTATGAAAGGTAAAATATGCATATAAGCAAATGAAAATATAAGAAGAGCATAATTCCGTATAATAAAAATACTGATATATTTTAGATAAACATGGTTACACAGTTGATACTAGAAATAATGAATGACTATAAATCAATAAAAATAACATCATAAATATAACAATCTACGTGAATATACTATAATGAAAAGAGAATAGTAATTATAAAAGAATAAAAAAGTAAAACACAACACAAGTAATAAAAATAATGAATAGAGAATGAACAACAAACAATGACACGATAAAAGACATATGTTAGCCTTCTTGTTTTGATGATGTTTAACAAATAATTTACCACTAATGTTGTTTGTCTAGTATTTATGTTTTTCTTATTTATTATAGACAAACAACGTAGTTGGAGGATGGATGGAATAGAGCTTCAACGATCATATCCAAAGGAGGTTGGAGGATTTGTGGTGAAGCCTTGCTATTCAAAGTTCAAGATCCAAGTTAAAGCTTCATCCGCGAGATTACCTAGAAGAGCTTATTGAAGATCAAGATCTAGCTTGGGTAATTTAGTTTAGGATTTATATTATGTGTGTTATATACTCTAAGCTCAATTATCTATACACACACATTTATTGGTTTCTTCGTATATATATATATATATATATATCAAGCTTGGGTATATTTAGTATAGGTTTATATTATGTGTGTTAGATACTCTAAGCTCAAGATCTTATACACACACATTTATTGGTTTCTTCGTATATATATATATAGTCATATATATATATATAAGTTTTGGTTTCTATGCATATATATAGTTATATATATACATACATGTGTTTTGGTTTTTATGATATTACATATTTCATACTCTATTGTGTTTTAGTATTTATTGCATAGAATATGTAATTTTGTGAAAGTATTGTCTTACTAGTTTATAGACTTCAATATCAGTTTATACATGTTTTACTAAGTCTATAAAAACATTTCACAAAGTTTCAAAAGTTGGTTTATGTCAAAACATCAAAATTCAAGTATGTCATATTTTCATGTTTTGGATTAGTTTGTAAAATGATAATATTTTTCATTTGGGAAGTCCTTTTTGATATTATCATGTTTATTATCATGTCTACAATCATTCCCCAAAGTTTTACATTTTTTGGAATTTATTTGATATTTTTTAACAGGGTTTTAAAATCAGCTCTAAAACCGATTTTTCTAGAATGTCAGTTTTCGGTCGACCGGTACGGTCGACCGGTCAATTGACCATTCGTCAGTATTTTTCCAGAGAATCATCGGTCGACCGGTCCGGTCGACCGAGAGCTCAAATCGGTCGACCGACAGAATTTCCGGTCGACCGACGTTAGTCCAGAAAGTTTTCTTCGTGTTTTTGCTCTCATCGGTCGACCGACGGGATTTTCGGTCGACCGACAATATAGCCGTTGTCTTTTAACGGCTCTTTCTCTGAGCTGTTTGCTGGGGTTTTTGGTCATTTTGTTTTGGGGGTTTTTGCTGAGATTTCTAGTGGGTATATATACCCCATTGCTGATGTCTTTTAAAACTGATTAAGAGAGTTTTAAAAACAAGTTTAAGAAAGTTTTAAACAAGGGTTTGAGTTTGTTTAGTTTGTTTTTGGGGTTTGCTGTTACAAAGAGGAGTTTGCATCACCAGTTGAGGATTTCATCCTCAAAATCTTCTCATCCTCTCTTTGTGTTTATAGAGAAGTTTTCTAACTCTTTTCCCTAGCAATTTCATTATTGATTTATCATATATTAATTATTGCTAGTTTGCTATTTGAGTTAGATTTCATTTTACTCATTGTTACACACACCCACATTGAGCTTTTAGTATTTACATACATAGTATAGTTGGGTGGTGAGAGTTTGTAACTTTGAGTTGTGCTTAATTTGTTAGTGGATTTCTCCCCGGGAGGGGGGAGCGGAGACGTAGGACGGAAGGTCCGAACTCCGTGATCATATCTTGTGTTTGAGTGTGCTTTGGCGTTTATTTATACTTGTGTTTATAATTCTTGTCGCCATTGTCATTAGCTCATTATTTATATGATCCACTATCTAGTTCATATTGTTTACCCTTGTGTTAGTTTATATATCCTTGCATATATCATATAGTATACCTCTTTGCTAGGATATATCACCTTGTGTATATTGCATATTCTTGCACTTAACTCTTTGTATATCTATCTTGCAAGAATATAACTTGTTAATATATTAATTGGCATAAAATCGGATTAGATTAGCATAAGACCCTAATCACCCCCCTCTAGGGTCTAACAACATAAATATCTAAAAATACCATAAAATTAATACTGAAAAATAACATGCATATACAATATATATTGTTACAATGACAAAACAATACATATCGAAAACGAAGCAAACGACAACAAATTTGCAAATACACTATAAGCAAACCATGAATAAATACTTTACATACTCACAATTGCTATTTAGAATAATCTTTTATATTAGTTATAAAAGAATAATAACCAATGATATGAGATAATGTAACAAAACTAACAAAACTATATAATTAATAACTCAATCCAAACCTAACAACATGAATAAATACTTAAATATCAACATAGAAATACATAGCTCTTAGAAATAACAAAACCAATATGAACATATTAAAACAACCTAAACAAGACAAAACTGACTGATAAGATAATTATGTACTGAAAATGTAAAGGATAAGAATATAGTGCATATGTAGAATATTAAAATCATGAACTTATTAAAGTATATCATAAAATATGAACACTATACAATAATTTAGAACAGAAGTGAAAGATATATGGTATGATAGAAAAGCGTGCACATACACAATATAGATATGCAAAAATATATTTTAAACATAAGAAAAATAATCTGAATATCAGATATAATATGTAATGTATATGAGGAGTCTAGAGCAATGCAAAACATTTAATAACATGATCTGAATAATTGAGATTATATAAGTAATGATATATATTTTTAATAAAAAATATACAATATAACACTATGGGTGATACATTAAATAATGTATAAATGATGCAGAAATCGATACAATTAAATGATTTATAAGTCAAATCAAAGAAATATAGTTATAAAAATAATAACACATAAATAATGACCGGTACGAGGATAGAGGAGAGATACAAAAAAGGGTAATCGCGAAGCGATGGGAAAAGAACCGTGGAAAACTTTGGAGTCAAAGAGTGATAAGATATGGCCGAAATGAAATCTATCAAGAAAATAGGATAAGGGATCAAGAATAGTCTCATGGATTACATATGATATGTGTCTAAATTATCCATTATATTCTCACTAGTGGGAATTCGGGATCGGGACCGGGTCCGTGACTTGCATGGGCCACCAAAAAAACCAGTCACACCCCGCTTCCCAAAATACCCGGGAATCGAAACATGAACAAGGAGAATAAATAAAAATAAATATTTTTCCTAAACCTAATACGCTAAGCGTCAAGAAATAAATAAAATGCGAAGTCATAAGTCCCCGATCACAGTTAGCAAGAATATAATAGACAAACTCAGAATAAAATAATCCATATCACAAGCGAAATCAACATGAACAAAATAATCCATATCAGTCGCCTTTTCTTTTGGGATTTCTTTAGTCGCCTTTTCCTCGAGAATTATTTTTGTAACATGTTTCAACCCCTATGGGCAATGCTAATGAGGTTGCCAGCGATGCTAAGGCGTCTGTATAAGCATTCTGAGCTTGAGGAATATATCCAATGAATAAATCTTTGAACTTCCGAGCTTGCTTTAGCACTGTGAAGTAATACGAGAGTAAATCCTCATTACGTACTTCGTATTCTCCACAGACTTGATTTACGATGAGCTGAAAGTCACCATATGCTTCAAGGTGTTGAATGTTAAGCTGCTCAGCAAATTGCATCCCTAATAGTAGAGCATTATACTTAGCTACATTGTTGGTGCAGGGTGCGATCAAAGAAAATCCTCTTGGAATCACGTGACCGTTTGGAGAGATGAATACTACTCCTACTCTCGTGGTAATTGCTCCTTGAGGGTTTGCTCTGGATGCACCATCAAAGAATAACTTCCACACTTGCATAACTTCTTGGGCTACGCAAGCTTCAGCGACTTCATCAGGTAAGTCTTCATACAACCTAGATGGTCCTGGTACCGGATGATCAGCTAGGAAATCTGCCAATGCTTGACCTTTAACAGCCTTCTGGGGCATGAATTGCATGTCGTATTGCGACAGGAGAATAGCTCATTTTGCTAGTCGGCAATTTAATGAAGATGATTTCGTCATAAAAACTCTCAAAGGATTTAACTTTGAGATGACATGAATGGTTTGTCCAAACAGGTAATATCGCATCTTTTGGACAGCGAACACCAGGGCGAGATATTCTTTTTCTACTGGATTATACCGGTGTTCAGCTCCCATCATGGTCCTACTTAGGTAGTAGATTGCATGCTGTTACCCTTGGTCATTGTTCTGTGCTAATAAAGCTCCAAGAGAATGGTCCATAGCCCTTACGTATAGCAGGAAGGGTTTTCCTGATATCGGGGCCACAAGAACGGGCGGTTGAGTAAGATATCTCTTAATCTCCTCAAATGCCTTCTAGAAGTCTCCATCCCAAACAAAGGATACCCCTTTCTTCATGAGTTTAGAGAAAGGTTGGAAACATCCCGAAAGGTTAGAAATGAATCTCCGGATATAGGCCAACCTACCTTGCAAACATCGGAGCTCCTTGAGGTTCTTTGGAGGTGGCATGTCTTGCATGGCACACACTTTTTTTTGGATCAAGAGAAATTCCTTTGGATAGAATGATAAATCCTAGGAATTTTCCACTAGAGACCGCAAGAAAAGATTTAGTCGAGTTCATCTTTAGCTGATGTGTTCGCATGATGTCGAACATTGTTTTCAAGTCCGTAAGATGATCTCCTTTGTGTTGACTTTTCACCGCTATATCATCAACATAACATTCAATCTTCTTGTGTAAGTGCTCATGAAAGATTGCGTTCATCATCGCGTTGGTAGGTTGCACCTGTATTTTTCAATCCGAAGGGCATCACTGTGTAGCAATATACCCCTAATGGTGTTCTGAAGGCAGTATGCTTTTCGTCTTCAGGGTACATTTTGATCTGATTGTACCCTAAGAATCCATCCATGAAAGACATCCTCTCATATTCGCAAGTGTTGTCGGTCATGACATCCATGATGGGAAGTGGAAACTCGTCTTTTGGGCAGGCTACATTGAGGTCACGAAAGTCAATACATATCCGGACTTCACTATTTTCTTGGGTACTGGAACAATGTTGGCTACCTAATTAGGATATTGTTCCTCTCTAACAAAGTCCGAATCAATAAGTTTTTTGACTTCTGACTCAATTGCTTCCATGATCTCTGGACGAAACCGGTGTTGCTGTTATTTAATGGGTTTTGTATCCGGATCAATATTGAGACGATGCATGGCTACTTTTGGGTCAAGGCCAGACATGTCTTCATAATTCAAAGCAAAGACATCTATATATTCTTGAATGAGAGATATAAGATCTTCTTTCTTAAAGGGTAATAAGCTTTCACTTTTGAAGATAGGTTTAGGGTCAAATTCATCTCCCATGTTGACCTAGATCACTTTATCTTCAGTACGTGACTCATGCTGTTCGAAACGCATATCCCACAAGATGGTAAGGCGTTTGATCCAAAGGTTGTTGGTTGATTCGATTAATTCTTCGTCACCCCCCGTGTCTTCATCTGAGTGACCAGTTGAAACCATGTTAACGGTTAAACTTTTAAAGAAAGGTCCGACACTAACATCGGATTCCCCTGATAATGTCCCGGATGAATGGTCTTGACACAGACAGACATCGGTTTCATTTTCTGAAAGGGAAGGGGTCATGATATAACCCACACCTCTTCCAATCTTTTGATAGTAATCAGGAGGTTTTCCATCGGGGGTGGGAGACATTCGAACTGGTGTTCGCCTTCCTTTCCCGAAGTTTAACCCTTTCTTCTCATTAAAGTTATAACTCATTTGTTTCATCAAATAGATGGAATTGGTTTCATGATAATGGAATTGAGGAACCCCATTATCTTCTTCTGAACTTTCCTGCTTGAGTAATCTATGTGTGACTTTACCGAAGTAGATCGGCTTCTGCCCTTTTCTTTTGAACGGAACTTTGAAGAAAGCCTTCTGGGCATCTTCCATTTCTCTATCTGTAGTGAAGGATGACTTAATCGGCAATGTAAGTGATGCCTCTACGCATAATATGCGCCACGGGTCGGCACCTGCATCGGTATCATTCTCTATTTGTTCATTTTTAGAGGGCACATCAGACAAGTACGGCAAAATAAAATCTTCATTAATGCACCACTCGCCTTCGCTCGGTACATTATTATTGCTCTCAACCTGACCCATTACATTGAAATTTAACTCCCATGGACAATCTTCTTTAGGCTTTGGCTCGATGTTGGCTTCGTGGCCACTGTCAGCATGTTCTTCAGCTTTCTCCTGAGATTCCAAGTAGAAGAAAGAATCTGTGTGGAAGTTTTCTACCCCTCTGAAAGGGCGCTTCTCAGCGATCAAGGTTCGGACTTCTCCTTTATCATTAACATACTTCATAACCTGATATAGGGTAGACGAAACAATGCAGTTTGCATGAATGCATGGTCACCCTAACAACAAATTATAAGATATGTCTGCATCTATAATGTAACAAGTCACTTCAAACTTGAGATCTCTTATTTGAGACCTGAGCTTGATCTTCCCTAGGCGTGAGTGCTGTTGGCATTGAAACCGAAGATAGTGGTCTGGGTGGTGTTTAACCGATGCATGAGAATCCCTAATACTTGCATGACCTTGTAAGGCATAATGCTAAGTGTTGAGCCTAGGTCGACTTGGACACGACTAATCTCAGAGGACCTAATATACCCTGTGTAGTATAATGGTCTGTCATGTTTATGTTTTACCTGCATATCGTCCTAAGTGAACGATATGCATGGTAGACTTCTTGCTGCTTGCAGACATTACAGGTAGGACTGGGCTTCAGAAGCTTCAAGAGTCGGAGTAACATGTGTAATAAACCTTTCCGTGTTCGTTAAAGCTTCGATTAGAGCTTCCTTGGTGGTTTTGGGCAATCGTAGGAGCTCATAGAGAGTAATCCTGGTAGGAATGTTGGCCAACTGCGCCATGACGTTGAATTGGAAGGGAGCGCTCGATTCCCTGGCTTTCTAGAAAAGATTTTTATTATACCTGGTTTCTTTCTGCTTTCCTTTATTGGTTAACTTATGAGGGACAAAACCCCCAGCGTCTTGGAGCTATTCTTCTGTTTCTTGAGCATGTTGATCATAGTTCCTTAGATAAGTTTTTCCTGACCGGGTGCTAGGGTTGCCTCCTTGATCTACTGCAAGACAAATCCTCTCTTCTTCTGAGTCCGTGAGAGGTTTGACATGATCATCACTCTTATTAATAGAGGGGCTAATCATGTTGGATGACTTAGCCTTACCTCTTTTCTTTTTGGATGAGGTGTTCATCTACTGTTGGTCTTCAACCAGATCGGGATGGACCTACATGATCTCCCCTTCCCAGGTAGTGAGGAGTACCAACCCTTTATCTTTCAGACCATATGGGTCAGTGTTTTTTCATATGCATTTCCCTTTTATAGATGGGGATAACTCCATCTGCAGCGGTAGCCGGAGGGAAGTTATCGAACTGGACCGCTATCAAATTAGTAGATACAGTCTTCTGCTCGGACTTTAATGTAAGTACATTAGCATTCACCAAATTTTGTGGGATATCCTTGAAAACATAGCATTTTCTGGTAGGATGTCCCAGAAACCTGTGATAACGGCAGTAATTAGGATCGCCCACTTTTCCTGCCTCATCTAGTTTCTTGATCTCGGGAAGTTGTAGTTTATTGTTCTTCCGAAGTAGTTGGAACAAAGTGTTCACATGCTCCTATTTAAACGAGTACTGCTTAGGCACTCTTTGCTGATTTGGTGCTTTTCCTTGCTTGGCAGGTGATGCCTACGTGCTGGCATCGGCAGCCAAAGTCTCCTTTCCCTTGGACCGCAGAGTATTGTTTTGGTAGCGTTGTTGTTGTGGCTTAGGTTGGGTAGCTTCTTCAGCTTTGACCTGAGCAATGATTACTTTGGCTTTTTCTCCTTAAGAAACAAATTGTCTCCAGGAGCAACATTCCGCCACCCTCATTTGAGCAAGGAGCTGGGTCTGCAAGTTATGCCTGCAAGTTTCGACCAAAGTAGATTGGGTCATACCTGATGGGCACCGTAATGCCAAGCTGTGGAATCTTTCCACATAAGTCTTGATGGACTCTCCCTTCCTCTGCTTGGTGACTAGAAGGGTCGGGACAAACACTTCCGTATCATCTTCAAAAAATCTGGCTAAGAAGAGTCTTTCCAAATCCACCCATTTTTTAATAGATCCAGTAGACAGTTTTATAAACCATTCGAAGGCAACTCCTTTAAGAGTGCTGATAAATAGAAGAGTCAGAATGGCGCCGTTTGCTACCACATCTCCGGTCTGTGACTTGAAGTAGTAGATGTGTTGATTTGGCGATCCTATACCGTCGAAAGGTTGCAAGGTCGGGCCTTAAATTTTGGTGGATAGGGAGTNCAGCAGGATAAGGTCGTACTACTCCTTCCTCGTTAAGCTCGCTCCTGTTAGCAATCGCATTGAGGCGAGCCTCTAGTTCATCCATCTTAGACGACTGAGGATTTTGCTCCTTATCTGTTTCTTTCACATTTTCAGATGAAGACTCTAGGTTGTGAGTCTCACATTCCGAATTTTGTTTTCCCTTCGAAATTATCCTCCGGGAAGATTCAGGTTTTTGGCCTCTTTCTGTAAGGAGCTGGGCCAGCATATCCTTCACTTGGACAAGCGTCTCTTGTTGTGCCTGGATCATAACGTGATGTTCATTAACTATCTTTGCTAAGTCGTTGGAGCTTCCAGTCATGTAAACGGGAGTCTCACGTGCCACGACGGAGCTTGAGGATTGAGAATCCGCAATTACTGAATGTTCATCATCTGAAGCAATCCCCTCGGCTAATCTTTGATAGCTAATTGGGCGGATAGCTCCTGTATAAGTCTGAGTGCGCCGATATACTCCTTCAAACTCGTCACAAATTTCCTGGATAGTCAGGGAATAACTTATCTCCGACTCATCAGAACTAGGAGCTGAAGCCTTCCCTCTGCCGATCACGTTAATAGTGACTTCAGGATATTCAGTTTTAGAAATCTTCTTCTTATGATGATGCTGTCGTTTGACAGGTCTAACGACATTTGTCAATCGATCAAATACTAATTGTCGAGGCGTGAATGCGCAACAGTGGCATTCCGAGAGGACTGCGAAAATAAGCCGCTCACATTGACATGAATGAGTTGTTTGTTGCGCAGGTCTCCCTCTCGATAGTAATTCCCGCAAATTAGAGACTTAGGAGGAATCTTTCACCGAGCGTGAGGATGGAGAACACCCTGCCCTTGAGTGGGTAAGATTGGTTCTTGTCGGATGTGAATTTTAAACTCATATTAACTTCCTTGAACTTGGCGGACCATGTCGTGTTCTGGAGAAGAAACTCGAGGGTCAAGTTTAGATTTGTAAACACTAGGCCTAGGCCTGCATTTAGTTGATGGAACAAACCCTTGAGGGTCGTGTTTTGGTTAGACACACCCATGGGGTGTGCATTTGATTAATGAAACAGACCCCTGAGGGTCATGTTTTGGTTGAACGTACCCCTGAGGGTTGCGTTTGGTTGGTGAAACAGACCCCTGAGGGTCATGTTTTGGTTGAACGCACCCCTGAGGGATTCATTTGGTTGGTAAAATAGACCCCTGAGGACTGTGTTTTGGATGAACAATGCGCCACTAGGGGTCTCATTTAAGTTGTATCATGCGAGGCTCGTAATTGGGCTCGTTACCACGAAGTGTGCGTTCAGAGGTAGAGACGCAGCACTCGGGCAGAGACTCAAAAATACGATCTTCACGTTGGGCAAGAGATCGACTGTTTCGCAAGTGTGCTTGCCGTATGGATCTTCTCCTTCGTCGAGCAGCGTTCTTCTTGGCTTGTTTCAGAGCCTTGGCAGTGACGTCATCGGTGTTGATAGAGCTCGCCTCCTCTATAGGCCTCTTATAACCCGTCACACGTTGTGATGACGTAGGCATGGGATTTTCAACTTGCTAAACAAGTTTGATAGAGGCTAAGCCCACTCCTTTAGAGGAGGGGTTGTTTGATAAATCTTGGTCAAAGGAGAGTGCTTTCTTTGGTATTTCTGCAACAATTGGATCTTTTATCTCTTTAGAGATCTTGCGGACATTGTGTCTAGTCTTGGGGCTAAACGATCCAGAGGAGAGGGCTTCCTCGTACCTGGCTTGATCAAACTCTACCACGAGAGTTTCGATAGTTGTTCCAGTGAGATGAACATCGGATTACGCCACCACTTCTTCGTTAGAGAAGCTCATCCCCAACGAAGTCGCCATCTTTTGTTTGTGGAAAATTTGTGAAATGAAAATGAAAGAACTGTGTTTGATTTTAGTCTCGCTAACTGCTTAGAAAAATAATGTTTACAACTCTCTTAATCTCAATTATAATTTAGATTCCCTGATTACAAAAGAGAAGAGAATTGATCTGAATTCTCCCCTTTGTTTAATTTTGGGTTCTTCACGGTGGCAATGGAGTGCCTCCCTCGAATGCTCGCGTCGAGTTTGCTCTCTGTTGATGATCCGCAAGTCTCAATTCACTGGAACGATTGAACTAAACTTTCTTTGCAAGTATGAAAAGAACTCTTAATGAGTTTATAACTCTGAACGAGTTTACACTCTGTGAAAAGAGTTGTTCGAACAGAAAATTCGGTTAATAGCCAAGTGTTAAAACTCTCTGTTGTTGGATGATGCTCTAAGATCTGATCTCTTTGTTGCAAAGATCTAATCTTCAGAAGATAGAAACTTACCCAAAACCGAACTCTTAAGAAAATTCGATTAGGAAATCCTCTCATATCTTCTCAATCGAGCCAAACGAACCTTGCCTTCCCCCCGATCACTGGATAATCCGATCCCAAAACCAAAAACCAGCCTCCCACTCTGTTGAGTTTGTTAAGATTTTATAGGAAGATAATGGGTGTAACTGACCCCTTAATCCGCTCCTAAGTGGGCGAGATTCCCTCAAATCATGGGGAAAACGATTCTAAAACCGTTCAGCTTGTGTTTGAACGAGTCAAACGCCCAGGTTGGCGTTCGGGGCCCTAACTTTGCGTATTAGGCTTGAGACACAGAGTTGGACGTCTGCCGGAGGTTGAAAACGCAGGAGCCGCCTGTGTTTCGATGTTAGAATGTAGAGGTGAGCTCTGTGTTTAGAAGAAATTGTTGACTTGTAATATCTTTTGTAGAGCATTACAAAGACCGTTGTTCTATAATCTTCACTTTAGTTATTTGAGATGTGAGAGTCATCGGATTGTAACTCTCACAGTTGATTATGAAGGCCATTGAATCAGAGCTTTCATCAGTCGTTGTAAAGGTCGTTGAATTGTAACATTTCTCGATCTACGTGAAAATCCTCCAATTGTAACTTTCATTTTGTTGACATGAAAGTCGTCTGATTCTAACTTTCATTGTCAAGATGTTATTTGAAATTTGATAGGGATCAACTATCTGTTATGATTTTTAGACAGCCTACGTCACTCCTCTTGAAACTGACTCCGTCTCTCACCACACACTTCTCTCGGGGTACAAGTATATTACAAAATGATCTCACAATGAAGGCTCAATACAAATAATATGTTCTCTACAATAGATGAGAACTCAATGTAAGCTCACACTCTAAGTCACACAATCTCACAACCCTAATTATATTGTGTATGGAAATACAATAAGCTTAATAGGTTGTGTGTGAACAATGAGTATAATCAAAACAAACTAAACTCAAAGTAAATCTAGGTTATGGAAATTATAATCAAAATAATAAATAGCTAGAATGAGTTTAGGAAAACTTCTCTATGATGATAAGAGAGAGAGAGAGAGAGAGAGAGAGAGAGATGAGTTGAATGCCCAAACACCAAAGAATGATCTCCTCAAGCTCTTGTAAAAATTTCTTCACAAACAAACTCTTAAACAAACTTAAAAACCCTTAAACAAACTTGTAAAACTCTTTTAAAACTTTTCTCTTAGTTAGTTTTAGGTCTGAGGTATGAGGGGTGTTTATAGAGATCCCAAAACACAAGAAAAATAAAGCAAAAAAACCAAAAACCCAAAACAGGAAAAAGCTGGAAAAACTAGCCGTTAGAGGCCGTTAGTCGACTGATGAACAGTATCAGACGACTGATGAGCCGACCGTTGCAGGCAGTTCACAGCTCATTGGTCAACTGAAGACCTCATCAGTCGACTAGTAAACTCATCAGTCGATGATAGTTCATCAGTCGTAAAAATAGAAACTTTTGATAATTCTAGGCTATTTCACCAGTCAACTGATAACAAGTTATCAACGTGATTAAAATATTAAATCTGATTTTTGAAGTGTCTTTAAAAATAGCAAATAAATTCTAAAAAATGTAAAACTTTGGAAAATATTTATAAACATGTTACAAAAGGAATTTTTAGAATTGCACTTTCCAATTGTAAAATCTTATCATTTTTCAAAACTAGTCCAAAACATGAAAATACAAAACACATGTTTTTGTCATTTTGACTTAAACAAACTTTTGAAACTTTATAAAATGATTTTATAGATTTGACATAAAATATAAATTATTGTTGTTAAGTCTATAAACAAGAAATACAATATTTTCTCAAAATTATATACTTTATTCATTCTTTCAAAACCAATGAACATGAATTCATACCAAACACATATAAACATGAAACAAAAATGTATTTTCTAATTATATTCATTTGTTTCATATTTAAACTAGAAAACCATAAAACCAAAATGTGTGTATATATAAAACTATATATATATATACATAGAAACTAACAAAATGTATGTGTATATGATATTGAGATTAAAGTACCAACACACATAATACAAAACCTAAACTATTTACCCAAGCAATCTTGATCTTTAATGAGCTTATCTTAGTAAACTTACGGATGAAACTTAAACTTGGATCTTGTCTTTAATTGCATTGCTTCATACCGATATTCCTTCCATCCTCCAAAGGATATGATCGTGAAAGCTCTATTACATCTATCCTCCAATTGATTGTTTGTCTAGAATAAATACAAAAATACAAGCACTAAACAAACAATATTAGTTATAAATTGTTTGTTAAAACATCATCAAAACAAGAAGGCCAACAATCTCCCTCTTTTTGATGATGACAAATAATTTACAAAAAGAGATATGCATGATAGGAAATGAATACATAAATTAGAATTATCATGCATATAAACAAGGAAGTATATACTCACAATATTTCTCCTACTTTGATAACATCAAAAATAGGAAAATGATAAGAGAGCGAAGACTCCCCCTACCTACAAGCACGGTGAGTATAAAAATAACATATATAGTGAAAAGCTCCCCCTATCAAAATGCCTTAATGAATATATGCAATAAAGACCAAGGCAAATATGTGTGAGCAAGCATAGATATAGAAAACATGCTAAGTATAACTCACATACAAAAAGACAATGAGAGCACATATTGATATGTCATTATGAAAGAGAAAACATAAAAATCATATGAAAATAGATTTATGAAAACAAATGAATAGGAAACATGAGAATCATGAAAAAAATTTCAAATAGAAACAAATCACTCAAATGAAATCATAAATCAAAATTTAAGTCATAAAAGTAAAATTTTCAAAACAAAGAAATGAAAAATAAAACATTAAAAATCTTGGTTTAAAAAATCAAAATGGATTTAGCAGCCAAACACTTGTGGTGCCCAAAGATTTAGGGATATGACCCTTATCATTAAAGCTTAATGTCGTAGGGTTATGAACTCAATTGGATGCATATAGTGCGTTAATCCGGTCAAAATAATATTCTTACAAATGACCATTCCGATTGTAATATGTGCAATGAAAGCGACCCATTTATTTTTGTTGACCATATGACAGTGCACTGAAAACATTAGAAAATTTGCAAACATGGATGGTCTTTTAGATTTATTTTACAAATGAGAAACATTATCAAACAAAGGTGGTCTTATTGGAACATTTTGTAAAAGGGAAGCTTTTTGCAAATCAAAACAAAATTTTACAAGATGTCCAAACCTACCACAAACATTATACTTAAAAACATGTGATCTACTAGAAACATTTGGCAAACTAGATTTTCTTTTTAAATCAAAACAATATTTGGACAAATGACCAAAACGACCATAATAATCACATTTAAACACACTAGCATGCTTATGATGAGCATTTGATGCATGTGCATGTGTGTGTGATGAAGAAACTTGATGGAATGCACAAGAATTATATTTCTTGATGGGCTTTTATGTATTATAACAAAATTTAGCAATATGGCCTTTTCGGTCACAAATGGAATACTTGTAAATTTTGTTATACATGTGTGCATAGTGTGTAGGTTTCTTAGAAGAGTTTGCATTAGACTTTGCACACAAGTTCATAAGCTTGTTATGATTAACAATGCATGTTTTTAGTGTAGAATCAAGAGATGATATGTGATCCTTAATAAGATTCAATTCATCATTAGGTGCATATGCATTGATACTAGAAGTAGAAAGAGCATGATCATTCTTAAATGAATCAAATTCATTTCTAATATTTTCTACTTCTAATATGGTATTAATTTTAGCATGAGATAAGCTAGCAATGGATGAGGTTAATTTTTCATTTTCCAATATTGACATATCATTATTTTCTTTAAGCATCAAATTTTCTTCTTGAATGATATTAAAATTGGAAGCTAGCTTCTCATGATCGGATTTCAAAATGACATGCTTGCTTTTTAAGTCAATAAAATTTTTATGCAACTTAGTGTAGGCATGCATTAACCTATCATATGCACAAGTGAGTTCATTAATTGATATATCACTATCGGATTCCGAATCGTTTACCACACTAGGATTATTCCCTAATGGACGTGTGTATGATGCTCCAATGGAACTTGAAGAGGAAGCCTCCAAAGCTTGTCGGATCGCCTCCAAGTCCCCTTGATGTGATTCAATAAATTTTCATAAGGTGTAAGTACTATCAAAATGAACAAACTTGTTAGACATATATGAATTAAAAGCATTTACCAAGTATTCTAACAAAATCTTATTCATTGTAAATAATCTTTTATCATTTTTATTCCACTTGGATTTCTCCGAAGTGGACACAATATAAGCATCATCTATAATTTCTCATAAATCAAAATATCTAGAGCTAACAAATATCTTAAATCTAGAACATCATTGGGCATAGGGAAATCATTCAATTTAGGAGCAACATTTATATCATAGCCTAAACAAGGTGCACAATGCATGTTCATAATATATATAAGTATGCAAGCAATATGAAAAAAATCAAAACAAGATTAGCAACAATATAAAGCTTGGATCTTTAATTCAAGACGGTTAAACCACTAATCAAAGAGCACCAAGCTCTGATACCAATTGTTAGACCCTAATGCCACTAGGAAAGAACCCTAGAGGGGGAAATAAGGTTTATGCTAATCTAATCCGATTTAATACCAATTAAAACTAATTAACAAATATATTCTAGCAAGAATGATATACAATAATTAAATGCAATGATATACAATATAAACAAGGGAGAAATAACATGAACCAATGGCGATATGAAATGCAACAAAGCACAAAAGAAATACGCCAAGGCAAACGTGAACACAAGGAAATGATCACGAAGTTCGATCTTTCCGACCTACGTCTCCGCTCCCCACTCCCGGGGAGAATCCACTACACAATAGGTTTTCGACGTTCACCCAAAAACGTTTACACCTCATACTCGGTTTTCTAGCTCATCGAAAACTTTACAGTCAACACTCTTGCAATCCCGTTGTACACCCTCTAAGTGTTATCTCTAGCATGTGTCCTTCTTCAAGTGCTCGGATTTACGATCTCTTTCTAGGCTTTACTACCGATGCCACTCCTCTTAGGACTGACCCCGTCTCTCACCACACACTTCTCTCAGTGTACAAGTGTATTACAAATTGATCTCACAATGAAGGCTCAATACAAATAATTTGTTCTCTACAATAGATGAGAACTCAATGTAAGCTCACACTCTAAGTCACACAATCTCACAATCCTAATTATACTGTGTATGAAAATACAATAAGCTCAATAGGTTGTGTGTGAACAATGAGTATAATCAAAACAAACTAAACTCAAAGTAAATCTAGCTTATAGAAATTATAATCAAAACAATAAATAGCTAGAATGAGTTTAAGAAAACTTCTCTATGATGACAAGAGAGAGAGAGATGAGTTGAATGCTCAAAAACCAAAGAATGATCTCCTCAAGCTCTTGTGAAAATTTCTTCACAAACAAACTCTTAAACAAACTTAAAAACCCTTAAACAAACTTGTAAAACTCTTTTAAAACTTTTCTCTTAGTTAGTTTTAGGTCTGAGGTATGAGGGGTATTTATAAAGACCCTAAAACAAAAGAAAAACAAAACAAAAAGACCAAAAACCCAAAACAGAACAAAGCTGAAAAAATTAGCTGTTAGAGACCGTCAGTCGACTGATGAACAATATCAGTCGACTGATAAGCCGATTGTTACAGGCAGTTCACAGCTCATCGGTCGACTGAAGACCTTATCAGTGGACTGGTAAACTCATCAGTCGACTAATAGTTCTTCTTAGACGATCCAAGTACCGACATATGAAGGAAATCTGGATATTGCTCATCAAACTCTTGAAGCTGGTGATGAAAACTTTTGCCATTACAGAACGTTCGGTCATAGCGGCCCATCTAGCTATCGCTTCCTCCGCTTGGTCGAAAAGCCTGAAGTCTGGAGCCCACCTCACCTCTCCCCTTCACACCATTGAAGCTTATAGAGAAAGAAATTCGAAAACAAAAACTTTTGATAATTCCAGGCAATTTTATCAGTCGACTGATAACAAGTTATCAGCCTGATTAAAACAGTAAATCTAATTTTTGAAGTACCTTTAAAAATAGTAAATAAATTCTAAAAAATGTAAAACTTTGGAAAATATTTATAAACATGATAATAAACATGTTACAAAAGGAATTTTTAGAATTGTACTTCCCATTATAAAATCTTATCATTTTTCAAAACTAGTCCAAAACATAAAAATACAAAACACATGTTTTTGTTATTTTGACTTAAACAAACTTTTGAAACTTTATAAAATAATTTTATAGACTTGACATAAAATATAAATTGTTGTTGCTAAGTCTATAAACAAGAAATACAATATTTTCTCAAAATTATATATTTTATTCATTCTTTCAAAACCAATGTAAGTCTATAAACAAGAAATACAATATTTTCTCAAAATTATATATTTTATTCATTCTTTCAAAACCAATGAACATGAATTCATACCAAACACATATAAACATGAAACAAAAATGTATTTTCTAATTATATTTATTTGTTTCATATTTAAACTAGAAAATCATAAAACCAAAATGTGTGTATATATATAACTATATATATATATACATAGAAACTAACAAAATGTGTGTGTGTATATGATATTGAGCTTAAAGTACCAACACACATAATACAAAACCTAAACTATTTACCCAAGCAATCTTGACCTTCAATGAGCTTGTCTTGGTAAACTTGCGAGTGAAGCTTGAACTTGGATCTTGTCTTTAATTGTATTGTTTCATACTGATATTCCTTCCATCCTCCAAAGGATATGATCGTGAAAGCTCTATTCCATCCATCCTCCAACTGATTGTTTGTCTAGAATAAATACAAAAACACAAGCACTAGACAAACAATATTAGTTGTAAATTATTTGTTAAAACATCATCAAAACAAAAAAGCCAACACTCATGGCATAAAGTCGGAATAGAGATCTAGTCTTAGCTTTTAGATGCCACATGAACTGTACTTGTTTCTATAATATTATCTGGTTTTCTTATTTCTCTTATATATCCAAGCCTTATTCAATCCATCTATATCCCTACCTAAATCTTGTTTGACAAAAACTAGGCTAGGATTATTTCTAGTTTTATTGGTTCAATTTTGACCTTAAAATTGGGCCTCGATTTATCTACACCTTGGAGCGTAACTAACCTGGTTAAGACCGAATTTCGTTTACGGGCAGTGGCCAAACTTAACCTGAGATACTGCATTAAAATCTAAGTTAATTTTAAATCCATAATAAAAGGTATCAAGATCAAAAGTGGAGGAGTATGCGTGATAACTTAACTGGTATATTCTGCAGGGACTCATTTTCTCTCTTTTTTCTGGAAGCAAAAATAGGGCAAGAAGAACTATTCATTTTTATCTTGCATTAGTTTAAATTCATCCCAGATTTCATTGAAACCTTTTGCTAGATATCAACCTTGAAATATCAGAATATCTTTAGGAATCATAGAGCATTTTCCATTTTACTGTAGATGTTCTTTCATCGCATTTGCATGTAATGATATTGTTTTCAGGTTTACTTTATTTACATCTAGATTAGCGATAACAGATCTGAGGTAGAGCTTAGATCTGAGGTGCGCGCACGGCAGTAGCCTAAGTAGTGATTTCGAGATATAATCTTGGTATCATAGGAAGTGTAGAGTTTTTAATGATACCATTTGAAACTCTATGCTGCAAAGATGTGATCTCATCATGACAAGCATATCCCGGTCCGAATTCTAGGCGCCTGAGGTTGTATTCTTTATGGTACGCCGTACGGGTTATGACTCCACAAGAACAATAGCCACATCAACCACAATCAAACTAGTACCCAGTATTAAAACCTGAATATGATATTAGCGCAAATGAAACGGTACACTAACTTCAATTTATTCATCTCAAACACACAGACCTTCTCACGCATCGCTATAAATGTAAATCTCGAAACTTAAACAAAAGAAACAAACCGATCTTCCAATAAATCAAGAACGGAAGAGGACGAGGAAACAACTTAGGGAAGAAAATTGTAAAGCAGCAGAAAAAAAAAATAGAGGAAATATAACCATGTTCTCCATCACTCCGTTCTTCAGTCTTGATGTGTTGTCGTTGGCAGCATTCTCTGCTTCGTCTCCTAAAAAGCCTAGTACCTGTAGTGAGGAGGCTTGTAGGGACCCTCTACGGGGACGCTGATGTAGTCTGCCTGTGAAGGGCTGAGCTTTGTTAGACGAGCTCCAAGCTTTCCCAAATGAAGGGCGGCCACCTTCTCATCTAAATGCTTGGGAAGCACATACACCTTCTTCTCATACTTGCCGCTCGCCTTCTCCTTCCACAATTCCAGCTGAGCAATCACCTGCAACATTCACATTGTTTCCATTTCAACACAAGTCAAGTTTCACAAATTAAGCTCGTAATTAGTATATAGTGCATTACACAATGTGGTGGGAAACAAATATTACCAAGTGTGAATTTATAAGTACGATTTATGGAGGTCCATGAGAGGTGCATTATGATTTTACCTCTATAAAAGAGTTGGCAAATGCACATATCCATGATAGCGTGAGTCAATTGAATTGACTCCTTAAACCAGAAAGATCTGTTCAGACTGAAGGTCCTATGTTGCAGTGAAAATTTAGCTAGAATTCAAGAAGTTTTTCTTTTAATCCATCATGCAGTTACAGAGATGCACGTCCTAAAAGCTATGATACAAGATTGACACTCTAACCATGAAATTTAACGTATATACTATTGGCTAAAGCAGTGTGCTCTAATTGTGCAAATTAATTTAAAGATGTATATATGAAGTGAAACATGATACCTGGTTGGTGAAGGAGCAGGACATGACGAAGCTAGGGTGACCAGTGGCACACCCAAGGTTCATGAGTCTTCCCTCAGCAAGAACAATGATTCCAGTCTTAGTATCGGGGAACACCCATCGGTCAGTCTGGGGCTTGATGGTGATTCTCTTGACTCCAGGATATGTCTCAAGTCCATGCATGTCGATCTCATTGTCGAAGTGACCAATGTTGCAGACAATAGCATTGTTCTTCATCTTCCTCATGTGATCCACCATGATGATGTCCTTGTTGCCGGTGGTGGTAACAAAGATATCGGCGTCAGAGACAACATCTTCAAGGGTGAGGACTTGGAGACCCTCCATCAAGGCTTGGAGGGCACAGATAGGGTCGATTTCTGTGACAATGACACGGGCACCAGCTTGCTTGAGGGCAGAAGCACAACCCTTACCCACATCACCATAACCACAGACAACTGCGACCTTGCCAGCAATCATGACATCAGTGGCCCTCATCAGACCATCGGGAAGAGAATGACGG
The DNA here is from genome assembly GCF_001876935.1 of Asparagus officinalis. Lineage (NCBI taxonomy): Eukaryota > Viridiplantae > Streptophyta > Magnoliopsida > Asparagales > Asparagaceae > Asparagus > Asparagus officinalis. The sequence goes on from NC_033795.1 coordinate 57,804,261, forward strand.
CATCCATAGAGATTGTCAAACTGTTGAAGCCAATAAACAAAGAAGTAATACAGTTATTATTAATTAATTAAGGAGCACTGAAGACATAAATCAAGCATTCAGATATGATGGATCACAGGCTGTGGAATTGACTTAGGAAGATCAATAACCTTGGGCCGCAAGCTGTTAAAAACAAACTAGTGTTGCAGCTTAAAGAAAAGCATTACATTTTGTATTAAATAGATTTGATAATGGGCTTAAACAACAGTAACTAGGAAAAGGATTCAGGTTGATAATTAGTCATTCATAAGGGTGGTATGATCTGAACCAGATCTGCTAACTAGAGTAAAATCACTAATTAACCAAGTATGCCCATACCATCAATCAAACTACAAATTCCATATGCATATATCACAAAATCAGACCTCTATGATTTTGGATATGTGTTTTGAAGGGGCAGGGGAAGGAATTGGATGGTTACAATGCTAACCATTCAAATGTTGTGTTTGATTACAATTTCAAGTAGCAAGGGAAGAGGAGGGAAGTGGAGGGGAGGGCTAAAAAATAGCAAATTCACCCACTTTCTTAACCCTCCCAAAGTGGATGGATTATGAGGGCAGGGATTGGGTTTTCACTTTTAAGTGTATTGGTAATGTTGCTTTCTCTTTTCTTTCCATTTTCTACTCTAAACAAACACAAATTGGCTCCATCCTCTCCATTCTCTAGTTGTCTATCTAAACACGATTAGTTTCATCACACTCCCACCCTCTCCATCCCCTTCCTAGAT
>NC_033795.1:57805036-57806283 GCF_001876935.1 Asparagus officinalis
CTTTCTATCGAAACCCTTGGCAATCTTCACGTCTAATAATACATTACTATGATCAAACGAGCAGCTCCGAATTCAAAATTTTCAAGTTCAGAGTTAGAAAGATCAAAAGATATCAACTTTTATAATATCTCATATATTAAGAATAAAAGAAAGAGGGAGAAAAAAGACTGACCGTAATTGAGAGCAGAACTAATGAAACAAATCTTTTTCGTTTGTTTGGTCAATAACTAGAGGAATACTTTGAACTGGCTTTGCTAGGCCAAATGTTGGCATTAAACTGAATCAGTTCAGAATTGGTCAACCTCACTCAGGGTCCAGAACTGAATCAGTTTAGGCTAAAACTGGATTAGGGGAGAGCTGCTAAACTAACCCAAGTGTAGCAGCAAGGATGAGTCTGGCAACTCCCTCCTTCAATCAGTTTGTAAGCGCAATCTGGTTCAGTTCCGGACCATGGGAGAGCTGGTTCAGTTCCGGACCATGGGAGAGGTGGACCAATGCTAAACTCATTTAAGGAAAAAAATTGGCCTAATAAAAACCAGTTTAAGTCTTGCTCCAGCTATTTTTTGAAAGAAGCGTCAGGACATAAACGTTTTTCGTTCCACTAAAACGAATTTAAGGTGGGGTGTGCTTGGCAACTCCACAAAACTTTTATCTATACTTTTTTCGTTCCACTAAAACGAATTTAAGGTGGGGTGTGTTTGGCAACTCCACAAAACGTTTAGTTAGATAAAACCTTGGTCCAAAACCTTATTTTTAGTATGGCAAAATTTGGGCCCAAATTGAACTGGTTTTTTCTAATTTAAATTTTAGCCCTTAAACTAGTTCTTTTGTGGACCAACTCCTATATGGACAACTCTAGCCTAGTTAACAATATATATATATATATATATATATATAAATATATAATATAAGAGAGAGAGAGAGAGAAGAGAGAGTAAACTTAATGCGCAACCTTAAGTGAATAGCAAAAAAGTTGTCCACCAAAACTTTTTAGCCCTCATATTGCTTAGGGGATCCCTTTACATCGATAATGAAAAAGTTTTTTTAATATTAATAAATGAAGTGGTTAGGAAAATGTTGGTGGACATCAACTTAAAAATTGATTAGGAGTGCTTGACTATATACATATATATATGATACTAATATATATATATATATATATATGAGAAATATGGGTATGCTTGGGGACCACAAACGACCAAAAAAGGTTGTGTTTCGATAGTGAGCGGTGTGCAAATGCCACCTCC
>NC_033795.1:57806308-57807912 GCF_001876935.1 Asparagus officinalis
TATATATATATATATATATATATATATATATATATATATATATATATTTATTTATTTATTTATTTATTTATTTAATTTGCCAAACAGGTCCCTAGAGTCTAATTATGTGCAGGATCCTGTTTAAGTCGAGGAATGAGCAAGAATTAGAATTATCTCAGATCCATGTGATCTGAATCAAGAAGCAGTAATTCAAGTGCATCCCTAGAGTGATTAACTAATTCATTAATTTTAGAGAAAAATTAGATTTAACGATACGGCCCCTACCCTCAACCGGAATGCAAGACAACATACCAAGGTTTTAAATATCGGATGTCGGGTTCATGTCGGATGGCTGAAATCCATGTCGGATAGCGAAAAACGGGGATATATCGGGGGACATTGACTAAATATCGGATTGCCATATCGGGTAGTGCGCATATGTATAATATCATGTCCTAAATGTAATCTAAGCATTCATAAATTCAATATAAGCACACTTTATAAATTCTATAGACTAAACATATAAAAAAGTAAATAATATATGGATTTGGTTCATAAATTCTTTCTATCGGGTTCATAAGAAACCCTTAAACATGAGAACGGGTCAAACGAGTTTGGGTATTTATCACTAAACCCAAACCCGATAACAAAAAACAGATCTTAAAAAAAAGTATCATATCGGCTGATTTTTCAAAGCTAAAAAATAGGCTGATATGCCCGATATGACCATGATATTTCCGATTTGGCCCTAAAAACTGACATACGAGTTGAAAACGTCCATGTCGTGTCGGTCAAACCCTCAAACCGATATGTCGGCCGACATGTCGGACATGTCGGGCGATATTTAAAACCTTGCAACATACCGATAAAGAATAGATCCAATAGAGATGTCTTATTTAAAACCAAAAGATCCAGCTAGGTAGACATTAATTTCAGTAAAATAAACAGAACAAAAGTTAAGAAACATAAAGCATCTGCTTGTGAGATCTGAATCCAATCCTTAATACGAGGACTATTATGCGGTGAACATATAACAAATCAAGCGGAATAGAGATTTTTGGAATGCAGTCAACATGAAAACAGGTCTGTAACTAATCACACTAGCTGAATCACGAAAGCAGTACCCAACAAAAAAACAAAAAAAAAAAAAAAACTCAAACGGAGTAAAAAATGCTGCGGAGAAGAACTCAGATTTATGGCATGGCATTCAGTCAACATGAAATCAGATCTGTAATCAAGCACACTGACTGAATCATGAAAGCAACAACAAAAATTAAATTAATTTAATCTCACGCAGTGTAAAATATCCCCATAGATCTGCGTACCTTGCTCTTGGTGACAGAGTCGTTGACGTTGATGGCGTTGGCCTGCATCTGGTAAAGCCTCTTGACGCCGGTGGTGGTCTCCTCGGAAACACCGACAATCCTGTCCTTCATCTTCCTGTACCTGGTGGGGTCCACCTTGAGCCCATCCCTGATTATGGTCAGCACGATCTGGAACTCGGCGTTGTCGGTGGACGCCGGGTCGGGCATCTTCCCGGTCTTCTCGTACTCCTCCTCCGCCTTCACCCCCTCGTGGATCAGGAGGGTGGTGTCGCCCCCGTCGTCGACGATGAGGTCGGGCCC
>NC_033795.1:57807937-57809608 GCF_001876935.1 Asparagus officinalis
GTCTTCGCCCTTCCAGGCGAAGCACGAGCGCAGTCGCGGGCGATGGCGCGGCGCTGCTGCGTCCTGATGGGGGTGGAGAAGAATGTTGCAGGAAGCACAAGCGGACCTCGGCGCCGAGGGGCGAGTGAGGTGGTTTTCTTTTCTATTGATAGAGGACGGCAGGGTCTGAGATGGGCGTCATGTGGAAGGGATCCTGTTTGGGTGATGCGGGCTCCACTGAAGGGCTGGACGGCCGAACTCGGGCGCGGAGGCCATGAGGCGGCCATCTCGACCTCAGGCAAGCTCGATCTCGAGGCGGCCGAAGTCGGCCTGGGGACATGTCCTTCACCTTGTACTCCGGCCCGAGGTGGTTTTCTCCGACGAGGAGGAGACATCTTCGACTATCGGATGGATTGGGATCTGGACGACGGATGGGGCAGGGGGGAGAGACGCTCTCTGGCTCCCAGAACGAGTGCGAGTGGAGAGCGAGGGATGGATTGCGAGGGGGTGGGAGGGTCTTATAAGAGGTTTGGACGGTTCTGATCCGGCGTTGATCGGGTTATATCGTTGTCCGTGGATGTCGGGGGCTAGGAAGAAAATGATTTAGGTGAAAGCAGGTAGCAGTAGAGAAGCGGAAGCGAAAGCGAAAGCCAACGGGCTAAAATTGCACTTAAGTATCCCCGCTATTCTTCACCCAAATTTTGTGCTGAGACGCCCTAATCGTAGATGACCGCGTTTAAACACCTTAGGTTGCGTTTGGCAAGAGGTTAAATGGAGGGTTAATGGGGTTTAACCCTCCATTAGCCTGCCAAACAGAAAAAGAAACCTAAGTAATAACAAACCCGCACGTGACGTTTTTAACCCATTTATCCCGTAAAAACAAGGGTTAACTAGTACTCGTGAAGAGGCGGAACAACGCTTGTTCCGCTCTTCATTATCCACACGCTTCCCCTCATCCCCCCTCCCCACTAAGCTGAAAACCCGTCAATCAAAAAAAAACATATTGCCGCGCCTCCAGTTCTTGGCCTCCTCTCCGTCACTTCCGTCACCCACCCTCTCTCCGACCCCCCTCCCCTCAGAGGCTCCACCTAGACCCCTCAGACACCGCCCCAAGCCCTAACAGTCCCACCGCAAAGCTCGCCAGACCCCCCCTCACCATCTCGGCAGGCACCCGTCGGTCGTCCTCCCCCTGACCTCGGGCTAGGCCGGTTGTCCCCGGGGATGCCAGTCAGGCTCGTACAACCTCGGGCATCTGGTAAGCCTTTTAGGACGGTCGAAGTAGTGTAATGGCTAAGATGTGATATTTGTTGTTTTTGTTTTTTTGTTTTTTTTGTATGTTCGTTTTTTTGATTTTGGTTTTAGGGACGTTTTGCATACGTGTTCGTCCAGTGTATTACAACTGCTGAAGTTTCTTTGGTAGTTATCGTTGGGGCTAGACTCTATGAGGAGTCAGGGGTCTCTGGGTGCGCAATGGTTCTCGTATAAGGGGCAGATTCCTCTTTTTACCTGCTTTCGGCTTCCTAATCGCCTGATATTATGTTTGTGTAGCTGAGTTTTTATTTCTAAAATTAATTTAACCTCAGATCTTCTTTCTGCTGATTGTCGTTTTCTCTATTGGGGTGATTATGGATTTATTTTTCTTTTTAATACTCCCCTTTTATATCTAATTTTTGTATCTTCTCTTGTTTTTTT
>NC_033795.1:57809633-57829118 GCF_001876935.1 Asparagus officinalis
TCCGGTTGTTCCCGCTGCCAGGTTCAGGCTCGACAACCTCGGGCTGCAGCCGGGGTCGAAGAGGAAGGCCAAGAGGAAGGGACGTGGCATCGTGGTCGGGCAGGGGAACAACTGCGGATTCGGGATGAGGGGGCAGACGTCGAGGTTAGGGCCTGGGGTGCGCAAGGGGTTCGAAGGGGGCCAGATGCCTCTCTACCGCCGGCTTCCTAAGCTCCGGAGATCATTGGAGCTAATTAATTAATTAATTGAACCTCACATCTCCTGGCAGTTTGCTTTTCTATAGTGTAGGATTATTTTCTTGTAAACCCCCAGTTAGATTAATCTCCTTGCCCCATTATTCATTTGCCAAACACAAAAGAATTAACCTCTTATCTTAACTATCGAATCCAAACGGAATAAGAATATTTTTAACCCTTCGTGATGGGTTAACTAAGTTAACCCTTCTCCTTAATTCCTCTTCCTTATCCCTTTGCCAAACGAGGCCTTAAGGTTTCTAAAAGTCGTATTTTGATGCCTTTGCAAGTTTCAGAAACTTTAGGATGTTTAAAGGAAGCCATTTACGGTTGAGAATACTTACGTGCAATATTGGATAAACAATAAGCTGCTTAAGTGCAGTTTGTCCTTATTTTCCAAGAGGGTAGGACATATAGTTTTGGAATATTTCCGTTTTAATCCCTCAGATATTTTCTATTTTTTTATACTAGTCTTTAAGGCACTGAAATTGCTGTTAGGACCCGTAACATATATAAGTCTTCTGAAAGTGGTTTTCATGGTTAACAACTGTATGAATTGGAGAATGTTTCTTCCAACTTTAATTGGCCGTGAGTTGAATGCTAGTTAATACCTCCTTTTACTATTAAACCAAAACCATATTAGTTTAACTCGTACATGTGTACACACCCCAATTCGTTTCAATAAAACTCAAACCCATCTAAACATTTATCTTCCACAATTTTTTTAAATGATGATTGTTTGGTAATTATTCATCCACAATTAAGCACTAATACAGGCATGGTTAAAAAGAATGGACGGATTATGTAATAGAGGGACTAATTTGTAAATGGCCATAGGAGTAGACTCAGTAGAGGCACATAGTAGCAATCAAATGATGTGGGGCCAATCTGAAATTATGAAGCTGAGATTATATAAGGGACTAATATCTAATGAAGGATGCTACAGGCACAACCTACGGCCAGCAACCACCAGCGCACATCCCTGCTCACCTGCTAGCGTGGCAGGGGCCCACTTGAAATTTTTTTTGAAAATTTTCAAGTGGGGCCCACTGCACTGTAGCAGGTGAGGAGTGTGGGCTGGTGGTGTGGCCGAGGTGTGTCTATAAGCATTTTTATCAAATAACCTACACGTCTATTGCTCTTTTATTTGCAATTTAATTTTGTTAAAAAAACGTGGGGCTAGTGAGAAGGAAGCCTGTTTACGATAAGCGAGTGATGAGCATCACCTTTACCTGCTTTTTATTTGAGTTGAATAGTCAGCTCTTCAAGGATACAGCCAAGTCTGCTACAATTTTTGCTCTATTTGACCCTACAAGATGGATAGTACTTCTAAAATGAGATACGAGACTCCTGACTACAATACAAGAAAATGCTTTGTGTGTGTGTGTATATATATCCTTGTCATAGGAAGGGATTTTATCCTTGACGCCTCTAAAATCACATGATTGAGCTACATTTAGGATGATCCGCTTCGTTGAACTTGATCTACATATTCTAAAACCCCAACACACCAAGTTTGGGATGAACCCGTCGTCGTTTGACCCTTCATCCACTCGTATCAATTTTAACGGTTTTGAATGAATAGAACTTTTCACATGGCTCGATGGAGGGTCAAACGACGACGGACTTATAAAAAGACTATCTCTTTTGAATTTGTTGTAATCGATCGAAGATATAATGAATTCCATAACAAAACCAACTTTTGACGAAAACACGGTCGAGGAGGAGGTCGAGTATGAATTCGACCAACAAAAGTTCGAGGAGTATCTGTCATTCTCGTCCGGATCCACCTCCCCTTGCAAGCCTAAGAAGTTCTCCTCCCGGAGAAAAGTTCGTTGATATGAAGAAGTGCAAAATACCGACGAAGATCTCACCCCAATTGACGCCAAAGTCGCGTCGGGTGAAGCTCCGCCGACCTCCAATCAGGTCAAATCTGTTATTGCCGATTCCTCCGTCGCTGAGGGCGTGGTGACTCTCTCAAAGAGAGCCCGCCAGAGGCGACGTCAACGCCTGGCGTAGCAACTCGCAAAGGCAATGGAGTCAACTGACGGAATCCGCTATAATGCGGATCTAAAGAACATGAGAGGCAAACATCCTCAACAACCAATGAATGGCAGCTCCTCCAAGCCGCCAACGAATGAATGGATCCGTGTCAAATGTATATATATTTATTTTGAAAAGGCAGGTAGGGTAACCTAACCAGTCTAGTTCCCAACAACACTCTGTCTCAAAAACAAAGAGACATAAACAAACAAAAAAACAAGATGACAAACAGTCAACTGACTTAGCTAGGGAATGAGCAACACCATTACAAGTGCGCCTTACATAAGAAACTTTAGAGCAGCTAGTAATAGTCCGACCAGCGTGAACTCCATCTGCAATAGGAGTCAAGGAAGCAAAAGGAGAAGGAGAGTCCACCAAGGAGACAACCTTAGAGAGTCAATTTCCACCACTGAAATCCTCCAGTTCATACGCTGAGCAAGGCGAATGCCTTCCAGGACAACCAACACCTCTGCATGATCCACAGACATAGGACCCGTGATCCCCAGAGAGTAGCAACCAATCACATGTCCATGGTGATCCCGAATAACATCTCTCAAACCAATAATATCTTCTTCCAGAGGAACAACATCTGTGTTGAGCTTCAGCAAACCAGGAGCACGGGGATACCAAGCAGAAGGCCATTTGGAAAGGATGACAATGTCACAGGAGAGACCTCTAACTCTATCCCCTTTCTCCACAAAACAGAGAATCCGAGTCACCAAGATCGAGGTCTCTCTAACACCACCACCATGAGAGTGCATATTCCTTTCCCCCCATATAAACCACATGGTTGTGAAAGCCAAAGCCAGAGAGTCCCCAGGGCAAACAAAGGTGAGATGGAAAAGGAAATCACCACAAGACATGCCTCGAAAATCATTAATCACTTCTCAAAGATCTAAGGACTCCCACACTAAACGAGCAAAGGAGCAGAAGATGAAGATATGAAGGACGGTCTCAAAGGCAGCAGAGCAAAGGAGACAACTAGGGGTAAGGTGGGGAGAGCATCATAGAACAGACGCCAAAGGAACACTCTAATCTTCGGTAGGATCTTTGCATGCCAGATCAAGGACCACCACTTCGCTACCTTAGAATCCAAGGTGGAAACAGCTTCAGGCATAGTGTGGCGAAGAAGTTGGTAGCCATTCTTGATTGTGTAGCACCACTTCTCATCATAATGCCAAATGAGTCTGTCAGGGACAGGAGAAGGAGGCAGTGGGATAAATGAAATATCCTCCCGATCTACCTGCCAAAAAGAGGTAGGAATCAACTCATGATTCTAAGTACTCGAAGTAGGGATCAGCTCAGTCACCCTTCTGGAAGGGTCGATCGGAGAAGTGATTGGCCTGAAAGAAAAGGGTCTTGGGATCCATGGGTCAGTACTGATAGAGATACTATGGCCATCACCTATCCTCCATCTCAGACCTCGAGCCAGGAGCTCTCTCCCCCATATAATATTTCTCCATAAATAAGAGCAGCCAGGGCCGACACCAGCTGAAAGGAAGTCTGAGCCCCTGAAATACTTCCCCTTCAAAACCCTACTAGCCAGAGAAGAAGGGTCTTGATTGATTCTCCATGTCTGCTTAGCCACCAATGCCTGATTAAACATCTATAGATCTCTAAAGTCTAGACCACCCACTGACTTTGCACGACACACCTTCTGCCACCTAACTTAGTGAATCTTTCTCTCACCAGAAGTTGATCCCCACCAGAATCTCATAATGATAGACTCAATCTCCCTACACAAAGAAATTGGAATGTGAAAGATACTCATCACATAGCATGAGATCGCCTGCAAAATAGATTTCACCATAACCTCTCACCTCCCAGGTGAGAAAAGAGCATTCCTCCAAGCTTGGACTCTTTTCTAAACTGAGTCTATGATTGAAGCAAAAGTCTGACGACAACTTCTTCCAACCATCGAAGGGAGGCCTAAGTACTGATCATGTGACTGGGCCCTATCAAACCCCAAGACAGAGAAAATAGAGGCCCTAGTATCTTCATCTACACAGGGGCTAAAGGTGATGGCAGACTTCTGAAAGTTAACTTTCTGACAGGTTGTAGCCTCATATAGTAGCAGAGTACTCTGGACAGTCTGTGCAGCAACCTGGGAAGCTTGAATAAAAACCAAAGAGTCATTTGTAAAGAAGAAGTGAGAAATCATTGGCCCGACTGGGAACAAGATAACCCTCTGATGCACCTGTTCTCCTCCTGTCTGATGATCAGTGCCGAGAGAGCTTCCGTGTAGAGAAGAAAAAATATGAAGATAGTGGGCATCCTTATCGTAGACCACGAGTATGAGTGACTTGGTACACAATCTGCTCATTAAGGCAGAAAGAGAGTGAGGAAGTAGAGATACAATCCAAGATGAGATGCCTCCAATGATCTGGAAATCCCATGACCAGAAGGGCCTTGTCAATAAACCCCCATTCCACTCTATCATATGCCTTACTCATATCCAATTTTAGTGTCATATGGCCAGACTGACCTTGTCTCCTTTTTTGCAATGTGTGGAGAAGTTCAAAAGAAACAATGACATTGTCCTGAATTGATCTCCCTGGGATAAAGGCACTCTGAAAGCATCTGATCAATCCGCTAAGAACTCGCTTCAGCCTATTAGCAATGGTTTTCGTAACAATCTTGTAGACCACATTACATAGACCAATGGGTCTAAAATCTGCCACAGTCTAAGGTGAATCCTTTTTTGGGATGAGAACCTCATTGGTTTTATTCTAAGACCTGATAGACGAGCCCTCATTTAGAATCTTCAAATATGCAGCCGAAATATCTGGGCCAATAACAGACCACTGTGACTGAAAAAGGATGCATGGAAGCCATCTGGGTCAGGTGCCTTAGAAGGGCCCATAGATCGGAGAGCGCCCCATACCTCATCACCTGTAAAAGGCTAAGAAATGATCTGGAGATCATCCACTGAAAGCTTAGAAGAGATAGCATCACCCACCTCAGCCAAAACCTCCTTTGAAGGAGTGAAAGAAGAAAATAGTTCTGAGAAATACTCCTCAATAAGCGTCGCAATTCTCACCTGATGCTTTGTATATTTGAGTCTTGCACTGTCGTGAATCGTCAACGACCCCTCCCCACCCCCCAAAAAAACCCCAAAAAAACACATGTGTATGATCTGGTAAGTAGAATATATATAGAACAAAAAATATAAAGCGTTCTCTAAATTCCATGTAACCAATTTTTGTACGTCCACAACCACTGACAATACAAATATACATGAAAGATATATGTCTCATCATAGCAATATCAACATTGAAGAAATACCAAGTATAAACAAGAATAGTTAAATAACAAACATTGAATCCACTAGATCGATAACTTAAATATTTAAAATTAAATACAAGTCTTGGCTCAAACATGGCTATTAAATCTAGATAATGTATCTTAAGAATAATCATAAATATCTACCAAGCCAAAGTTAACAACTAATCTATTATTGTTTATATAAACTACTACGTGACTCTATCTACTTGCACATAACCTACTTATTGAAGTAATCTTTGTCCCGTGAAGTTGAATCACTTTGTTACCTGAAGGAGTCCACAAAAGAGTTAGACATAAGGGCTAAACAAGGGAATATAGGAAACTACAAAAATTAACGGTTAGCTGCACAAATATAATTAAAACCCTATCTGTTAAATAAGAAAGAAAATACGAATCAAATTATAATGATCATAAGCTCAATAGGATATCTCAAGTTGTGTCGTGCATGTAATATATATACCTACACACACGCACATACATTTGCAATGTGCACACGCACATGTATGATTGTATAAAGTATAAAAAACTTTTTAAAGATATTATTTACGTTCTTATTTGGATATGAAATGATTGAGTTTGCCTACTTAAGATTGCTACACATAAGAGTCCTCTAGTCAACAAACAAATCTTAATATGTGATTCATCTCATAACTTAACATCCATCCCGTTGTTATTTAATTTGCGTATGTAATCTTATGCACTATAATTCACGTCCTATGATAACCTCACACAGCCTTGTTAGTACTAATCATAATGGTCTAGGTTAGGGATCAGCTACCTAGTTGAATTATGCCTCATCTTCCCTAGGCATAATACTAGTGCTCTTTCGCCTAGTTAAATTTTACTTAGTTTCAATTGTATTCTTTTTATTATAGTCTGAGTTAATTACAATACAAAATACCTGAAACAATCTACGTGTACAAAGATTAGGTGAATCATCCTAATATACTAACTCTAGCAGAAAACTACTTATAATGATTTTATTTAACCGTTCGTTCACCTTATATATATATATATATATAAGATGTGTTGAGTTATCCGAGTGATATGTACGTATCTCATTGGACTACTACTACATCATAAACTCTCTTTAAACAAAGCTAAAATACTCAATTAGTCTATATAGACTATTAATTACATCATTAGAGAGTTAATTGTGAAACTAAACTAAAAACTCGAACCAAATGTCTAGGAACAAAATCAGACGTCTCCCTATTTAAACCAGACGCCTTAGTATAAAAATAAAAAAACTATTTCTATCGATCAACTTCAGGTATTTCCCATGCTCGACCAAATGTCTGAAATCATTTTAGATGTCTGTTGTTGGAGCATTAGACTTCTAATCATAAATCAGATGTCTGATCACAAATCAGACGTCTGATGTCACTTCGCTCGAATCTCATGACTCTTATGAACTATGATAGAAATAAAATATTTTATTGCTAACATATTTCTATCATGTTTCCAAGATCAAACATTGACAAAAAAAGAGAACTAGGGTTTAGTGTGAAAATCTATAACTTTTGAATTTTAACGATTGTGTTTTGGGCAAACCTTATTAGATCTCATAAAACCTACTCTAAAACATTAGAGAAAACATCAATAAAAACCCTAAGAATTTTTAGCATGAATTCTAGGATTTTTAACAGATCCAAACAAAATAATTGAGAGAGAAAACCAGAGGAAATTCTCCATACAAGTTAGAGAAACCATCGTCTAAGATAAAGATTATTTTATCCTACTACAAATTTCCTCTCTTTGGCTATCCTCTCCTATAGAACTCCTATTCCAAAAAATATATGTTCTCAAAAAAAGAATAGGAACCCTAATCAGAGAGATATATATAGGCTATGGACTTATTTGTAAATTATCCTAATTATTATTTTTTACTCTTATAACCCTATGGGTCACATATGAAGATCCCCTTTACTATTTAGTCCAATTCATGACTAATTCTTAAATCTCATTCTAATAAAGTTATACTTTAAAGAATTTGATCATATCAAGTAGAAATAATTATATATTTTGTAGAAATCTACTCGATTAAATATATTATTTTATCAAAAAACCTAGGGCCTTACATCCTATCCCCCTAAATAAATTTTTCCCTTAAAATTTCCAAATAGGGTAGATGTGTTCCTCCAGCAAATATGAATACTTCTTCGCTATTGAATCCTCTCGCTTTCAAGTAACTTCACCAGGTGAGTATGCATTCCATTGTGCAAGGACTAAGGGAATAACCATATTCTTCAGGTGTTTATCCCTTTGGTCAACAATAGAAATCGAATGTTAAGTGTAAGATAAATTTTCTCTGATCGTCAACTCTGAATGATCTAAAATGTGACTCTCATCGAATACATACTTGTTCAACTATGATACATGTAATACATTATGTACACCTCATAAAGACAGCGACAACGCTACCTGTATGCTACCATGCCTACTTGTTCAATGATATCAAAAGGTCTGATATACTACAAACTCAACTTCCCATAAGTATCAAAGTGAATAACTCCACAAGTCGGTGAAATCCTAAGAATAATGTAATCTCTAACTTTAAATTCTAAAGACCTTCTACATGTATCTGCCTAGCTGTGATATTTGTCCTGAGCTGTCTTGAGATGCTTACCAACGATCTTAATCTTTTCTTCGGATAATTAGACGAGTTCAAAACCTAACAATTTCCTCTCTTCTACTTCACCCCAACATGATAGTGATCTTCATTTTCTCCCATACAACTCCTCAAATGATGACATCTTGATGCTAGCTTGGTAACTATTATTGTAAGAGAATTCCACAATATGCAACTAGTCTTCTATGAACCTCTAAAATCTAACACACATGCTAGAAGCAAGTCCTCCAAAATATGAATTTTAATCTTGGTCTAATCTCTCCTAAAAACTATGTCAAAATTGAGAGGAGAATCAAATATCTTGATCTGTAACAATGAAAACTGGCACTCTATGAAATCATATTATCTTTTGCATATAACGCTCCGCTACTCATTTAGTTTACCTAACTAAAAAAGGAATGAAATGAGCCCTCTTAGCGACACAATAAAATGATCACCTATATTGTATTATTCTGCTTCTAGCTCTTAGGCAAAGCTTTCACAAAATCTATCATAATGTGCCCCCACTTTCATTCTAGTATCAACAATGGTAGTAATAGATTGTAGTTTTCTAGTGCTTTGCCTTCACTTGCTGACACATGAAGCATTTGGACACATATTTGGTAATGTTGCATTTCATAACGTTCCATCAAAAGTGAAATTTTAGGTCTTTATACATCTTCATTCCTCGAGGTGAGCCAAAATCATTTACTAATGAGTTTCATTGAGCAATTCTCTACAAACTTCAGCTATTGGTACACACAAATGGTTGCCTTTCTCAAAGAATCTTCTCGGTGAATTTAGATACCATTTCTCTTGCCTTCGAGTAATCTGTTTCTGATGTCAATTAGCTCCTCATCCTGCAAGTAATGCTCCTTAATATGTGTGACGCCCCTGTTTTCACACATAGCTGCAGTCCAAGATGAACCAAGAGGTGTCAAACCTGCCATGCACCCACACTGTACAACAACAAGTTTTACCAATCAAAACAATATCCTCTAGTAGAATTAAAATAAAGTGTAGGTACAAAACATGCAAAAGAAAGGAAAAAACTACAATAGACATGATATAGAAAGAAGTATCTCATAAATAAATCACGTCACAATGAACAACCTAAAATACATCTGATATCCAAAATGAATAAATACATCTCGACAAGAAACAACTAAAAATCATACTAAGGCACACTGACTTTACACTATAAAATAAACTCTAAGGTCTGGATAAAAATATAAAACTACGGTGGAGCCTCTAATAAATCTCATGTGACGGCGACTATGCAAGAACTCCATCATCCTGCGACTCTCCGGTACTCCGAATTACCTGAAAGAATATTAGAAGAAAAAGAGCAACAACAAGAGCGTCAGAACGCTATAGCAAGATCACCTTCATCTGCCCCCAAGGGAAGGCCTGCTAGATAGAGTGGAGGCTCTATCTATTAAGCATAGTCTACCTAGATCATTTTCCCCCGTATCTAATGGATCAAAGCTTGGCCTTTGATCCCGAGAAGAGTCTCGATTTTGCTTGGTCGATTTCGATAACTACAGGCTATTATTTCCGTGGTGAAATAGTACCCCCGGCTGTTATTTTCCTTCATGAAATAACACCCGCTATACCGTGTAGATCCGATCGGATCAAGATCGCGCGGTGGTCCACGGATTAACCCCGGCGCAGGCGAAGAACCCACACAAGCGAGAGACCGCAAAACAGGATCTCGCGATTCGTTCGACAAATAAGGAAAGTTGTAATTTTTATATTTCTTTTTGGATTTCTGTTGTACAGATCTTATAGAAAGACCGGAATCTTTGTAACGAAAAACTGTACTTAGAGAAAGTAATGACTTAAATGAAACAACTTTCACCGCGAACAATCCTGGCGACCACCAGTGGGAGCCACCGATCTCGCTCTCAGAGATCGTTGCGTCGCAGCCGTGATCTCATCCCGGTCTTGGTAGGCGTCAAAAAAATACTTCCCAACATCGGGCAACACTCCTTACCACTCAAAGGATTGTATACATTATGGAGAGAACAATATACACATCATACTAGTGTTGCTATACACAGCATTGGTTCGGGACAGGACAACGAACAACCTGGCCACAGTCGGTAAGGGTCGTGCTCTACGTGATAAAGGGTAGAAGGCTGCAGCATTGTGGATGAATTCTGCTAACTTCATGGTGCCTGGCGGAGCTAAGGGATATGTTGCGTGGAGAGCAGCCGGCTGAGGTGGTAGCACAAGAGGTTGTTGTGAGCTAGATGTGCACTTTGCGAGAGACGTCTCTGAATCGCATCATACATCCCTGGGAAACGCCAAACCTCTGAGCGCGTTGGTGACTCGCCGATGCTGAGCCCTGAAGTAAGTTACAAGAAGATGTGATGGCAGAGTGGGAAGTAAATGGTTGGACGAGTATAGTTGAACAATATAGAGAATATGTGGTAGTAATTATTCGGATTTTTACTATATCATTCCTTAAGGAGAGTGCACGAGATATGTGGTCGATGCATAGGAGGTCACGAGTAGAATATAATGAAGAAAAAAGAGGGATAATACGAATGAGCACCAAGGTTCAGGAGTGTAGGACGAGCAGCACACAACCCGAGTTTCAGGGAGGAAAATAGGTGTGTTCATTGTAGGAGGTTAGAGTGAGAAGCAATTACAACTGGAGACATGATACAATACAGTGTCAATTGGTGTCAAAGTCCGTTGCTACGCTGCCCGACTTCTGAGACACCACCCCTATCACCAAAGATTTCTCTCAAGGTGAATCATTCTTAATTACCCTCCCACACCAATGTAAGTACGGAGGATTACTCGTACAATCGAAAATCCTCCCGATAAGATATGGTTAGAAGACACTTAACGAATGATACGGCGCAGGTGTGTACAACTTGCCTAATATCCCTTTCACCAGCTGCACATGGAGCATTCGCATTGCATCATTACCGACGCACACGTTGTCGAGTTACTCTGCCGACGCCCCTACTATTCTAGATTGGCTGGCGACACAGGTTGCTAAGGACCAAAGTGGAGCATCAAGCGGTCTGCACGTGCGACCCGTGAGGAGTACTACGCGGGTTCTTGGACACGAAGAGCATCAAAAACTCCGCCGTATTTGGGAGCGGCTAGCAAAATTATCCAGAATAGGGGAAGAACAGTTGGCGCCAATGGACATGCTCGACACCGTAACTGCGACGCAATCCATATGGATAAGTTGAGCGGCGCCTTACAAAGAGGGGTCGTACCTAGATTGTGGATAATAGGGAGAGTTAGCCATATGACATGACTACGATAGTAGTACTTTTGGCATCTCTCAGGTTTATGCCGTCCAAGAGAGAGAGAGTAATTGAGAATCTACGCGCCCTATGGCCACATTGACAGGGGCTAAGCATTTCCAGAGAGATAGAGCAGAAGCCTTGAGCATTTTGGTGAATTCAGAGCAAGAGAGAGAGTCTTCCTTCTTCAAAAACATCTCAAAAGCTTTGGCGATTCCTAGAGATTAAGCTCTGACTTGATCTTTCAGAAGAGTGAACACTTACATCGATAAGATATTCGCTTTCAAATTCTTACTAATTCGATAAACGAAGGAAGAATCCAAAACCCTCCAAGCGGTCAATCAGAATCTGTGATTTGGTGGTTACGGATCAAAAGCGCTCCGGCATAGGCAAGTCCACGCAAGCAGCGATCCAAACAACGAATCCTGCGTTTGTTTCTAAAGTTGTAATTTTCCTTTTGTTTGTGTAGAGAAGTCTTATAAAAATACTAATTTCTTTTGAATGGTTGTAATCACGCGAAGATATAATCGAATCCACAGCAAAACCAACTTTTGACGAAAACAGTGGCGCAACAATGGGAGCCAACGTCTCGTGCCTGGAACGCGACCATTGACTCTCTGGGCGTAAAATGGTGGGAGAAGAGCTACACAACTAGATGTGAAAGAATGTATTTCTTCATGGAGATCTAAGTGGAAGAGTATAATGGAGATTACTCAACCATGATCGACACAATGAGATAGCGGGCAAAGGTCTGGCAGATTGAAGAAGTCCTCTATGGGCTAAAGTAGTCTCCTGCGTGCTTGGTTCGACAGATTCAAAGGCGGACTATGATGCTATGGGTATCAGCAGATTAACGCTGATCATACCGTTTCTTCGAGCGGAATGGAGGCCATATACATGCTTTGCGTAATGTGAATGTAATCGGTTATATACAAAGCGGATGATGAGAAGGAGATTGCCCAAACTCAAAGTGAGACTGAGTAAGGCATTCAGGTGAAAAATTTTGTTTGCTTCGATAACTTTCTTAGCGATAGAGATAGCTTGAGGAGCGCAGGGGATTGTCCTCTCTTAAAGGAAGTATGCTCTGGATCTTCTCAAGAGACAGTGGATGTTAGGATGCAAACTGCACTACACCGATCGATCAGAAAGTTAAGGGCTGGGCTGCGGAGGTATGGAGAACCCGTTGATCATTGACAAATACCAGAAGCTGTTGCAGGCTTGATCTATTGAGTCACACACGTCCCGATATCTCTTTTGCAGTGAGCGTGGTGAGTCGTTACATGCATATCGAGAAGGGTCATATGGAATGCAATGTACTAGATTCTGAGGTATTTGAAGAAGTGCCCCGAAAGGGTTGATAATCAGGAAGAATGAACATGTGGCATTGAGGGTTATTGTGACTTTCTGATTGCTAGCTGTGGCTGATGACAGGAGGTCACCTCAGGATACTGCATCTTTGTAGGAAGCAAACTTGTCTCGTGAAAGAGCAAGAATCAGTCAGTGGCTGCGAATTAACAACTGAAGGCAGAGTATCGAACTATGACCTTGGGAGTTGCAGAGTTGTTGTGGTGCAGAGTATGTTGATAGAGCTGAAGTTGGATCAAGCCAAGATGAAGCTGTGTGTGAAAGCAATCACCAGTATCGCCAACAATCCCGTGTGCAACATGATAAGAACTATGACTTGGGAGTTGCGGAGTGTTGTGGTTGAAAAGTAAGTTATAGAGCTGAAGTTTGGAAGAGCCAAGACGAAGCTGTGGTGTGATCACAAGTTCAGCCATACAGTATCGCCAACAATCCCGGTGCACTGAAAGAACTATGACCTTAGGAGTTGGCGGAGTTGTTGTGGGTGAAAAGTATGTTGATAGAGCTGAAGTTGGATCAAGGAACCAAGATGAAGGGCTGTGGTGTATACAGTAGGGCCATCAGTAATCCGCAACATCCCGTGCAACATGAATAAACTATGACCTTGGGAGTTGCGGAGTTGTTGTGGTTGAAAGTATGTTGATAAGAGCTGAAGTTGTCAAGGAGCCCAATGAATGAAGCTGTGGTGGATAACAGTCAGCCAATCACAGTATCGCCACAATCCCGTGGCAACATGATAGAACGCAAACACAATCGAGATCGAGTAGGGTTCTTCACCAAGAGAATTGGAACAGTGGACTACTAAAGTTAAGTCATGTTCGCACTAAGGATCCAGACATGTTGAGGAGTGTTTGATATATTAATAATATGTAACATGGGTTTATTTGTAAGTTGTGTTTGTAGGGCCTAATATGCCAAGTTATCTCAGCAATAAGATTAGGGTTTTCACTATTTCTTCAAGTACAAGGTTGTATGTTCAATTTGGCGGGATAGTAGAAGGTGTCTCTCTGTAAATTAACCCAGCGGTTATCTCCGATTCTTCTTGTTATTAACTTATGACAGTATTTCTGTTTTTCTGTGATGATAATGGAAATATTCTTATTCGCTTTTGTTACATTATTATAAAAGCTGATAAACCGTGGAATATCTATTCTCACGCTAAGTATGGATTGCCCACTTTCTTGTATTTATTAAAGCTGATTTGGGTTTTTGTTATAATCTCAGGTCAAGGAAAAAACATGCTTGCAAGGAAGTGATGTGAAGACTCTCATATTCGCCTTTTCAGCTAATAAAAGAGATTTTTTGAATGAGCTTAGCTAACAATGTGAAGGAAAGACTGAGGTTCAGTTTGTAGAGGATTAAAGGGCCAGATATTTGAGCATTGGCCTTTTGAATATACAGAGCGGAAGCAGAATAAGTAGAACTTCAGTGTGTTGTTGCCTTGTTACAGTTCTCCCCCCTTTTCTTTTCGAGTTTTTAGGCCAATATTTCTTCAGACTTATCTGCAAAAGCATATTCTTATGTTGCTCCTAGAGTTATATAGATGTTGCGTGCTGTCAGAAATTCTGTTTTACCATTCAGTCGCTTTGTCCTTTTGATCTTTATTCTTGGTGGGTAAAGAATTTACAGTAATAGTCCATTTTGACATCAGAGTGAGGCGCAATTATAGAGGGATATGAATATTTTTTTCGCCCCAGCATGTTATACTAAATTCTGTTATCAGACTGTTTCAAATCAAAGAAGAAGAAATGAACAATCTTTGCACTGTTTTTTTTATTGTAAGCAACATCAGCGAGTTTTCTGTAATCATTGATCATCGAATACAGTGATGATCTTGTAACCGTTGTTGAAATATTCGTAATTGCTATTTTTGTAAACATTTTCTATCATGCCAGTCTCAGAGAAGTTATTGGATGAAAAGCGAGAGTTGCAAATCAATAATAATACAGTTTACTGATCTATTTATTCAAAATTTGGTTTTCTGCTTCAGTAAGCTTTCTTTAAGCTAGCGCGTATCATTCTTTCCAGATGATTTAAACTCATAGCTCACAGCTTTTCGAGCAAGCGACTGATTGCCTTCATCGCCATCGCTTTGCTGATAAGTTTCCAATGAAATTGCTGCATTGGCGTATTGGTGATTATCTAATTGTGATGCGAGAATGGAGATGACCAAGACGAGACTTCTGGCGACGGTGTAAAGTCAAATTCAATTTTGTGTATGATGCATTAAAAAAATGGTCAAACCGCAATGTGAACAGATGTTTCATTTGGCCCTAATCTGTCTCAAAATTCGCTGCATGTATGCTTCTTCTAGCCATCACTGTCGCGACGGTACGTCCGCTCAAAAAATAAAAAAAAAAGAAGTGGGGGAAATTGTTGAATTCTATTTTTTGTGACTGAAAGGTGACTAGAGTTCCAAATGATCATGGGGCCAACATCTGTCATCATTCTCACCTGTAAAGGTCCTACCTCCACTGGAGGGTTCTCCCACACAGAGCAGGATAAAAAGCAATGCGAAAGAAATGGTGGCCAGCGTATCCATTTGAGTTTTCGATTCATCTAACCACTATGCTTACACAATTATGCGATTATTAAATTGGTTAAGATGGAGAGTGTCCAAATCATATAATTAATCGTAATATTAAATTGGATTAATATCCTGATCATCATATATTAATCATATCCTTAATTCCAATTCTAACGGCTGAGAAGCTGGCATATGATTCAAATAAAGACAATAGTATTTTCAAGATAAGATTAGAGTGTTTTAAGGAATGAATATTAGAATAATTGGACAAGCTTCAATGATCATGTACTGGATCGCGACCCTTAAAATTTAGTGTTTAAGGGTCTTATTTTTAACACTACTGCTAAGATTTATGTGTGAAGCTGATTAATGTTTACAACGGGTAAGGAATGGTTGTGGATCTTCAATAGATTTGCTTCAGTTTAGAATTTGGGCTTCTCCACATCCACGTTTGATGCCCATATTTTTGCCGACTTTTTCGACAGCTTTTGAAGGATTAGATCTATATAGCTAGTGATCTGCTGATGTTGGAGGGTTGGCTAGGGGTCGGCTAAGTAAAGTAGAAGAAGAAGATCATCTGAAACGACACTACTTCCCGTTTAACGAGGCTAATTATCTTCCTAAACATGGCTAATTGTGCGCGTTCCGAAAGATATTCTCGTTAAATTTGCGAGCAGTTTCCGGTAGGAAAGATAAATTTCAAATCTTATAAAATACCTCCTGCCCCTTCGCTGAACTCCGTTTTTATAAAAAAAATGTTTCAATATGAAACTTCAGGTGGTTTAGTGAAGTTTAGCACGATCTACTAAACTTTACGGGAGTTCAACTCCCGTGAATTTCGGAAATTTTTGTTTTGTAATTTTTTATAGGGATGATTTTTGAAGAATAAAAGTTTAAATTGTCGTTTTGAAAATTGTCCTTTACGGTATGAGAATAATATTTACCAAATCTTATAAAATATCCTGGCACCCTCCGCGGCACTTCCGTTTTTATCTCTTCCCCTGTTCTTGAAAACAGAGCGCTCAACGCTGCCCTGCTCTCTCTTCCCTACATCTCTTGTTTCATTTCTTCTTTCCCTCTAATCCCCTTACTAAAGCACGACGAAAACATTGGTTTTTGATCCGAGTTTAAGTCTTACCCATCGTTTGAAAGCCGGAGACTGTCTCCACTTCTCTTTCTTGTATAATCTCCAATCTCTTTCTTCTTCCATTGTTTTGTGATTCATATGGAAAATACTGACCCCCAAATATTTTTTGTTCTTTCGTTATTTTCTCTTGGTTTATTCTTGCGTTTTAGGTGCAACGCTGATTTGATCAGGAGCTTGCTATGCTAAAGAGATGTTGAAATTAATGGGGCCTGCTGAGTCTACGTGGGATGCATACCTGTCCAGATATAGGACGGTCGGATGGAACGAAGAAAAATTCATCACCTTGGAGGCGAAGGTCAAGTTTGTATCTTTTGAAGCTTCGAAGATGACCTTTAGCATAACACCCATGAAGGTTTTAGTACATCTCTGCTTTTGCTATCTCGTAAGAGTCAAATGCTTTTGCATGTATCTTTATATATATATATATATAATATATAATATATATATATTATATATGTATAGTACTATAGTGTTATGCAATTTTGGATTTTAATCATGAATTGTTGGTAAATTTTATCGTAGCCCCAAAGTTTGGCTGTTTAAGATAACAACAAAAACTTTTTAAAACAAGTAGCATACAAAAAAAAAAAAAAAAGAATGCAAGATTGAATGTTGTAGCTAATTTTCGAGGTAAGCTGACTAACTTTTTTGGTGTTATGTTACATTTTAAAAGTTTTTGGTGTCACTCAGAATGGCCAAACGTAGGGTTTAATGTGAACTTTACCTCTGATTATATATGACCTCAAATTATTAATTATTATTATTATTATTATTATTATTATTTAAAAAAAAAATTCTCTGTGAAGTACATCTCATATTTTTCAGTAAACAAAGGCAGCCTTATCCTTCTTAGATGTGAATTACATTGTGTCTTTCAAGATTTAACACGACCCAAAATTATGCACCGAGGGGGATTTAGTCCCTAAAGGCCTGAAGGTTAACTAAAACTCCGTCCTTCGCGGAACTCATTAGAAACTAAAGCTATGTAAGCAGACTCCCAGCGCTTTAGAAAAAAGGAATAAGAGAACAAAGGCTCATTCTTCAGCTGAGAAGTTTGGATAGGCTTGTAATATGCCGGCATTTTTCCGATCCAAATTGGTTCTTGGAGGTAGGTATCACCAACTACAATGAACCTTTGCATAAAATATATTACATACTTTAATTTGAATAATGTTTTTCTATTGAGCAGAGGTGGCATCATTTGATGTTGATGTGGTGCAAATCTATTTTCCAAGCAAAAACGGTGTGGCGAGGTTTTTATGTGACAGGTTTGAAGAGTAAAATGGAGATCGCAGTGGCTAAAATATCTGCTATTAAAGGCGTACCATTCATGCGAGGGACGTCCTGATCGTCTCAAAATTGAGTTCAGCTTCTAAAAAATGTTTATTACAATATAAATGCAAACAATTTCATCTCATAATTGTATTCAACCTCTAAGAATGCTTACTCACGACATTTGACAGTTGGAGAATGCCACCAAAATGTTATTTACCGCGAATGCTTCTCCAAACCGAGAAGACATACTAATGTGGGTCTGGCAATGTTTACAGAAGGCCAAGCTCAGATATACAGTAGAATGCAATTAATCGTAGAACTGATTATTTAGTTATTAAAAGGCTTCTTTGATCTCTTCAGAGATTAGCATGATGTTTATGCATTGCGAATTTTTTTTTTCAGGCGAGACATAATTCTAAGCAATCTTCGCCGGAAGAACTCTAGAGAAACATTATGAAAAGCTTCTATCAATGCGATTCCCGCTTATGATATTGAGTCAGAGGCTTTTCCAGACCTCAATTCTCCATTTTTGATATGATTCATATCAAGCAGAATATATATTATCACAATCTGGAAACTTATTTCAAACCACAAGTTATACATCGAGTACCTCTTATTCAATTACGAGCTTGATAACTCCACCAGTCGACATATGTCCATATCAATCTACATCATCATCCACAATCTTTGAATTCTGTGTAATCATTCCAAATGGGAACATATAGACAGGAGGAACATGAGTATGGCCCCAAAACCAGTACTTTAAAAATTTACCTTGTGTCGGTGACGTTACTGTAGTAAAGATTGTTTCCTGATATATTTTCCTTCATCTTGTTTGCTTTAGGTATGACTGCTCAACGTTCCAAAAGGAACTTTCAGTGCACTCGGGTAATTTATCAAAACATATTGTTTTTAGCTAAAATTTTCATTGCTTTAGTCAATTTATGTTCAATACATCACATAAAGATAACAATTTCTTTACCTGAATACAGTCGATCCTGCAACTGAGCTCTGCCTCGATCATAAGCATCTTGTATGGAAATCAAGAGTACAGAACATAAAAGATTTCACAACCTATGGAAACGAACAACTTGATTCTCATTGCTCACATTAATCAACAGTCAAATCGAATAAATTCAACTGGCATGAACTTTTCAATGACGCACAATCAACCAGTAAAGGCACGAATGAGAATCTCCTTTTGTCAGAGGCGCGCTCTTTGCGTCTACGTCTTTGTGAATTCAATGGAGTAGCAGCAAGAGCTCGCAACCAGAAGATGAGAATATCAATCTCAGCAATCTTAACAGATGTTGAAGTGACCCAAAGTTATACAGAATTGAATGTACCACGGGAATGGAGCGCATAACTCTCAGTGATTCAAGTCATCATATGGCCAATTCCTTGCTATCAGAATACTGATAATCCTACTCAGAGTAGTTTATGTTTAGGACGCATGATATATAAGGAAATCTAATTTTGTTAAAGGCGTACTTACAGTGCCACCAGCTTACGCCTAATGCCAGAATACACTAGCCTATCGCTACAGTGCCACGCGGCAATACAGCTTAACAGTGCCAAACTACCTATAGGTACAGTTACATCCGCTTGCGCTACATTACCTGCCGGCGCTACGTGTCTACCTACTACAAGTACTCCGTGATCAATGATACAGTGTCCACAACTATCAATACTTTATATTATATTGTACTAATTGTGTGTATATATATATT
>NC_033795.1:57829143-57842439 GCF_001876935.1 Asparagus officinalis
AGTAGACCCCGCCGGAATGGCGGAGGACGAACAACTTCCACTTTACGACGAGACATGGGATCGCCATGTTAGCGCCCAGTGGAACAGTCGCTTCGAACAGCGCGAACCACCAACTGAAGACGAAGTCCTCCAGGTGAACATGGGTACCGAGGCGAATCCCAAACCCATATTCATCAGCGGCAGTCTGCCTCCTCAAGAAAAAGAGGATCTCATCGCCCTTGTACGGGAATACATTGACGTCTTCGCCTGGAATTACGAGGATATGCCTGGCCTGGATCCGCGGGTCGCCACGCATCGCCTCAACATCAGCCCTGACGCCAAGCCAGTCAAACAACAGCAGAGGCGGTTTCGCCCCCAAATCATGGAGGCGATCGAATCTGAAGTAAAGAAGCTGATCGAATCCGGCTTCATCAGAGAGGAGCAACACCCCGACTGGGTGGCGAATATTGTTCCAGTCTTGAAGAAGAACGGCAAGATCCGCATCTGCATCGACTTTAGGAACCTCAACGCCGCGTGCCCTAAAGACGAATTCCCTCTGCCCATCACGGATGTCATCATTGACAATACGTGCGGATTCGAGAGGATGTCCTTCATGGACGGCTTCTCGGGGTACAACCAAATCAAAATGCACCCCGAAGACGAGAAACACACTGCATTCAGAACTCCCATGGGGGTGTATTGCTATACCGTCATGCCTTTCGGGCTCAAGAACGCCGGCGCAACCTACCAACGCGCCATGAGCATGATCTTTCGAGATCATCTGCGAAAGACGGTCGAATGCTATGTGGACGACTTGGTCGTGAAGAGTCGCCATAAGGAGGATCACCTCCAAGACTTGAAGGCTATGTTCGAACTCATGAGGACTCATCAGCTCAAGATGAATCCTACCAAGTCATTCTTGGGAATGTCTAGCGGTAAATTCCTCGGTTTCGTCGTCACGACGAAAGGGATCCGAATTGATCCAGACAAGGTGCGAGCTATTCAAGAGCTCCAACCACCCCGAAATCTTAAAGAGCTGAGAGGCCTTCAAGGACGACTGGCTTATATCCGAAGATTCATCTCGAATCTCTCGGGCAAGTGCCAACCCTTCTCTAAGCTGATGAAGAAAGGTACCTCCTTCGTCTGGGATGAGCCATGCCAAAAGGCTTTTGAGGAGATCAAAGCTTATCTCTCAAATCCGCCTGTCCTTGCGGCGCCGATCTCAGGAAGGCCATTCCTCATATATATACTGGCTATGGAACATTCTCTGGGTGCCCTCTTGGCTCAGAACGATGATGCAGGCCACGAGCAGGGCATCTACTACCTGAGCAGAACCTTGCAGGGCGCCGAGCAACGGTACCCAATGGTCGAGAAGGAATGCCTAGCCTTGGTGTTCGCTATCCAAAAGATGCGGCACTACTTGGTTGGCCAAACCATCCATGTCATCTCCCGGATGAATCCCATTCGGGTCTTCATGACACAACCCGCAGCGCTAAACTGGCGCCTGGCCAGGTGGGCACTTCTGCTCTCTCAATACGACATTCATTTCATGCCGCAGAAATCGGTCAAGGGACAAGCCATATGCGATCTCATGGCTAGTCACCCGCTGGGGGAGAAGACCGATCTATTCGAAGATCTGCCGGATGAACTTCCCGAAGCCAATATGACCTCGTCGCCAGAAGTGTGGCAGATGTTCTTCGACGGTGCGTCCCGCGCAGGCGCGAGCGGCTCTATTTCTGCAGGAGTGGGAGTGGCCCTCACCTCCCCGCATGGTCACGTGTTTCCCCGGGCCTTTTCCTTGACGGAACCATGTACCAACAACGTAGCCGAGTACAACGCGTTGCTCATAGGGCTCGAGTTAGCCAAAGAGCTCGGGATAAAGCATCTGGAGGCTTATGGCGACTCGCAACTCATTGTCAAACAAATGACTGGCGAATACGAAGTCAGGAATGAAGATCTTATCCCGCTCCACCGAGCAGCGGTCAGACTAGTGGAGTCATTCGAGAGCTTCCGTATTGAGCACGTGCTCCGTTCAAAGAACACCCATGCGGATGCTCTCGCATCCTTGGCAGCTAACTTAGCCCAGCCTCCTGGAACGACCCAACGGGTCGCTGTCGCCAGCCGAAAGCTCTTTCGACCCAGAGACGTCCCAGAGGCAAACGCCACTCATCAAGCCTCGGGTCAGCCAGATCAGGAAGACTGGCGTCTCCCGATTATCGATTATGTCCTATACGGCATGTTGCCTGAGGATTCGAAGGAACGAGAGTCGGTCCGACGACGTGCCTCACGGTTCTACTACGATTCAACCACTAAAACATTGTATCGCAGGTCATACGACGGCTTGCTACTTCGCTGTCTTTCAAAAGCGGAGTGGCCAAATTCGCCTGGCTGGCTTCTTCCTCCCGACGAAGGAGTTGGAGCTCCTGGTCCACTCTCGCGGCGACCTCGCCAAGCCTCCTCGCCTCGTGCCCGCGCTCCACCAGCTTCGCCTCGCCGCGGAGGGAGCCCGCGTCCTCGAAGAAAGCCCGGTCTAGGTAAGCGTCCATCCGGTCCCGCACTGCTTGTTGCCGCTTCTGCAGACGTCGGAGTTCCGCTTCCTTCGCCTGGATCCGCTTCGCTCGTTCTTCGCGCTCGAGCAGAAAGCACAGAGAGGGGGGCGGGGGCGTGTCGGAGGAGTCCTCGTAAAACAGCTCCTCGAGGCGGTACGTCCACCCCGCCACCCGCTCAAGCTCTCGCTCACATCGCCGTGTGAGCGAGGCGTCGCCAGCACGACGGACCGCCTCCAAGGCCGCTTCCACAAGAGGAAGCGCGTGATGGTAGGGGCCGTCGCCCACGCTGACTGAGAGGGCGATCCCGTGCACCAAACCCACCAGGTGCTGGAGCGGCACGAAGGCAGGGTGAGCCACTGGGTCTGGAACGGAGCCGACTCCTTCAGCGTCACTATGATCGGAAGAAGAAGCCATAGGGAGAGAAGTTCTTGTGGAAAGCTCTTTCTGGCGGATTTCTCTTGAAGCAGTAAGGATTCTGCTGGAGAGGGACGAGTATGGATATATATTATAAGAAACCCAACGGCTGAGATTCGGCGCCCCGAACGATCAAACGGTCAGAACGCCCTGCGACGCTTCGAACTCAACGCCTTTAAGGCTGCTCTCAAAACCCCAAACCGACATATCGGATTGGGCACGAGAGGCGAAGCGATCGGTCGCTTCACCATTAATGAGCATTAATGCGCCTGCACAGTCTTGGCTGGCAAACATTTGGGCCCACCGACCGACACGTGACAGGAGTTTTCGCCCGCGGTTGGAACTCGAATTCACTACTGCTCAAACTTCGCCTACAGATCAAACTCGCCAGGCGAATCGAGTCGGGTTTCCAACACAAGTCCGCTCAAACTTCGCCTACAGATCAAACTCGCCAGGCGAATCGAGTCGGGTTTCCAACACAAGTCCAACACCATACGGGTTTCGCCCGCAACATAAACTCGCCAGCCGTTGAATTCCGCTTATAAGCGAAACTCGCCAGCAAATGAGTTCAGTCCTCTACTCGAATTCGCCAACAGTTGAGTTTAGCTTCCAAGCAAAACTCGCTGCGATCAAGTCTCGCCGACAAACAAACTCGTCAACCAATCGAGTTTCACCTCACCAGCAATTTGAATTCGTCAGGGGCCGAGTTTCACCATCTCGGTGAGCTCGACGTCGCCCTGGTTTCGCCGGTAGCGTAAACTCACCAGAGTAGAGTTTAACTTCGAAAGTGGGCTGATCACCGCATGAAGGACTTCACCCGCGATACGAGATCACCTGCAATTACAGAGCAAAACACTGGAAAGCGACACATCCAAAGAGAATACACACAATGAGTGGGCACAAACCTCATTGATACTTTAAGACAGTACATTTGAACAAAGTTATGGTCTTTTTGCAATTGCGAAAGTCATAATGACATGTTCAAAAAAAAAAGCAAAACATACACCCAGTGTTTCAAGACAATACATTTGAACAAAGTTATGACTTTAAGAGTCATGGCATAGTTCCAAATGCAAAACAAGCAAGCAAAATGTCTTAATACAATCCTGAGGCAGATTTGTCATTTCGCTCGAATCTTCTCATGACTCTTATGAACTATGATAGAAATAAAATATTTTATTGCTAACATATTTCTATCATGTTTCCAAGATCAAACATTGACAAAAAAAGAGAACTAGGGTTTAGTGTGAAAATCTATAACTTTTGAATTTTAACGATTGTGTTTTGGGCAAACCTTATTAGATCTCATAAAACCTACTCTAAAACATTAGAGAAAACATCAATAAAAACCCTAAGAATTTTTAGCATGAATTCTAGGATTTTTAACAGATCCAAACAAAATAATTGAGAGAGAAAACCAGAGGAAATTCTCCATACAAGTTAGAGAAACCATCGTCTAAGATAAAGATTATTTTATCCTACTACAAATTTCCTCTCTTTGGCTATCCTCTCCTATAGAACTCCTATTCCAAAAAATATATGTTCTCAAAAAAAGAATAGGAACCCTAATCAGAGAGATATATATAGGCTATGGACTTATTTGTAAATTATCCTAATTATTATTTTTTACTCTTATAACCCTATGGGTCACATATGAAGATCCCCTTTACTATTTAGTCCAATTCATGACTAATTCTTAAATCTCATTCTAATAAAGTTATACTTTAAAGAATTTGATCATATCAAGTAGAAATAATTATATATTTTGTAGAAATCTACTCGATTAAATATATTATTTTATCAAAAAACCTAGGGCCTTACATCCTATCCCCCTAAATAAATTTTTCCCTTAAAATTTCCAAATAGGGTAGATGTGTTCCTCCAGCAAATATGAATACTTCTTCGCTATTGAATCCTCTCGCTTTCAAGTAACTTCACCAGGTGAGTATGCATTCCATTGTGCAAGGACTAAGGGAATAACCATATTCTTCAGGTGTTTATCCCTTTGGTCAACAATAGAAATCGAATGTTAAGTGTAAGATAAATTTTCTCTGATCGTCAACTCTGAATGATCTAAAATGTGACTCTCATCGAATACATACTTGTTCAACTATGATACATGTAATACATTATGTACACCTCATAAAGACAGCGACAACGCTACCTGTATGCTACCATGCCTACTTGTTCAATGATATCAAAAGGTCTGATATACTACAAACTCAACTTCCCATAAGTATCAAAGTGAATAACTCCACAAGTCGGTGAAATCCTAAGAATAATGTAATCTCTAACTTTAAATTCTAAAGACCTTCTACATGTATCTGCCTAGCTGTGATATTTGTCCTGAGCTGTCTTGAGATGCTTACCAACGATCTTAATCTTTTCTTCGGATAATTAGACGAGTTCAAAACCTAACAATTTCCTCTCTTCTACTTCACCCCAACATGATAGTGATCTTCATTTTCTCCCATACAACTCCTCAAATGATGACATCTTGATGCTAGCTTGGTAACTATTATTGTAAGAGAATTCCACAATATGCAACTAGTCTTCTATGAACCTCTAAAATCTAACACACATGCTAGAAGCAAGTCCTCCAAAATATGAATTTTAATCTTGGTCTAATCTCTCCTAAAAACTATGTCAAAATTGAGAGGAGAATCAAATATCTTGATCTGTAACAATGAAAACTGGCACTCTATGAAATCATATTATCTTTTGCATATAACGCTCCGCTACTCATTTAGTTTACCTAACTAAAAAAGGAATGAAATGAGCCCTCTTAGCGACACAATAAAATGATCACCTATATTGTATTATTCTGCTTCTAGCTCTTAGGCAAAGCTTTCACAAAATCTATCATAATGTGCCCCCACTTTCATTCTAGTATCAACAATGGTAGTAATAGATTGTAGTTTTCTAGTGCTTTGCCTTCACTTGCTGACACATGAAGCATTTGGACACATATTTGGTAATGTTGCATTTCATAACGTTCCATCAAAAGTGAAATTTTAGGTCTTTATACATCTTCATTCCTCGAGGTGAGCCAAAATCATTTACTAATGAGTTTCATTGAGCAATTCTCTACAAACTTCAGCTATTGGTACACACAAATGGTTGCCTTTCTCAAAGAATCTTCTCGGTGAATTTAGATACCATTTCTCTTGCCTTCGAGTAATCTGTTTCTGATGTCAATTAGCTCCTCATCCTGCAAGTAATGCTCCTTAATATGTGTGACGCCCCTGTTTTCACACATAGCTGCAGTCCAAGATGAACCAAGAGGTGTCAAACCTGCCATGCACCCACACTGTACAACAACAAGTTTTACCAATCAAAACAATATCCTCTAGTAGAATTAAAATAAAGTGTAGGTACAAAACATGCAAAAGAAAGGAAAAAACTACAATAGACATGATATAGAAAGAAGTATCTCATAAATAAATCACGTCACAATGAACAACCTAAAATACATCTGATATCCAAAATGAATAAATACATCTCGACAAGAAACAACTAAAAATCATACTAAGGCACACTGACTTTACACTATAAAATAAACTCTAAGGTCTGGATAAAAATATAAAACTACGGTGGAGCCTCTAATAAATCTCATGTGACGGCGACTATGCAAGAACTCCATCATCCTGCGACTCTCCGGTACTCCGAATTACCTGAAAGAATATTAGAAGAAAAAGAGCAACAACAAGAGCGTCAGAACGCTATAGCAAGATCACCTTCATCTGCCCCCAAGGGAAGGCCTGCTAGATAGAGTGGAGGCTCTATCTATTAAGCATAGTCTACCTAGATCATTTTCCCCCGTATCTAATGGATCAAAGCTTGGCCTTTGATCCCGAGAAGAGTCTCGATTTTGCTTGGTCGATTTCGATAACTACAGGCTATTATTTCCGTGGTGAAATAGTACCCCCGGCTGTTATTTTCCTTCATGAAATAACACCCGCTATACCGTGTAGATCCGATCGGATCAAGATCGCGCGGTGGTCCACGGATTAACCCCGGCGCAGGCGAAGAACCCACACAAGCGAGAGACCGCAAAACAGGATCTCGCGATTCGTTCGACAAATAAGGAAAGTTGTAATTTTTATTTCTTTTTGATTTTGTTGTAACCGGATCTTATAAAAAGACCGGATCTTTTGTAACCGAAAAACTGTTACTTGAGAAAGTAATGACTTAAATGAAAACAACTTTCACCGCGAACAATCTGGCGACCACAGTGGGAGCCACCGATCTCGCTACCGAGATCGTTGCGTCGCAGCCGTGGATCTCAATCCCGGTCTGTAGGCGTCAAAAAATACTTACAGACATCCAAACACCACTCAAGATAACATAGAAGAACAATATACACATCATCAAGCAACACATGGCGGCGCGGCAGGACATGGTGCCGCGGCTAAGGCGCGGCAGACCATGGTGCCGCGGCTAAGGCGCGACAGCCTATGGTGCCGCGGCTTAGCCGCTGCAACCTATGGTGCCGCGGCAATTACAAGAAGATGTTGTGGTAGTTATAAGGCAGTTATTCGATGATGTTTTGAAGGCCCTTTAGCCGTGACAGCATCAACTGCCGCGCCCTTTAGCCGCGACAGCATCAACTGCCGCGCCTAAAGGGACAATTGTTGATCGGCTATTTCTTCAGTTATCGTCCAAGAAAGGCTATAAATACCCCCCTATGGCCATCATTGACAGGGGCTAAGCATTTTCCAGAGAGATTAGAGCAGAGAGCCTTGAGTTTTGGTGAATTAGAGCAAGAGAGAGAGTCTTCCTTCTTCACAAACATCCTCAAGAAGCTTTTGGCGATTCCTAGAGATCTAAGCTCTGACTTGATCTTTAGAAGAGTGAACATCTTACATCGATAAGATATTCGCTTCAAATTCTTACTTCGATAAACGAAGGAAGAATCCCCAAAACCCTCACGGTTCAATCAGAATCTGTGATTTGGTGGTTCACGAGTCAAAGCGCTCCCGGCATAGGCAAAGATCCCACGCAAGCAGCGATCCAAACAACGATCCTGCGTTTGTTTCTAAAAAGTTGTAATTTTCCTTTTGTTGTGTAAGAGAAGTCTTATAAAAAGACTATTTCTTTTGAATTTGTTGTAATCGACCGAAGATATAATGAATTCCACAGCAAAACCAACTTTTGACGAAAACAAGCTGGCGACCACAATGGGAGCCAACGGTCTCGCTGCCGAGACCGTCGTGTCGTAGCCGATCAAGATTCCAATTGAATGCATGGTCGAATACGAATTCGACCAAACTAAATTTGAGGAATATCTCTCATCAAGATCTTCATTGTCTCGCAAGTACAAGAGGATCTCACAATTGAGGAAGACCTACACGCCAAAGAAGGCACAAAATGAAGACTCCTGCTTAATTATTGCTGAAAATTCTACTCATAACCTCTCTGCTCATAATGACTCTTCACCAAGTAAAGAGTCATTAAATCAAAGCCCACCGGCATTGATGAAAAGAGCTCGTCAGAGACAACGCCAACGCCGCGCTCGTCAAATAGCTAAGGCCTTGGAACAAACCGACAGAGTTCGTTATCATGCGGACTTAGAGTCGAGGAGGCATCGAGTGGTTCAGTTGTCTCAACGACCAATCATTCATGTCCCTGCTAAACTCATGACGGAGGAATGGACTATTGTAAAAAAGACTCGTTCGACCCTCAAAGAACGTATACAAAAACGTCGTGCAAACGCTGCTCATGCCCGAGCTCTCCTACAACAAAGACGAGAAAGGAGGAAGGAAACGGTGACCAAAGAACCACCGAAACTCTGCCAAGTTTGGATTCCAAAGTCTGGACTTATGCAAAATCAGCATTCGGAGCCCGTTAAGACTCCATACCCGCAAGGGGGTGGTTCTAAACGTGTGACTCCCGACATAACCTTGGATCGCTCAAAGACAAAAATAAATTGTCCTGAGAATGCCAACAAGGTTTTACACCCCCAGAAGAAGACGCATTCACCAAATGATATCGTCATACCTGGGAGGTCATGCCAACAGACGATACGATTTTTTGGCAATCATACCGATGAGTCGTATTATCAAGTTAAGGTTGTGAATAATTTTTGAAAGAGAGTTATTCGAGAAATAAACTCTCATTGTTCCTGTGCGCGACTCGTTAAAGCAGCATTATCAGAATGTAACTGTTTCAAACGAGAAGCCATCCCACGAAGAGTCTCTGTATTGTTGAAGCCTAAACCGAGACATTTCCGCAAAAGAAAATCAGCTGCCCAAGATGATGAATTCCCTGAAGTCACCATCAACGTGGCTGATAAAAGAACGTCTAAGCGGCATTCAAGTGACTCAAATCCCGACTTTTCCCCGAGAGGGAAAGTCAATCCAAGAATTGCTCAAAGGATGTCTCGACTCCAATTAGGAGCCATCAGACGCAGAGATTACAAAAGAATGCAAGAAGGAATGTCCTCGGAGGATGAATTCTCGGACACTTGTTCGGCAATCGCTTCTGATGA
The DNA here is from genome assembly GCF_001876935.1 of Asparagus officinalis. Classification (NCBI taxonomy): domain Eukaryota; kingdom Viridiplantae; phylum Streptophyta; class Magnoliopsida; order Asparagales; family Asparagaceae; genus Asparagus; species Asparagus officinalis. The sequence continues at coordinate 57,838,576 of NC_033795.1, forward strand.
TACAATGTCTAGCACAAAACAAACCAGAGAAGTACTCACAATCACCTCTGATCAATTTGCTCAAATGCTTCAAGAAGCTCTAACGAAGCAACGTGAAGAAATTAGAGCTGAGATGAAGACAGAGATGGGGTTAGCTATTCAACAAATGAGAGAATTGCTAACTCAACAACCTCAACCTCCTGAGTCCAGTCAGCGAGCTGAATCCAGCCACCACACTCGGAATGTTGTAGATGACAGTGATCCAGAAGTGGATGAAGTCATCTTTGCTGATGCACCTCCCAATAGCAATAACGCTGGGGGTGGTTTAGCACATCCTCCTAATAACGATATTGGGGGTGGTTCGATGGCACCTTTTACAGGGGGTGGTCTAATTCATTCTCCTCAATGTCCTTCGAATAAAGACATAGACGATGACGAGAAAATGAAAGAGCTTGAAAACAAAGTCAATGCTTTGATGACGGCTCAAGAAGTTAAGAAGACGGGTATTCCATGTCCCTATCCAAGGGAATGGGATTCAATACCGTACCCGGCGAAGTCCAATCTGATTAACTTCACACCGTTTGACGGGAAGAGCGCGCCTACTCAGCACTTGATTTATTTCAAGTCTCATTTGGGCATGATCTCTGGAAACGAGGCTTTAATGGTCCGGTCATTCGTTGGCACCCTTCGTGGGCCCGCCTTCGATTGGTACCGACGTCTCAAGCTAGGGAGCATCAATTGCTGGGATGACATAGAAAGTTTGTTCCTCAGCAACTTCTTCGATGATGACACTGAAGTGTCAATCGGAACCCTTTTCGATGAAAAACAAAAAGACGGGAGTCAGTCGACAATTTTGTCAAGCGCTTCCGTAACAAGGTAATGAATTGCAGAGATCCTGTTACAAAGGAGTTCATCTTGCAAACATGCCACAATAATCTCTCCATCGATGTCCTGGAAGCCCTGGGGGTCGTACCATCCAAAACTTGGAAAGATTTGAAAATGCGCGGCGAATAGGCTGAACACTTTCTTAAAAGAAAGAAAGTTGAGAGAGGTCAACGGACGACATCCTCAATTCCTGTGAACGCGACTCTCGATCCGAGGTTCCAAAAGGAGTATTCTTTCGAAGATGACGAAACTCCAGCCATACTGGAATACCTCCTTGCCAATGACAAAATTGAGCTACCGCCTATTAAAGATCAAGAGAATGCTAAGATGATTACAGATCCAAACTACTGTGCATACCACAGAAGGGTTCTTCATCCCACAGAAATTTGCTTTGGACTCAAAAACAAGATCCAAACATTAATTGACTCCGGCGTCGTAACGGCGAAACAAGCCAACTAAGGACGACTCTTACTCCATTGGATACATGAGTATAAACTGTTTCCCCAACTCCATTAGGTACACGAGTATAAACTGTTTCCCCACACTCCGAAAAGTATAAGAGTATAAACTGCTTCTTCTAAAACTCCAACGGGTATAGAAGTATAAACCGTTTCCTTTGTATATATCAGGAAGTTCCCAAAAGAATACTGTATGTGGTATTCTTAGGGATAACTCAATCACTGTAAAAGTGATAAATAAGACATCTGCATTTAAACCCTAAATGTCAGAATGTTTTCTTTTACCAAATTCACTAACTCTCGTGAGTTACTTTGTTGAGATGAGATTCAAATCTATAAACAGTTAATCTTTCCTCACAAAACTCCTCACCGGTCAAATCGATCGACGAAGAGTACACCAAAATCCGTCATGGATTAAAATCATTCAAACTTTCACCTTTCTTTGGTCAAACCTTATTATAGTTAGGACCAAAGCCAAAATCCCCTCTCGATTCCTTCAATGAACGAGAGGTCCACAAATCAAACGATCAAACCTTCCTACAGTAGGATCGTCTCAAAACCCCCACTTGGTCAAACCTTACTACAATTAGGACCACAACCAAAATCTCCTTTCGATTCATTTTGCGAACGACTTGGTCAAACCTTACTACAATTAGGACCACAACCAAAATCTCCTTTCGATTCATTTTGCGAACGAAAGGTCCACTTTTGAATTGAGTAATCAAACCTTATGACAGTTAGGATTATTCAAACCAATCCAGATTCTCTAAGTAGAGATCCCATTTCGAGTTTTTTTACTCCAGGAGATAGAATATAAAATTCTCCCTCTCCAATTCCGGGTTTATCTCTACCAACAAACAAGAGACCAGGAGATAGAATATAAAATTCTCTCTCTCCAATTCCGGATTTATCTCTACCAACAAACAAGAGACCAGGAGATAGAATATAAAATTCTTCCTCTCCGATTCCGGGTTCATCTCTACCAACAAACAAGAGACCAGGAGATAGAATATAAAATTCTTCCTCTCCGATTTCGGGCTCATCTCTACCAACAAACAAGAGACTAGGAGATAGGATATAAAATTCTTCCTCTCCATCATCGGGTTCATCTCTACTAACAAACATGAGACCAGGAGATAGAATATAAAATTCTTCCTCTCCGATTTTGGGTTCATCTCTACCAATAAAAAAGAGACCATGTTACTCTAATAGGTACATGAGTCTAAACTGTTTCCCTACCCTCAACAGGAAGTTTTTGGAGAATATTAATCTGAATATTCTTAAGGATAACCTGACGAACTTTCGAGATACAAACGAGCATCAATCTGGAAATACCAACTTCAACTCAAGATCTCAACAACGGTCGAGCGATAAACGCAGTGCCGGAGAAGTATTAGCTATTCTATAAAGAACTGAATAGACTAATGGATGAAGAAATCAAGAGTCGAAGCTATTTTACAGATTCTTCTACATGACCTACTCAATCAAGCATTGAAGGGATCGTAAGTAAAATCTATCTTATCCAAAGTATCTCATGCTCCTCTATAAAAGAATGAGTCTGGAATACTTTGGAGGGGGTATCTGTAGGCGTTAAAAAATGCTTACAAACATCCAAACNTAGTGCCGCGGCTATTATAGGAGATTGTTGCGGTGGTTACAAGACAGTTATTCGATGATTATTTGAAGTCCACGTGGCGGCATATCAGAGATAGAACGTGTGCTGACGTGGACGAGCAGTTAAACCACGAAAAAGGTGGTTAAAGGTCGTAGGAGAATGGTTTCAAACACGAATGAACGTGGGTGTAACTGCCCCTTTAGCCGCGACAGTGTCGACTGCCGTGCCCTTTGGCCGCGACAGCATCGATTGCTGCGCCCTTTAGCCGCGACAGCATCAACTGCCGCGCCCTTTAGCCGCGACAGTATCAACTGCCGCGCCTAAAGGGACAATTGTTGATCGACTATTTCTTCAGTTATCGTCCAAGAAAGGCTATAAATACCCCCTTATGGCCATCATTGACAGGGGCTGAGCATTTTCCAGAGAGATTAGAGCAGAGAGCCTTGAGTTTTGGTGAATTAGAGCAAGAGAGAGAGAGTCTTCCTTCTTCACAAACATCCTCAAGAAGCTTTTGGCGATTCCTAAGGATCTAAGCTCTGACTTGATCTTTAGAAGAGTGAACATCTTACATCGATAAGATATTCACTTCAAATTCTTACTTCGATAAACGAAGGAAGAATCCCCAAAACCCTCACGGTTCAATCAGAATCTGTGATTTGGTGGTCCACGAGTCAAAGCGCTCCCGGCACAGGCAAAGATCCCACGCAAGCAGCGATCCAAACAACGATCCTGCATTTGTTTCTAAAAAGTTATAATTTTCCTTTTGTTGTGTAAAAGAAGTCTTATAAAAAGACTATCTCTTTTGAATTTGTTGTAATCGACCGAAGATATAATGAATTCCATGACAAAACCAACTTTTGACCCAAACAAGCTGGCGACCACAGTGGGAGCCAACGGTCTCGCTGCCGAGACCGTCGTGTCGCAGCC
>NC_033795.1:57843446-57868446 GCF_001876935.1 Asparagus officinalis
TGGTGAAATAATCCCCTCGGCTGTTATTTCCTTCGTGAGATAACACCCACTATACCGTGTAGATCCGACCGGATCAAGATCGCGTGGTGGTCCACGGATTAACCCCGGCGCAGGCAAAGAACCCACAAAAGCGAGAGACCGCAAAACAGGATCTCGCGATTCGTTCGACATAAAAGGAAAGTTGTAATTTTCATTTTCTTTTGATTTTATTGTAACCGGATCTTTTGTAATCGATAAACTATTACTCAAGAGTGCAATGGAATCGAAGAATGCAATTTTTCCCGCGAATAATCTGGCGACCACAGTGGGAGCCACCGATCTCGCAGAAGTTCTCCTCCAGGAGAAAAGTTCGTTGGTACAAAGAAGTACAGAATGCTAACGAAGCTCTCGCCCCAACTGATGCCAAAGTCGCATCGGGTGAAGCCCCACCGACCTCCAACCAGGTCAAACCTATTCTCACTAATGCCTCCACCGTTGAGGGCGTTGTGACTCTCTCGAAGAGAGCCCGCTAGAGGCGACGTCAACGCCTGGCGCGGCAACTCGCAAAGGCGATCGAGTCCACCGACGGAGTCCGCTATAACACGGATCTGAAGAGCAGGAGAGGCAAGCAGCCTCAACAAACCATGAATGAAAGCTCCTCCAAGCCGCCAACGAATGAATGGATCCGTGTCAAACGGAATCGTTCAAAACATGATGAGCGCATTCGCAAGCGCCGCGCACTGTCAGCGCAAGCACGGGCTCAAGTCTAGGAAGCCCGCAGAAAACTACAGAAGGAAGTGGCCAAAAAGCCGCCACCAACCCGCCAAGTCTGGAGGCCGAAGTCTGAAGCAGTGATTCAGGCTAAAGAGCAACCTTTGCAGCCTTCAGCAAAAGTTCAACCTCCGACGAACCACTCTAAATCGCCGATAATTCCCATGACTACTCCGGGAGATCACGCAGAATCATCCCGAAGGAAGAAGTCAGTTTTGGAGCGCCTCGGTCCACTTCCCGATGGACAATGTAAAGCTCTAGTTCAAGAATGTTTGGGCCCGATAAAGAAGCCCCGAACGACTCAACATGCTGGGGGTCGCCGCCACCCTCAACAGGACAAGGAGATCAGGGCAGCTAAGCGTACCAATTTGCGCATTGAAGTCCAGGAGCCCGCCGAGAACTCACACCCACAAAGGTATGTTTCGAGGCGCGTGACTTTTGAAAGCCCAAAGAAGGCAGTTCGCCCTCAGAAGGAAACGTTGTCGTCTGATGACGATAGCGTTATACCTGAGAAGTCGTGCCAACACTCGATAGGTTACTCCGACCTTCAAGCAGACGAGTTGTACTATCGTGTTAGGGGTACGAGTAAAACCAGGAAAAGGAGTCCTCGAGAATTAGAAACTCAATGCCCTTGTTCCAAACTCATTCGGGCAGTATTGTCTGAGTGCAACTGCACCAATACAGTCCCCGAGAGAATTTCTGTTTTCGAAAGGCTCAGTACCGAAACGCCAAAACCAAGGCCTAGGCGTTTCCGACGAAGGAAAGCGGTGGTTGAAGACGGAAAATTTCCGAGGGTCACCACAAATATGACCAGCAAAGGAACATCGACACGGGATAATCCCAAGTCAATTCCGGAAGCATCCCAGCGTATAACACGTCTGCAGTCTGGAGCCATCAAGCGAGGAACTTGTGGTAGGGTTCAGACAAGATTACCTTCAGAAGATGAAGAATCGGATGCTGGCTCTGCGGTCGCATCAGATAATATGGTATCCAGCGAGGGACAACCCCGCGAGGCACTTATGATAAGCGCGAAGCAAGTGGCCAAAATGCTTGAAGAAACCATAGCTAAACAACAGGAGAGCTTCAGGTTCGAAATGCAGATGGCCATGTAGAACATGAGAGAGATGCATGACCAACAAATCCAAGCACTGACAAACCAGCAAGGCGAACCAAGTCGTCGTAACCAGGTTAATCAGGAAGATGAGGGTACAAATGCGAATGAAGCTCATAATACCAATAATCCTCCCATCAATGCAGGGGGTGATAACGAGAATGCTAGCAAAAACACAGGTGAGAGCTTGAAGATTAAAAACCTCGAGAGAAAAATCAATACATTGATTTCCGCTCAAGAGATGAAGAAGACAGGCATTCCTTGTCCATACCCAAGAGAATGGGAATCAATCCCATATCCGGCGAAGTTCAATCTAATTAACTTCACGCCGTTTAATGGGATGGGTTCACCCACTCAGCATTTAATTTACTTCAAATCACACCTAGGGGTTATCTCTGGTAATGAGCCTCTGATAGTACGGTCCTTCGTTGGCACTCTTCGTGGAGCCGCCTTCGATTGGTATCACCGCCTCAAGCCAGGAAGCATGAATAGCTGGGACGATATGGAGACTAAATTCCTCACTAACTTCTTCGACGATGATACCGAGATATCCATCGGGTCGTTGCTTGACGAGAAACAAAAAGACGGGGAATTGGTTGATACCTTTGTCAAAAGGTTCCGGAACAAGGCGATGAACTGTCGGGACCCGATCACTGAGGAGTTCATTCTCCAGACGTGCCACAACAACCTCGCATTGGACGTTTTGGAAGCAATGGGGACAGCACCATCCAAAACATGGAAGGATTTGAAGGTCCGGGGAGAGCAAGCCGAGCGATTCCTCAGAAGGAAGAAGGCGGAAAGAGGCCAACAGGCGACGAATGCTCCGTAACAGAATTTCGTCCCACGAGGGAAAGGTAAGGCACATGCTAATGCAGTTGATGCTAATCAAACTTTCTAATTGCAACCTCAGCAACAGCCGCAGCAACAAGCGTCACAACAATCTCGGTCGCAATGACAACAACGGCCTCAGAAGCAGAAATCTTCGGAGCCAAGATTTCCTAAACAGCTGCCGTCGATTGTGGATCAAGAAGGGGCTAGCAAAGTGACGGACCCGAAGTATTGCGCATACCATAGAGCGGTCCATCACCCTACAAAGTCATGCTACCACGTCAAGTATAAAATCCAGGCGTTAATTGATGTAGGCGTCATAACCCCGAAGCCGTCTAAGAATGTCGGAGCAAACGCAGTGTCAATCAGCTTTGGATCAGTGCCCACAGCATGGTTTAAACCAGAACGCATCACCAAAGTTGGAATGAAGACAGTGAATGACGACCCATATGGGCAGCGCCAAAAAGGACTTGTGCCACACACACCCCCAAACGGCGAAATCCTCTGGGTTCATCCCGACCTAATTGAAGACGATCAGTGGACTACTTCCTCGACCAGAAAGGGTAAAGGCAAGTCCTGCAATGTTACCTCCACGATCTTCGAAGAGGATGGTAATGAAGCTCCTACCTTCCCGCTCTCCGAAGAAGAACAAGAAGTCTTTGCCACTAGAAGCGGAAATGAGTATCACTTCAACTATCCGTCACCTAGTGATCAGTTAGCTGAGCAGGGGGTGACTAAACGGGGACCGACCAAAACTCTCACGGAGCTGGGTGTGATCACGACTCCTAGACCGGTTGAAGAAGCTCGACGACAACCGGTTGATAAACAGAAAGAAAAGAGGCCCCAGGAGGTTCAGAATCCGAAGCAGTCTCGTTTCAATCGTCCGATTGGAAAAGATAAAACGGAAAGCTCGAACACTCCGCACGTCTTCGATATTATGGCTCAACTAGCTAACATCCCAGCACGGATAACATTGTATGAGTTGCTGCGGTTGTCTAAAGAATCCAGGGAAGCCTTGCAAGAAGCCTTGGCCAATTCAGAAGTGTTCCTTACTCGGATCAAGCCGGTACCTGAAGAGCCAGAACCGTTAATTCAACACTGCAATATAGCGGCTAAAAACCTCCCCTGCATTACCTTCACCAAAGAGGATATACAGACGAAGAATTCAAACCATGATCGACCCCTATATTTCGTTGGGTACATTGGCTCCAGCAATGTTCTGCTGTGAGTATTATGCCGCTTCGCTTGATGCATTTCCTCGGCATCCCAGTTAGCAAGTTGGCGTCCACGGGCACTGTTATCTATGGATTCAACACTAGCGGGTCAAGACCCTTGGGTAAGATCCGGATAAAATGTCAAATGGGTGATTTGAAGACGGAAGTCACATGTTATGTGATTGATGCTGAGACTTCATATAACTTACTATTGGGTCAACCTTGGATCCATAGTAATGTTATAATCCCCTCCACTCTCCATCAGTGTTTGAAGTATGTCGACACTGATAATAAAGTTAGGATGGTGGTCGCGGATAAGCAACCATTCAAAGGGTATGAGAATTATTTCACTGATTCTCTCCTTTATGGTAACGAATCCGATACTGAATCATCGGCCCATGGCACGGACAGCGGAGAAGAAGCTGATACCGAAGCCGGATTTGATTACAACAGAGGTTATGTTTTAAACGACATTGTACCCTTTGTAATCAACCTTGACGATGAACAATCGTCAGAGGGCAGTTGTAACTGGCAACTTGCCAATAATGAAATAAATAATGATTTAGAGTACTCCCTGTCTCTTGATGATGTAATAAAAGAATTGTATGATAATCCCGATTTATATATGCCGCTGCGATCGTCCTATATAGCAAAGGAACGCCTCCAGCATTCTTTCGGAACAACCCTGGTCATCCAGACCAAAATAGGAGGTGAAAAAGAAGTGATTTACGGTAAAGGAAAAAGCTCTCCATTACCAGATCATTTCTTAAGGGAAGATGAGAATGATGACAAACCTGGTCGGTATTTATCTAAGTACAGTCCGGAAGCGCGCAAGCTCATGGAAAAACAGGGATATGATTTCACACTCGGAGAAGGTTTATACTTCGATCGAGGTCCTCGTATTCCATTTAAAGCAGCATATGTACCAAAAGGGAAACCGGACGATTATTATAAATACAGACGAGGGTTAGGGTATGAATCTTCTTCAGAAGAGGAATGTTGCTGGTTAATCAATAACCAATCGTCTGAGCAATACAAAGATGGATATCCGTCAGATTCCTCAGAATGGGATTCCGATACAAGTCTGGGGGAAGCATTCAAAGCCCTAATGGCGAACATGGCTACAGCTGATCCGTCCACAATAGAGAATGATGATCAAATACTAACATGGGAAGACCCGTGGGTTCATCACCTGAACATGCAGTATGGTGATAGGTTCGAACAGAGGGAACCCCCCACTGAAGATAAAATAGTTCAAATTAACATGGGTGACGAGGCCAACCCAAAGCCTATATTCATTAGCGATAGTCTTCCCTCAAATGAGAAGGAGGAATTAATTGCTCTCATCAGGGAATATATTGACGTCTTCGCGTGGAACTATGAAGATATGCCAGGGCTCGACCCTAATGTGGCGATGCACCGCCTTGATATTAAGTCGGATGCCAAACCTGTCAAACAACATCAAAGACGGTTTCGTCCATAGATTATGGAAGCCATTGAGGCAGAGGTTAAGAAATTGATCGAGTCGGGATTTATTCGAGAGGAGCAACATCCAGACTGGCTAGCTAATATTGTTCCAGTCATGAAGAAGAACGGTAAGATCAGGATTTGCATCGACTTCAGGGATCTGAATACGGCATGTCCAAAAGACGACTTTCCTCTCCCAATCACAGATGTCATTATCGACAATACGTGCGGGTTTGAAAGAATGTCTTTTATGGATGGTTTTTCAGGATATAACCAAATCAAGATGCACCTAGATGACGAGAAGCATACAGCGTTCAGAACGCCCCTGGGTGTCTTTTTCTACACGGTGATGCCTTTCGGTCTAAAGAATGCAGGCGCCACGTACCAGCGAGCAATGACTAAGATTTTCTAAGAACATCTCAGGAAAACAGTCGAATGCTACATTGATGATTTGGTTGTAAAAAGCCGCAATAAAGAAGATCACATCAAGGACTTGAAGACGATGTTCGATCTCATGCGAAGTCATCAATTGAAGATGAACCCCACTAAATCCTTCCTTGGAATGTCTAGCGGAAAATTCATTGGATTCGTCGTCACCACTAAAGGTATACATATCGATCCTGATAAGGTGAAGGCGATCCATGAACTGCAACCCCCTAGAAATCTAAGAGAGCTCAGATGATTACAAGGGCGGTTAGATTACATCCGGCGGTTCATCTCAAATCTTTCTGGGAAGTGCCAACCATTCTCTAAACTAAACAAGAAAGGGGTGTCATTTATTTGGGACGACGCCTGCCAAAAAGCATTCGAAGATATCAAAACATATTTGACGAATCCTCTCGTTCTCGTTGCACCAAAATCAGGTAAACCGTTCTTGATTTATCTCAAGGCGATGAACCACTCGATAAGTGCTTTACTAGCGCAAGACGATGATAACGGTCACGAACAGGCAGTCTATTACCTAAGTCGGACCTTGGTAGGCGCCGAGTCTCGATATCCGATGATTGAGAAAGAATGCCTCACATTAGTATTTGCAATGCAAAAGATGCGGCATTACTTGGTTGGACAGACGATTTACGTCATTTCCAACGTTAATCCAGTGCGGGTATTCATGACGCAGCCGGCCTCTATGAATTGGCGGTTAGCGAAGTGGGCCCTTCTCTTGTCCCAATATGATTTGCACTTCAAACAGCAGAAGTCGATCAAAGGACAAGCGATTTGTGATCTTTTGGCGGCAAACCCGACCGCAGATACGGCAGAAGTATATGATGACTTGCCTGATGAAACCCACAAGGTTAACACTACATCGCACCAATAAGTATGGCAATTATACTTCGATGGTGCTTCGAGGGCAGTTAATAGGGCAATAACCCCCGGATGTTCTACAGTCTTCTCCGGAGTTGGAGTTGTCTTAATTTCCCCGGGGAAGCATGTGATGCCTCGGGCTTATTCACTGACTAATCCATTGGACTCAGTTTCGCCAAGGAGCTGGGGGTCGAATATCTCGAAGCTTTTGGGGATTCTCAATTGATAGTCAACCAAGTCCGTGGAGAGTATGAAGTCAGGAATCAAGACCTGATCCCGTACCACCAGGAGGCCATCAAAATGGCAGATTCTTTTGAAGAATTCTTTATTGAATACATCCCTCGTCTCCATAATGCTTATGCGGATGCACTGGCAGCACTAGCGGTATCACTCGCGCAGCCCCCCGAAACTGAACTATTAGTCACAGTAAGGACGCATCAGCTCTGCATACCCATATACAATATGGATAGTGAAGAGGAAGATGATGGAAACATAAACGCCAAGGTGGTGAATTCAACTCAAATTGGATCTGAGTCCCGAGATTGGCGCTTTCCTATCATTGACTACGTCCAATATGGTATTCTGCCAGAGGATGTAAAAGAAAGGGAATCAATCCGCCGAAGAGCACCAAGATTCTTCTATAATACCGAGACCCATACATTATATCGTCGAGGGTACGATGGTTTGTTACTCCGATGCCTTTCGAACAAAGAAGCAGAAGAAGTTCTTAAGGAAGCACACGAAGGAGAATGTGGTGCGCATCAGCCCGGTCCCAAACTGTATGATCGCATCAGGAGAATGGGATATTTTTGGCCAATAATGGTTCGTGACGCAATCGAATACGCCCGAGAGTGTCATGCTTGTCAAATACATACGAATTATATGCACCAACCACCAGAGCGTTTACACACGTCAACCACGTCTTGGCCGTTCGAGACATGGGGTATGGACATTGTGCAGTCAAAGGTGATCGATTTATTCTCGCAATCACGGATTACTTTTCAAAGTGGGCTGAAGCGATTTCGCTTAGAGAAGTGAAGACGAACAACGTCATCAATTTCATCAAACATCATGTCATATACCGACACGGTGTGCCAAGACGGATTATCCATGACAACGGTCCACAGTTCATAAGCAACGCTTTCGTCAGGTTTTGTGACAAGTTCAAAATTCAAGATGTTTTGTCAACATCTTATTATCCCGCTGCGAACGGATTAGCTGAGGCTTTTAACAAGACGATCATTAAGATCCTGTCAAAGCTCGTGAAGACCAATAAACGAGACTGGGATGATAAACTCAGTGAAGCGCTCTGGGCTTATCGTACCACCATACGCACACCTACAGGAGCTACCCCATATTCATTGGTATACGGATGTGAAATCGCTCTCGCAACCGAGATGACGACAGAAGAACAACATCAAAAACGTCTCGAAGAATCCAAATGGAAAGGACCGTTTGTGATAGACACAGTCTACTCAAACGGCGCATATCGCCTAATTACTCAAGAGGGCGCCAGGCAATTAATGCTAATAAATGAGAAGTTCCTTAAAAAGTACTATTCCTAGTACATTCAGGATAACCCATTTACTGGGAAGTTCCTTGAAGAATATTACACTTAATATTCTAGAGGATAACCCAAAATTATTTTCACCACCAAAATCCCTCACTGATCAATTTCAATTGACAGTGAGTCCACCAAAAATGTCTTTCTGGCCCAAACCACTAGCAATTTCCCCTCTTAATTCTTTTCATGAACAAGAGGTCCACTTTCAGTTCAGAGTCCCCTTTCGATAAACAAAAGAACTCCCTTCATTTTCTCTTTGGTTAAGCCTTCTCATGGTTATAACCGAAGTTGAAATTCCACTTCGATAAATGAAGAATTCATCTTCAGATTAGATAACCAGTCCTATAAAAGGTAAGTTTATCTAGATCTATCCGATTCTCGGAGTGGAGATCCCACTTCTAGTTTCTTTTGCGCAGGAAATAGAATATAAAATTCTTCCTTTCCAGAATCAAGGAATAGAATATAAAATTCTTCCTTCCTTGTATTCGGGTTCGCCTTCACCCTAAAAGAAGACCGGGAAATAGAATATAAAATTCTTCCTTTCCCGCACCGATCTTTTCTAAAATTTATCAATCTAGGATTCATCCTAGGAAGTTTATCCCGAATCCTAAGCAGGGATAAGTCTGCGCCTAACACGCGCTGCCGGTTTAGTCTTTTTCCGCACAAAAAGACACCAGAGTCTGATTCTGGGGTATTTTATCCTGAAACCTAAGCAAGGATAAGTCCGCGCTTAACCCGCGCTGCCGGTTAGTTCTTAACCGTTAAAAAGAACACCCGTCCACATATTCAACATTGTGGCAGGTCGTCATTAATAACACCAAAATCCATGCCTTACACGCATGGGGAATTTCATCCTGAATCCTAAGAAAGGATATGCCGACGCCTAACACGCGTCGCCGGTTTAGTCTTTTTCCGTAGAAAAAGACACCAGAGTTCGATTCTGGGGTATTTTATCCCAAAGCCTAAGTAGGGATAAGTCAGCGTCTAATACACGTTGTCGGGTAGCCTATTCCCGTAACAATGGTGAAGTCTACGTATTCAAAGTCATAGCAACAAGTCTCAGAGGATTCAATCTCTGAGCGCAACGTTACATGTGGAACAGATTTAGACAATCCGCATGCTAGCCCGACTCAAACGGTAGTCGGTAAAGGCTAATCAAATCCGTTGAAGGCTGGGGGTTAGCCAAAAATCCTAAAGTCAACACCTAACACGTGTCGCCGGGTAGCCTATTCCCGTAACAAATGGTAAAGCCTATGTATTCAACATCATAGCACAAAGTCTCGGAGAATTCACTCTCTTAGCACAACGTTACATGCGGAACGGATTTAGATAATCCGCATGCTAGCCCGATTCAAACGGTAACCGGTAAAGGCTTATCAAACCCGTTGAGGGCTGAGGGTTTGCCAAAAATCTTATGAGTATTATGGTCAATCATTTCAAACAGAATGAGGAATCATAATAAAGATAAAGATAAAAACCAGTTTCACTAAGAGAATCAAAATTCAAAATATTCAGCAAATGAAATCATACATCAAGCCCATGGCTAAAAATATGCTGACTAAACTTAGACAGCTTCTCATCATAAGCTTGCCTAAGCTCATCCTGCAACTCAGCTCTGATGGACTCTTCAGTCGCGGCTAAAGTCTTCACAGCAATCTCCTCCGTCTCAACCAGCTTCTGCTTCAAGGATTTCAACTCATCAGATAAAGCAGTGTGGGCTTGCTGATCCTGTACCTTCGTCATCTGAAGAATACTCAAAGTCTCCTCTTCTTCATGGAGTTCTCTTCTAAGCTGGTCTATCTTGGTCTCACAAGAGGTAATAGAAAAATCAAGCATGTCGAGTGAAGACGATCTAATAACAAGGTTGGCCTCAACTCGGTCTACCCGATCCCGCTGCACCTGAATCTCGAGCTCAGCAAAAATCCGAGTATCACGCCATGTCTGTAAGCGAGCATCCAGATTGGCAGCAATGAACGAAGAGGCACCTGCATCCCGGAGCTCACGAAACATCTGAAGCTCGTGCTCTAGGCAATCAAGGTCATCAACTATAGCCTTCGCCAGATCCGGGTATCCTGCGTCCCTTATTGAATTTATCCTAGAATCAAGGAAAGGCTTAAACTGGTGAAGGAAAAGGCCGCCGTGGAAGAGTTTGCCAATCATAGCATTCACGAAGGAGAAGAAGGAGCGAACTTCTATACAGATGACGATCTTCTCAGGGTCGCTGTCTGATAATAACTCCTTCACAAGGATGTGAAGCCGAGAAGAAAGCCCTACACAAAAAGGAGAAATCCGTCAAAAGCCTTGACGAGGAAGTAAATAATATTTCTCAGTTGCTTAATTTATACCTTCTTCCCCTTGAGTCACTGGGGGTAGTGGAGGTGTAACTGCTGTGGATATATCAGCTGGTGTAGTTGGTCTCACAGCCGGCTCAATAGGACCAGTCTCGACAAATGCTTCTGTCAAACACAAAATGGAATTCTCAGATGCATCACATTATAGCTGCACTAGTTAAAAAAAATGGCTAGTCCTATAATTAACTTGAGAAGAGACACGTACCTTCAAAAGGACCATCCTCGGGATTCTCAGGGAGTGTAGACTCAGGAAACATATCTTCAGGCATTTGGTCATCAATCTGAGGAGAGCCATACATGAAGTGGTGCATAGGAGTGTCCACGAGCAAACCTTCCTCGTCGAAATCATCAGTCGAAAAATCTGACACAAGAAAATATAAGTGCAAGAGGAGAATAAAGAGACTACGACCAATGGAAATGAGTTACCTCTCATGGGTATGTTAGCCTCTCTATTCCCAAGATCCACGTTTGCCTCCTACAAGTTATCTAAAAGACCGAGAAGCATAGAGACAATTAAGGGAGGCACAAATTCTGAATCGTTCAACTCCTTTGTGTGCCATCTAAAGTATACACTGTCAATGGTAGATGTACCTGGATTCGTTGAATCGGGTCCTACATTGATAGTCTCCCTAACGTCAGCAGCTTCTGCAGGCTTTTCTACCTGGTATGGTGAGTCAGACTCACCAGAAGATACAAAATCATGAGGAGCAGGATCAGGACTCATCTCGCTATCCCCACACTCTCCTACATAGAGATGGAAAAGCATGAGTCGAAGTTCTGAATGATCAAGAGGATGATCTATAGGGTAGATGTTACCTCCGTCGCTAGCGGGATCATCACCAGCCAAATCCATCTCAGATGCTCGCGAATCTGCACGCGGCTTGTGGGCTAATCTCTTCCGCCTAGCAGCGGGGATAACAATCGAAGGTCTCGCCTGGGAAAAAGGACGGAATTCTTCATCCTTGTCAGCTGCGGTCCCTGAAACATCAAACAACTGTCAAGATTAATAATTTTGGAAGACAGAAGGAAAGGATAAGTATCTAACCTTGCTCGGAACAATCCTCGTAATCTTCAAGATCTTCGCCTGAAGCCTCATCAGCAGAATGGAAGATCTTCTTTCCCTCTTCGTCAATCCGACGAGTCTTGCTCCGTGTCCTCTGTGACCGAGCATTTTCCCAAATCACACGAGAATCAACCTGAGAAGCTTCCTCGGCCACTAGCTCTTCAATCGGCTTCACGGGGACAGTTTTATTAGCTGCTAACAACCACCTGCAGCTTAAGAAGGTGAGATTCAACTGCCGCTCAGCACTCGGGAGACTGAACTTAGCACCAGTACAGCCCGTCACGGTCCACAGCCATGCCCGGAGACCGTCCACCAAACCGCCATGAGTCCGAAGCTGCTAACGCGGATTCCCGACATAAAGCTGATCATAACCAAACTGGTGGACGAATCGGCAGGGTAGATATGGCTCTATAAAACACTGATTCCTCACCCGGAAGGTCAGATAACCCGGCCTAATGTTCACTAGCCAATTAAAGCAGCCAATATCTAAATGAGTTTGATACTCCCTCGGCCTCTTCTCATTAATCAAACACTCGCCATATTAGCTCGAGAACTGCGGGAAGCAAGTGGAAAATACCCAACACTTGTGAACCTGTAGCTGCTTCCTGATGTCAAGGAATCCTCGCCTCTCCTACCTGCCATTCTCAAACAACTGCAGTAGGGGAACAGAGTGGTCTACGGTGCTAGGTACCGACATCACATCAGGACGATGAAGGACGAACCAAGCCATCAAATAAGTGTATGGGAGCTCTACCTTAGAAAGAGGAATCTTAGCCGACGGTGCATCTTCTTTCTGTGTGAAGGTACTAGAAATCTGTCGAAGCCCTCGATGAATGTTAGCTACCATCACCGGAAGAAGCGAAAGTTCCTTCTTATAGGCAAGCTTTTTGTAGGCAAGCTGAACCGCTGGGTAGAGCACCTCCAATGGCAAGATATCACTAGACTGATATGGGACCACGCATTTCTTTAACCAGATAGCGAGGTAACTAGCAAGAAGGGTCATCGGCTGAATCGATGCGGTCGCATGCCATAAGAATGATTTAAACTTGGTCCCTGCAGGAAAGCCACTCTCGGGACTGCTAATGGTATAAGAGTGAGCGTCGATCTTCTTCAACAGACCATTAACTTCTGAAGGAGTAAGCGTTGCCAGTTCACAAATAGCCTCGCCAGAATTGCTCTCTAGATTCCTGAACAAATAACACGCAAACTGCTTCAGACTCACATGTGACTTAGTCCTCTTCGCCAAAGGCTCAGACTACGCCAAAGTAATATGATAGTGACATGTGAGGTCCCATAAAGTCTCGTAGCGGTTGGGCATGCGATCCTTCAGCTGACTCAATTCATGGTTGGAGGGAAAGTATTCCTGATATATCATCTCTCCCATAGGCAAACCAGAAATCCTGTGCATCTCATGGAGAGCCAAGCCCAACTCCCCTTGCCGGGTCAGAAAAGTGTTCGAATCCGGGTTATAGAGCTCGTACAAAGCGAAGAAATGCTTCGCGCTGACAGGTAAGCCATACATGGTGGAACGAATGGCTGCATGTAAACCACAAGCGTGCAACTCCTCGCTCCATCGGCTTAAGACGTACTTCGTCATACGAGCCCACCAAAGCTTGTCTAAAGAATGGACCTAGCCATAGAATCTGTGGCCCGTCGCAGGCAACTCCCATCCTAAGTCGGCGAGACGATTCTTCAAAGTAGAAGCAGAAGCAAGAAATTCGTTACGTGGCGGTGCATCCAGCCCCAATACTCCAGGGCGCAATCCAACGATATGACTCCTGCTCGAACCAGGAGCTGCCTGATGAGTGATATAGCCACAGTGAACGCTCTCATGGCCTGACACCTGAGCTCAGTCAACGAACGGTGTCGAGGAATCTTCGGCAAATATAGGAAACCACCACCATTTTTATGAAGCCACTGCTCGGCGTCAATAAACACTGCATCCGGATCTCTGACAGAGTCGCCAAATAAAAAGTCAGTCTTCCTGAGAGGCTAAACAGAACTGGCATCCTTCACGAAAGGCGCATCAGTAATCAACTGTCGAAGAGCTCGATGTCCACCTTCCTTCACCACTTGGGCAACCTCTGTCGACGTGCCCGGAACAAACTGAAGAGTAAGTGGAATAGGTGAAAAATCATCGGAGGTTGAATAATACTTGTCACGACGTCCGTCCACTGCATGAGATGAGAACGCTCTAGAGGGATATTCCACTGAAAACAAGCAATTAAGTGTTTATTAGTCTCAGTTATAAAAGGAAGTTGAACTCATCCTACGAACGAATAAGATAGAGTCACTGCCTTATAAAGAGTGAGACGATTTGGCCACATTATGCACTTATAAGGTAGGATATATCAAAAACATATCCCTGCCTTATAAGGCACGATGCAGCGTCAAAACGCCCCCCTTTATTTATTTTGAGATATGGTTTTGACCAAGCAAAACCCATCTTTAAAGCGTCAATCCTCACCAAGGAGAATCAAGGCTCTTCCCGATTGTCTCACCAAGGAGAACAAAATGGGGATAAAGGATTAATTTACAAATTTCGCAATACGCCAGAAAAGAGCTCACCAGCGTAGGAGGGAAGCACGCCATCAGCCGACGCAGCAGGGGACTGACCTCTCGAGATATGCGACATGGTGATCTGCAAAGTAAATCAGAGGATCAGATACAGAAAAAATTTTAGTTAGGGTGACAAACTCTAACCCTAAAATTTTATCCCCTCTTTATTACAGTTAAACCCCTCAAATCTCCAAATTTTACCCCCTGAAAGATGAGCTCGGGGCGCCAAATCATAATCCTAACCCTCATATACAATCCCACAAATTCATATACTGAATTAAACATGAAATATGCCAAAATTGTGGGGGATTTACCTGAGGAAAAGCTCGAAGATCCAACAAAAATCAGATCTTGAAAGAGGCTCGAACCACGCGCTCGAGGGGCCTGAGAGAAATTTTTATATGGAGATTTTTGAGGGATTTCTTAGTCTAAGATCAAAAGGAAGGATGGATTTAAGACAAATATGAAGATTTGAGGGAGAAAGGATGCACGAGGGAAGAGAAAATTCAAAAAAAGGGGGATAGAGGTGGCCGGCCCTAGAGGAGGAGAAAAAAGAGCTCTTTTATAGGTGAACCAGCCCTGAACCAGACCAAACCAGGTTGAACCAGACCAGACCAGTCTAAATCAGTTAAAAGGAGGCTGAACCAGGCCAAACCAGGCTGAACCAGGCCAAACCAGACTGAACCAGACCAGACCAGGATGAACCAGTCTGAACCAGTTTTGAACCAGTCCTGAACTAGCCTTGAACCAGGTTGAACCAGTCTTGAACCAGGTTGAACCAGGTTGAACCAGATCTGAACCAGAATTCAAATTGAAGCTGAACCGAGTATCAAAACGACTTCAAATCGACCGAGGGTTCAGTCCCTTGTTTATTCATTCCTCTCCCACACATTCGGAAGGGTCGGAGGATTTTTTTGAGCCTAATTACTGCCTTTTTTGGGTCATTATCAGGCCGGTTCAGCTAATTCTTAGTACTCCAATAAGGTATACGAGTATAAACTATTCCCTATTTTTGGTTGAGAAGTTTCTGGAGAATATTTTTCTAAAAATATTCTTAAGGATAATTCAACAACACTTCGCCGGACAACGCGTCGCAAATAAGGACTCAACGCCAATAATCGATGGTCAGTTCTATGTTGAACCAACAAACACGAGCTAAAGATCAGAAAATCAGGAATCGACTTCAAGTTCAAAATTCCGACAACGGTCAGACAATAAATGCAGCACCGGAACCCTTACAGACATTTGACAAAGCACCGAATAGCCTGAAGGATTGAAGGAATCAAGAACAGAAGCCATTCTAAGGTCCCGTTACACCGACTAAAGGTTGGGACAATCATATCCAAAGTATTCCAGACTCTTCTATAAAAGAACGAGGCTGAAATACTTTAGAGGGGGTATCTGTAGGCGTATAAAACTGACTATGGATCCCTTAGCACAGCTCGGCACGGTGATTCGACAAACCAACGAACCATCGGGTGACGTATCTAAACACGATCGTTAGTCCACAACACCGAAGCCAAGTGACACGCGACGAAGCTGGTTAACGAAGCAACGAGGCTAACAAACCGCACGCAAACAATGGAATACATCCACTCGTGTACGGAATCAAGCTAACGGTTCGATGAATCAATGAGTCATCCAACCGTAGAATCCACCACATCAAACAACGATCGGGAGCGGACTCGAACTCCAAGACGGATTTACTGCCAAATCAGGATCCGGACTGACAAATCAGAGTTTAGATCAACAACAGAGCTCAGATAAACCGCAAAACCGGAAAACGGACACCACGGCACACCATCGGGAAGACTCGGCCAAAACCGAGCCGCTCGGGTGGCTCACCGAGCCACCTAGGTGGCTCGGTGGCCGAGTCACCTTGGTGGCTCACCGAGCCAACCAATGTCGGTGGCTCGGTACGGCTCACCGAGCCCACTCTGTGCTCGCCGCACCCGGCCCATGGTGGCTCGGTGGCCGAACCACCTGGCTCGTGGCCGAGCCACCTTGGGTGGCCGGTGGCCGAGCCACTTGGTGGCTCGGTGGCCGAGCCACTTGGGTGGCTCGGTTGGCCGAGCCACTTGGCCGAGCCAGCTCGGATCTAGGCCCAGATTGGGCCCAGATCGCTTTCAGAGCCTATAAATAGACCATGAGGTTCATTGTGGAAAAATGTTGGACTTGAACTTTCGGAGCTTTGAAGACTCAACTTCCATATCTGGTTCTTGGCGATCATCCACGCCAAATAAGGTAGGAGTTCGAGAGAGATCAGATCTGAGATCTACACGGTTTCCCTCCGGATCAAAGCTTGGCCTTTGATCCCGAGAAGAGTCTCGATTTCGCTTGGTCGATTTCGATAACTACAGGCTATTATTTCCTTGGTGAAATAGTACCCCCGGCTGTTATTTTCCTTCGTGAAATAACACCCGCTATACTGTGTAGATCCGACCGGATCAAGATCGCACGGTGGTCCACGGATTAACCCCGGCGCAGGCGAAGAATCCACACAAGCGAGAGACCGCAAAACAGGATCTCGCGATTCGTTCGACAAATAAGGAAAGTTATAATTTTTATTTCTTTTTGATTTTGTTTTAACCGGATCTTATAAAAAGACCGGATCTTTTGTAACTGAAAAACTATTACTTGAGAAAGCAATGACTTCAATGAAAACAACTTTCACCGCGAACAATCTGTAGTTTTCTGCAGAACATATCATTAGTAAATTAAGCATATATTTCTTTAGCAAACTCTTTTTAAGAATAGTTTTCTGTTTTGGAAATTGGATCTACATAACTATCATTTGGCACTAGTTTAGTTCAGTTTGGAGTTTATATGTTCTCTCAAATTTCTAGTTAAAGGTTATACACATGCAGCAATTTTCTGCAGAGCATATTATTAGTAAATTGAGTATATCTTTCTCTATAAAAACTCTTTCTTAGAATGGTTTTCTATTTTGGAAAAAAGGTTCATATAGCTTTCATTTGACATTGGTTTTGTTCAGTTTGGAGTTTATAAGGTATCTTAAATTTCTAGTTAAATATTTTACACATGCAGCAATTTTTTGAAATCTATGATAAAAACAAAAACTAAACCTCTTTATAATTCAATAAGACAACAAATTAGGGTTAACACACAAGTTAAATATAATTATCAAGTTTAAAAAAATGAAAATTTAATCACCCCTAATGATTATGATCACATTACTATCATAAACAATTAAGAAAAAAACTAATGATCTAGCATTGGGTTAAGATTTATCATCAAAAATATTATCTTTATCATATTAGGTTAAGCCTTAAGCATAAAAATATTGACTAAATACGTTTATAATTATTAAACACTATGGAGATAGGTTTGGATACAGATGATCTTGTCTTATAACGTGTTCAATCCTCTAAAACTGATGTGAAACGACTCCTCGTCGCCAAACATCATAGATCTCGCCTTTTCCTCGCTTCTCGCCTCACAAGACGCTCCCAAAATCTTGACTTTAGGGCTAGAGTTTGAGAGAGAGGAAGAGGGCTACTAGAGTTTGAAACTCTGATGAAAAATTGATAATTTTTTGTGAAAACACATGTATATATATATATATATATATATATATATATATATATATGCAAACCTGAAATAAACTCGTTTGACCCGAACCAGGAAATCTAGTCTGATTAGGAAAATAACTTTCGGTATATTGGCTGTAACTTTCTCATGCAACCTCAGAATGAGGTTATTTAAGATTTGTTGGAAAGATGTTGAAGAGACCTACAATTTTGGTCTTTTAGGTTTTCCTAGATTCAAACTTCATCAGTATGTAAAATATATAAACTCTTTATTAGTCATTTTTCTAGATTTCTCTTCGTGCATGTTTTATGCATTTGCACTCATATATTCACAAATATACATTGAATTGATCTCAAATCAATTTCTATTATACTCAAATATCAAAATAAATTATATTTTTACCATATAACATATTTATTATTATTTTTTACATAATATTTAAATTTTTGGGGTTTTACATTCTTTCCCCTTTAAAAAGAATTTCGTCCTCGAAATTCCGCAATCGTATCCTAGATATTAATAATATCAGAAAAACACGTTGAGGGGATAATCCAGACAAGAAAACCCTCATACACACATCTTGTACCATTAATCTCCACATATGAAATAAAAAAATATTTACACTTAACAATCTAGAATGCCAATATTCCCACTCAACCCCGATCTAGACGGAACTAGTACGTCGGGCGAAAAACCCAAACAAGAAACCCCCATATATATACCATGCATTCCGAATGATTAGGAGTTAAGTGTCAATACCTTCATTCTAGTGTTAAGTATGAATATAACCATATAAACAATCCATAAATATCAATCAAAATCAATCAACACACCTGCTCAAACAGGTGTGGGTAGTCACGATGCATAACATATTCACGCCTTTGAAAATCATTATCGATATCTGTACTTAATGGTTTAAAATGCAAATAACCCCAGTTAACCCCTAACTAACGGAACAAATACGTCGGGCAAAAAATCCAAACAGGGAACCCCCTTATATATATATACCGTGTGTTTCGAATACTTAGGAGCTAAGTGCTACTATCATCATTCTAGCGTTAAGTATAAACATAACCATACAGATAACCATAAATCATAAACAAATCATACTGAATTTTAAATTTACCTGTTCAAACATGTGTGGGTAGTCGCGACGCATATCCTCCTCGCGCTCCCATGAAGTCTCCTCAGTTTCTCTCCGATTCCACTGAATTTTAACTAAGGGTATTACCTTATTTCTAAGCTTCTTGTCCTTCTTGGCATACCAGAATCTTAATCATAGTCAAATCATCGTGAATCTCGACCTCCGGTGCGTCCAACAGTCGCTTCTCCTCCTCGTCGCGTAGATGCTTCTTAAGCATAGAAACATGGAAAATATCGTGTATGCTCGACATCGAGAACAAACCAATGTACCTCGGGGCAAGCTTGCCCCGTCTACCAAAATGTTGTACACCCTTCATTGGTGATAATTTTAACAAAACATAATCCCAAACCTGGAATTCTAATGGTTGTTGCCTCTGGTCTGCATAATTTTTCTGACGACTTTACACTACAAGAATACACTCTCAAATGACTGCTACCTTCTCTGTAGTCTGTCTAACAAGCTCCGTTCTAAATAATAGACTGTCTTCTGGTTCTGCCCAACAAATAGGTGATCTGCAAGGCCTCCCATACAATACTTCATACGGTGCCATGCTAATAGTCCCTTGATATCTGTTATTTTAGGCAAACTCAATCAATAGGATGTGGTCCTCCCAACTACCCTGAAAAATAATAACGTACGCCCTCAACATGTCCTCCAATATCTGGTTCACTGTCTCCGTCTGTCCATCCGTCTGTGGGTGAAATACACTAGAGTAAGATAACTGGCTACCGAAAGAGTTATGGAAGCTTCTCCAGAAATGTACTGACTTCGTCAACTGATCTACTATTACCCAAATTGAATCATTACCCTTCTTCGATCTAGGCAATCCTACAATAAAGTCCATAAAAATATCTGTCCATTTCCTCTCCAGAATGGGTAAAGGCTGTAGGGTTCCTGCTGGCCTCTGATGTTCTGTCTTCACTTGCTGGCAGGTGAAACACTTACCACATACTCCGCAATCTCACCACGTATGCCGCTCCACTAAAAATATCTCTTCAGGTCCTTGTACATTTTTGTTGTGCTTGGATGCACTATGTTCCTAGTATGATACGCCTCATTGAATAAGTTCATTCTTCAGTTGTGGATTTCCTAGCATCACTAGTCGGTCTTTTATTAAAAGTCCTCCATCTGTTCTAACGGTCCTATTAGGCTTGGGCTCTTTAGAAATCTCCCTCTTTTGGGTTTAAATCCAAGTGTCCTCTAGCTGAGCTCTAAACACTCTATTACTCCAAGATGGTTGCACAGACAAAGCTAAAAAAAATATGCTGTTCCAGCCTATCTCTGGTCTAAAGTCAAACTGGTTAAGCTGCTGGCCTCTGATATTCTGCCTTCACTTGCTGGCAGGTGAAACACTTACCACATACTCCGCAATCTCACCACGTATGCCGCTCCACTAAAAATATCTCTTCAGGTCCTTGTACATTTTTGTTGTGCTTGGATGCACTATGTTCCTAGTATGATACGCCTCATTGAATAAGTTCATTCTTCAGTTGTGGATTTCCTAGCATCACTAGTCGGTCTTTTATTAAAAGTCCTCCATCTGTTCTAACGGTCCTATTAGGCTTGGGCTCTTTAGAAATCTCCCTCTTTTGGGTTTAAATCCAAGTGTCCTCTAGCTGAGCTCTAAACACTCTATTACTCCAAGATGGTTGCACAGACAAAGCTAAAAAAAATATGCTGTTCCAGCCTATCTCTGGTCTAAAGTCAAACTGGTTAAGTGTGTGGAGATCTCGATACAACAAACACCTCAAAGCCAAAATCCAATGACGACGCTTCCTGCTCAAAGCGTCTGTTACGATGTTCGCCTTCTCCGGATAGTACTTAATCAAGAACTCATAATCCTTAATAAATTCAACCCATCTCCACTATCTTTGATTTAGCTCTTTCTAAGAGAAGAGATACTTCAAACTCTGATGATACGTGAATAGCTTGAACTGCACTCCATATAGGTAATGCCTCCATGTCTTCAGTGCAAAAACTACCGCAACTAGTTCCAAATCACGTGAAATATATTCTACCACTCTCTGGGTCTGCATCAAAACACCTCCTAGACCCACTAATGTTGCATCAGTGTAGACAACAAAGATCCTATCACTGCTCGGGATGGTCAAAACTGGTGCTGTAGTTAACTTAGCCTTCAAAGTCTCAAAGACCTCATGGCACTCCATGCTCCAAACAAAAGGTACATCCTTCTTTGTAAGGCATGTAAGTGGCATGGCTATCTTCGAGAAGTCCTGAATGAACTTCCTGTAATAGCCGGCCAAACCAAAAAAAGCTACGAATCTCTGTGACTGTCATCGTCGGCTCCCAATCAAGTATGGTCACAACCTTAGCTGGATCCACTGCAATGCCCTCTCTGCCTATGACGTGGCCCAAAAATCTAACCTCAGATAGCTAAAACTCGTACTTGCTGAATTTGGCATATAGCCGTTGTACCCGCAAAATCTGTAATGCTAGTCGAAGATGCTGCTCGTGCTCTGCCTCTGATCTCGAATATATAAATATGTCATCGATAAATAATATCACGAACTGGTCCAAATATAGACAAAAAACCCGGTTCATCATGTCCATGAATACCGCGGGTGCATTGGTCAGCCCAAACGGCATGACAAGAAACTCGAAGGACCCCATAACGAGTCAGAAAGGCGGTCTTAGGAATATCTATCTCCCGAACCCACAACTGATGATAGCCAGAATAAAGATTAATCTTCGAGAAGTGCTGCATTCCCTACAGCTAGTCGAACAAGTTATCAATCATCGGTAAAAGATACCTGTTCCAAATAGTGATCCTGTTCAACTTCCGATAATCTATACAAAGACGCATACTACCGTCCTTCTTCTTCATGAAAAGGACCAACGCTCCCCATGGAGAATGACTCTGACGAATAAAACCCTGAGATAACAACTCGTCCA
Source organism: Asparagus officinalis (assembly GCF_001876935.1). NCBI lineage: Eukaryota > Viridiplantae > Streptophyta > Magnoliopsida > Asparagales > Asparagaceae > Asparagus > Asparagus officinalis. The sequence goes on from NC_033795.1 coordinate 57,865,268, forward strand.
GTTGAGTCTGTAGCTCTCTCATCTCAGCAGGTGCCATACGATAGGGAGCTCGAGATATTAGTGCTGTGCCTGGCTGCAACTCGATGCAGAACTCAACCTCTCACATAGGAGGTAACTCCGGTATGTCCTGAAAGACATCCTGAAAATCTGAGACGATTTTAGTCTCACATAACTCAGCACTATGATCTCTTAGCATCACCTTCTTAATATATGCCAGAAATGACTTCGCAAACTGGTTGCCCTGTGAGGTCGCTACAATCAACTCAGACCCATCGGACACACGCAAACTGACTGTTTTCACAAAACAGTCGATGCTAACATGTTAGGATGATAACGAATCCATACCAAGAATGACGTCAAAATTCAACATTTACAAAACGATTAGATCTACAATAAACTTAGACTCATCTAAGCTGATGACACATCTCTTATAGATGCTCCCTAATAGAGATATCTTCCATAAAAGACTAGAAATGGATAGCGGATATGCGATTAACTAAAGCCTATCTATAAAGGCATGAGATATAAAAGAATAGGAAGCTCCAGAATCTAACAGGATCCGAGCTGGAAAAGAGTTCACTAAGAAAGTACCTTTTACTATAGCTCCGCTTGCACCATGATCACGCAGTACGACTGCATAGACTCGGCCTGTGGTTGGCGACTGCTGAACTGGTGATGGTGAAAATACGAGACTATCTATCCCTTAGTAATCTCCTGAATGACACAAATCTAGCCTACTGGTCCTTCAATTTTCAAAACGGTTAGCGGTATCTCAATCATCTGCTGCTAGCCGTAATAGCGACCCTGCGACTGCTGACCCTGACCATGGTTCTGCTGCTGATCGTGTCCTAGTCTTTGCTACTGGCGTTAAAAATTCTTGCCCTAATGTTGGGGTCTTCTAAGTCTTGCAAAAGGTTTCTTATCCTTTCCCTTGTATCCGGACAATCCTGTTTCCATAATTAACTATCGGTATGTCTCCCTGCTCCAATCGGGCTAGTTCTATCTACTTATCGAATTAGTAGGTGAAATCCTCCTATGAAATTGGCATTCACTCCTTCGGCGTAAACTGAAGTCGATGCTATCCTCCGATGATATCTTCTATGCTGAATAAATCTAACTTCTGCTTTGGTACTGAGTCGACGTTAAGAAATTTTCACATATACCTTCCATTTATAGGCTGCATATGAATCCGGTGTTCCCTAAAACTATGGTGCTCTTAGTATCTGATATTTTTCTTATTTTTACAGAGCTAATCCTCCTGCTCTGTGACTCTATTAACAGTTTGTTGTAGTGATGGTGAAATCATCGATATTACCTCTCCAATAGGTATGGCTGGTACAACTGGTGGTGGAACTTCAAAAAGTAAAATCTGGCTCGTTACTCGCTCCTCGAGTGTGCTAGACTCTGCTTTTGTAATCGGCATTGCCAAGTCGATCAGATACTGTGGAGCCTACTGCGGCTCCGGGTCTGCTTGCCCAGCTCTCCGGGTACAAGTTTTACCTCGACCACGTCCTCGTCCCGATATATATATATATATATATATATATCACAATAAGTATTCACACAAATACTTTTCAATTAAAGTAAGATAGTCATAAAAAAATTCGTAATTTTCAAACATACGTGTATAACATCCTCACTCTTTCTAGGAATTCCTAGTGGACTCTATACATGAATCCTAAAAAACTCTATTCTAGCTCCACTACTCGACACAGGATGATCCTAAGGATACTGGAACTAGAGCTCTGATACCAACTGTGACGCCCCTGTTTTCACATATGGTTGTAGTCCAAGATAAACCCAGAGATATCAAATCTTTAATGCACCCACACTATGTAATAATAAGTTTTACCAATCATAATAATATCCTCTAGTAGAATCAAAATAAAGTGCAGGTACAAAACAGGCAAAATAATGGAAATAACTACAATAGACATGATATAGAAAGAAGTATCTCATAAATAAATCACGTCTCAATAAACAACCTGGAATACATCTGATATCCAAAATGAATAAATACGTCTCGACAAGAAAAAACTAAAAATCGTACTAAGGCACACTACCTTTACACTATGAAATAAACTCTAAGATCTGAACAAAAATACAAAACTACGGTAGAGCCTCTAATAAATCTCATGTGACAGCGACTATGCAAGAACTCTGTCATCTTGCGACTCTCCGGTACTCCGAATTACCTGAAAGAATATTAGAAGAAAAAGAGCAACAACAAGAGCGTCAGAGCACTATAGCAAGATCACCTTTATCCGCCCCTAGGGGAAGGGTTGGTAGATAAGGTGGAGGCTCTATCTATTAAGCATAGTCTACCTAGATCATTTTCCCCCGTATCTAATGGAATTAATATTTAGATACCTATAATACAAGACGTAGTACGTCGAATGAAATAATCCAAACAAGGAAACCCTCATGTATATACCATATGTCCCGAATTGTAAACATCTAAACATTAATACCGAACTAAAGATAAACAATCTAAGTAAAATCAACAATTAGAAATCCACAACACGAGACTGGTACATCGAGCGGAATAATCCAAACAAGGAAACCCTCATGTATATACTATATGTCTCAAATTGTGAATCGCTAATTATTGATCTTAACTGAGAAAAAATAAAGCAATACAGCAAGTAAAGATATTCATAATATTGTATTTATAATATCTTCTGCTATCACTGGGAAGATAAGATAAATATCAGCATATAACCTCACGTACTTTCAAGGGCAAAGTACCTCGGTCATATATCTCAGCAACGAGTCAAATGATTACATAACAGGCATCCGCCAAAGACTTAAGCAATCAACAATCGTCTCAATGCAAATCCTTGCAAGATTCAGATTCATTGCATCATCATGTGGGACAGACTACCCGGTCGGTATCCTAACAGTGTACACGGCTCATTAGTCTCATCACATCTCTATACGTTACACGAGTGCGGGACGGACTACCAAGTAGGCATCCTAGAAATACGGCTCACAAGCCTCATCGCACCCTAGTGCGAGATGGACTGCTAGATAAAAATCCTAAACCCGACTCAATGGATTGTACTAATGGTATAACAACGTACTACTCCATGTAGTACTGAGCGGTTCTTATCAACGATATCCAACATGTATATAAATATGTAATCAACGTTTATCTCAAGTGTAATCGAAACAAAATT
>NC_033795.1:57870946-57896210 GCF_001876935.1 Asparagus officinalis
TTTCATATTTCTCTTCGTGCATGTTTTATGCATTTGCACTTGTTAGCCCTTATGTTTTGATGATGTTTTACAACCACCATTATCGGTACTAATGGCTTATTATGTACAAATGTAGTGAATTCATATATCAAGCTTGTTAGTACCACAAATGGAGGATTGGATGGAATATGCGCTACAACGATGATATCCAAAGGAGGAGGAGGCATAGTGATGAAGCAACGTTATTTCAAGAACAACAAATTCTAATAGAAGCTTCATCAAATTCAAGCTATATCAAGACTCAAGAATTACATTCTATATGAGGATATTAGCTAGCTTTTATTTTTTTCTCTAGTTCTAGAATGTAGGCAAAGAGTTATTGATTTCACTTGAAGCCATTGGGATATCACACACACGTTTTCATACTTATGTTTTTAAGCGTTTTTCATAAAATACTATTTTCCACAAGTATGAGGACCTATCTGCAAAATTCTTTTTCCAAACAGTTTGTTTTTAGTATTAAAAATATTTTACAAAGTTTAATAATTTTCAGAGGTCAAATAAATATTTTCCAAATATTTTAGTTTGAGTCAAAATCTGTTTTTCTAGAATGTATCAGAATGCGGTCGACCGCACCAGTTGACCACACCTATGATCATTCGTTAGTGGGCAGCAGAGAGTTTGTCGGTCGACCGATGCGGTCGACCGATGAAGTCTCTGTTTGATTCTGAGTTTCGGATCTGGATAGCGGTCGACCGGAAATTTCGTCGGTCGACCGCCAAGCTTTTCAAACGGTAAGTTTTGTCCTTTCTTTCGGCGCCGCTCAGTACAGATCTCAGCGACGTTTGGTTCCAGATTTTGGGGGATTAAGGGATGGGTTTAAACAGCTGTTTTTCTTCTATTTAAACTCAATCTCTTCTTCTTCCTCAGTGTCCCAGCTTTTGCAAAAACCAGAGACGTTGTTTTCACTGAGCAAAATTTTCAAACCTTTTCTTTCTGTGTTTTTGTGTGTTCACTTCCCAGCTTCAGTGTGCTTTTTCTCTTTGCCATAGGGACGTTGTAAAGAGAGAGTCTTACACCATTTTTACTATCTTGTCAGTGTGATCTTGAGTAGATCAATTGTGTGGGAGTGATCTAGTGAGATCAACTGTGTAGTGTGAGATCGTGAGGGGATCGTTGTGTAGACGAAGTTCCGGCTTCCAAACCGAGCTGTGTAGTGGATTTCTCCTCGAGAGTGGGGAGCGGGGACGTAGGTCAGTGGACCGAACCTTGTTAACATATCGCACGTCACAGGATAACGATTCCTAACTCTATCTCCTCTATTTTAATTGCTTTGGAATACTGTGGTTTGCTTGTCTTAATTTTATTGCATAATTATAGCCTCTTGACCCTAATCACCCCCCTCTAGCGTCTAACAATTGGTATCAGAGCTTGGTCTCTATATTAGTTTTTGGTTTAATCACCTTAGAGAAAAGATCTTATGGAGGCTTCAATGAATGTGCATATGTTAGAAGGACAATCCACCACTAGACCACCTCTCTTCACCGATAGTAATTTCGTTTATTGGAAGGCTAGGATGAGAATTTACCTTCGTTGCATTGATCTCGACATCCTAGAGCTCATAGAGAAGAAGTATGTAGAGAAGTCCAAAGTCGGGAACATGACCGATGGAGAAAGGCACCAAGCCAATCTCAATGCTAAGGCTATGAATGCCTTAATTTGTGGTCTTTCCCCCAACGAATATAATAGGGTTTCCACGTGTGCAACCGCATACGAAATAAGGGTGAAATTATGTATTACACACGAAGGAACCCCACAAGTTAAGGAATACAAGATTAGTGGACTTATGCATGAATATGAGTTATTTCAAATGCTTCCAAATGAATCTATTGATGCTATGTTTTCTCGCTTCACTAACATTATCAATGAATTGCATGGTCTTGACAAGAAATTGACTATTCAAGAGATGAACTACAAGATTCTTCGTTCATTGACTCCGATGTGGGAACCCAAGGCGACGGCGATAGAAGAAGCTCATGACCTTACCACTTTACCCCTCGATGGCCTCATTGGAAAGCTCAAGGTCCATGAGAAGAAGCTCAAGGGGAAGGAGAAGGAGGAAGTGCCCTCACGGGAAGTTGAGGAGCCATCACCAAAATTGAAGACCATAGCTCTCAAAGGAGCAAGTGATTACTCCTCTCCGTCATCGGATAGTAAAGTGGATTTTTCTAGAGAAGTGGCTCATCTCTCTAGAAGAATCTCTAGACTCATAAAAATGAATAAGAAATTTAACCCTCGATCTAACAACAAATTTTCTTCACGTGTAGGAAAATGTTTCGAATGCAATGAACCGGGCCACATCGCTAAGGATTGCCCCAAGCTCAAGGAGAAGTACATGAAGTACAAGAAGAAGAAGGCTATGTATGCCGGATGGGAAGAATCCGAACCAAGTGATTCGGATAGTAATGAAGAATGAGCCAAACTTGCTCTTCATGATCCCAACATTTGTTTCATGGCCCATGAACAAGAGGTAATATCCGAGACCGAAAGTGAATCTTTCTACATGCAATGTGACATAGCTATGACTCTAGAAGAATTAAACTTTGAATTTAAGAGAATGTCAAAAGAATACTCTTCTTTTAAAAAATTGCATGCTTCTTGTGATATTAAGCTAGAACAATTAACAACCTCTCTTGCACTAAAAGATGAATTGCTAGGAGATCTCGATTTCGAGAATATGCAATTAAGATCAAAGATTGATAGATTAGAAATTGAGAGTGGTAGGATTAGATCCACTCATGCTTGTGATAATTATAATCATCATGGTAGAAACAGATTTCATAGATCTCATGCTCATACACACAAGAGAAATTTTGTGTGCACATATTGTATGAAACATGGACACATTTCTACTCATTTTTGGATTAAAGACAACCATAATTTTTATGGAATGATATGGGTACCAAAAGGTACCAAGACTACTAACCACCAAGGACCCAAGACTTGGGTACCTAAAGCTACTACATCTTCATCTTCATCTCTTGTAGGGAACATCACGGCAACGACGTAGGGAGATGTAATACCTTGATAGTGGTTGCTCACATCATATGACGGGCAACAAAGAGTTATTTGCAACCCTATCAAGGATTGAAGGAGGTAGCGTCTCCTTCGGTGGTGGTGAGAAAGGTAAAATCATTGGTGTTGGTTCTATTGGTAAGAAACCCTCACCCGTTATAGAAGATGTTTATTTGGTAAATGGTTTGAATCGTAATTTTCTTAGTATTAGCCAATTAAGTGATAAAGGTTTTGATATTTCCTTTAAACCGGATAAATGCATCATTAGTATGAATGGAAAAACTGTTTTTATTGCTAATCGCAAATCTAATGTATACATTTTTGAGATGAATAAACAAGTAAATCAAGATGTGAAGTGCCTTGCGGCAATTGATGAAAACCCTTGGATTTGGCACAAGAGACTTGGACATGCAAATATGGAATTGATATCAAAATTATCTAAGAGAAATCTTGTAAAAGGGTTACCTAGCTTGCACTTCATCAAAGATACCACATGTGAGGATTGTGCCTAAGGTAAACAAACTAAATCTTCCTTCAAATCCATTAATGAGGTATCGACTTCTAAACCTTTGCAATTACTTCATCTTGATTTGTTTGGTCCTATGCGTGTTACCTCTCTTGGAGGCAAACACTATGTTTTTGTGATTATTGATGATTTCTCTCGTTTTACATGGACAATATTTCTTGCAAATAAAAATGATTGTTTTGAAGAATTTTCAAATCATGTCAAACGAATTGAAAATGAAAAAGATTTGAAAGTTGTAAAAATTAGAAGTGATCATGGAGGTGAATTTCAAAATGATTTTTTCTATGATTTTTGTGCTCATCATGGTATAACTTACATGTTTTCCACTCCTAGAACACCACAACGAAATGGTATTGTTGAACGGAAAAATCGCACCATACAAGAGATGGCACGCACTATGCTAAATTCATTTGATTTGCCAAAATATTTTTGGGCCGAAGCCGTCAATACAGCTTTTCATGTTTTAAATCGTGTTTTGATTAGACTAAAGCTTAAGAAAACTCCTTATGAACTTTTTTATGGAAAAACTCATTTTATTGGTTATTTTCGTATCTTTGGTTGTAAATGTTTTATTTTAAATACAAAAGATTACCATGATAAATTTGATTCCAAAATTGATGTTGGTATTTTCTTAGGTTATGCACCTTAAAGTAAGGCTTATAGGGTCTTCAATAAACGAAGTCTCGTTGTTGAAGAATCTATAAACGTTACTTTTGATGAGACTAATGTTTGTTCACAAGTTGTTTTACCTAGGAAAGATGATGATGATGATATTGAGGGAGGATTGGACTTTTTACAAATCAATGATACTCCCTCTATAGAAGCTCAAAAGGATATGGATAGCACCAATGCTCATGAACAAGTTGAACTTCCTAAAGCTTGGAAATTTGCATCAAATCATCCAAAGGAACAAATAATTGGGAGCCCTTCACAAGGAGTTGTTATTCGCTCAAAAGCTTTGAGTGAGTGTGGTAATGTTGCCTTCTTATCTCAACTAGAACCTAAAAGGATTAATGATGCTTTAAATGATGAATTTTGGGTTTTGGCTATGCATAAAGAACTAAATAATTTTCAAAGAAATGATGTTTGGAAATTAGTTCCTAGGCCTAACAATGCTAGTGTTATTGGTACTAAATGGGTTTTTAGAAATAAACTTGATGAACATGGCATTGTTACTAGAAATAAAGCTCGTTTGGTTGCCCAAGGATAAAATCAAGAGGAGGGCATAGACTATGATGAAACCTTTGCACCGGTTGCAAGGTTAGAATCTATTAGGATGTTTTTGGCTTTCGCTAGCTTTAAAAATTTCAAATTATTTCAAATGGATGTTAAAAGTGCTTTCTTGAATGGTTTTATAGAAGAGGAAGTATATGTTGAGCAACCCCCCGGTTTCATAGATCATGTTTTTCCTAATCATGTTTACCGGGTTCAAAAAGCTTTATATGGGTTGAAACAAGCTCCTAGAGCTTGGTATGCTCACCTCTCTAGTTTTCTTGTTGAAAATGGTTTTTCAAAAGGAACTATTGATAACACTCTTTTTGTGAGAAAAAGGAAAAATGATTTCATTTTAGTTCAAATATATGTTGATGATATCATTTTCGGTGCTACTAATGAATCTTTGTGCAAAGAATTTTCTAAGGTTATGCAAGATCATTTTGAGATGAGTACGATGGGAGAGCTTACATTCTTTCTCGGGCTTCAAGTTAAGCAAACAAAGGATGAGATATTTATTTCTCAAAGCAAGTATGCTAAGGAATTGGTGAAGAAATTCAATTTGGAGACTCTAAGCATTCGCCTACTCCCATGAGTACAAGTGTTAAGCTTGATGCGGATGAAAGTGGTGAAGACGTGGACCAAAAACTATACCGAGGTATGATAGGTAGTCTTCTTTATCTCACCGCTAGTAGACCCGATATCATGTTTAGTGTATGTGCATGTGCATGTTTTCAAGCTTTTCCTAAAGCATCTCATTTAATTGCGGTTAAAAGGATCATTAAGTATGTTAATGGAACTTTTAATCTTGGTTTATTTTATCCAAAAAGCACCTCTTTTGATTTATATGGTTTTTGTGATGCCGACTTTGCCGGATGTAAGGTAGATCGCAAGAGTACGAGTGGAACATGCCAATTCTTAGGAAATTCACTTGTTTCTTGGGCTTCCAAGAAACAAAATTGTGTTGCATTGTCCACTACGGAAGTGGAATACATTATCGCCGGCTTATGTTGTGCTCAAGTTTTATGGATGAAACAAAGCTTAGTTGACTATGATTTGATTTTTTAAAATATAAAAATCTTTTGTGATAACACTAGTGCTATAAATATTTCCAAAAATTCGGTTTTGCATTCTAGAACCAAGCATATTGATGTGCGCCAAAATTTCTTACGCGATCATGTTGAGAGACAAGATGTATCCCTAGTATTTGTTGACACAAAATCTCAATTAGCGGATATATTTACTAAGCCTCTTGGAGAGGATGATTTTTGTCGCATAAGAAATGGTTTGGGCTTATGCACTATGTGAAAGTTCTACACTGCTTGCTTGTTTAGTTGCATCTTGCATTTTGCATTTCTTTCCCCATTTTTGATGGTGACAAAGGGGGAGAGAAATCTCCTCATTTGTTGCATATATTTAGGGGGAGCTCATAGATAGGGGGAGCACCTATCTATAAGCTATTTTATTTTTGCTCTTATATAATGGTTGGTTGTCATCATCAAAAAGGGGGAGATTGTTAGCCCTTATGTTTTGATGATGTTTTACAACCACAATTATCGGTACTAATGGCTTATTAAGTACAAATGTAGTGAATTCATATATCAAGCTTGTTAGTACCACAAATGGAGGATTGGATGGAATATGCGCTACAACGATGATATCCAAAGGAGGAGGAGGCATAATGATGAAGCAATATTAATTCAAGAACAACAAATCCATAAAGAAGCTTCATCAAACTTAAAGCTATCAAGACTCAAGAACTGTATTCTATGTGAGGATATTAGATAGTTTTTTATTTTCTCTCTAATGCTAGAATGTAGGCAAAGAATTACTGATTTTACTTGAAGCTATTGGGAATCACACACACGTTTTCATACTTATGTTTTTAAGCGTTTTTCACAAAATACTATTTTTCACAAGTATGAGGACCTATCTGCAAAATTCTTTTTCCAAACAGTTTGTTTTTAGTATTAAAAACATTTTACAAAGTTTCATAATTTTCAGAGGTCAAATAAATATTTTCCAAATATTTTAGTTGAGTCAAAAAACAGTGTTTTGTGATGTATCAGAATACGGTCGACCACACCGGTCGACCGCACCAATGTTCATTCCTCACTGGTAAGTTTTGTCCTTTCTTTCGGCGCCGCTCAGTACAGATCTCAGCGACGTTTGGTTCCAGATTTTGGGGGATTAAGGGATGGGTTTAAACAGCTGTTTTTCTCCTATTTAAACTCAATCTCTTCTTCTTCCTCAGTGTCCCAGCTTTTGCAAAAACCAGAGACGTTGTTTTCACCGAGCAAAATTTTCAAACCTGTTCTTTCTGTGTTTTTGTGTGTTCACTTCCCAGCTTCAGTGTGCTCTTTCTCTTTGCTATAGGGACGTTGTAAAGAGAGAGTCATACACCATTTTTACTATCTTGTCAGTGTGATCTTGAGTAGATCAATTGTGTGGGAGTGATCTAGTGAGATCAACTGTGTAGTGTGAGATCGTGAGGGGATCGTTGTGTAGACGAAGTTCCGGCTTCCAAACCGGGCTGTGTAGTGGATTTCTCCTCGAGAGTGGGGAGCGGGGACGTAGGTCAGCGGACCGAACCTCGTTAACATATCGCGCTTCACAGGATAACGATTCCTAACTCTATCTCCTCTATTTTGATTTCTTTGGAATAATGTGGTTTGCTTGTCTTAATTTTATTGCATAATTATAGCCTCTTTACCCTAATCACCCCCTCTAGGGTCCAACAGCACTCATATATTCACAAATATAATTGATTTCAAATAAATTCCTATCATACTAAAATATCAAAATATGTTATATTTTCACCATATAACGTATTTATTATTATATAATATTCAAATTTTTAGGGTTTTACAATATGATCAATCAATGACAGTCGTACTTACATATTCATTATTTGTTCGTGACTACCAGATAGAATACTATACTTCTTGATCATTGTAAATAACTCCTTCTTCTTCATAAGCCTCATAGCATTTGATGTTCTACTGAGTGCATCGGGTACAACATTCACTTTAGCCACATGATATTGAAGATCAATGTCATAGTCTACCATGAGTTCTAATCATCACTTTTGATGCATATGTTAGACCCTAGGGGGGGGGGGGGGGTTAGGGTCTTATGCTAATCTAATCCGATTTTATGCCAATTTAAACTAATAACAAGTTATCCTAGCAAGTATGAAATACAACAAGATATATGAGCTAGGATAAGCAATTTGAACAAAGAGATATATCCTAGCAATGAGATATACTATGAGATATATGCAAGGATATACAAATTAACACAAGGGTGAAATAAACATAAACAAAACAAGAGTGATAGTGTGCAAATAAACAATGCAAACACACAATATGATCATGGAGTTCGGACCTTCCTTCTTACGTCTCCGCTCCCCACTCCCGGGGAGAAATCCACTATCACAACCGGGTTTTCTACGCTTACCCAAACAACATTTACACCTCACACTCAGTTTTCTAGCTAATCGAAAACTTTACAACTACACACTTGCATTCACACTCTACACCCTCTAAGTGTTGGCCTAGTCCGTGTCCTCCTCCTCAAGTGCTCGGATGCGACCTCTCCCTAGGTTCGTCAATCGATGCCACTCCTCTTGGATTCGACCCCGTCTCTCACCAACCACTCCTCTCAGTGTACAAGTGTATTACAAAGTGTATCCTCACAATGAAGCTCACAAATACAAATAATTTGTTCTCTACACAATGTAGGCTCAATCTCTAAGTTACACTCCCCACAACCCAAATTATACTATGTATGAAATACAATAAGCTCAGTGGTTGTGTGTGTAAATAATGAGATACAATAAAACAAACTAAACTCAAATAAATCTAGCTTATGAAAATTAGAATCAAAACAATAAATAGCTAGAATGAGTTTAGGAAAACTTCTCTATAGATCAAGAGTGAGAGAGAGATGAGTTGAATGCCCAAACTTCAATTGATGATCTCCTCAAGCTCTTGTGAAATTGTTTTCACAAAATCAAATTCTCAAATGCTTAAAAGCTTTTTAAACAAACTTAAACCAACCATAAACCCTTGTTAAAACATTCTTAAACTTGTTTAAATACTCTCATAGTTGTTACTGGTAGAAGGGGTTTGAGGGGTTTATATAGGAAGAGAAACCAACAGCAAAAACCCTAAACAAAAGACCAAAAAGCCCATAGAAAATAGCTGCAAAAAAATAGCCGTTGGAAGCCAACGGATACTTCGGTGGTCGACCGTGAGGCATATTCAAATCTAAGAAAACTTCCAGAGAAAGCTACGGTCGACCGTGGCGGTCGACCGTGACGGTCGATCGTCACGGTCGACCGTGAAAGTTTATGCTGGCCGTGACGGTCGATCGTCACGGTCGACCGTGAAAGTTTATGCTGGCTCCTGAGGGAAAAACATAGGCGTGGTCGACCGTGGCGGTCGATCGCGAACTGATACATGAAAATACAGGCTTGAAAACTGTTTTCTGATTTTGAAACCCTGTTTAAAAATATCAAATAAATTCCTAAAAATGTAAAACTTTGGGAAATGATTGTAGACATGATAATACACATGTTGCAAAAATGATGTATATATACTTAATAAAAGATGTAAACATATGAGTTTTGATATTTTAGCTTAACCATATTTTGAAATATTACAAAATGATTATATAGACTTAATAAAAGATGTATATGATTGTTATTAAGTCCATAAACTAAGAAAACAATATTTTCATAAAATTGCATATTTTGCAAATATTTCAAAAGTAAATATGATTTTATTGAACTAAATAAGTTTGATATTGACGAAATCATATATATGCATGTAAGTATAAAACAAAAATATGTTTTCTAATTATATTCAATTGTTTCATATTAAAACTTGAAAACTATCAAACCAAAACATATATGCATATATATAACTATATATATACAAAACCAAAATGTTTATGTGTGTATTTGATTGAGCTTTAAGTACCAACACACATAATATAAAACCTAAAACTAAATTTACCCAAGCTTGTGATCTTCAACGAAGCTCTATCTTGGTAATCTTGCGGATGAAGCTTGAACTTGGATCTTGAACTTGAATTGCATTGCTTCAACCACTATATCCGCCAACCTCCATTTGATATGATCGTTATGGCGCAATCCATCCAACCTCCAACATATTGGTTGTCTATAATAAATAAGAAAACACGAATACTAGACAAACAACATTAGTGGTAAATTGTTTGTTAAACATCATCAAAACAAAGAGGCCAACAATTTCCCCCTTTTTGATGATGACAAACAATTTATAAAAAAGATATATGCATGAAGGAAAATGAATATACAATATTATAATTATCATGCAAAACAAGGAAAGAATATACTCACAATATTTCTCCCCCTTTGACAACATCAAAAAGGGGAAAACCATATAGATGAAAGAAAGCAAAAGCTCCCCCTACCTATAAGCATGGGTGAGTATAACACATAGAAAGATATAGGGATTGCTCCCCCTATCCCCCTACCTATAAGCATGGGTGAGTATAACACATAGAAAGATATAGGGATTGCTCCCCCTATCAAAATTCCTCATGAATGTATGAAATGAATGCTAAGGCATACATATGTGAGAAAGCATAGATTAAAAACATGCTAAACATAACTCACATACAAAAAAGATAATGAGAACACATATAAATATGTTAATATGAAAGAAGTGTCTCATTACACAATTTTAAAAACATAGTGTATAAAAATAGATTTATGAAATCAAAAGATAGAACATGAGAATCATGCAAAAAGTTTTCAAATCAACCAAATGAAATCATAAATCAAAGTGTAAATCCAAAAATAATGTTTGATCAATAAAGAAAACTTTCTTTGTAGGACTTGATCAAACCACTCATAGAATACATTATAAAGCATATTTGATTTTTTTTGTGCTATATAATGAATTCAAAAGAATAAATCAAAACAAATTTTTCATAGTTCAAAAATAAGATTACAAAACATACACGAATTATGAACTATGGAAAAAAAATCATCTTTAAAAGTATAAAACCAAATCATCATTGATTTTCAAAAATCAAGAGAGACAACTATATCTTGCTCTTGAGCTAGTATCAACCCATATTTTTAGCACCCGGTAAATAAGATTTGGGAATAAACACCCAATAAACCCGGAGGGTCATATAAACACAAACCTCTCATAAAAAAGAACCAATAATCATGAAAACAAAAGAATTTGATCAATGAGAAAAAATTGTTTTCATGTTCAAAAGTTTAAAGTATAATTTTTTAAAACCAAGATAAAAGAAAATAAAAATACTAAAACTCTTGGTTTAAAATCAAATTTGTTTTGGTACCCAAGTATTCTTGGTACCAAAAGGTTTAGGGACATGACCCCTATCATTTAAGCTCAAAGCCTTAGGGTTATGAACCCGTTTGGGCACATGTGATGCACTAACACGGTCAAAGCAATAATCACTCAAATGACCCTTCCGATTGTAATTGGTGCAATGAAAGAGATCCATTTGTTTTTGTGGACCATTAGCTCGTGCACGGGAAATATTTGCAAACATAGATGATCTTTTAAGATTATTTTGCAAATGTGAAATATTATCAAAACAAAACTTTTCTAAGTGGCCATATCTACCACAAACATCACATTTAAAAACATGTGGTCTACTAAAAATATTTGGCAAATATTATTTTCTTTTTAAATCAAAATAATATTCAGCCAAATGACCAAAACGACCATAAAGATCACAATGATACACATTGGCATGCTTATGATGAACTTTATGAGAATGAGCATGTGAATGTGTATGTGTACATGATGATGAAGCTACATGAGATGCACAAGGAGCATTAGCATTGTTAGGCTTGTGTGCATCATAGCAAAAATTAGCTAAATGGCCTTTTCGACCGTAAATGGAATATTTATGAATTTTACTATACATGTGTGCATGATGTGTGATATGTTTAGGTGTAGTAGCATGAGACTTAGCACACATGTTCATAATCTTATCATGATTTACCATACATGTTTTCAAGGTTGAATCTAAACACGATATGCGATGTTTAACTTGACTCAACTCATCATTTTGCATACATGTATTAGAAATAGAAGTAGAGCATGGGTGGTTATTCTTAAAAGAAACAAATTTATTGCTAATGCATTCTACTTCTAATATGGCATTATCTTTAGCATGATATAAACTAGACATGGATAAGGTCAATTTTTCATTTTCCAAATTTAACACGTCATTGTTTTCTTTAAGCATAGTATTTTCTTTTGTAATGTCATCAAATTTGGATACTAGTATCTCATGATCGGATTTCAATTCTACATGCTTGCTTTTTAGATCTATAAAATTAGTTTGCAACTTGGTATAAGCATGTATTAATCTTTCATATGCACAAGCGAGTTCATCAATAGATAAATCATTATCCAAATCGGAATCGCTTACTACACAAGAGTTATCCTCTTGTGGCCGTGTGCATGATTCTCCACATGAACTTAAAAAAGAATCCTCCAAAGCTTGTCGGATTGCCTCCAAGTCCCCTTGATGTGCTTCAATAAATTTTCAAAGTTTGTAAGCACTATCAAAATGAACAAATTTGTTAGAAAAGGATTAGTCAAAAGCATTAAGCAAAAATTCTAACAAAAGCTTGTTCATTGTAAACATTTTATGATCATGTTTGCTCTACTTGGATTTCTCCGAAGTGGGCACAATATAAGCATAATCAATAACTTCCCATAAATTAAAATTTCTAAATTCAACAAATATTTTAAATTTAGAGCACCATTGAGCATAAGGGAAATTTTTATATTTTGGAGCAATATTTGGATCATAGCCTAAACGAAATACATTCATATTCATGATATATATGTGAATATATGCAAGCAGGACAAAAGCAATCATAACTAGATTAGCACAAAAAGATAACTTGGATCTTTAATTCAAGGTAATTAGACCTTAAATCAAAGAGCATCAAGCTCTGATACCAATTGTTAGACCTTAGAGGGGGGGGGGGGGGGGGGGGAGGGGTGATTAGAGTCTTATGCTAATCTAATCCGATTTTATGCCAATTAAAACTAATAACAAGTTATCCTAGCAAGTATGAAATATAACAAGATATATGAGCTAGGATAAGCAATATGAACAAAGAGATATATCCTAACAATGAGATATACTATGAGATATATGCAAGGATATACAAATTAACACAAGGGTGAAATAAATATAAACAAAACAAGAGTGATAGTGTGCAAATAAACAATGCAAACACACAATATGATCACGGAGTTCAGACCTTCCATCCTACGTTTCCGCTCCCTACCCCCGGGGAGAAATCTACTATCACAACCGGGTTTTCTACGCTTATCCGAGCAACGTTTACACCTGACACTCGGTTTTCTAGCTAACCGAAAACTTTACAACTACACACTTACAATCACACTCTACACCATCTAAGTGTTGGCCTAGTCCGTGTCCTCCTCCTCAAGTGCTCGGATGCGACCTCTCCCAAGGTTCGTCAACTGACGCCACTCCTCTTGGATTCGACCCCGTCTCTCACCAACCACTCCTCTCGGTGTACAAGTGTATTACAAAGTGTATCCTCACAATGAAGCTCACAAATACAAATAATTTGTTCTCTACACAATGTAGGCTCAATCTCTAAGTTACACTCCCCACAACCCAAATTATACTATGTATGAAATACAATAAGCTCAATGGTTGTGTCTGTAAATAATGAGATACAATAAAACAAACTAAACTCAAATAAATCTAGCTTATGGAAATTAGAATCAAAACAATAAATAGCTAGAATGAGTTTAGGAAAACTTCTCTATAGATCAAGAGTGAGAGAGAGATGAGTTGAATGCCCAAACTTCAATTGATGATCTCCTCAAGCTCTTGTGAAATTGTTTTCACAAAATCAAATTCTCAAATACTTAAAAGCTTTTTAAACAAACTTAAACCAACCATAAACCCTTGTTAAAACTTTCTTAAACGTGTTTAAAATACTCTCATAAGTGTTACTAGTAGAAGGGGTTTGAGGGGTTTATATAGGAAGTGAAACCAACAGCAAAAACCCCAAACAAAAGACCAAAAAGCCCATAGAAAACAACTACAGAAAATAGCCGTTGGAAGTCAACAGATACTTCACCGGTCGATCGTAAAATTCTCACGGTAGACTATGAGGCATATTCAAACCTGAGAAAAATTCCAGAGAAAGCTACGGTAGACCGTGGCGGTCGACCGTTAATACGAGTGTATCTTCTCTTCGGGAGCTTAGCGATCCTCATGGGAGCTTGAGGATAGATGATTCTCATGGTATCTTGAGAATAGAGTAGAGGAGTCGCGGACAAGGTCATTGGAGGCGGCAAAGTCGAAGGATTCGTCAAACTGCAGGAATTATAGTTTGGGCTCTGTCCGGTCGACCGCATGTGTCACTGCGGTCGACCGCGTAGTGCACAGACCCAGATCGTGTCTCTGGACTGAGAGCGGTCGACCGATGTAGGCGCTGCGGTCGACCGAAAACCCTGTAATCGATTTTTCCAGAAATCGATGTTCTGGCTGGTCGACCGACTTGGTCACTACGGTTGACCGCGTAGCGGTTATGGGCCTAGGCCTGTTTCCTGCACCGTTTAGGATTTCTATTTAGTATAAATAGAAACACGACTTTTTTAGGGTTTATGACTCAGATTGTAATCAGAAAAGAGATCAGGGAGGTTGTTCTTTGATCTAGAGAGATTGTGAGAGAGAGATTTTGTAAATCCAATTGATTCTCATAATCTAGAGAAGGTATTTTCCTTCGCCCTAATTATAACTCTTGTGTTCTTCAGTCGTTTTCTTCTCTACCCACTCTTGATAATTCCGTGATCAAGAGTGCTCGCACGGCGACTCGTATCAAGTTGGTATCAGAGAACCTAGATCCTGTGAAGGGGGAACCTGTGTATAGTCCTTACTCGCTCACAGTACAAGAAGCTTAGCAAGATCCTTATTTCCTTGGAGGGAGTCCAGAAATTAAGGAAGGAGAAGATAACTGAAGCAGATAATTCAGCAAGACTTGATATTATGGAGAAGCAGATTGAGATGATTGGGACGACTCTTACTCAACTCGTAGGTCTCATCAACGGAGGAGACAAAAAGGAGGAATCTTCTTCGAAGGGTAAGAAGAAACTCGTCGAATCCGACGAAGAGAGCGAGAAATCTGATTCAGAGGGGGAGACTGAGATTGTCAAGTGATAATCACATTTTATTGTAATTTTATACCCTCATTATCTATTTTATATGAATAAATATACCACTAATAATTGCTTTTATCTTTAATTGCAGGTTAACGAAGATTAAATCCCAAAAATCCCATCTCTTTTCTCAAGTGAAATATTTGATTTTAAAAAGCCCAAAAGCCCAAATGTCCCAAAACATCCATGGCAGCTCCTCCTATTTTTTTTTCTCAAAAATTTGAATTGGACATGGCTGCAAAAAGTTGGAATGGACCGGACTTGGATGCAAAGATTTGGTTTTAATGAACGGAGACCAGACTTGGTTGTAGAGAGTTGAATTTGAAAATCATTTGGGCCAGACTTGTTTTCTTTGCTGCAGATTTGGATGATTATCTCCATTGGGCCGAATTTGCTTACATTTTCATTTTCTCAAATGAATCTCCATTGGAACCGGTGGCTGCAGAATGGATTCAAGACTCAAGGACCGGACTTGGCTTGGATTTTCACAAGAAAATCATTGTGTGCTCTTCATGGACCGGCTGCAGCTTTAAATTTTCATCATATGGGCCTCCTATGTTGAGCTAGAGAAGAACAAAAAGCAAATTCCAACCCATTTCTTCACTAACAAATTCAAATGTGGAGATTGTTTTGCTTAGGGCTCAAGACAAATCCAATGGCTTATATTCATTGATGATTACTATAAATAGAGGTAGAGAGTGAGGGGTTAAGGGTGTGAAAAATTTTATAACTCCTTTTGGAGAGGAGGGTTACTCTTAATTGAGAAAGCCTTCCAAAAATTTTAACTTTAGTTGTAATTAATAATAATAATTTTTCTCCTCTTTAAATTTGTTCTTTCTTCTCTTTGTTGAATGATGAGGATGGAGATGAAGAGCAATGTGAAGGTTTGCATTTCTTTTCTTTTTTATTTCTTTTTAGTAATTTCTTTATTATTGCTTATTAGTTAGATTTAAATTCATGCTTGTAATGTAGATTTATTTTCTTGTCTTTTTTATTTCTTTTCGCACTTTAATTTGTAGAGTAGATTTATTTTTCTTGCATTTAATTTCTACAATTTATTTTGTAGTTTAGATTTTTATTTTCTTTGTAATTAGATTTATTTCTTATTCATAGTTTAGATTTTTCTTTTCTTTTTAATTTTGTAATTAGTCTTCTTTTTCTTGTTTTTATTTCTTAAGATGTGAATTTAATTCTTGTAGGAATCTTAGAATTGTATAAAACTAGTCTAATTTCCTTTATATTGTATGAATTATTCTCTTGCACTTAAAATGTTCATGTTTAGGATAATCAACTAGAGAACTAATCGGTAGAAGAAGAATTTAATAATCTATGCTTATCTTAAATGGTTTGATAGATTATGCTTATGAATTCTAGGATTATTATCATGTTGTTGTTCTTATCATGAATAGTAATTTTGACTTAGATGATAATTTGATAGGTTACACTTTTCTTAAATGGTTTGATAATCTATGCTTAATAATTTTAAGTTAAAATATGATAAAAAGAGAATATTTTATATTTTGTAATTGAAATTGGTTAGTGGATTATATTCTAGATTTCTTACCTCTTTTTAATCCTCCATCTTGACTTTCTTAAATTTTCTTTTCATTCTTGGTTTTATTTCTTGATTTTATTCATTCTTCTTTCTTGCCTTGTGATTTCATTTATTCTTTGATTCTTTCTTCTCTAAAATTCAATTTATTATCTTTTGCATATATTCACAAAAAAAAATCACTCATCACAATTCTCTCCATAATCACACTTATTCTTTATTTCTAATTGTCATGCATAAAACATAAGAACCAATTCTAATAATCTCTTAAAATCACCTTCCTCGTGGGATTGATATCTTTTTATACTATAACTTGATCAATTGTGCACTTGCAATTTTGGTACATAATTATGCCGCATCAAGTTTTTGGCGTCGTTGCCGGGGAAGGTGCTAAAATAAGATTTTATTATTTTGGTTCTTTAACTTGAGTGTTTTCTTGTGAAGGAACCACTTGGAGCTTGAAAATCTTGGATTGAAGATCAAGAATTTGGAAGAATTGCTTTCGGGTAAGTCCTCTTTCTAGTTTTTAATTCCACCCTCTTTAGCTAGTTTCACAATTAGAGACAATTAGGATTTTTTTAAAAAAAAAGATTTTATTTTTGTTAACCATAATAAAATTCATCTTTCACTTGGACATTAACTAACAAGATAATAAACTCAAACAATATTCCCCCTTCTCACATTTGATTGTTGTTGACCATAATTAAAAAATATAAAGATTTTCTTTTTATCATCCTTTTTAGTCGCTTTTAATTTCTAGGGTTGCATTTCATATAGTGTAGGAATTCACCAAAGTGATTGTAGCACTTGATTTGGCACACACTTAAAACATTCTTAAGGGCAAAAACCCAATCAAGATAAGGTAAGGGATTTCATCACCCTTTTCTTAGCCCACAAATCACTAATTCCTTACTTCACAAACCCAAGCCTTCTAAAACTCATTAGACGTTAGCCCCTAAGGATTCGAGCTCAATAAGGAACAAAAAATCCTTAAGTGAACCGGTTTAAGTTTTCTCAGATTAGTTGGTGTCTAAGGCAAGGTTTAGGGGTTACGTAAAGCGCTCCGCAAGGAAAGATGTACTTAATTGATCTTTGATTACCCTCTAAAAAAAAAAAAAAACTTGTTTTGGTGTATGCAAATTTGGGTTCGGGATAATTCTCATCGTTTAATCTGTGTTGAATCAATCCAAGAAATGGCAAATCAGCCCGTTCTTTAGGATATGTGTTACCCCACCAGAAATGCAATTCCATCTTGCATAAGGCTCCCCAAAGTAAATGGAGCAAATTTCGAGCTTAGACCGCATTTCATAAACATGCTTCCCAAATTCCTAGGTAATGAAACAGAAGATGCATATATTTTTATCTCGGAATTTGAGGAAGTGTGTATTATGATTAAAATGAGAGAATTAACCGAAGATGCAATTAAGCTCAGATTTATTCCATTTGCCATTAAGGACAAAACTAAAAAATGGCTGTACAGCTTACCGATAAATTCCATCTCAACTTGGGAGGAATTTGTCACCGTTTTTCTCAAAAACATTTTTCCTATTCATAAAATGGTAAAGCTTAGGAATGGTATTCAAAACTTTAAAATTGTCCCAGGGGAGCCATTCTGGAAATACTTTGACCGATTTAAAGATCTTTTAATCCAATGTCCTCATCATAGTCTAGAAAAATAGCGATTGTGCCAAGTCATATATGAAGGATTGGACTATTCTTCAAAAAACATCTTTAGAATCTATCCGAAAAAACAATGCACTGGGAACACTGTGATGACAGGGTTTTATATGTTCCCCAATCTAAGTCTAGTGGTCTTTCTCTGGAGTCAAACATTACGTCTGAAGCAAAGATGGCGACGATTCTGCGGAGGTTAGAAGCCTTAGAAGTTAAGGAACAAGCTCCAGCTCAAATCAATCATATTTCTGCCCCGGGATGTCATAACTGTCAGTCTTCTACCCATGTTTCAGTGGAATGTCCTCTCCTAGGAAACAACCATGCATTAGAATAGATGAACGCTGTATTCCAGCGCCCTAGAAATGATTCATTTTCTCTAACCTACAATCCAGGTTGGAGAAATCATCCCAATTTTGCTTGGAACCAAGGAAATTCTCATGGAAACCAAAACTTCATTCCCGCGTCGAACCAACAATTCCCTAGGGGAAACACTGTCCCGTTCAATGCACCAAATAATTTCCAACAAGCTAACCCAGTTTTTCCAAACCAACATCCTCATCCTCACTAGCCTACAAATCCTTCAAATTCTGATCATGATAAACGTTTAAGTGTCTTAGAAAAGGGTTTAGAAGCTATGATCAAAGCTTCTACACAAACTACCAACATGTTGACCCAATCATCCACCACTCTAAATTCATTCATGCAAACCACCGGCCAAGTGCTCAACTCGAACTTGGGCAACTAGCCACTGCCGTGAGTGAGAGAGAAAAAGAAAAATTCCCAAGTCAACCTGTTACAAACCGTAAAGACAATGGATCCAGTTCCAACAATCCAGCCCAATTGAATGCAATTCACACTTTGAGATCAGGGAAAAAAATAGACAATCAAGTTAGAATGCCACCGGATCAAACCCCTTCTCCCATTCAAAACACTCCTTCCGATGAAGCAATTCCTTCCGATGACCAAAATGCTGAACTTGAGATTGAGTCTGATCTAGATAGGTATAGGCCCGTTGCCCCCTTTCCAGATAGACTCAAACCTAGGAAAAACTCCCCGCAGGTTGAGAAAATTCTAGAAACGTTTAAACAGGTCAAGATCAACATCCCTCTCCTAGATGCAATCTAACAAATCCCCTCTTATGCAAAGTTCTTGAAGGACTTATGCACTAAGAAAAGAACCACCAATGTCCCCAAGAAAGTCTTTTTAGCTGCCAATCTTAGTAAAATTTTTTCGAAACCCATGCCATTGAAATACAAGGACCCTGGTTGTCCCACAATTCCATGCGTCATAGGTAACACTCACATTGATAAGGCACTTCTAGACTTGCAAGCGCACAACTATCAAATTATAGTATAAAAAATATCAAATCCCATGAGAAAGGTGTTGTAAGAATTAATCAAAAGTGATTCTTAAGATATGTGTGTGAAAATTATGAGTGTAACATGTAATTTGTGGGGAGATAAAGAGAGTGGTTGTGATTATATGCAAATGAAAACAAAACGAGATTGAGAAGGGAGAAGGAAAGATGAAGAAAAGGAAATAAAACCAAGAAGCAAATAAAGAAAAATAAAAAACAAAGAGGAAATTCAAGAAAGTAAAGATTGAGGATTCAATTAGAGATGTGAGTAATTTAGAATTGAATCTACTAGCCAATTTTACTTATAAATTCATAAACTATTCTCTTTTTATCACATTTCAAAAAGGAAATTCGAGAAATTAAAGTTGAAGGATTCAATTACAGATACGAGAAATCTAGAATTGAATCCACTAGCCAATTTTACTGCTAAGATATCAGAGTAGTAGCCAGGGAACATAAAGACAAAAATGAATTGTACCTTTTTAGTTTTTCTCACAAAACTAATTGTACCTTTTTAGTTTTTCTCACTTATAAATTTATAAACTATTCTCTTTTTATCATATTTTACTTTAGATTTATTAAGTATAGACTATCCTACCACTTAAGGCAAGCATAACCTATCCTATTATCATCCAGGTAAAATTAGTACTCATGAAAAGTATAACAACTAGATAGTAATTCTAGAATTCATTAGCATAACATATCTCACCACTTAAGGCAAGCATAGATTATCTAATTCTTCTTCTACTAATTAGTTTTCTAGTTGAGTATCCTAAACATGATCATTTTAAGCACAAGATAATAATCCACAAATTATGAAAGAGATCAAGCTAGTTTCATACAATTCTAAAATTCCTACAATGATTTAGTTTCACTTCTTAGAAAATAAAAGCAAAATAAAATTTAAAGAGTATGAAGGAAGGAAAATAAACTAATTATAAAAAGGAAAAAATAAGAACAAAAAAAGTAAAGATCTATACTATGAACAAAAAGAAAAGAATAATAAATGAAATCTAAACTATGTAAAAATATAAATCTATACTACAAAATAAATGGAAGAAAATAAAGACATTGAAAGTAAATCTACTCTAAAATGCATCAAAATAAATCTAATTCAAGAGGATTCTAGCCCCTTGAATATCTAAAGCAAGAAAAGAAAATATTATAAGAAAATAAAAAAGATAAAATAAAAAAAATTTACATTCCAAGAGGGTTCTAGCCTCTTGATGAAGGCAAATCTTCATCTTGATCTCCATCTTCATCGCATCTTCATCTTCATCATTAAACAAAGAGAAGAAAAGAAAAATATGAAGAGGTAATTTTTTTTTTAATTGCAAGAAAAGTTATAAGTTTAAAAGGTCTTCTCAATTAAGAGTAACCCTCCTCTCTAAATAGAGTTTTTACAAAAGTTTTCACACCCTAACCCCTCACTCTACCCCTATTTATAGCCTACAGCGATGAATAAGGACCCTTGGATGAAACTTGGAGATCAAGAATTAAAATCTAACCACAAATCTATTTCTGCCGACTACCAATCGATTGACCAATCAGTTGGCCGAACGATTGGTTCTCGGCGGATTGGTTTTTTTGTTGATTTCTTGACCTAATTATTTCAGGGATCCTTGAGCTTTCTTAGGCCTTCTTTTGTCCTCATATTTGGGCTTCAATAAATGGTAGAAAATTAGGAAGTTAGAGTCTTTTTAGCTTTTGTTCTTAATTCTTCATTAACCTGCACATTAAGATAAAGTATATTACTAGTGGTATATTTATTGATAAAAATAGATAATGTGAGCATAAAAATATTATTAAAATGTGATTATCAAATACCCTTACACCTAAACTTTTGCTAGTCCTCGGGGAAAGAGAGAAGTTAAAAGAAGGGAAAAAAAATCCTAACTCGCTTTCGCAGAAATTGCGGTTGTATTTAGCGCAAGCAACAAGCCTTTAAACCCCAAGGTTATCCTAGAGGATGAGTTGTAGTCTCGTGAGGGTTTACAGTAAATATACCCACAAAAAATGGTCACCTTGCCAATTTAAAAGAAGTCTATGAATAATTAATTCACTTGATATACTTAAACATTCTAATTAAGGCTAGTTATTACTTAAGAAAACGTTTTTATGTATAACTCCAATGTAAATCTCCTGGAAAAATATTTTTATTACAGTTATACAAAACCAAGCCTAACTTAGAAATTTAAAAGTTTTGAAAACAATATGCTAACTCTTTGTTATAAACAATTTTCAAGCCTCTTAATCAAAATTATTTTTCAAGAACATATATACAAATATAACTATATATATAAAAATATTGTTAGTATGTTTTTTACTCTTTATCCCTTGATGATTTTGTTCTACTTCATTAGGCTTTTTAAGTGATCATTTAATGAGTTTTGGCCTAGTGAATCCCAACCCAATTGGGCTTTGGTTATTAAGCATGGGAATATTCCTTAGGCTTAATTACTCTGTCAGCGTAGGCTTATGAGATAGAACCGCCTTGAGTTTCAAGAGAGTTTTTATTGGTGCCCATTTTTCACACTCTTCTGGTGTATATGTACATATATCCTGAAAAATATTTAGATCAACACAACTTGAAAAATTATTTTCAAGTCTGAGCTAAGCATGCAAAAATTTTATTATTTTAATTAAAAGTCTGAGTTAAGGCTTAAGTAAAGTATACTACTATGAAAATTATTTCTTAAGAAATTTATTTAGAGTTATCATAAAAAGTGAACTTGAGTACAAAACTAACTAACGATTAGAAATTTTAAATTTTATCAAATAGATCAATTATTAATCAACTTTATTAAGTTGGCAAGTGACCTATTTTTATGAAAAAAGAAAAAAATAATAAAAAATTGTAAGTTAAAGAGGAAAAATGTCAAAGACAAATATGAAAATTGACTAGTCCCTACCCCCACACCTAAATTTTTGCATTGTCCTCAATGCAATCTCTATGATGCACAAAGTAAAGCAGATCAGAAATGAAGCACTTATATTTATTCGGTTAACCTAGAACAATGATGAAATGATAAAATTTGCAACTACCTTTGATATGAGGAGGATGAAGTCAAAAATTTATTCTTCTTTTTTTTCTTTTCTTTAATTTTCAAATTTTTTTCATACCTTTTTTCACATATTTTTTTCTGTTTTTTTTATTTTGTTTAATTCTATTTTTCAAAAGAATAAGAAACTCTCAAATGAGAGAATAATAAATTCTTTTTATTATTTGTACTATTACGAGACAAAAAGTGATGATGTAGTATAAAAATTGAACATGAAAAGTTTGTATTCTACATCAAATGCTACCTTACTGTTGAAAATTCTACCCTGGATTTTAAAGAAGTCTAAGATGATGAACTCAAAAAAGTGCTTAAATTATGTGTATTTCAAAGGTTTTAATAAATTATGCAGCAATTGAGGGTAGGTATCAATGATGTCATGCATTTTGAATTTCTAATTGAACTTAGGTTCTTTATTTATGAAAGTTTGTCGTGTCACAACCGATTCTTCTTTAAAAATTTTCTTAATGTAGGCGTATAAAATTGCTTATAGGTCCCTTAGCACAGCTCGGCACGAACCGACGAACCAACGAGGCGACGAGGTTAACGAATCGCACACAAGCAACGGAATACATCCATTCGCGTGTGGAATCAAGCCAAGGGTTCGAAGAGTCAATGAGTCATCCAACCAAGGGCAGACTCGGACGAATCACGATCGAATCAAGATCAGTTTCGGACTCAAACTCAGAAGTGGATTTACTGCCAAATCAGGAATCGGATTTACTGCCAAATCAGATCAACAAATCAGAGTCTAAGTCAACCGAATCACGGACTCAACCGAAAACACAAAACAACGAAACCCAAAGCCTAAGGAGGGCTCGGCCAAGGCGGAGCCACCTATGGGTGGCTCGGCCCAGTGCCGGCCACCTATCGGTGGCCGGCCCAGTTCTGTGCATGGGCACAGTGAAGAGAGGCTATAAATAGGGGGCTTGGTTCATTTGTTCAAAGGTTGGAACTTTGAGAGCCGAAACTCTGCTGAATTGAGAATCGAGCTTGGAGTTTTGAAGACTTGAGGACTTGAATATTCAGATCTGGTTCCCGGCGAGCGTCCACGTCACAAAAGGCAGGAGTTCGAGAGAGAGAGAGAGATCAGATCTGAGATCTACACGAGATCATACTCCGGATCAAAGCTTGGCCTTTGATCCCGAGAACTAAGGGCGATTATTTCCTTGGTGAATTAATCCCCCCCGGCTATAATTTCCTTCGCGAAATAATACCCATCAAATCGTGTAGATCCGACCGGATCTAGATCGCGCGGTGGTCCACGGATTAACCCCGGCGTCGGCAAAGAACCCACACAAGCGAGCAATCGCAAAACAGGAGCTCGCGATTCGTTCGAAAGGAAAATTGTAATCTTTTTCTTTTTTCTTTGATTTCGTTGTAACCGGATCTAAAAAAGACTGGATCTTTTGTAACCAAAAAGCAATTACTTGAGATAACAATGAATTCAATGAAGAAAACAATTTTCACCGCGAACAATCTGGCGACCACAGTGGGAGCCACCGATCTCGCTGCCGAGATCGTCACGTCGCAGCCGCGGATCTCAATCCCGGTCGAGGAGGAGGTCGAGTATGAATTCGACCAGGCCAAGTTCGAGGAGTACCTTTCATCCTCGTTCGGATCTACCTCCCCCCGCAAGTCCAAGAAGTTCTCCTACAGGAGAAAAGCTCGTTGGTTTGAAGAAATTCAAAACGCCAACGAAGCTCTCACCCCAGCTGACGCCAAAGTTGCGTCAGGTGAAGTTCCACCGACCTCCAGCGAGGTCAAACCTGTTCTTGTCAACGCTTCTACTGTTGAGGGCGTTGTGACTCTCTCGAAGAGAGTGTTCGCGGGAAAATTCGTTGCTTTCTTCATTAATGATTCCATTGTACACTCTTGTAATAGTCTATCGATTACAAAGATCCGGTCGTTTTATAAGATCCGGTTACAACGAAAATCAAATAAAAATAAACAAAGATTACAACTTTTCTCCTTTTGTGTCGAACGAATCGCGAGCTCCTGTTTTGCGGTCGCTCGCTTTTGTGGGTTCTTTGCCTGCGCCGGGGTTGTTTGCCGTGGACCACCGCGAGATCTAGATCCGGTCGGATCTACGCAGTACAACGGGTATTATTTCACCAAGGAAATAATAGCCGGGGAGGATTGTTTCACCAAGGAAACAATCGTCCAAGTCTCGGGATCTAAGACCAAGCCTAGATCCGGAGTTCGTACGCGTAGATCTGAGATCTGATCCTCTCGAACACCTGCCTTATTTGACGTTGATGATCGCCGAGCACCAGATCTGAAGGAGTGAATGGCTGCGTAGATCTGAGATATGATCCTCTCGAACACCTGCCTTATTTGGCGTTGATGATCGCCGAGCACCAGATCTGAAGGAGTGAGTCCCCGAAGTCCCAAAGTTTCAATCTTTTTTAAGTTCCGAGTCTCCAATCCAGCAGGGCTTCGCCTCTCTCCAAAATTTCCAACCCCCTCAAATGAACAAGGGGGTGGCCTATTTATAGGCTACCCTCACTGTGCCTTGGGCACAGTGTGGCCGGCCACAGGTGGCTCGGCGGCCACCGAGCCACCTATTGGTGG
>NC_033795.1:57896476-57896803 GCF_001876935.1 Asparagus officinalis
GCTAAGGGACCTATAAGCAATTTTATATGCCTACAGATACCCCCTCCAAAGTATTTCAGTCTCGTTCTTTTATAGAAGAGTCTGGAATACTTTGGATATGCATGTCCCAACCTTCAGTCGGTGTAATGGGACCTTGGAATGACTTGTGTTCTTGATTCCTTCAATCCTTCAGGCTATTCGGTGCTTTGTCGAATGTCTGTAAGGGTTCCGGTGCTGCATTTATTGTCTGACCGTTGTCGGAATTTTGAACTTTGAAGTCATTCCTAATTTTTGATCTTCAGCTCGTAGAATTGACCATCGATTGCTGGCGTCGAGTTTTTATGTGCA
>NC_033795.1:57913571-57914280 GCF_001876935.1 Asparagus officinalis
AAGTGGCCAAGATGCTCGAAGAAGCCATGGCTAAACAACAAGAGAGCTTTAGGTTCGAAGTGCAGATGGCCATGCAGAACATGAGAGAAATGTATGACCAACAAATCCAAGCATTGATGAACCAGCAAGGCGAGCCAAGTCGTCGTAACCCGGTGAATTTGGAAGACGAGGATACGAATGAAGCTCGTAATACCAATAATCCTCCCGTCAATGCAGGGGGTGGTAATGAGAATGCTGGTGAAAACACAGATGAAAATCTGAAATTTAAAAATCTCGAGAGCAAAATCAATACATTGATTTCCGCTCAAGAGATGAAAAAGACGGGCATTCCTTGTCCATACCCAAGAGAGTGGGAATCAATCCCATATCCGGCGAAGTTCAACCTAATTAACTTCACGCCGTTTAATGGGATGGGTTCACCCACTCAGCATTTGATTTACTTCAAATCACACCTGGGGGTTATCTCTGGTAATGAGCCTCTGATGGTACGGTCCTTCGTTGGCACTCTTTGTGGAGCCGCCTTCGATTGGTATCGTCGCCTCAAGCCAGGAAGCATGAATAGCTGGGACGATATGGAGACTAAATTCCTCGCTAACTTCTTTGACGACGACATCGAGATATCCATCGGGTCGTTGCTTGACGAGAAACAGAAAGACGGGGCATTGGTTGACACCTTCGTCAAAAGGTTCCGGAACAAGGCGATGAACTG
>NC_033795.1:57914302-57916019 GCF_001876935.1 Asparagus officinalis
TGTCGGGACCCGATCACCGAGGAATTCATTCTCCAGACTTGCCACAACAACCTCGCGTTGGACGTGTTGGAAGCAATGGGGACAGCACCGTCCAAGACATGGAAGGACTTGAAGGTCCGAGGAGAGCAAGCCGAGCGATTCCTAAGAAGGAAGAAGGCGGAGAGAGGCCAACAGGCGACGAATGCTCCAAAGCAGAATTTCGTCCCACGGGGGAAAGGTAAGGCACATGCTAATGCAGTTGATGCTAATCAAACCTTTCAATTGCAACCTCAGCAACAGCAGCAGCAGCAACAAGCACCACAACAAGCTCGGGGGCAATGGCAACAACGGCCTCAGAAGCAGAAATCTGCGGAGCCGAGGTTTCCTAAAGTGTACTCCTTCAAGGATGACGAAGTTCCCGGCATCTTTAAGTACCTGTTGGAGAATAACAAAATCCAGCTGCCGGCGATTGTGGATCAAGAAGGGTTTAGCAAAGTGACGGATCCGAAGTATTGCGCATACCATAGAGCGGTCCATCACCCTATCAAGTCGTGCTACCACCTCAAGGATAAGATCCAGGCGCTAATTGATGTAGGCGTCATAACCCCGAAGCCGTCCAAGAATGTTGGAGCAAACGCGGTTTCAATCAGCTTTGGATCAGTGCCCATGGCGTGGTTTGAACCAAAACGCATCACCAAAGTGGGAATGAAAACAGTAAACGACGACCCGCATGGACATCGCCAAAAAGGACTTGTGCCACATACAGCTCCAAACGGCGAAATCCTCTGGGTTCACCCCGACCTGATTGAAGATGAACAATGGGCCGGGTCGTCATCCAAGAAGAAGTCCAAAGGGAAAGGAAAGTCTTGCTAAATCCTCTGGGTTCACCCCGATCTGATTGAAGATGAACAATGGGCCGGGTCGTCATCCAAGAAGAAGTCCAAAGGGAAAGGAAAGTCTTGCTGCGGAGTCTCTGCTATCCCAGGAGAAGATGACGAAAGAATCATAGCTTTCCCGCTCTCTGAAGAAGAACAAGAAGTTTTTGCGACTCGAAGCGGAAATGAGTATCACTACAACTATCCACCACCTAGTGAGCAGGGGGTGAATAAACGGGGACCAGCCAAAACTCTCACGGAGATGGGGGTGATTACAAGTCCTACACCGGGCGAAGAGGCTCGACGACAGTCGGTGAATAAACCGAAAGAGAAGAATCCCCAGGAGGTTCAGAATCCGAAGCAGTCTCGTTTCAGTCGCCCGATTGGAAAAGACAAACCGGAAAGCTCGAAGACTCCACAGGTCTTCGATATAATGGCTCAACTAGCCAATATTCCAGCACGGATAACGATGTATGAGTTGCTGCGGTTGTCCAAGGAACTTCTGACTCAAATCAAGCCGGTGCCTGAACAGCCAGAACCGCTGAGTCAACAGTGCAACATAGCGACTAAGAACCTTCCCTGCATTACTTTCACCAAAGAGGATATGCAGACGAAGAATTCGAACCACGATCGACCGCTATACTTCATCGGGTACATCGGCTCCAGCAAAGTCAACCGAATCCAAGTGGATCCGGGTTCTGCTGTGAGTATTATGCCGCTTCGCTTGATGCATTTCCTCGGTATTCCAGTCAGCAAGTTGGCATCCACAGGCACGGTCATTTACGGATTTAACTCCAGCGGGTCAAGACCTTTAGGTAAAATCCGGATAAGGTGTCAAATGGGAGATTTGAAGACAGAAGTCA
>NC_033795.1:57917019-57954503 GCF_001876935.1 Asparagus officinalis
TTTTCTCTAATCTTTTCAAAACCCTAACTTATCATGCCTCCCAAGCCACCCAAAAAGAGGTCTAAACCCGAATCTAGTTCCTCCTCTGTAAAAGCCTCACATTATGAGGATTATCTGTTGTTTAAACCTCTTGTTAGAAAATATAGGGAACTTTGTAAACTAAAAATTCTCCCAACTAGGTATATCAAGTATCCTGAACTGGTCATCTATAACACTCAGTCTATTCTTCATAATGTTGGGTTGGATAAATTGCTTGATGAAAGTCATAAAGTTCCTTATTATCCATTTCTTGTTTATCTGTTTTATGCGAACCTGTCCACAACATCTTCTGCTGATGGTAGTTTAACCATTACATCATCAGTGAAAAATGTTGAAATTACCTTCTCTGCCAACGAACTTGCGGGGATTCTTAATATCCCAACAAGTGACGTTCATCTCATGTCTGTTGATGTTGGTAATCCAGATGTTAACCCACTCATGTTTAAGCCCGGATGCTCATATCCTATGAACAACAATTCACTTAATCCTATTGCTAGACTCATTGCCCGAATTGTTGCTCATAATTTGATTCCCAAGACTGGGAGTTTTGATCACTTCGCCTCTGACAAGATTAATGCTGTTTATGCCATCTTTGCTGAAATCAAAGTTGATTGGGCTACCATCTTTATAAATAACATGGCATCAAAACATACCAAGTTTCTACCGTTTGGTTCCTTTTTCACTCTCATCTTTCAACATTTCAATGTTGACCTCACTAATGAACCTAAGGTTGAATCCACAAGAGATTTCTTTGATAAAGTTTCCCTTTCCAGAATGCATATATCTCTTGACTCCACACCATCTTCTCACTCCCGTTCTAGAGCCTCGACCTCTTCCACTTCTTCCACTTCTGAGATTTGTGACCGTCTTGATCGTCTTGAGACTCGTGTCACATCTATTCAGAAGGACGTTAGGACTATTCTTTCATACCAGCGTCAGTCTCTCGGGATCCCTTCTAATTCTGAGTCTGATTCTGGTGAGGATTCTGCTGATGACTCAGATGGTGATGGTGGTGGTGATGATGGTGGAGGTGGTGATGATGGTGGAGATGGTGATGATGTTGGAGGAGGTGATGACTGATTGAGTCTCTTCCTGTGATGTTTTTATGCTTTCTTCTGGGTTGTAAAAACTTGATAACTCTGTTTTTATTTGAGTGTATAACTCTATGATGCTTTGGTGCTTTGTGGAACAACTATGTATGGTTTTGTGTGACGTTTTATGTATGACTTGCTATCTCGTGAACAAACCTATATTTTTCTGCATAAATATGTTGCTTTTAATGTCTATATGATGTTATTTGTGAATCATCATGTTCAGTTTAATTCTTTTATGAATCACTGCATTGTAGAAACAACACTCATGTTTTGGTATGCAGCAAATAGTTGCTTATCATAAGTTGCCTATGTTTAAGTTTTGTTTCTTATGTATCAATTTATGCATAAGTTTGATGGATAGTTGTCAGTTTAGCTCCTGTATATATGCTCTATTGATGTCATCCAGTCTATTTGACAGGGGGAGTTTTTGACATAAATTTCTTTACTTCTATTATCTATGCTTATATGCAGGGGGAGCATTGCTCCTATTTTTTTCTTATGCATAAGTTTGATGGATAGTTGTCAGTTTAGCTCCTGTATATATGCTCTATTGATGTCATCCAGTCTATTTGACAGGGGGAGTTTTTGACATAAATTTCTTTACTTCTATTATCTATGCTTATATGCAGGGGGAGCATTGCTCCTCTCTTTCATTTTTTCCTCTTTTTGATGTTGTCAAAGGGGGAGAAAACTACCACATATATAGCTTACAAATTAATTCTGTTATATATGATCATGTGTGTTTTATACATAAGTGTTTTATACATATGGTCATGTATGATTGATTCCTGTTTTGACTTATATGTGGATTATCAGTATACACCTTACATTCATGTATAAATTGTTTGCCATCATCAAAAAGGGGGAGATTGTTGACCCTATAGTTTTGATGATGATTTGACAAACAATTTATTACTAATAAGTTTTTCTAGTGTTTTGTGTTTATGTTCTCTTTTCAGGTATTTCAACACGCGTCATTAAAGCGTTAAAGATTCAAGTTCATCTGCGTGAATTTACCTGGGTATTTGTTTAGTTTTCTTATATATATTGTATGATGATATCTAAGCTCAATATATATACACTTAACACGATTTTTGACGTTTTTCTATCATATAGATGATTTTTCATTAAACGTTGTTAAAATATCTTTATCTCTTGTTTACAGCTCTCTCATACTTTATTATATACATATAATATATGCACAATATATATATGAATATTTACAAGTCCTATATCAACTTTCACTTTCATAAAAATACAGGTTTTCTAATCATTTTTCAAAAACAGGTAGTTTTCACAAACGAAATTCGTTTTTCCAAAAATTCCTTTTCAAACATGTTCATTTCATCATTTCCAAAACTTCCCCCAAAGTTTCACTATTTTTGGATATGAATTGATATTTTTAACGAATTCTCAAAACTGACCCAAAACCTGTCATTTTTCCCATATCAGATTTCGGTCGACCGATACGGTCGACAGACGGTAGTCTGGTTTCTGAGAATATTTTCAAGAGTTTTTCGGTCGACCGGAATTTCTGTCGGCCGATCGAAATTTCCATTCGGTCGACCAAAATTTGCGTCGGTCGACCGCCAGCTTCAAAACATGTTTTCTCAGGGTTTTTGAACTAATCGGTCGACCGTACCGGTCGACCGACGAGCTGACAAACTGAGCCTAACGGCTAGTTTTTCAAATGGGCTTTTTGGTCTTTTTCTTATTTCTAACTGTTGTATTAGGGTGCTATATATACCCCATTGCTGCTCTTCTTCTCTATCAATCAAGAAATCCAAGTTTACTGTTTAGCAAAATATTAATCACGTTTAAGAGCTGTTTAAGAAGTGTTTCGTTAATCTATTTTCAAGAGAAAGTTTTCTACAACAAGAAGTGGTCTTCAAATCCCATTGGGATCATCCTCTACTGTTCTTCTTGCTTGAGAAGTTTTCTAAACTCTTATATAGCTTGTTATTTCATTTTCATTTCATTTAGCTATATTTATTGAGTTTCATTCACTGTTATCACACACACTTATTGAGCTTAATATTTCCATATTATATATTGTGGGTTGTGAGGGGTGATTTAGTGAGTGTGAGCTTCATTGTGTTCTCACTTGTTAATTGAGAACAAATCATTGTATTTAACTTTTATTTGTGAGAATCACTTGTAATACACTTGTACACCGAGAGAAGTGTGAAGAGAGAGAGACGGGGTCAAATCCAATAGGAGTGGCGTCGATTGACGAACCTAGGGAGAGGTTGTAATCGAGCACTTGAGGAGGAGGACACGGGCTAGATTCCTACACTTAGTGTGTAAAGTGTGATTGTTGAGTGATTGTGTAGTGGAGAGTTTTTCGGTGAACTTGTAAACCGAGTGTGTAGAAGTTCCGGCTTCCAAACCGGATTGTGATAGTGGATATCTCCTCGAGGTGAGGAGCGGGGACGTAGGTCGTGGGGACCGAACCTCGTAAACATATCGTGTGTTTGTGTTTTGCTTGTCTCATATTTTATTTGTGCATATTCTTATATTCATATCTTGCAAGAGTTGGCATCTGATCGTCGTCTTCCATTGTGGATGGATCAGCTGTAGCCATGTTTGCCATTAGGGCTTTAAAAGCTTCTCCCCAACTTGTATCGGAACCCTCAGCCGAAGAATCAGAAGAGTATCCTCTCTTAGTTCTGTTAGCAATTTGATCGATAATTTGCCAACCACATTCATCCTCAGACGAGGAAACATAACCTTAGCCTCTCCCGTATTTATAATAATCGTCGGTTTGCCAACCAGGTTTGTCATCATCTTCATCTTCGCTTAAGAAATGGTGTGGTAATGGGGAGCTTTTTCCTTTACTGTAAATCACTTCTTTAGCGCCTCTTATTTTGTTCGGGATGACCATGGTTGTTCCGAAAGAATGCTGGAGGCGTTCCTTTGTTACATAGGACGATCGGATCGGCATATACAACTCAGGATTATCATACAGCTCTTTTATCACATCATCAAGAGACAAGGAGTACTCTAAATCATCTTTTATTTCAATATCGGCAAGTTGCCAGTTACAACCTCCATCTGACGATTGTTCATCGTCAAAATTGATTACAAAGGGCACAATGTCATTTAAGACAAAACCACCATCATAATCAAATCCGGCTTCAGAATCAGCTTCTTCTCCGCTGTCTGTGCCCTGGGCCGATGATTCAGTATCGGATTCGTTACCATAAAGGAGAGAATCGGTGAAATAATTCTCATACCCTTTGAATGGTTGCTTATCCGCGACCACCGTCCTAACCTCATTGTCAGTGTCGACATACTTCAAGCACTGATGGAGAGTAGAGGGAATTATGACATTACTATGGATCCAAGGTCGACCCAATAGTAAGTTGTACGAAGTCTCGGCATCAATCACATAGCATGTGACTTCTGTCTTCAAATCCCCCATTTGACACTTTACCCGAATCTTACCCAAGGGTCTTGACCCACTAGTATTGAACCCGTAGATAACAGTGCCCGTGGACGCCAACTTGCTAACTGGAATACCAAGGAAGTGCATCAAACGAAGCGGCATAATACTCACAGCAGAACCCGGATCCACTTGGATTCGGTTGACTTTGCTGGAGCCGATGTACCCGATGAAGTATAGCGGTCGATCGTGGTTCGAATTCTTTGTTTGCATGTCCTCTTTGGTGAAGGTAATGCAAGGAAGGTTTTTGGTCGCTATGTTGCACTGCTGATTCAGTGGTTCTTGCTGTTCAGGCACCGGCTTGATTTGAGTCAGAAACACCTCTGAATTGGCCAAAGCTTCTTACAAGGCCTCCCTGGTTTCCTTGGACAACCGCAGCAGCTCATACAGCGTTATCCGTGCTGGAATATTAGCTAGTTGAGCCATTATATCGAAGACTTGAGGAGTCTTCGAGCTTTCCGGTTTGTCTTTTCCAATCGGGCGACTGAAACGAGACTGCTTCGGATTCTGCACCTCTTGGGGATTCTTCTCTTTCGGTTTATTCACCGGCTGGTGTCGAGCTTCTTTGCCCGGTGTAGGACTCGTAATCACCCCCATCTACGTAAGAGTTTTGGCTGGTCCCCGTTTATTCACCCCCTGCTCACTAGGTGGTGGATAGTTGTAGTGATATTCATTTCCGCTTCGGGTCACAAAAACTTCTTGTTCTTCTTCAGAGAGCGGGAAAGCTATGATTCTTTCGTCATCTTCTCCTGGGATAGCAGAGACTCCGCAGCAAGACTTTCCTTTCCCTTTGGACTTCTTCTTGGATGACGACCCGGCCCATTGTTCATCTTCAATCAGGTCGGGGTGAACCCAGAGGATTTCGCCGTTTGGAGCTGTATGTGGCACAAGTCCTTTTTGGCGCTGTCCATGCGGGTCATCGTTTACTGTCTTCATTCCCACTTTGGTGATGCGTTTTGGTTCAAACCACGCTGTGGGCACTGATCCAAAGCTGATTGAAACCGGACGGCTTCGGGGTTATGACACCTACATCAATTAGCGCCTGGATCTTGTCCTTGAGGTGGTAGCACGACTTGGTTGGGTGATGGACCGCTCTATGGTATGCGCAATACTTCGGATCCGTCACCTTGTTTGCTCCTTCTTGATCCACGATCGCCGGCAGCTGGATCTTGTTGTTCTCCAGTAGGTATTTGAATATGCCGGGAACTTCGTCATCCTTGAAGGAGTACACTTTAGGAAACCTCGGCTCCGTAGATTTCAGCTTCTGAGGCCGTTGTTGCCATTGCCCTCGAGATTGTTGTGGTGCTTGTTGCTGTGGCTATTGCTGAGGTTGCAATTAGAAAGTTTGATTAGCATCAACTGCATTAGCATGTGCCTTACCCTTCCCCCGTGGGACGAAATTCTGCTTTGGGGCATCCGTCGCCTGTTGGCCTCTTTCTGCCTTCTTCCTCTTGAGGAACCGCTCGGCTTGCTCTCCTCGGACTTTCAGATCCTTCCATGTCTTGGACGGTGCTGTCCCCATTGCTTCTAACACGTCCAGCGCGAGATTGTTGTGGCAAGTCTGGAGGATGAATTCCTCAGTGATTGGGTCCCTGCAGTTCATCGCCTTGTTCCGGAACCTT
Organism: Asparagus officinalis; assembly: GCF_001876935.1. Classification (NCBI taxonomy): domain Eukaryota; kingdom Viridiplantae; phylum Streptophyta; class Magnoliopsida; order Asparagales; family Asparagaceae; genus Asparagus; species Asparagus officinalis. The sequence continues at coordinate 57,923,220 of NC_033795.1, forward strand.
TTGACGAAGGTGTCGACTTACTCTCCGTCCTTCTACTTCTCATCGAGCAACGAGCCGATAGATACCTCGGTGTCGTCGTCGAAGAAATTGGCAAGGAACTTGGTCTCCATGTCGTCCCAGCTATTTACACTGCCTGGCTTGAGGTGGTGATACCAATCGAAGGCGGCTCCGCGAAGAGTGCCGACGAATGACCGCACCATCAGAGGCTCATTACTAGAGATAACTCCCAAGTGCGATTTGAAGTAAATCAAATGCTGGGTAGGTGAACCCATTCCATTAAACGGCATGAAGTTAATTAGATTAAACTTCGCCGGATATGGGATCGATTCCCATTCTCTTGGGTATGGGCAAGGAATGCCTGTTTTCTTCGTCTCTTGAGCGGAAATCAATGTATTGATTTTGCTCTCGAGATTTTTGATCTTCAAATTTTCACCGGTGTTTTCTCCAGCATTCTCATTACCACCCCCTGCATTGACGGGAGGATCATTGATATTATGAGCATTCGTATTATCATCTTCCAGATTAACCGGGTTACGACGGTTCGGCTCGCCTTGCTGGTTCGCCAATGCTTGGATTTGTTGGTCATGCATTTCTCTCATGTTCTGCATGGCCATCTGCATCTCGAACCTGAAGGTTTCCTGTTGCTTAGCTAAGGCGTCTTCAAGCATCTTGGCAATTTGTTCCGTACTTATCATAAGTGCCTCGCGGGGTTGTCCCTCGCTGGATACCGTATTATCTGATGCAACCGCGGAGCCGGCATCAGATTCTTCATCTTCTGAAGGGCGTCTTGTCCGAACCCTACCATAGGTTGCTCGCTCGATGGTTCCGGACTGCAGACGGGTTCTAGGCCGGGAGGCTCTCAGAATCGACTCGAAATCATCCCGTGCCGATGTCCCCTTGCTCGTCATGTTGGTGGTGACCCTCGGAAATTCTCCGTCTTCAATCATCCTTCTTCTTCGTTGGAAGCACCTAGGCCTTGGTTTTGGCTTCTCTGCACTGAGTCTTTCAAAAACTAAAACTCTTTCGGGGACCGCCTTAATGCAATTGCATTCCGACAATACCGCCCGAATGAGTTTGGAACAGGGACATTGAATTTCCCGTTCTCGGGGACTCCTCTTCCTGGTCCTATTCGTACCCCCAGCACGATAGTACAACTCGTCATTTTGACAGTCAGAGTAACCTATCGTGTGCGGGCACGCCTTCTCAGGTACAACACAATCATTATCAGATGATAATGTTTCCATCTGAGGTTGACTTGCCTTCTTTGGGCTTTCAAAGGTTACCCACCTCAAAACATGCCTTTTTGGGCGTGAATTTTCGGCGTGATCTTGGACTTCTGGCCTGAGTCGCCACTTCAGACTTTGGCTTCCAAACTTGGCGGGTTGGTGGTGGCTTCTTCGTCACCTCCTTTTGCAGTCTTCTACGGGCTTCCTGGACTTTAGCCCGTGCCTGTGCTGACATCGCGCGGCGTTTGCGGATGCGCTCCTCTAGCGTCGAACGGTTCCATTTAACGCGGACCCATTCGTTCTTTGGCGGCTTGGAGGAGTCGCCGTTCATTGGTGGTTGAGGCTGTTTGCCTCTTCTGTTCTTCAGATCCGCGTTGTAGCGGACTCCGTATGTAGACTCCATCGCCTTGGCGAGTTGCTTCGTTCTTTGGCAGCTTGGAGGAGTCGCCGTTCATTGGTGGTTGAGGCTGTTTGCCTCTTCTGTTCTTCAGATCCGCGTTGTAGCGGAATCCGTCTGTAGACTCCATCGCCTTGGCGAGTTGCCGCGCAAGGCGTTGACGACGCCTCTAGCGGGCTCTCTTTGAGAGAGTCACAACGCCTTCAATAGTGGAAGCGTTGGCGGGAGTTGGATTGACCTGGTTGGAGGTCGGCAAAACTTCACCCGACGCGACTTTGGCGTCAGCTGGGGTGAGAGCTTCATTGGTTTTCTGAGCTTCTTCGAACCAACGGACTTTTCTCCTGGAGGAGAACTTCTTGGACTTGCGGGGGGAGGTAGATCCGGACGAGGACACGTACTCCTCGAACTTGGCTTGGTCGAACTCATACTCGACCTCCTCTATGACCGGGATTGAGATCCGCGGCTGCGACGCTCCGATCTCGGCAGCGAGATCCCTCCCAAATGAAAAATATCTCCCACTGTGGTCGCCAGATTGTTCGCGGGGAAAATCGTTTTCTTCATTGATGTCATTGTGATCTCAAAATAACAACTTTTTGTGGTTACAAAAGATCCGGTCTATTTTTTAGATCCGGTTACAACAAAATCAAAGAACATAAAAAAAATTACAACTTTCTCCTTGTGAACAAATCGCGAGCTCCTGTTTTGCGGTCGCTCGCTTTTGTCGGGCGTTGTTGGGCATCTTCTGTCTTGTTTGGGGCCCAAACCGCGGGGGTAATAATTCGTGGACTTCACGGAGGACGGATTCATAGATTCCGGCACAGTTCTACTAAAAACATCTACCTAATTTTGACGAGGATTTATTACAGTAAGAGGATATAATATGCCGGGGGCAGGAGGTAGGTTCACTTAAGTGGAAAGTAAATCGACGAATTTCTGGCCCAATCTTTTGGACTAAACCATAAGCTTAGGATCCGGGAGTGTGATCTCCTGTAGATCTCAGATCTGTTCTTACCCTCTCAAACCTCCGCCTTTTGTGACGCGTGGAGTGCATCGCCGAGGATCAGATCTTGAATGACCGCATTGGAACAATTGGTCATCAAAGTTCTTTAAAAATCGAGAGCGCTCCTGTACGGCTTCAATTTCCAGGTTCTGAGGTTTCGGCTTCAAAGTCCAAACTCTCACTTTCTCAATATGAACCAAACAAAGGGGCTAAATAATATGGAAGGCTCCCTCGACTGGCTGCGTTTGATGCTATCATGGTTTTTGTGAATGTTGAACTTTGACCGGAAGTGTAAGGTAGATCGCAAGAGCCTAGCAAAGTGGTAGGCGCATGCTCAATAGCTTGGTAACGGATCCCCCCCCCCTTGTTTGTTTGGCTCTGCTGGCGTCCTTGGCGGTGGTGGCCTGTCGCGCCTAGAAGAAAGCAAACTTAGACTAGATACTCGTGTTGCCCGGAGGCCATTATCAATTCCTACGCACACACGCCCAGAACTCACCCTCTCGCCGGCGCCGGCTTATGTTGTGGCCGCAAGTTTTGTGGATGAAACAAAGTTCTAGCTTGACTTATGGATTTGCAACTTTCAACAGGGTCTCCAGGCATCGGGAGCCCCGCCTTTGGAGGTTGGCTCGGCCACCGAGCCACCTCAGGGTGGCTCGGCTTTGGCCGAGCCACCTTGAGGCGGCTCGGTTTTGGCCGAGCCCCTCTGGGTTTGCTGTTTTCTGTCATTTTGCACTGTATCCGTTTCTCGGTTCTGTCCGTGATTCGGTTGACTTAGATTCTGATTTTATTGATCTGATTTGGCAGTAAATCCGATTCTGATTTGGCAGCAAATCTGCTTCTGAGTTCGAGTCCGAAACTGATCTTGATTCGATCGTGATTCGTCCGAGTTTGTCTTTGGTTGGATCATTCGTTGACTCTTCAACACTTGGCTTGATTCCGAACGCGAATGGATTTATTCCTGTCTTTGGTTGGATCATTCGTTGACTCTTCAACACTTGGCTTGATTCCGAACGCGAATGGATTTATTCTGTTGCTTGCGTACGATTCGTCGATCTCGTCGCCTCGTTGGTTTGTCGGTTTGTGCCGAGTTGTGCTGAGGGACCTATAAGCGATTTTATATACCTACACTCGCCGTCTCGTTCCACGCTTCCACTGTGCTGATTGACACCTCCATAAATTATCAAAATGTATGGGGTTTTACATCTAATCACTATGTGTGTGTATGTGTGGGTGATCAAGGCTTGTACAAAATTTCTACGTAAAGAAAATGTAAAATTTACATAGATGTATAAGCACGTCATCTTCTTTACTTCATGATGCCTTGAACTCATCTTGCACTAGTTCATATTTGATGTTGATAGCTGCATTGATATGTTAGTACACAATAATATTCATAGTGAAAACATAATGAATAAATTGTTATCATCAAAATTATATTTGGGGACATGATATCCAACACTGGCTTCATCAGAGAGGTGCAGTACCTAGTGTGGTTGTCCAATGTGGTACTCGTGGAGGATGTACGTGGACTTCACAGACTTAAACAAGGCTTGCCCAAAGTATAGTTAACCCCTTTCAAGGATCGATCAATTGGTAGACGAGAGCCTGAGCCATGAACTACTCAGTTTCATGGTCGCCTTCTCTGGATGCAACCAAATCCTAATGGAAGAGCATGATCAGGAGAAGGGCTCATTAATTATAGACTAAGAAACTTATTGTTACAAGGTAATGTCTTTCGGTTTTAAGAATGTAAGGGCCACCTTCCAGAGGTTGGTCAATAAGATTTTCAAGCATCAGATCGGATGTAATATGGAAGCATACATGGACGACATCCTTGTGAAATCAAAGCAGACATTGTTCCATGTGCCAGATCTTGAAGAAACCTTTTCTATCCTCTGGCACTACTACATGAAGCAAATGTATTTTTGGGTGCAATTGGGCAAGTTCTTTAGATTCATGATTACCCAGCGAGACATCGAGATCAACCTTGAGAAGATAACCGCTATAGAATAGCTTCCTGAACCCTACATGTTGAAGGACAAGAAGCTGAATAGCAAGATAGTGGCCTTGTGTCGCTTCCTTTTGAAGTTTACTGAGAAAAATTGTTTATTCTTCAAAAATTTAAGAGGAAGCAAGGAGTTGAAGTAAAGCACTGGATGGATGGCCGAGTGCACTGAGATTTTAATGACCTCAAAAGATACTTGATCACCAAGTCACTACTAAGCCGACCCAGAGAAAGATGGACCTTACATCTCTACTTGGCCATCTCCAAAGAAGCAGTCAACTCTATACTAATCCAAAAGGAGGAAAATGCATAGAGGCTAATATACTACGTTAGCTGGATCTTGAAGGCGGCCGAACTCAACTACCCTCTCATTGAGAAGGCCTCTCATTGAGAAGGCCTCCTTCACTCTCAATGTTATGGCTAGGAGGATTCGCCCCTACTTTCAAGCATATACCATGGTGTTACAAGCAAGTCTACCATTGAAGAAAGCACTAGGTGGTCCCATCACATCGGGGACGAAGATCAACTGGTAAGCCAATCTTAATGAATATGATGTGTAATTTGAGCCTAGGATGATCATTAAAGCCCAAGCCTTAGCCCACTTCTTAATAGAACAGCCTGCTGATGACGAGCCATCTCCGTTCATCCAGCTCTCCCACCAAAGTCAACTCCCAAGACAACTAAGGCACTCCCTTCTCGAAAGCGCTTCACTCCCCAGCATGATTTCCTGAGTTCTGCTTGTCATGGTTTTTAATGGCGAACGGATCCTCGGGAGGAGGCAGTGGAGCTGGAGTAGTCTTGTGTGGTCTAGATGGATCCAAGTACGAGCACTCCATCACTTTTGAATTCTCTACCTCAAATAACATGGCTGGGTATGAAGCACTCTTGACAAGACTTTGAGCCATCTTAGTAGTCAAGGTCGAGCTCATCTACATCATGACCGACTCTCAACTTGTTGTCTACCAAGTAAGGGAAGAATATGTGGAAAAAAAATCGGGAATGATTTTTTACCTAAAGGTGATCAAAGAGTTTTTAAGCAATTTCAAGGACTTGAGGATCGTCCAAGTCCCCCACACCCTTAATGCTCGAGCGGATGCCTTATCCAATCTTAGGTCATCTAGGTCATAGCATAGTTCAGGACCTACGCATACGAACACCCTCAAGAACCCTACTATCATGGGAGCTTCAACAGACTCAGTCATGTAGATTGAGACCTCTACAAAACCCTATTGGATGGATCCACTCATCCCGTACCTAACAAGAGGGACCTCGCCAGAGAATGATACCGAGGCGAGGAGTTTACAATGGAATGCTTCAAGATATATCATGCTCGATAACTAGCTTTATCGAATGTCATACTCCAGCAGTAGTATGGGGCTAACCTCTGATGTGTCTGGCCAACAATATCTAGTTATGTTCTGAAAGAAATCCATGAAGGAACTTGCAGGAATCATTCAAGAGACAGAACTCTTGCTCAAAAGTTAATCCGCTAAGGACACTCATGGCTACCATCCTAGCCGAGTCTAAAAGACTCGTCTCCAGATATAAAGCTTACCTCTTTTCTCAAATGTGCCATGAGCTTCAGCCACTGAACTCACCCCCATTATGAGCCCAATTCCATTTGCTCAATTAGGACTGGATTTATAGGGGTCTCTCCCAATAGCTTCTGGGCAATAGAAGTTTTTAGTTATTGTCATAGACTACTTCACTAAATGGATAGAAGCTCCATCCTAGCCGAGTCTAAAAGACTCGTCTCCAGATATAAAGCTTACCTCTTTTCTCAAATGTGCCATGAGCTTCAGCCACTGAACTCACCCCCATTATGAGCCCAATTCCATTTGCTCAATTAGGACTGGATTTATAGGGGTCTCTCCCAATAGCTTCTGGGCAATAGAAGTTTTTAGTTATTGTCATAGACTACTTCACTAAATGGATAGAAGCTGAGCCATTAGATAAAATTAGCGAGAGCAATATCATAAATTTTATGTGAAAATCAATTGTCTATAGATTTGGGGTTCCTATCTCATTCATCACCGACAATAGCACTCAATTCGATAGCAGAGGCTTTTGAAATTTTTATGAGGAATGGAAGATTCAGCTCAAGTTCACCTTAGTGGCACACTAAAAATGCAATGGGCTTGCAAAAGCTACCAACAAATGCATACTTCAAGCCTTAAAGAAGAAAGTGAACAAGGCGGTAAGAAATTGGATTGAGAGCTGCCTAAAACTCTGTGGTCTTACCATACCACTCACAAGATTTTCATAGGAGAGACTCCCTTTAAGCTAACATATGAAGCTGAAGCAGTCGTCCCAGTAGATTCGGCATGCCAACCATCAGACTGTAGCACTTCAATGAAGATTTGAATTCCAATGGGATTTGAGTCGGACTCGACCTTATGATGAAGTCCGAGAGAAATCTATCCGATCACAAGGCATCAATCAATAGTACATCGCCCTACGCTGTAACAACGTGATTTGGCCCTAAAGATTCAGCATTAGTGATCTCATCTTTCGAAGAGCAATTTTCGATAGAGACACCAAGCGTGGCAAGTTGACCGTCAAATTGGGAAGGACTGTATACAGTCATTGAGGAAGTACATAATAGCACTTATCAATTAAGAAGCTTTGATGGAAGAATCTTGCAGCATCCTTGGAATGTAGAGCATCTCAAGAAATACTTTCAGTAATTTTAACTTTAAGACTCTGATGTGATATAAAATTTTATTTTTTGATTTTTTTTTGCACTATGCCTTTGTAGTACCTATAAGACCTCATAGATGCTCGAGGCATAACTCGAGAGACCTTCATACCCATTTGGGATAAAACTAAGGCACCACCATCAACACGGTTGACTCTAAATTTAGGATAAAATCAAGGCACCACCAACGACATGATCTACTTCAACTCAAAACACTATAGTACCCATTCAGTATAGAACCAAGGCCTACCACCATTGAGACAATTGACTCTAACTCAAAAGACCTTGGTACTTATTCGGGATAAAACCAAGACACTGCCATCGACATGGTCAACATCAACTCAAAAGACCATGGTACCCTCTCAAGATAAAATTAAGGTGCACCATAGACTCTAGGACATTATCATCATTCTCATGAACAAGCCCAAGGCACGTACCTAGAGACCTTGGTGTGGTTTCGACCAAACCACAGGCATGAAGTCGAGTCGTCCCTAACATAATTGATTCCTACTCAAAAGACCTTTGTACCCATTCAGGATAAAACTAAAGAATGTCATCAACTCAGTCAACTTCAACTCAAAAGACCTTGGTACCCTCTCAGGATAAAACTAAGACACACCATGGAGTCTAAGACATGCATCATGCTCATGAATAAGACCATGAAACATACCTAAAGACCTTGGTGTCATTTCAAGTAAACCCAAGGCATGAAGCTGAGTCATCCCTAATGCGGTCGACTCCAACTCAAAAGACCTTAGCACCCATTCAGGATAAAACCAAGGTATTATGCCATTGATTCGATCGACCTCAACTTAAAAGACCTTAGCGTCCTATCGAGTAAAAACAAGGCATGAAGCTGACTCATCTCAGTTACAAATCTCTAAATGAGGTCAAATGTAGATGAACACAAACATAAGCAAGAAAGGTGTACAGATCGAGTAGACAAAGTAATTATTTTATTCATATATCAGAATATTTAAAACAATATTTACATCAGCAAGATGTCAAAAAAACAAAAGAGATACATGGACCTCTCAAAGGGCCCGACTTGAAGCAGGAGTGGGATTTGGACGTGCAACACTAGATCCAAGAACTGAAGCTAGACGTGGGTAGTAGGAGGCGGCTGAGTAGTCGACTAGATCTTAGACCTAACCTCTTCATCTTGATCATCCCCAGGTCAGCTAACCTAGTTGTCTCGAGCGGAGACCTCCCCTGACTGCTCACCATCCTCATCCCTATTGTTGGTCTCCAATAACAGCCTACCTGCCTTCCTCTCTATCTCCCTAAGGGCATCAAGGCAATTGGTGATGTGAGAGGGGTAGTAGAAGTAATCAAAATCGAGTTTGAGTTGATGAGCGATCTACACCAAGAGGAAATCGAAGATAGCTTTGTAAGTCAGTGTAGGCAATAAAAATTACCTTTACATAAGAGAACTCAAATCTCGCCTGTTTGAGTTCACCTGCATGCTCAAAGCAAGCTAAGCTTGCCTATTTGTTTGACTTGCCAGCACAAGTTAAGCTCGCCAACATTCAGAAGGCCAAGCAAAGCTCACCTATTTGCATGACTTGCCAGCACAAGTCAAGCTCGCTTGCATACAAGAGACCAAGCAGAGCTCACCTGCAAGCTTGACTCACCAACACTTTGCATGCCTGCATGAACCAAAGTTTGCTAACATTGCTTGACTCACAAACACGAGTCAAGCTCGCCTGAATGTTTCACTCGCTCGCACGAGTTAAGCTCTCCTGCAGGGCGTTCGCCTGCACGAACCAAGCTTGCCTACAGACTCAAGCTTGCCTAACACTTGAGGGGTCTGCCAGCCGACCCCGCCTGTTCGCTAAGCTCACCTGTAAGTTCGCCTAAGCATTCAGACACCACCCGAGCTTGCCTGCAAACCCGCTAACCTCGCCTGAGCGGTGCAAGCAGCTGCTTACTTGTAGGAATGGGCAAGATAATTTATAGAGCATGGCTATGTGATAGAGCATGGCTCTCATCACCCCTAAGTGGTCACATCCCATAGCTATAGGGGAAGGTATGGTGCTCCTCACCCCTAAGCAGTCACATCCCACAAGTCAAGGGATTGACCATCACTTTCCACACCTATTTATAAGCCACCTTCGGCAACATGGAGAGGGATTTTTTTGGCTTCTTGTTTTGTGGGCTTGATTAGTTTGGTACTTCTTATGACTCAGCATCTTGAGAGCTTGGCTAGATATTCTTAAGCAAAAGCTTGGATTGTTAAAGTAGACTCAATCTGAACTCTAAGAGTTGAGACTCTTGGCTCTTTGCAAACTCTTGCATATTGGCCTTCTCTAAGCATTCGGCCTTGATACTCATCAAACTCGGGTAATCAAAGTTAATCACACAAGAACTTCTACCACGTACTGAAGCTCAACCACAGTTTCGATCAGATCGTCCAAGGGAAATAAACTCGACGCAAGCATTCGAGGGAGACGTCTTATCGCTACCGAAGAACCCACGTTAAACAAGAAGAGCATTGTTCATGTTTAGGATAATCAACTAGAGAACTAATCGGTAGAAGAAGAATTTGATAATCTATGCTTATCTTAAATGGTTTGATAGGTTATGCTTATGAATTCTAGGATTATTATCATGTTGTTGTTCTTATCATGAATAGTAATTTTGACTTAAATGATAATTTGATAGGTTACACTTTCCTTAAATGGTTTGATAATCTATGCTTAATAAATCTAAGTTGAAATATATTAAAAAGAGAATAGTTTATATTTTGTAATTGAAATTAGTTAGTGGATTATATTCTAGATTTCTTACCTCTTTTAAATCCTCCATCTTGACTTTCTTAAATTTTCTTTTCATTCTTGGTTTTATTTCTTGATTTTATTCATTCTTCTTTTTTGCCTTGTGATTTCTTTTATTCGTTAATTCTTTCTTCTCTCCTCTAAAATTGAATTTATTGTCTCTTGCATATATTCACAACAATCACTCATCACAATCACACTTATTCTTTATTCCTAATTATCACGCACAAAACATAAGAACCATTTCTTATAATCTCTTAAAATCACCTTCCTCGTGGGATCGATATTTTTATACTATAACTTGATCAATTGTGCACTTGCAATTTTGGTACATAATTATGTCGCATCAAGTTTTTGGCGCCGTTGCCAGGGAAGGTGCTAAAATAGGATTTTATTAATTTGGTTCTTTAACTTGTCTATTTTTCTTGTGAAGGAACCACTTGGAGCTTGAAAATCTTGGATTGAAGATCAAGAATTTAGAGCATTACTTTTGGGTAAGTCTTCTTTCTAGTTTTCAATACCACCCTCTTTAGCTAGCTTCACAATTAGAGACAATTAGGATTTAAAAAAAAAGATTTTATTTTTGTTGACCATAATAAAATCCACCTTTCACTTGGACATTAACTAACAAGATAATAAATTCAAACAAGAGCCCTCTTCTCACATTTGATTGTTGTTGATCATAATTAAAAAAAAAAGATTTTCTTTTTATCATCCTTTTTAGTCGCTTTTAATTTCTAGGGTTGCATTTCATATAGTGTAGGAATTCACCAAAGTGAGTGTAGCACTTGATTTGGCACACACTTAAAACATTCTTAAGGGCAAAACCCCAATCAAGATAAGGTAAGAGATTTCATCACCCTTTCCTTAGCCCACAAATCACTAATTCCTTACTTCACAAACCCAAGCCGTCTAAAACTCATTATACGTTGGCCCCTAAGGATTCGAGCTCAATAAGGAACAAGAAATCCTTAAGTGAACCCCCTAAGGATTCGAGCTCAATAAGGAACAAGAAATCCTTAAGTGAACGGTTTAAGTTTTCTCAGAATATTTGGTGTCTAAGGCAAGGTTTAGGGGAACAAGAAATCCTTAAGTGAACGGTTTAAGTTTTCTCAGAATATTTGGTGTCTAAGGCAAGGTTTAGGAGTTGCGTAAAGCGCTCCGTAAAGAACGAGGTACTTAATTGATCTCTGATCTTCCTCTAGTACTATACTTACCTGGCTAACTACTTGGGTAAAACTTTAATATTTTCACTGTAGGAATTTTTGGTTAGGAGCTGGTCTAGTGGAGTTAGGCTAAACCCTAGAATTAGAGTTGATTAAAAAGTAATTGCTTTGATTTGTTTTAGTTAGGATTTTTCTTTATCTTCTCATAAAAAAAAAACTAATTTTCTTTCTTTCCTTTTAAAAAAAATTTGTTTTGGTGTATGCAAATTTGGGTTCGGGATAATTTTCATCGCTTAATCCGTGTTGAACCAATCCAAGAAATGGCAAATCAACCAGTTCTTCAGGATATGTGTTACCCCACCAGAAATGCAATTCCATCTTGCATAAGACTCCCTGAAGTAAATGGAGCAAATTTCGAGCTTAGATCGCATTTCATAAACATGCTTCCCAAATTCCTAGGTAATGAAACAGAAGATGCATATATATTTATCTCGGAATTTGAGGAAGTATGTATTATGATTAAAATGAGGGAATTAACTGAAGATGCGATTAAGCTTAGATTTATTCCATTTGCTCTTAAGGACAAAGCTAAAAAATGGGTGTACAACTTACCGATAAATTCCATCTCAACTTGGGAGGAATTTGTCACCGTTTTTCTTAAGAAATTTTTCCTTATTCACAAAGCGGTAAAGCTTAGGAACAACATTCAAAACTTCAAAACTATCCCAGGGGAGCCATTCTGGAATTATTTCGACCGATTTAAAGATCTTTTAATCCAATGTCCTCATCACGGTCTAGAAAAATGGCGACTGTGCCTCTTTTAATCCAATGTCCTCATCACGGTCTAGAAAAATGGCGACTGTGCTAAGTCATATATGAAGGATTGGACTATTCTTCAAAAACATCTTTAGAATCAATGTGTCAGGGAGATTTTATGAGAAAAAACACAGATGAAGCTTGGGAATTTCTAGAGAGTTTATCCGAGAAAACAATGCAGTGGGAAAACTATGATAACATGGTTTCATCTGTTCCCCAATCTAAGTCTAGTGGTTTTTTCCTTGGAGTCAAATATTGCTTCTGAAGCAAAGATGGCGACGATTATGCGGAGGTTAGAAGCCTTAGAAGTTAAGGAACGAGCTCCGGCTCAAATCAATCATATTTCTGCCCCGGGATGTCATAACTGTCAGTCTCCTACCCACGTTTCAGAGGAATGTCCTCTTCTAGGAAACAACCATGCTTTAGAACAGATGAACGCTGCATTCCAGCGCCCTAGAAATGATCCATTTTCTCCAACCTACAATCCAGGTTGGAGAAATCATCCTAACTTTGCTTGGAACCAAGGAAACTCTCCCGGAAATCAAATCTTCATTCCCGCGTCAAACCCGCAATTCCCGAGGGGAAACGCTGTCCCGTTCAATGCACCGAACAATTTTTCTAACCCACCTTTTCCAAACCAACGTCCTAATCCTCACCAGCCCACAAATCAATCAAATTCCGATCATGACAAACATTTGAGTGTCATAGAAAAGGGTTTAGAAGCTATGATAAAAGCTTCTACACAAACTACCAACATGTTGACCCAATCATCCACCACTCTAAATTCATTCATGCAAACTACCGACCAAGTGCTCAACTCGAACACTCAAGCTATAGCCCGGTTAGAAACCCAACTTGGGCAACTAGCGGCTACCGTGAGTGAGAGAGAAAAATAAAAATTTTCAAGTCAACCTGTTGCAAACCCTAAAGACACTGATCCAGCCCAATTGAATGCAATTCACACTCTGAGATCAGGAAAACAAGTAGACAATCAAGTTAGAATACCACCGGATCAAACCCCTTCTCCCATCCAACACACTCCTTCTGATGAAGCAATTCCTTCCGATGACCAAAACGCTGAACTTGAGATTGAGCCTGATCTAGATAGGTATAGCCCCGTTGCCCCCTTTCCAGATAGACTCAAACCTAGGAAAAACTCCCCGCAGGTTGAGAAAATCCTAGAAACGTTTAAACAGGTTAAGATCAACATCCCTCTCCTAGATGCAATCGAACAAATCCCTTCTTATGCAAAGTTCTTGAAGGACTTATGCACTAAGAAAAGAACCACCAATGTTCCCAAGAAAGTCTTCTTAGCTGCCAACCTCAGTGAAATTTTTTCGAAACCCATGCCGTTGAAATATAAGGACCCTGGTTGTCCCACAATTCCATGCATCATAGGTAACACCCACATTGATAAGGCACTTCTAGACTTGGGAGCCAGCGTCAACCTCCTTCCTTATTCAGTCTATCAACAGCTAGGTGTAGGAGAACTTAAACCAACAAGATGCACTCTACAGTTAGCTGATAGATCTGTAAAAATTCCCAAAGAAGAGGTAGAGGATGTTTTGATCAAAGTTGGAGAGTTCATTTTCCCATTTGATTTTATTGTCTTGGAAACGTAGCCCGTTTCCAATCTCAAAAGTCAAATTCCCGTCATTCTAGGAAGACCGTTCTTAGCCACCTCAAATGCTTTGATCAATTGTAGAACCGGTCAGATAAAACTATCTTTTGGGAATATGACTGTTGACCTCAATATCTTCAACTTAGGGAGAAAGCCTAGTGATCCATCTGATGAGCCCATGGAATTGAATTTCATTCAAGGAATATCAAGTGAACAACAAGAGGGAGAGTGTGAGTCTGATATGAATGCATCTGATTTAATGATTGAGGAGCTTTCTGATGACGAACTTGAGATAGAACCGCTGGTCAATCATGTTTTTGCTGTTGGCTGGCAACGAGAACCTTTAGAGATAGAATCCCGAGTCCAGCTTCGCCCATCTGTGGAGGAACCCCCTAAGTTAGAGCTCAAACCTCTACCCGAAAATCTAGAGTATGCCTACTTAGGGGAGAACGAGTCTTTACCAGTTATCATTTCTTCTGAGTTGACTACCAGTCAAAAGGAAGCTCTCTTAGCTGTTTTAGAAGAGAATAGGGAAGCCATTGGATGGACCATGGCTGATATCAAAGGGATTAGTCCAACTATTGTTCAACACCGAATCCATTTGATAGATGATGCCAAACCTACTAGGGATGCTCAATGTAGGTTAAACCCAGTGATGAAAGAAGCCGTTAGGAAAGACATTTTGAAATGTCTCGATCATGGGATCATTTATCCCATTTCTGATAGTTCATGGGTGAGTCCAGTCCAAGTTGTTCCAAAGAAATCTGGGATCACCGTGATCCAAAATGAGGCTAATGAGCTGATTCCCACTCGGATCCAAACTGGATGGCGAGTCTGTATTGACTACAGAAAACTCAACTTAGCCACTCGGAAAGATCACTTCCCTCTTCCTTTCATTGACCAAATGTTAGAGCGTTTAGCAGGACACGAGTTCTATTATTTCCTGGATGGATATTCAGGTTACAATCAAATCCCTATCGCTCCCAAAGATCAGGAGAAAACCACCTTCACTTGCCCGTATGGAACATTCGCATACCGACGCATGCCATTTGGCCTATGCAATGCACCGACCACATTCCAACGTTGTATGATCAGTATTTTTTCCGACATGGTAGAGCGATTTCTCAAAATTTTCATGGATGACTTTTCCATTTTTGGTGACACATTTTCCCAATGTTTGCATCATCTTAAACTGGTCCTAGAACGGTGTAGGGAGAAAAATCTGACTCTCAATTGGGAGAAATGTCATTTCATGGTCAAACAAGGCATTGTCTTAGGACATGTAGTTTCCAATAGGGGAATTGAAGTGGACAAAGCTAAGGTAGATCTCATTTCCAATCTCCCTCCTCCCAAAACTATCAAAGATGTCAGATCATTTCTTGGTCATGCTGGTTTTTACCGACGTTTCATCAAGGATTTCAGCAAAATTGCTAGACCCTTGACCAATCTCTTAGCTAAGGATATATCATTTGTCTTCTCTCCAGACTTCCTCAAAGCTTTTGAATATCTGAAAAAGGAGCTAACCACAGCTCCTATCATTCATGCACCAGACTGGACCTTACCCTTCGAACTGATGTGTGATGCATCTGATTCTGCGATCGGTGCTGTTTTAGGACAACGGTTTGATGGAAAACCGCATGTGATCTACTACGCCAGTAGGACTCTGAATGATGCCCAGCAAAACTACTCTGTCACAGAGAAAGAGTTTTTAGCTGTAGTCTTTGCCTTAGAAAAATTCAGGTCCTACCTCATCGGTTCCTTAACCAAAGTTTTCACTGATCATGCCGCACTAAAGTATCTTTTGACCAAAAAGGATGCTAAAGCACGGCTCATTAGATGGATTCTCCTTCTTCAAGAGTTTGACATTCAAATTCTTGACAGAAGGGGAACAGAGAACCCCGTAGCAGATCACCTCTCTCGACTCCCAAATGCACCAACATCAACCGTCCCAATCAATGAACATTTTTCAGATGAACAACTCCTAGAAATCCAATATGTTCCCTGGTTCGCTGACATTGTGAACTACATAGTCATGAACCAGATCCCTTCTCATTGGTCCAAACAGGATAGATCCTGTTTTCTCTCCTAAGTAAAATACTTTAATTAGGATGATCCATATCTGTTCAAATACTGTCCTGATCAGATCTTTAGGAGGTGTGTTCCCACTGAAGAAACTAGGAGTGTTCTATCCTTTTGTCATGAGCAAGCCTGTGGGGGTCACTTTGGCCCGAGAAAAACTGCTGAAAAAGTTCTCCAATCTGGGCTGTATTGGCCCACTCTCTTTAAGGATTCATTCGAGTTTTGCAAAACATGTAACCGCTGTCAGCTTTTAGGAAAGGTCACTAGAAGAAATATGATGCCCCTACAACCCATCTTATCCGTTGAACTTTTTGATCTGTGGGGTATCGATTTTATGGGACCATTTCCAAATTCCTTTGGAAATGTCTACATTCTAGTAGCCGTTGAATACATGTCAAAATGGGTTGAGGCGGTAGCTTGAAAAACTAATGACAACAAGGTCGTTGTCAAATTTTTAAAAGAGAACATTTTTGCCCGGTTTGGAATACCTCGAGCGATCATCAGTGATAACGGTACACATTTCTGTAACCTTTCTTTTGAGGCTTTGATGAGGAAATATTCAATCACACACAAATTGTCAACTCCTTATCACCCCCAAACCAGTGGACAAGTAGAGGTCACAAACAGACAGATCAAACAAATCTTAGAAAAAACAGTTAATCATAACAGAAAAGATTGGTCTGTAAAATTGTGTGATGCTCTGTGGGCGTATAGAACAGCTTTTAAGACTAATTTGGGGATGTCACCATACAGACTGGTATTCGGGAAAGCTTGTCATCTACCAGTAGAGTTGGAACATCGAGCAATGCGGGCAATAAAACAGTTAAATTTTGACTCGGACTCGGCAGGTAAGAACAGATTGCTCCAAATAAATGAGTTGGAAGAAATTCGGAATGATGCATACATAAACTCAAAAATTTACAAAGAGAAAACAAAATTTTTTCATGATAAATCAATTTTACGAAAATATTTCTCTCCAGGACAAAAAGTTTTATCGTACAATTCAAAATTACATCTTTTTCCGAGAAAATTAAGATCAAGATGGACAGGTCCATTTTTTTGTTAAACAAGTTTTTCCACACTGAGCTGTCGAGATATAAAATCCTAAAAATGGTAACATTTTTAAAATAAATGGTCAACGTCTAAAACCATTTTTAGAATTTTCTACGCTCGGAGAGGAAGAAGTGTTGGTTCTTCATAAACCTCATTATCTGTAAAAAAAATAAAAAAAATAAAAAAAATATATAAAAAAATAAAAAAATATAATAATAATAATTACTTACAATTTTCCTCTTATTTGATTTCTTCATCCTCATACTAACAGTAATTGCAGATCCTTATCATCATTGTCAACCGAACAAATATAAGTTCTTCAATTTTATCTGCTTTACTTTGTGCTTCAGTGAATTTGCATTGAGGACAATGCAAAAATTAGGTGTGGGGGTGAGAAATATATATTTTCCATTTTATTTTACCTTTTTAGTTATATTTTTCTTTTTTTTTGTTAAAAAAAATTATAAAAATATTGTCACTTGCCAAATTAATAGAGTTAAGTAATAATTGATCAAATTGATAGATTTTAAATTTTCTAATTCTTAGTTAGTGACATATTCAAGTTCACCTTTTATGATAACTCCAAATAAAATTCTTAAGAAATGATTTTTCAACTAGTATACTTTACTTAAGTCTTACCTTAGATTTTTAATTAAAAATAATAAAATTTTTGCATGCTTAACTTAGAGTTGAAAATATTTTTTTCAAGTTATCTTGATTTACACATTTTTTTTTCAAGACTATATATACTTACACAGATATATATTAAAAAAAACTAACCTTATAAAAGAAGAGTGCGAAAAATGGGCACAAAAAAAACTCTTAAATTCAAGATGATTCTATCTTATAAAGCCTAAGTTGACTGAGTAATTAAGCCCAAGGAGTATCTCTATACTTAATGACCTAAGCCCAATTGGGTTGGGATTCATTGGCCCAAAACTCGTTAAATGGTCACTTAGAAAGCCCGTTAAAATAGAAAACAATCACCAAGAATTAGAGAGTGAAAAAAAAATACACTAACCATTGTTTATATATATATATTGTTGTTTTGTATATATAGTCTTGAAAAAAAAGTTATATATAAAAACGTTTTCTTGATTATTAACTAGCTTCAATTAGAATGTCTAAATATATCAAGGAAAATCTGTTATTTACTGACTTATTTAACTTGGCAAGTTGACCGAATTTTGTGGGTATATTCACTGCAAAGCCTCACGAGACTACAACTCGTCCACTAGGGTAACCTAGGGGTTTAAAGGCTTGTTGTATGCGCTAAATACAACCGCGATTCCTGCGAAAGTGAGTTAGAATTTTCTTTTTATTTTCTTTGCTAGAGGACTAGCAAAGTTTAGGTGTGGGGGTATTTGATAATCATATTTTATTACAATTTTATATCCTCATTATCTATTTTACATGAATAAATATACCATTAATAATTATTGTTAGCTTAGTTTGCACATAAATGAATGAAAATATAAATAAATATTATTAAATGTAAAAACCCCTTAAAAATCTCTCTTCTCTATTTTGCAGTATTTTAGAAGCCTATGATTGAAAGGTTGGAAACCCATCAAGCAAATGATGGCCCAAAGAAAAAAATAAAAAAAATAAAACAAAGACCTCCAGCACATATTAAAGCAAGAAACCAAAAAAAAAAATCAAGGCTTCATGAAGCCAAATTCCAAGTGGACCGGACCTGCAGCAAAGTGGATTTTCTCAAGTGAGCTTGAAGGCCAAAGCCCATCAACAAATAAAAAAAATCAAATGGGAAACTCTCATAGACCGAACTGGTTCTTGAATGAGCCGGAGACTTGGAATTTCATCAAATGAATCATGAAAATGGACCGGACCTGCTGCATATGGATAGAATTTGGTTGCTACAGTTTTGAATTTTAATCACAAGATATGCAATTGGGCCGGACTTGATAGGCTGCTGGAAATTGGGAGTTGAAAATCATTTTAATGGAGAATTGGGCCGGAGATTTGCTACAGATTTTCATTGGACTGCTGGATTTTGAATGGGCCGGACTTGGTTGCTATGGACCGGACTTGATTTAATTCAATAGCATTGGACCGGACTTGATAGGCTGCAGTTTTGATGTTTTTTGCTATGGACCGGACTTGGATTTGAAAATCATATGGGCTAGAGAAGAATAAAAAGCAAATTCTTCACTAACAAATTCAAAGGTGGAGATTGCTTTGCTTGGGGCTCAAGACAAATTCAATGGCTCATATTCATTGATGATTACTATAAATAGGGGTAGAGAGTGAGGGGTTAATGGTGTGAAAAATTTTGTAACTCCTTTTGGAGAGGAGGGCTACTCTTAATTGAGTAGGCCTTCCAAAAATTGTAACTTTAGTTGCAATTAATAATAATAATTTTTCTCCTCTTTAAATTTGTTCTTTCTCCTCTTTGTTGAATGATGAGGATGGAGATGAAGAGCAATTTGAAGGTTTGCATTTCTTTTCTCTTTTATTTCTTTTTAGTAATTTCTTTATTATTGCTTATTAGTTAGATTTAAATTCATGCTTGTAGTGTAGATTTATTTTCTTGTCTTTTTATTTCTTTTTGCACTTTAATTTGTAGAGTAGATTTATTTTCTTGCATTTAATTTTTGTAATATAATTTGTAGTTTAGATTTTAATTCTTTGTAGAATTAGATTTATTTCTTGTTCATAGTTTAGATTTTTCTTTTCTTTTTATTTTTGTAATTAGTTCCTTTTCTTCTTACTTTTATTTCTTAAGATGTGAATTTAATTCTTGTAAGAATCTTAGAATTGTATGAAACTAGTCGAATTTCTTTTATATTGTATGAATTATTCTCTTGTACTTAAAATGTTCATGTTTAGGATAATCAACTAGAGAACTAATCGGTAGAAGAAGAATTTGTTAATCTATGCTTATCTTAAATGGTTTGATAGGTTATGCTTATTAATTCTAAGATTATTATCATGTTGTTGTTCTTATCATGAATAGTAATTTTGACTTAAATGATAATTTGATAGGTTACACTTTCCTTAAATGGTTTGATAATCTATGCTTAATAAATCTAAGTTGAAATATGATAAAAAGAGAATAGTTTATATTTTGTAATTGAAATTGGTTAGTGGATTATATTCTAAATTTCTTACCTCTTTTAAATCCTCCATCTTGACTTTCTTAAATTTTCTTTTCATTCTTGGTTTTATTTCTTGATTTTATTCATTCTTCTTTCTTGCCTTGTGATTTCATTTATTTGTTAATTCTTTCTTCTCTCCTCTAAAATTCAATTTATTGTCTCTTGCATATATTCACAACAATCACTCAGCACAATCACACTTATTCTTTATTCCTAATTGTCACGCACAAAACATAAGAACTATTTCTAATAATCTCTTAAAATCACCTTCCTCGTGGGATCGATATTTTTATACTATAACTTGATCAATTGTGCACTTGCAATTTTTGTACATAATTATGCTGCATCAAGTTTTTGGCGCCGTTGCCGGGGAAGGTGCTAAAATAGGATTTTATTAATTTGATTCTTTAACTTGTGTATTTTTCTTGTGAAGGAACCACTTGGAGCTTGAAAATCTTGGATTGAAGATCAAGAATTTGGAGCATTGCTTTCGGGTAAGTCTTCTTTCTAGTTTTCAATACCACCCACTTTAGCTAGCTTCATAATTAGAGACAATTAGGATTTAAAAAAAAGATTTTATTTTTGTTGATCATAATAAAATCCACCTTTCACTTGGACATTAACTAACAAGATAATAAATTCAAACAAGAGCCATCTTCTCACATTTGATTGTTGTTAATCATAATTAAAAAAAAGATTTTCTTTTTATCATCCTTTTTAGTCGCTTTTAATTTCTAGGGTTGCATTTCATATAGTGTAGGAATTCACCAAAGTGAGTGTAGCACTTGATTTGGCACACACTTAAAACATTCTTAAGGGCAAAACCCCAATCAAGATAAGGTAAGGGATTTCATCACCCTTTCCTTAGCCCACAAATCACTAATTCCTCACTTCACAAACCCAAGCCGTCTAAAACTCATTAGACGTTAGCCCCTAAGGATTCGAGCTCAATAAGGAACAAGAAATCCTTAAGTGAACGGTTTAAGTTTTCTCAGAATAGTTGGTGTCTAAGGCAAGGTTTAGGAGTTGCGTAAAGTGCTCGCAAGGAACGAGGTACTTAATTGCTCTCTGATCTCCCTCTAGTACTATCCTTACCTGGCTAACTACCTGGGTAAAACTTTAATCTTTTCACTGTAGGAATTTTTGGTTAGGAGCTAGTCTAGTGGAGTTAGGCTAAACCCTAGAATTAGAGTTGATTGAAAAGTGATTGCTTTGATTTGTTTTAGTTAGGATTTTTCTTTATCTTCTCATAAAGAAAACTAATTATTTTTCTTTCCTTAAAAAAAAATTGTTTTGGTGTATGCAAATTTTGGTTCGGGATAATTTTCATCGCTTAATCTGTGTTGAACCAATCCAAGCAATGTCAAATCAACCAGTTCTTCAGGATATGTGTTACCCCACCAGAAATACAATTCCATCTTGCATAAAACTCCCCGAAGTAAATGGAGCAAATTTCGAGCTTAGACCGCATTTCATAAACATTCTTCCCAAATTCCTAGGTAATAAAACAGAAGATGCATATATATATTTATATCGAAATTTGTGATACGAGTCGCCGTGCGAGCACTTTTGATCGCAGAATTATCAAGAGTGGGTAAAGAAGAAAACGACTGAAGAACACAAGAGTTATAATTAGGGCGAAGGAAAATACCTTCTCTAGATTATGAGAATCAATTGGATTTACAAAATTTCTCTCTCACAATCTCTCTAGATCAAAGAACAACCTCCCTGATCTCTTTTCTGATTACAATCTGAGTTCTAAACCCTAGAAAAGTCGTGTTTCTATTTATACTAAACAGAAATCCCAACTGGAGCAGGATACAGACCGCAGTGCCCAAGGCGGTCGACCGGTCAGAACGATGAAAAACTAGAAAATCGATTACAGTGTTTCCGGTCGACCGCAGCGCCATCATCGGTCGACCACTCTCAGTCCCGAGACATAGTCTGGGCCTGTGCACTAAGCGGTCGACCGCCGTGACCAATCCGGTCGACCGGCCAGAGTCCAGCTGTAAATCCTGTAGTTTTGTCGAATCCTTTGACTTTGTCGCCTCCAATGGCCTCGTCCACGACTCCTCTACTCTATTCTCAAGATACCATGAGAATCATCTATCCTCAAGCTTCCATGAGGATCGCTAAGCTCCTGAAGAGAAGATACACCCGTATCAATTTGAGGAAGTATGTATTATGATTAAAATGAGGGAATTAACTGAAGATGCGATTAAGCTTAGATTTATTCCATTTGCTCTTAAGGACAATTTGGCTGGTCCCCGTTTATTCACCCCCTGCTCACTAGGTGGTGGATAATTGTAGTGATACTTATTTCCACTTCTAGTGGCGAAGACTTCTTGTTCTTCTTCGGAGAGCAGAAAAGTAGGAGCTTCATCGCCATCCTCCTTGAAGATTGCGGAAGTAGCATTGCAGGACTTGCTTTTGCCCTTTCTTCTCGAGGAAGTCGCCCACTGTTCGTCTTCAATGAGATCAGGATGAACCCATAGGATTTTTCTTAAGAAATTTTTCCCTATTCACAAAACGGTAAAGCTTAGGAACAGCATTCAAAACTTCAAAACTGTCCCAGGGGAGCCATTCTAGAAATATTTCGACCGATTTAAAGATCTTTTAATCCAATGTCCTCATCACGGTCTAGAAAAATGGCGACTGTGCCAAGTCATATATGAAGGATTGGACTATTCTTCAAAAACATCTTTAGAATCAATGTGTCAGGGAGATTTTATGAGAAAAAACACAGATGAAGCTAGGGAATTTCTAGAGAGTTTATCCGATAAAACAATACAGTGGGAAAACTGTGATGACAGGGTTTCATCTGTTCCCCAATCTAAGTCTAGTGGTTTTTCCTTGGAGTCAAATATTGCTTCTGAAGCAAAGATGGCGACGATTATGCGGAGGTTAGAAGCCTTAGAAGTTAAGGAACGAGCTCCGGCTCAAATCAATCATATTTCTGCCCTAGGATATCATAACTGTCAGTCTCCTACCCACATTTCAGAGGAATGTCCTCTTCTAGGAAACAACCATGCATTAGAACAGATGAACGCTACATTCCAGCATTCCAGAAATGATCCATTTTCTCCAACCTACAATCCAGGTTGGAGAAATCATCCTAACTTTGCTTGGAACTTTCTCCAACCTACAATCCAGGTTGGAGAAATCATCCTAACTTTGCTTGGAACCAAGGAAACTCTCCCGAAAATCAAAACTTCATTCCCGCGTCAAACCCGCAATTCCCGAGAGGAAACGCGACCCTCAGTGGCGTGTTGTTTATCCAAAACATGATCCTCAAGGGTCTTCTCCATTAACTAAATGTAGGCCTAGGCCTAGTGTTTACAAATCTAAATGCGACCCTTGCATTTCTTCTCCAGAAGGCGACGTGGTCTGTCATGTTCAGAAAGATCAACATGGTTTTAAAATTCGTGTTCGTCAAGAATGAGTCTCACCCACCAAAGAGCAGGGGGTTCCGTCTCCATCCTTACACCTGGTGAGAAACTCATCCCAAGTCTCTGACTTGCGGAAATTGCTGTCGAGAGAAAGACCTGCACAACAAATAGCTTATTCATGTCAATGTGAGCGACTTATTTCTACAGTCCTTTCGGAATGCCACTGTTACGCATCCTCACCTCGACAATTAGTATTTTACCGGTTGACCAGCATCGTCAGGCCTGCCAAGCAACAACGTCATCATAAGAAGAAGATTTCTAAAGCTGAATACCATGAAGTCACTATTAATATGATTGGCAAAGGGAAAACCTCAGCTATCCGCTTAGTAAATTATCAAAGAAAAGTCATTCCCCGACTATTTGGGAAATCAATGATGAATTCGAAGGGGTATATCGGCACACTCGGACTCAGACAGGAGCTATCCGCTTGGTTAATTATCAAAGGTTAGCCAAGGGGATTACTTCAGCCGATGAACATTCAGCAATTGTGTACTCTCAGTCTTCAAGCTCCGCTGTAGCACAGGAAACTCTCGCCTACATGACTGGAAGTTCTGATGACTTAGCCAAGAGGATTGATGAACATTATGTCATGCTCCAAGCACAGCAAGAAACACTTCTCCAGGTGAAAGACATGCTGGCCCAACATCTTGCAGAGAGAGGCCAAAAGCTTGAATCCTCTCGGAGGACGATTTCAAAGGAAAAACAGAAGGCATATGAGAATTTAGAACGTGAGGCTCAGAACATAGAATCCTCGTCTGAAAACAAGAAGGACATAGAAAAAGAACCGAATCCCTAGTCTTCTAAAGTGGATGAGTTATAGGCCCGCCTCAACGCAATCGCTAACAGAAGCGAGCTTCGCGAGGAAGGAGTAGTGCGACATTATCCTGCCGAATGGGACACCGCTCCCTATCCACTGAAATTTAAGGCCCCAACACTATAACCTTTTGATGGTACAGGATCGCCAAACCAACACATCTACTACTTCAAGTCACAGACCAGAGATGTGGTAGCAAATGACACCAGTCTGACTCGCTTGTTCATCGGCACTCTTGAGGGAGTTGCCTTCGAATGGTTCATGAAATTGCCTGCTGGATCTATCCATAAATGAGTAGATCTGAAAAGGCTCTTCTTAGCCAGATTCTTCGAAGATGATACAGAAGTATTTGTCCCGATCCTGCTTTCTACCAAGCAGAGGAAGGGGGAGTCCATCAAGACTTACGTGGAAAGATTCCGTAGCATGGCATTGCGATGCCCATCAGGTATGACCCAATCTACTTTGGTCGAAACTTGCAAGCATAACTTGCAGACCCAGCTCCTTACTCAAATAGGGGTGGCGGAATGTCGCTCTTGGAGACATTTGGTTTTGCAAGGGGAACAAGCCGAAGAAATCGTTGCTCGGGTCAAAGCTGAGAAAGCTACTCAAATAAAGCAACAACAACAACGCTACCAAAACAATGCTCCATGGTCCAATGGAAAGGAGACTTTGGCTGCCGATGCCAGTATGCGGGCATCACCCACCAAGCAAGGCAAAGCACCGAATCAGTAAAGAACACTCAAGCAATACTCATTCAAAAAAGAGCACGTGGACACTTTGTTCCAGCTACTTCGGAAGAATAATAAGCTACAACTTCCAGAGATCAGGAAACTGGAACAAGTAGGAAAAGTGGACGACCCTAATTACTGCTGTTATCACAGGTTCCTAGGACATCCTACCAGAAAATGCTATGTTTTCAAGGATATCTTGCAAAACTTGATGAATGCCAATGTGCTTACACTGAAGCCCGATTAGAAGACCATATCCACCAATTTAATAGCGGTCCAGTTCAGTAATCTCCCTCCTTCAGAAGCTGCAGATGGAGTTGTCCTCGTCCATAAAGGGGAAATACATATGAAAAACACTAACTTGCATGGCCAGAAGGACAGGGGTTGGTACCCCTCACTACCTTCAAAGGGGAGATCATGTGGGTCCATCCCGATCTGGTTGAAGATCAACAGAAGGAGACCCATAGGTGGCCGGCCACCTCTGGCCGACCCAGATCTGTGCCAAGGCACAGATCTGAGTGCCTATAAATAGGAGAGGTTGGTTCATTTGTCAGGGGTTGGAACTTTTGGAGACGAAACGCTGCTGGATTGAGAGCTTAACCTCAGATTTCAAAGCTTAGAATACACGGACTCTCAGATCTGGTTATTGGCGATCATCCACGCTAAATAAGGCAGGAGTTCGAGAGAGATCAGATCTGAGATCTACACGGTTTTCCTCCGGATCAAAGCTTGGCCTTTGATCCCGAGAAGAGTCTCGATTTCGCTTGATCGATTTCGATAACTAGGGCTATTATTTCCTTGGTGAAATAATCCCCTCGACTGTTATTTCCTTCGTGAAATAACACCCGCTATACCGTGTAGATCCGACTGGATCAAGATCGCGCGGTGGTCCACGGATTAACCCCGGCGCAGGCAAAGAACCCACACAAGCGAGAGACCGCAAAACAGGATCTCGTGATTCGTTCGACATAAAAGGAAAGTTGTAATTTTCATTTTTCTTTTGATTTTGTTGTAACCGGATCTTATAAAAAGACCGGATCTTTGTAACTGATAAACTGTTCACAAAGTAATCAATGGAATCGAAGAAAGCAATTTTTCCCGCGAACAATCTGGCGACCACAGTGCGAGCCACCGATCTCGCTGTCGAGATCTATGCGTCGTAGCCGCGGATCTCTATCCCGGTCGAAGAGGAGGTCGAGTACGAATTCGACCAACAGAAGTTCGAGGAGTATCTATCATCCTCGTCCGGATCGACCTCCCCTCGCAAGTCCAAGAAGTTCTCCTCCAGGAGAAAGGTACGTTGGTACGAAGAAGTTGAAGCTACCAACGACGATCTCACCCCGATTGACGCCAAAGTTGGGTCGAGTGAGGTTCCACCAACCTCCAACCAGATCAAGCTGGTTCCTGCCAATTCCTCCGTCACCAAAGGAGCGGTGACTCTCTCAAAGAGAGCCTGCTAAAGGCGACGCCAACGCTTGGCCAAAGAATTCGCCAAAGCGATGGAGTCCACCGACGGAATCCGCTACAACGCGGATCTGAAGAACAGGAGAGGCAAACAGCCTCAACGACCGATGAATGGCGACTCCTCCAAGCCGCCAACGAACGAATGGGTCTGTGTCAAACGGAACCGTTCAACACTGGAGGAGCGCATTTGCAAGCACCGCGCAATGTCAGCGCAGGCACGGGCTCAAGTCCAGGAAGCCCGTAGAAGACTGCAGAATGAAGTGGCCTGGAAGCCGCCACCGACCCGCCAAGTATGGAGGCCGAAGTCTGAAGCGGCGATTCAGGCTAAAAAGCAACCATTGCAGCCTTCAACAAAGGTTCAACCTCCGGCGAACCAACCTAAGTCGCCGGTAATTCCAATAGCTTCTCCGGGAGATCCCGTGGAATCATCCTGAAGGAGAAAGTCAGTCTTGGAGCGCCTCGGTCCACTTCCCGATGACCGATGCAAAGCTCCAGTTCAAGAACGTTTGAGCCCGATGAAGAAGCCCCGAACGACTTAACATGCTGGGGGTCGCCGCCACCTTCAATATGACAAGGAGATCATGGCAGCTAGGCGCACCAATTTGCGCATTGAAGTCCAGGAGCCCGTTGAGAACTCACGCCCACTAGGCGCACCAATTTGCGCATTGAAGTCCAGGAGCCCGTTGAGAACTCACGCCCACAAAGGCGTGTTTTAAGGTGCGTGACTCTTGAAAGCCCAAAGAAGGCTGTTCGCCCTCAGAAGGAAACATTATCGTCGGATGACGATAGCGTTATATCTGAGAAGTCGTGCCAACACACGATAGGTTACTCCGATCTTCAAGCAAACGAGTTTTACTATCGTGTTGGGGGTACGAGTAAAACCAGGAAAATGAGTCCTCGAGGGCTAGAAACTCAATGCCCCTGTTCCAAACTCATTGGGGCAGTATTGTCTGAGTGCAACTGCATCAAAATGGTCCCCGAAAGAAACTCGGTTTTCGAAAGGCTCAATACCGAAACGCCAATACCAAGGTCTAGGCGTTTCCGACAAAGAAGAAGGGTAGTCGAAGATGGAGAATTTCTGAGGGTCACCACTAATATGACCAGCAAAGGGACGTCGACACAGGATAATCCCGAGTCGATTCCGGAAGTACCCCGGCGGATGACCCGTTTGCAGTCCGGAGCCATCATACGAGGAACTTATGGTAGGGTTCGGACAAGATTACCGTCAGAAGATGAAGAATCGGATTCCTGCTCTGCTGTCGCATCGGATAATACGGTATCCAGAGAGGGACAACCCCGTGAGTCGCTGATGATAAGCGCCGAACAAGTGGCCAAGATGCTCGAAGAAGCCATGGCTAAACAGCAGGAGAGCTTCAAGCACGAAATGCAGATGGCCATGCAGAGTATGAGAGAAATGCATGACCAGCAAATCCGAGCGCTGACAAATCAGCAAGGCGAGCCAAGTCGTCGTAACCAGATTGATCTGGAAGATGAGGACACAGGTGCGAATGAAGCTCACAATACCAATAATCCTCCCATCAATGCAGGGGGTGGTAGCGAGAATGCCAACGAAGACTCAGGTGAAAACCTGAAGATTAAAAATCTCGAGAGAAAAATCAATACATTGATTTCCGCTCAAGAGATGAAGAAGACGGGCATTCCTTGTCCGTACCCACGAGAATGGGAATCAATCCCCTATCCGGCGAAGTTCGTCGTTTAATGGGATGGGTTCACCCACTCAGTATTTGATTTACTTCAAATCGCACCTATGAGTCATCTCCGGTAATGAGCCTCTGATGGTACGGTCCTTCGTTGGCACTCTTCGTGGAGCCGCCTTCGATTGGTATCGCCGCCTCAAGCCAGGAAGCGTGAATAGCTGGGACGACATGGAAACTAAGTTTCTCGCTAATTTCTTCGACGACGACACCGAGATATCCATCGGAACGTTGCTCGATGAGAAACAAAAAGGCGGGGAATTGGTCAACACCTTCGTCAAAAGGTTCTGGAACAAGGCGATGAACTGTCGGGACCCGATCACTGAGGAGTTCATTCTCCAGACTTGCCACAACAACCTCGCATTGGACGTATTGGAGGCAATGGGAACAGCACCGTCTAACACTTGGAAAGACTTGAAGGTGCGCGGTGAACAAGCCGAACGCTTCCTCCGAAGGAAGAAGGCCGAGAGGAACCGACCAACGGCTAATCCTCCGAACTCAAACTTTGCCTCTCGTGGTAAAGGAAAATCACCTGCAACAGCTGTTGACGCTAACCAGACGTCGCAAAAGCAACTCCAAAAATAGCAAAAGACTTCGGGTCCGAGACTCCAAAGAGAGTATTCCATCAAGGACGAAGACGTTCCAGCCATCTTCGAATCCCTCCTTGGAAGCAACAAGATCAAGCTACCACCTATCACAAATCAGGAGGAAGCTGACAACACTACGGACCCAAAGTACTGTGCATACCACAGGAGGGTCGTTCATCCCACCAAGGATTGCTTTGCTCTTAAGAATAGCATTCAGACCTTGGTTGAAGCCGGCGTCATAACGCTGAGGTAAGCCAATTGAGAATGGCAAAACTCCGACCGGTATAAGAGTATAAACTGCTTCCTAAAACTCCAAAGAGTATACGAGTATAAACTGTTTCTCAATCCTCCGACCGGTACAAGAGGTTAAACTGTTCCCTGATACTCCAATAGGTATATGAGTCTAAACTGTTTCCCCACTTTTGACGGGAAGTTCCTGGAGAATATTAAGCTAATATTCTTAAGGATAACCCGGTTAGTTAACTGATAATAATGTCCGAACCAGTTCCGCAGAGGAAACTGGGGGTGGACGATTTATGTAACGGGAAGTTCCCAAAACCACAGCAATGTAATGAATAAGAACTCCCATTCTCACCATGTCTATGCACTCAACACTCTCTCTGTTAGAGTCTGGACGTAAAGTACCCACTTGGTCAAACCTTCTTACAGTTAGGACCACAGTCAAAATCCCCTCTCGATTCCCCCAATGAACGAGAGGTCCACAAATTGAGCGATCAAACCTTCCTACAGTTAGGATTGTCTCAAAACACCCACTTGGTCAAACCTTCTTACAGTTAGGACCACAGTCAAAATCCCCTCTCGATTCCCCCAATGAACGAGAGGTCCACAAATTGAGCGATCAAACCTTCCTACAGTTAGGATTGTCTCAAAACACCCACTTGGTCAAACCTTCTTACAGTTAGGACCACAGTCAAAATCCCCTCTCGATTCCCCCAATGAACGAGAGGTCCACAAATTGAGCGATCAAACCTTCCTACAGTTAGGATTGTCTCAAAACACCCACTTGGTCAAACCTTCTTACAGTTAGGACCACAGTCAAAATCCCCTCTCGATTCCCCCAATGAACGAGAGGTCCACAAATTGAGCGATCAAACCTTCCTACAGTTAGGATTGTCTCAAAACACCCACTTGGTCAAACCTTCTTACAGTTAGGACCACAGTCAAAATCCCCTCTCGATTCCCCCAATGAACGAGAGGTCCACAAATTGAGCGATCAAACCTTCCTACAGTTAGGATTGTCTCAAAACACCCACTTGGTCAAACCTTCTTACAGTTAGGACCACAGTCAAAATCCCCTCTCGATTCCCCCAATGAACGAGAGGTCCACAAATTGAGCGATCAAACCTTCCTACAGTTAGGATTGTCTCAAAACACCCACTTGGTCAAACCTTCTTACAGTTAGGACCACAGTCAAAATCCCCTCTCGATTCCCCCAATGAACGAGAGGTCCACAAATGGGTATTTTATCCCGAAGCCTAAGTAGGGATAAGTCAGCGTCTAATACACGTTGCTGGGTAGCCTATTCTCGTAACAATAGCGAAGCCTATGTATTCGACATCATAGCACAAAGTCTCAGAGAATTCACTCTCTTAGCACAACATTACATGCGGAACGGATTTAGACAATCCGCATGCTAGCTCGATTCAAACGGTAGTCGGTAAAGGCTAATGAAATCCGTTGAAGGCTGGCGGTTAGCCAAAAATCCTAAAGTCAACGCCTAAAACACGTCGTCGGGTAGTCTATTCCCGTGAGAAAGACAAAGTCTACGTATTCAACATCGTAGCACTAAGAGCGTTAACTCTGAAATCCGTTGAAGGCTGGCGGTTAGCCAAAAATCCTAAAGTCAACGCCTAAAACACGTCGTCGGGTAGTCTATTCCCGTGAGAAAGACAAAGTCTACGTATTCAACATCGTAGCACTAAGAGCGTTAACTCTCTTAGCACAACGTCACATGCAGAATGGATTTAGACAATCCGCATGCTAGCCATTAGTTGGTCTCGTGACTTGAGCATCCAACGACATTTGAAACCCTAGGGTCAACGCCGGTCAACGCGTAACCCTAGGTCAACGCCAGTCAATGCGTTGCGATCAAAAAGTCAACGTACGACGTTCAAAATCCTAAGGTCAACGCCGGACAACGCGTAACCCTAGGTCAACGCCAGTCAACGCGTTGCGATCAAAAAATCAATACTCCGAAAAGTATACGAGTATAAACTGCTTCTTAATACTCCAATAAGGTATAGACAACGCGTAACCCTAGGTCAATACCAGTCAACGCGTTGCGATCAAAAAGTCAACGTACGACGTTCGAAACCCTAGGGTCAATGCCGGTCAACGCGTAACCCTAGGTCAACGCCGATCAATGCGTTGCAACGAAAGAATCAATACTCCGAAAAGTATACGAGTATAAACTGCTTCTTAATACTCCGAAAAGTATATGAGTATAAACCTATTCCCTATTTTTGGTTGAGAAGTTCCTGGAGAATATTTTTCTAAAAAATATTCTTAAGGATAACTCAACAACACGCCGGACAACGCGTCGCAAATAA
>NC_033795.1:57955356-57966890 GCF_001876935.1 Asparagus officinalis
GGTTGGAACTTTTGGAGCCGAAACTCTGCCGGATTGAGAATTGGACTTGAAAGTTTGAAGCTTTGAAGACTCAACTTCTAGATCTGGTTCTTGGCGATCATCCACGCCAAATAAGGCAGGAGTTCGAGAGAGATCAGATCTGAGATCTACACGGTTTTCCTCCGGATCAAAGCTTGGCCTTTGATCCCGAGAAGAGTCTCGATTTCGCTTGGTCGATTTCGATAATTAGGGCTATTATTTCCTTGGTGAAATAATCCCCTCGGCTGTTATTTCCTTCATGAAATAACACCCGCTATACCGTGTAGATCCGACTGGATCAAGATCGCGCGGTTGTCCACGGATTAACCCCGGCGCAGGCAAAGAACCCACACAAGCGAGAGACCGCAAAACAGGATCTCGTGATTCGTTCGACAAATAAGGAAAGTTATAATTTTCATTTTCTTTTGATTTTTTTGTAACCGGATCTTATAAAAAGACCAGATCTTTGTAACCGATAAACTGTTCACAAAGTAATCAACGGAATCGAAGAAGACAATTTTTTCCGCGAACAATACTATCTCTGACTCGACACGAGCTACAGCCTCAATACGCTGGTGCGCCCCTATTTCTCCCCCATCAACACGAGTGGGGGACTCCTCATCAAGGATCATGATGACCTCAGCTAACTCGATTGGAGGGACATCTAGAGGAGGAATAGAGAGATGTTTATACCAATTTCCCGAACTGAGACTGTAGCTCCTCCCTAGCCCAGGTCAGCTTGGCACTCTTCGAGGGACCTCGGCTGCTCACTTTCCACAGCCATCTCCTCTTCTTCTGAAGCCTCTTGGCCTAAGCAGCAGTCGCACTCAGCCTAGCCAGTCAAGCCGTCATCTCAGCAGCATTCATTGCCACATCCTCGGCCTCCGTTGGGGTCAACTAAGACCTTAGCCATTTTTAGGGATCAAAGACCTCGTCTGATTCCTTCAGAGACAGAGCTCGAACCGCTGCTCGAGTCTTGTCCTCCACAGTTGGTAGTACTCTGGAGATGCTAGTCGCCCATAGAGATGCTGGGTTGAACAGATTCTCAATACTTCAAGGCCTCGAATAGGCCCGAACCTTCTCGAGCCCCTATTTCTCCTTTGCTATAAGGAACCCCAACTTCAGAATGTCTTTCTTGATCTCATCCAAGCTGAGCAACATAAGACGGGGTCGGTTCCAAGGACCCCAATGAACTTCTCCTTCCAGTCTTTATTCAATTTGGGGAGCGTCCTAGATGAATTTGAAGCCGCCCAGGTTCTGGAAGTAATAGTGCACTTCCTTCTTCCCCACCTTAACAATGAGAGGTTGTTGTTGAAGCTAAATTTATTTTATAAAAAAATAATCAATAAATAAATAATATGCAAAGGTGTATCCTCATTAACAACAATCATATGGTTTATGCCCAATGTCCAATAGTGAAACTTGCGGAAAGAAAATTTGACAAATTTGGACATGGATAATTCTTTTAAAAAGGAGGGGACAACCTACAAATAGAACAAAAGTAGAGAAAATAAGCAATGCACAATCAATTCAAAGGCTCATTTGTTTAATCTCATGTAAGCACGGACGAAAAAAAAAGATCATTTAATGTGATCGAATGTGGTCAGCTCAAAAAAAGGGGGATTGGGGTGACTAGCTATCTACTTATCTCAAAGTTCAGTGGAGCAAAATACATTAAAAAAATAATTCAGGTACAAATATCATCATGAAGAAGCAGGTGTTTGAGTAAAAGGATAAAAAGGCACAAAAGCCAAAAGATTAGATGCTTGGGGTTCAAATATTATCTTATCACTACTATTGAAAATATTATCTTTATACATGCTAATCGACTCTATAAATACATCAGTTTAACACAAAAAAGGGTTGGAGTGGGGCGGGGGTGGGGGATCTGACCACCGAAGACCCACCAAAAAAAGGCATTAGGAACAAGATGATTTCTTTTAAATTTTTGGTTCCTCTCTCTCTCTCCCTCTCTCTCTATCTCAGTTACAAAACAAAAGACAAAAAAATTCAGTTACAAAACATAAGACAAAAAAATTCTAAGCCTCCTCCTTCTATCTCAGCTAGCCTAGATATATGCACTTTGTCATCTCTTCATCAACAAAAAGAGTCTAGCCACATAGAGAAGTTCTCTTCAAGGAAATCTCAACCCAATTTCACTTGTAACTACTACAAAGCCCATCCATCAAAGCCTCCATCAAAACCTCCACTCTAAAGAGAAAAAAGAGAGAGAAAAAAAGGAGTCGTCCTCACCCCAAGCCACTATCCTCACCTCGAGTCTCTGTACTCACCCGAGGCGTCGTCCTCACCCTGAGCCACCGGGTTCAACCCTCAAGACACTGTCCTCACCCTGAGCCACCATGCTCACCACAAGTCACCATACTCACCTGAGCCACCATCCTCACCCCAAGCCACCGTGCTCAACTCCTGAGGCACCATCCTCACCCTAAGCCACCATGCTCACCTCAAGTCATCGTACTCACCCGACGCACCATCCTCACCTGAGCCACTGCGCTCACTCTTAGTGTCATGTAACCTTTTCGATAAATCAGCGATTATTTTGACACAATAGCGAACACGGTCCAAACTAAAGAAACATAAGAAATAATAATCAGGCGCTGTATAATTTCTACGAAATACATATATTATACTTACATCGGAAGAACAATACAAGCAAAAAAAAGAAAATAAAAGGCTTATGAGACAAGGAAATACATTTAGAGCTTATAGTAAAAAAAAAGAATCTTCAAATCCCTATTTGCATAGTGGGATTAATCTGATCACTTAAATTTCATACATCAAAAGAAATTAAGTTTAGACTCAAATCACGCCTTGGTTGGGCTCCTAAGTGCATATCCAACAATTCAAATAATGCATGAACTCTACCTATTGCTGCGCGCCGTGTGGAAGCATGTTCGACAACTAAACTAGTCGGTAAGCGATGAGAAAAGAGAACCGAAAACAAACACGAGTGCAATTCACCAAAATACGATACAAATCAAACCAAACACAGAGATTTACCTGGTTCGGCAATTTTCTACATTCACAAGGAGAAGATGTGGAGATTTTACTATATGGATGATAAATACAATGGGTTACAACTCACAAAATCAATCAAATATAACCCTAACCAAAGCTCTCAACTCCCTCGCAATATCTCCCTCTCAAAGTGCTCAAAAGACTCAATTATCTCTAATTTTGAAACCCTAGAAATCGTGTTTTAATTTATATAAAAATACAGTCCAAAACGAACTGGGAAAACAAACAGCCCAAATACCCGCTTTGTGGTTGTCCAGACATGTTGTTTCGGTCGACCGGCCAGAGACCCGAATTCTGAACCCTATAATGTGCACATTGTGGGTCAACCACATGAGCATGGTCGGTCGACCAACCAGAAACATGACCGTTTCCTTATTTCTGGCGATTGCGTCGGTCAATTGGCCTTGCTCCTTCGGTCGACCGACCCGAGGATCCTTGTAGCTACTTCTCAGCTTCAATTTTCCTGATTTTACTTGTATTATCTACAATTCTCCATCTCGGTGGATTTTTACCAAAACTGAGTGATACGAGTTAGCGTGCGAGCACACTTTGGTCGCGGAATTACCAAAGGGAGGGTTGAGAAGAAGACAACTAAAACACAAGAATAATTCAGTATGGCGAAGGAAACTACCTTCTCTAGATTATGAAGAATCAATTATTACAAATCTCTCCCTCACAATCTCACTAGAATTGAGAACAACCTCTCAATCCTCTCTCTGATTATAATCTAAACCCTAATCCTTTTGATTAGAATCTCACTTAGACCTAAAACCCTTTAGATCTACATCTTGGCCTCTCCTCTTTTTTAGAACCCTAAACAATCCCTATTTATAGGGTTTACAACGTGGTGGCAATCTGGTAAATAACCAAAACCAAACCCAGCTAGGATTCCTTCAAAACAGAAACCAAGTCTGTCCGGGAAACCTCGATGAGTCGACTCAAAACAGCATATGAGTCGACTCATGACTGATGAGTCGACTCATAAACTGATGAGTCGACCGAGCAAAAACTTTTGACAAAACGACTGGGTTTCGTGAGTCGACTCATGACAGGCATGAGTCGACTTAACCTGATGAGTCGACTCATGTTCATGTATGAGTTGACTCACGAGCTAAAAACTGGATTCTTCGAATCTGCTGCTCGTCGTCTCGTTCCACGCTCCATCCTATGCTCCACCGTGTCGCTTCACACCACTATTCTCAAGATATCATGAGAATCACATATCCTTAAGCTCCCATGAGGATCACTTTTCCAAAGAGAAGATACACCCGTATCACTAAGTCGACACCAAACATGAGCACCACGGCGTCGTCTCATCAAATCCGGCTGCACCAATGCGGTTGCCTACGTACCCCCTCTCCTAAAGGATCAAGCTGCCCGTAGTTCATCCAAACGACTGCAAACGGCCTCAATAATCATAAATTTATAATAAGTTTCTACAATGATCAAACTTGATAATCAGGACTACCTTCGTGAGCATATCCGCTGGATTATCTTTTGTGGGACCTTCACGAGCTCCACATCCCCATCTTCAAGAACATCTTGAACAAAGTGATAACGAACGTCGATATGTTTCGTCCTCGCATGAAAGACCTGATTCTTCGCCAAACAAATAGCACTCATGCTATCACAATAAATGGTGATAGATCACTAAAAAACACCAAGATCCTCCAAAAGCCTTCGAAGCCAAATCGCCTCCTTAACAGCCTTTGTAATCGCCATATACTCTGCCTTCATCATTGACAAAGCCACAGTAGACTGTAAGGTGCATCTCTAACACACCGACGTACGGGTAAAAGTAAACACATATTTCGTCGTCAACCGACATTTATTCAAATCTCCAGCATAGTCTAAATCAACATAACCAATACATAGCTGCTCACCGCTAGTGTCCCGCTCAAAAACCAAACCAACGTTGAGAGTACCTTGAATGTACCTCAAAATTCATCTCACGGCATCCCAATGACCTCGACCCGGGTCGTGCATGTATCTCAAAACCATGCTCATTGACTGTGACAAATCCAGCCTCGTAAAAACCATAGCGTACATCAAACTTCCCACTACATTCGCATATGGAGTCTTCGACATCATCTCTATATCTTCAACTATCTTCGGTGAAAGGTCAGCTGAAAGCTTCAAATGGGCTCTGAATGGTACACTAACTGGTTTCGTCTCCATACTCACATTAAATCGTTATAGGACCTTTTTTAAATAAGCCACCTGTGTCAAACAAATTATTCCCCTATCTCTATCTCTCTGACCCTAAAATGTGCTTCGCTTCTCCCAAATCCTTCATCTCAAACTCGTTCGAAAGCTAAATCTTCAATCTATCTATGGCAGATTTGGAAATAGAAACAACCAACTTGTCATCGACATAAAGCAATAAGTAAATATACGCACCTCCATGCAACTTGCGAAAGTACATGCAAGGATCAAATTGGCTCCTAATGTACGAATGGCTGATCATGAACCCATCAAATCACCTATACCACAGTCTCAGAGATTGCTTCAGCCCATATAGTGATTTTTTT
This sequence comes from Asparagus officinalis, assembly GCF_001876935.1. Lineage (NCBI taxonomy): Eukaryota > Viridiplantae > Streptophyta > Magnoliopsida > Asparagales > Asparagaceae > Asparagus > Asparagus officinalis. The sequence continues at coordinate 57,960,945 of NC_033795.1, forward strand.
AACCTACAAACCAATTTCTCTGGGCAGTCACATGATAAGTAGCACCAGAATCCAACATCCAATCTGATGCATCCGCATGGTTCACCTCTGGAGCAATCGATAGAGAAAAGCAGGAATCATCTAAATCATCACCTCTAGTAACATTCCCCTCATTGGCCTTCGGTCTCTTCTTCTTACTATTCTCCTTCTCTTTTAGCTTCGGGCAATCTCTCTTTCAATGTCCTTGTTCTTTGCAGAAAGCACACTGGTTCATCGAATCTAGACTTTGACCTGCCTTGTATACCACCTCTTGGATATGAACTCCTTCCTCTCATCGACAACGCCTCTTCTGAAGTGCTAGCTCTGGAAGTCTCTTTGTCCTTCCTCCTCAAATCGTAATTTGTTAACACATTAGTCAATTCACTATATGTGATGGAAGATCTCCCATTCAATAAAGTGAGCACGAATGTATCATACTCCTCATCGGGTAAGGAGCCCAACAAAATAATCACATTGTACTCATCTATTATCTTCTCATCCATGTTTGTCAAGTCCTACAATAACTTTGTATAGTTATTCACATGAGCCGCAAGTGAGGTGCCACTAGACATGTGGAGTCTGAATAATCTCCACAGCAAGTGCAACCGATTCTTAACACTCTTCGTAAGGTACTTGTTGTTAAGAATCTCCCACATCTTCATCGCAGATGTCACACTAATCACATCGTATTTCAGCTCTTGTTCCAAATAAGATCTGATCACCCCACAAGCGTTCCTATTCATCTTGTCCCATATCGCCTCATCGTTTTTCGGTGGCCTCTCATGGACCATGATGGTCTCTTCCAAATTTTGAGCATTGAGAGTGTTTTGTACGTCGCTCATCCACAAACCAAAATTGATCTTGTCGTCATACTTCACTACATTAATCTTAGTATTTTAAAGTCCAAGCTGAATTGTACTCATCGTTGTCTTGCTGCTTTCACCAACTTCTTATCCCACGCTTACAAACTCCAAATTGTAAAGAAATATTCAAACTTTGATAGAATTGAGAAATTACCCAACTGAACCCTAGATAGGATTTCAACATGATCTCCTAACCACACAAGGAAAACGAGATCCCAATGGCAACTCCACAACACTATCTCTACCATAGCCTAGAACTCTAAGAACCAAGCTTCAAACAATGATTCTTTCTCCACCTAATGCAAAACCTTAGATCTGAAACAACGCTATCTCTACCCAATGCAAAACCATAGATCTAAGAACCAAGCTTCAAACAACGCTATCTCTACCAATTGTTGTGCATCATGCGGAAGCGTGCTCGACAACTAAACTAGTAGGTAAGCGATGAGAGAAGAGAACCAAAAACAAACACGAGTGCAATTCACCAAAATATGATACAAATCAAAGCAAACACAGAGATTTATGTGGTTTCATAATTGCCTACGTCCACGGAGAGAGGATGAGGAGATTTTATTATATGGAGAAGAAATACAATAGGTTACAACTCACAAAATCACTCAAATATAACCCTAACCAAAGCTCTCCACTCCCTCACAATATCTCCCTCTCAAAGTGCTCAAAAGACTTAATTATCTCTAATTTAAAAACCCTAGAAATCGTGTTTTAATTTATACATAAACACAATCCAAAACCAACTAGGAAAACAAACAGCCCAAATAACCGCTTTGTGGTCGACCGGACATGTTGTTTCGGTCGACCGACCAGAGACCCGAATTCTGAACCCTGTAATGTGCATATTGTCGGTCGACTGCATGAGCATGGTCGGTCGACCGACCAGAATCATGATTGTTTCCTTATTTCTGGCGATTATGTCGGTTGACCAGCCTTGCTCCTTCGGTCAACTGACCTGAGGATTCCTGTAGCTGCTACTCAGCTTCAATATTCCTAATTTTGCCCGCATTTTCTACACCTATATCATGATTGCAGTTCACATAAAAGGTGCAATCTGTAGAGAACTTCAAAGAAAGTTGTTTGCGGAAAAAGTTGTTGTATTCATTGCTGCATTCATTACAACTTTGATCGTTACAATGAAATAAAAAGATAGCCTTTTTATAAGACCGGTACACAATGAAAATAAAAGAAATGCAACTCCTTTCAAACAAACGCAAGAGTTGTTTGTCATCTCTTGCTTGCGTGGGTCTTTGGCCTGTGACGGGGACGTTGATATCCGTGGACCACCGGGGCACTCAGATCTGGTCCGGATAAATCGGACAGAGTTTCTTCGATCCGCGTGAGATCTAGAAACTTCTGATCCAGAAATATCGGACAGAGCTTCGTCGATCCGCGTGAGATCTAGAAGCTATAAGCGTATACCTCGGCTAAAGTGAGGTATTAGCTCTTCTTAGTATTAACGCTAAAGGCTAATACTAAGATACCTCGGCTAAAGTGAGGTATTAGCTCTTCTTAGTATTAACGCTAAAGGCTAATACTAAGGATCGGACGGGTGATGAAGACTGATTTAGACCTCTCCTCCTCTTGTTGAAGCACACGGGCACTCTTCACTGCAGCAGGGCTTCGCCAAGGCTCTCCAAAAATCCCCCTCTCTCTCTCTAGCCTTGCTCCAAGACAAAAGATTTCCAGCCCTTTGAATAAGGACCCAAGGGGTCTATTTATAGTGTTTAGGAGTAGGTAAGGGGGTCTAGGGGACCATGAGGGGGTGCGGACACCCCTGGTGTCTCGGCCATGGCCGAGACACCCTTTCTTCGTCCGGATTCGGATTTGAGTGATTCCGGGTGCGTTGGATGCTTGACGAAGAGTTTGACCCGCTCTGGTGATTGGATTATCTGTAGAGTGGCCGAGGCATGAAGGGCGTTGTCCTATTCGTGAACAGTGTCGGGTTCCCGATTGGTCCGGGTCTTCGTTGTTCCGAAATCCTATCAGCTCACGTAGTTCGTCGATTCACTTCAATCATTCATCGACGTCAATTGGACTCCTGTGGATCGGATAGTGATGTTCATCGTAGCTCTTTATCACTGAACCGTTCGTGGAGACCTATAGGCAATTTTCGATGCCTACAGATACCCCCTCCAAAGTGTTCCTGACTCGTTTCTTTTATAGAAGAGGCTGGAATACTTTGGATGTGATTGGTCTAGCCTTCAGTCGGTATCAGGACCTGTAGTTAGCTTCAACTCTTAGCTCCTTCGATTTTCGGTCTATTCGATGCTTTGACGAATGTCCGAAGTTCTTCTGGCGCTGCGTTTATCGCTTGGCCGTCGTCGGAGTCTCGAGTTTGCAGCTGATGAATTGAGTTTGGCTCGTGTCATTGAGTTGACTTTGAACTACCTCCGCCACATTGTGCTGGCTTAGGGTTTCGGATTCCCGTGTGTTGACTTTTTGTCGCAACACGTTGACCGGCGTTGACCTAGGGTTACGCGTTGACCAGCGTTGACCCTAGGGTTTTGAATCGTCGAACGTTGATTAGTGTGGACTTTGAATCCTCGAACGTTGACTTGTGTCGCAACGCGTTGACCAGCGTTGACCTAGGGCTACGCGTTGGCCGGCGTTGACCCTTAGGGTTTCGAATCGTCGAACGTTGACTCTGATTGCAACGCGTTGATTGGCGTTGACCTAGGGTTACGCGTTGACCGGCGTTGACCCTAGGGTTTACGGATTGCCATTAACACAGTTTATACTCGTACGTTTGCTGGAGTATACACAGTTTAAGCTCTTAAGGTATTGGAGCAAGGTGGTCCCAGGTGTCGATTCATCTGCATGTGTGGATTTTATCCTGAATTTGTTGGGTGCTCAAGTCATGAGACCAACTAGTGGAGTTGATGTGTCAATGACTCGCAGTTATAGAATTTTTGGCAAATCCTCAGCCATCAACGGGTTTGACAAGCCTTTACCGACTATCGTTTGAGTCGGGCTAGCATGCGCATTGTCTTAAGTCCGTTCCGCATGTGACGTCATGCTAAGAGAGTTAACGCTCTTAGTGCTACGATATTGAATACGTAGACTTCGTCTTTCTCACGGGAATAGACTACCCGGCAACGCGTGTTAGGCGTTGACTTTAGGATTTTTGGCTAACCCCCAGCCTTCAACGGATTTGATTAGCTTTTACCGACTACCGTTTGAGTCGGGCTTACATGTGGATTGCCTAAATCCGTTCCGCATGTGACGTTGGGCTAAAGGAATGAACTCTCTTAGACTTGGTGCTACGACTTTGAATACGTAGACTTCGCCATTGTTACGGGAATAGGCTACCCGGCAACGTGTATTAGACGTTGACTTATCCCTACTTAGGCTTCGGGATAAAATTCCCCGCGCGTGTGAGGCACAGATTATGGTGTTATTAATAACAACCTGCCACAATGTTGAATATGTGGTCTTTTGTCCTTTTTACGGTCAAAGACTAACCGGCCATGTGTGTTAGACATAGGCTTTGGGATTTTTGGCAAACCCCCAGCCATCAACGGGTTTGATGTGCCTTTACCGATTACCGTTTGAATCGGGCTAGCATGTGAATTATTAAAACCCGTTTCACATGTAACGTTGTGCTAAGAGAATTGCTTCTCTTAGACTTAATGCTATGATTTTGAATACATAGACTTCGTCTTTCTCACGGGAATAGACTACCCGGCAACGCGTGTTAGGCGTTGACTTATCCCTACTCAGGCTTCGGGATAAAATTCCCCGTGCATCGAGTGCCCGGATTTGACAATCGTGTCTTTTCTAAAAGCAAAGACAGATTGAGAAACGGGAGAGGAAGAATTTTATATTCTATCTCCCGGTGCTGAAGAGGAAGAATTTTATATTCTATCTACAGCTGGAAAGGGAACTTGAGGTGGGATCCCCCACCCCCAGAATCCGGAATGATGAACTGGGAGTGGGTTCTCCACTCCGAGCATCGGAAAGGTCCGAGGAGAGGAAGAATTTTATATTCTATCTCCCGGTGCTGAAGAGGAAGAATTTTATATTCTATCTACAGCTGGAAAGGAAACTCGAGGTGGGATCTCCACCCCCAGAATCCGGAAGGATGAAACTAAGAGTGGGATCTCCACTCCGAGAATCGTAACAATTCGGATAACCCTAACTGTCGGAAGGTTTGATTACCCGATTTGGAAGTGGACCTCTCGTTCATTGGGGGAATCGAGAGGAGATTTTGGCTGTGGCCCTAACTGTATGAATGTTTGACCAAGCAGGAGTTTGAGACGACCTAACTGTCGGAAGGTTTGATCGCTCGATTTGAAGGTGGACCTCTCGTTCATTGGAGGAATCGAGAGGGGATTTTGGCTTTGGCCCTAACTTTTATAGGTTTGACCAGAACGCAAAGAGAGTGGAATACGGGTAGCAAAGAAAGTGCCAACCCATATTACCACTCAAAGGGAGACTTTAATGTTAGGCGTTTAGGACCTAGCACGTTGAGTCTGAGAAACGCCAATGACTGGCAGATGGGAATGTTGGTGGGTCCACCGTCGGAGTGTTGAGAAGCAGTTTATACTCATATACTCTTCGGAGTGTTGAGAAGCAGTTTATACTCGTATACTCGTCGGAGTCTTGAGAAACAGTTTATACTCTTGTACTCTTTGGAGTATTGAGAAGCAGTTTATACTCGTATACTCGTCGGAGTGTTGAGAAGCAGTTTATACTCATATACTCTTCGGAGTGTTGAGAAGCAGTTTATACTCGTATACTCGTCGGAGTCTTGAGAAACAGTTTATACTCTTGTACTCTTTGGAGTATTGAGAAGCAGTTTATACTCGTATACTCGTCGGAGTCTTGAGAAGCAGTTTATACTCATATACTCTTTGGAGTGTTGAGAAGCAGTTTATACTCGTATACTCGTCGGAGTCTTGAGAAACAGTTTATACTCTTGTACTCTTTGGAGTATGGTCGTTCTCAATCGGCTTACCCTAGCGTTATAACGCCGTCTTCAACCAAGGTCTGGATGTTATTCTTGAGAGCAAAGCAATCCTTGGTGGGATGGAGGATCCTCCTGTGGTAC
>NC_033795.1:57967890-58077799 GCF_001876935.1 Asparagus officinalis
CAAATGACGGTACTATGAAGAATACCGGGAACTTCCATCCTCCTTTGAACGAGTAGACTTTTTGGCGACTCGGCATCCCGGGCTTTTGGCTTCTGGGTCTGCTGTTGCCACCATTGATTGTTGAGCCCTTTTGCTCGTGCTGGTGGCGGTTGGCGTTGCGCTTTGACTTCAATCGTGCTTGATTTTCGTTCACAGGCTTTGCATGTGGCTTTTCCTTTACCGTAAGGGAAAAATTGGTTGCGGAGCATTATTTAGGCTATTTGACCCTTTCCGCCTTCTTCCTTTAAGGGAATCGTTGGTCGACTCGTTCTCCTCGACACCTTCAGATCCTCAGTCTTTGGCGTGCCTATTCCATGGCTTCAGGCATGTCCAATGAACAGCATGTTATGACAAGGTCTCGAGGATGAAATCTTCGCTGACTGGATCCCTACAATTCATGTCTTATTTTCGGAACGCCTCTTCACCAAAGTTTTCGACTGTCTCCGCCATTCTTTCTGCGTTCATCAAACAGAGTGCCGATTGAGAAGCCTCAGTCGTCGTGCGTCGAAGAAGTTCGTCTCAGAACATATCGCTCATGTCGTGCCAAACTTGTTGATACTTGCCCGGCTTGAGTCGACGACTACAATCGAAGGCCGTACGAATCCGCCAAGAGTGCCAACAATGACCGTTACCATCAAGCGGTTCATTGCCGGAGATTATTCCCTAGTTGAGACTTAAAGATATTATTAAGTGTTGGGTAGGGAACGCTTTTCCATCAAAACGGCGTAAAGTTGATTAAAGTTGGAACTTTGCCGAGTATGCGAATTGATTCGCACTCCCTTGGCGTATTCGGACATGCGTATCCGGACCTTTTCACTTCTTGAGCATTCATCAACGCATTGATTTTGCTCTCCAAGTCCTTCATCTTCTTGTCTTCACTTGTACCTATCTTCGAGTGGCTTTGGGGAGAGGTAATGTGGTCCTCTTTTGCATTATCATCCACGGGACCGCTTCCATTGTCGTTGTTGACAGGAGGGATATTTATGTTGACATTATTCCCTTCCCGTTCATTCTCATCTTGATTCTGATTATGGTGTCGAGTGGGTTCTCCCTGGTGACTTGTCAGAGCCGCGATTTGCTGGTCATGCATCTCTCTCATTTGCTGCATGGCCATCTCCATCTCGAACTTGAAACTTTCCTTCTGCCTAGCCAGGGCATCTTCAAGCATCTTGGTTACTTATTCGGCGCTGATCATGAGTGATTCGTAAGGTTGCCCCGCACTAGATGCCGTGTCATCGGATGCTACAGCCGAGTAGGGGTCTGAATCAGGATCTGACGCCTCTTCTTCCGAAGGAAGTCCTTTCTGCATTCTTTGGTAATTCTTTCGCCTATTGACCCCTGACCGCAACCAAGTCATGCGCTGGGATGCTTCGGCAAGTTGGTCTGAGCTAGAGGGTCGTGTCGATCCGCATCTGCCAGTCATATTAACAGATACTTCTAGGTACTCGTCCTCTTGGCGAACGAACTTCTTCCCATGAAAATGCCTTGGCTTGGAAATCCTCTCGAATACCGAGACTCTCTTTGGGGTTTTAGAACGGCAGCATTCTGATAACACCGCCCTGATGATGTTGGCATACAGACAGTGAGGTTCCGTGTCTCGAGCATCTCTCTTTCGAGACTTACTCGTATCCCCAGCTCTATAGTACAACTCATCAGTTTGATAACTGGAGCAACCCATAGAGTGTTGGCATAACGTCCCAAGTATAACATGATCATCATCAGACGAATGTGTTTTCCTCTGGGGATATGACGCTTTATTAGCGTTTTCAGAAGTCGCTCGTTCAAGTCTACGCTTTTGCGAGCGTAAAAACTTAACGGGCTCTTGAATTTCGACACGCAATCCAATGCGGTCGGTAACAGGGGCTTTCCCTTTGTTATCTTTCTTGGGGGGATTAGCACGACCCCCAGTCGGGTTTATCATTTGGGGACCTTTCAACGGACCCAATCGCTCCTTGACAGGTGCTTTACCTCGGTTCCCGGGTAAAGGACCGAGGCGACCTTTCAAAGGAACCCTGGATCTTGAAGGATCTGTGTTCTTACCTGACTCCGCCGGAGGTGCGGGGGCAAGGGGAACGGGATCTGGATTTGATGAAGGTTGGACAGCAACATCGTCCGCTCTTGTCTTAGGCGCTGGCTTTGCCTTTAGCACCCACACCTGCTTGAGTTTTGACGGATTCTTGACCGTCTCTTCTTTTTGCATCTCCTCTGCTTTCTGCAGAAGGGCTCGGGCATGCGCAAGCAATGCGCGGCGCTTCTTGATTCACTCTTCGAGGGTTGAGCGAGTCCTCGTGACACGAACCCAATCGTTCGTTTCTGCCTTAGAGGAGGAGGTGGTTATGCACCATTGTTTCTCTTGGCGCTGTCTGGACTTCAGATCTTCGTTGTAGCGGATCCCGTCCATCGATTCTGCGGCCTTGGCCAATTGTCGTGCAAGGCGTTGGCGCCGTCTTTGGCGTGCTCTCTTTGACAATGCTGGAGCGTCTTCAGTAGCCATCTCCTCGGTGGTCGCCAGTTTGTTTTCGTCGAAAGTTGCCTTCATCATTGATTTCATTAGAACTTTAATCGTTTACAAATGAATTCAAATAACAAAAATAAAAATTACAACTTTCTTGAAAATAAACGCAAGATCCGTTTATCGTCTCTTGCTTGCGTGGGTCTTTGGCCTGTGACGGGGACGTCGATATCCGTGGACTACCTGGCACTCAGATCTGTTCCTGAAAAATCGGACAGAGCTTCGTCGATCCGCGAGGAGATCTAGAAGCTTGAAGCGCCTATCTCGGCTAAAACAAGATATTTGCTCTTCTTAGGATTACCGGCGAAGGGTAATACTAAGGAACGGATATGGGTGATGAAGAATCTGATGAAGACCTCTCCTCTGTTGAAGCGCTCGACCACTCTTCACTGCAGCAGGGCTTCGCCAACTCTCCAAAAATCCAGATCCTCCAAAAATGAGGCCTTAGGTGTCTATTTATAGGCAATGGGGGCACCTAGGGTGCCTAGACACCCCTGGGGTGTCTAGGAAAAGCCTAGACACCCCTGGGGTGTCTCAGAAAATCCGAGACACCCCTGGGGTGTCTCGGAAATTCTGAGACACCCCTGGGGTGTCTCGGAATTTCCGAGACACCCCTAGGGTGTCTCAGGAATTTCCGAGACACCTTGGGGTGTCTTGGAATTTTCAAGACACCCCTGGGGTGTCTCGGAATTTCCGAGACACCCCTGGGGGTGTTTTGGAATTCTTGAGACGTCCGTTGAGGTGCATTCGATTGTTTTCGCCGTAAATTCTTCGTCCGAACTTGGATTTGAGTGATTCCAAGTGCGTTGGAAGCTTGACGAAGAGTTCGATCCGCTCCGGTGGTGGGATTATCTGTAGAATGAACGAGACACGAAGGGCGTTGTTCTTTTTGCAACATCGCGGGGCTCTCGATTAGCCCGTGCCTTTGTTATCCCGAAATCCTATCAGCTCACGTAGTTCGTCGATTCACTTCAATCGTTCATCGACATCAATCGAACTCCTGTGGATCGGATAGTGACGTTCATCGTCGCTCTTTAACACTGAACCGTTCGTGGAGACCTATAGGCAATTTTCGATGCCTACAATTGTAATACACAAGGACATTTAGATGAGTGGTTGGAGAGAGACCGGGGTTAATTCCAAGAGGAGTGGATTGGTAGTAAAGCCTAGGGAGATGTTGTAAATCCAAACACTTGAGGAAGGTACGTAACATGAGTAGTCCAACACTTAGAAGAGTGTGGCTTGTGGGATTGACAACGTGTATTGTAAACATTATCACTGAACATTGAAAACCGTTATTGTGTAGTTATTTTGATTGATAGTGGAGATCTCCTCGAGGTGAGGAGCGGAGACATAGGTCGAGTGTTAGACCAAACTCCGTGATCATATCATTTGTTTGCGATTGTCTTTTGAGCACTGTTTTTCTTCATATAGTGTGCTTATTATTTATATCACATATTTTCATATTATTTATCCTTGCATATCTTTGCATATTATTTATTGTACATATATTGTTAGGATATTAAATTAAAGTTTTTAATTTGGCTTCGATATCGGATTAGATTTGCAATTACCCTATTCTCCCCCTCTAGGGTACTTTTATTTGGTATCAGAGTTTGGTGGTCTTGATTGGTGGCTTAATCGCCTTGTTGATGATCAGATCAAACAGCCAATCGTATCCAAAATAGGATAGGTTCTGATCCGAAGTGGGATCGGTTCCCCCTGCGTCCTTGTCAGGGCGAGGTAGAGGAGATTGATGAAGGGGTCGCTTTCTTCTCTGACTTTATGCCTGGTTCTTGAATGAGGGGCTAAAGTCCATGCTGCACAGACAAGAAGATCCCATAAGAGGGCGGGGACCGGTTCCCCCGTGGTTCCTCTGACGGCCAAGTTAGTGAAACTCGAGTGGGGAAGGGAAAGATCAGGAACCGATGTGGTTCTTAAGGAGGCAATGTGTCGTTACAGAGGGTCCATATGAGTTCCTCTGTGTAGATGAAGAACTATTTGTTCTTTTCCTTTATAGAGAGAGAGAGAGAGAGAGCTCCTTTCGGCCCCCTTGAGGTTAGGAGTATTACGTGTATATATCTCTGTCATGGGAATCAAATGGGTCCCCCCTAGTCAAGTCTAGGGAGACAGTGGTGAAGTGCGGGCTAAGAGCCGAGTCATCCCTCACTTTATAGGTGTTGGCTGGTGACTAGAGGGGAAGTCACTTCAGCATGGGAGAGGGTGTCCCCGGATTTTTTAGGAAGTAATTAAGAGCATGGCAGAATGCATGTTGGCAGACTGAGTCATCCCTCGCTTTACAAGTGTCGACTAACTACTGGAGGGGAAGTCACTTCGGCACAGGAGAGGGTGTCTCCGTATTTTTTGGGAAGTGGTTGAGAGCGTGGCAGAAGGCACGCTGGTCGGCTGACAAGTCAGAGAGATCGTCAGGTTAGGATCAGGATAAGGTTTATCCGAGGTGGATTTGTATGCTAACATGTACTCAGGGGAAGAGGCTTGAGGCGGAGATTATTCCTTAACTTAGTCGATAGCAGGGAATGTCCATCAAGTCATCTTCGTAAGTTGCCAGATAAACGGTCGAGTGGACCCTTAGTGGGTTACCTTCGACAATAGGGTCATCTGATCCCGCCTTTCATGTCGGTATGAAAGAATGTCGACTTGATGCGTCAGCGGGGTCGAGGCCTCTGTTGGGCTTTGGCCACTAGGTTGGCTGAATCCGGTTTGCTAGGGCTCTCATTGTATTATTTTACAAATACCCGTATCTTGGGTGAGTAAACGCCATAAAAACTGGCCCTTTTTGGGTGAAATAAAATATGCTCTGATCAATACAAACCTGTTGGGGACGAGAAACTAAAAAGTCTTCATCTATCGACGTAGCTAACATCATCGGGCATCCTTCTTTACCCATCATGGCTCTGCTTTTCTTGACTGACGTCATCAAAGATCTGAACCGTCATTTGAAAAAAAAGCATTATGGACATAATGAAGGGTGTCCCGCTTTTCGAATATTGGGACGTGGGGCAATAATTGAGGGAGGTACTTTGTGCTTAGAGTAATCGTTTCAAATTCCAAAGCAGATTTGACCTGGTTGTTTCAAAAATCGTTGTGTCCTTTGAAATCCTTCCACGCACTTCCTTGAAAGCTTATAAATGGCCTCTTTATGTTGAGAATATTCTTTTACGAATTTTCGGTCTAACAAATTTCTGGTTTTCCTCCAAGCTTTTTAAGAAAAAAATCTTCCATGGCCTTTCAAGTTTCAACCTCTGGCCATAGCGAGAAGAGGCTTGCTATTCTTCTACTCATCCGCTCGAGGGTCCATATGGATAATATGGTGGGGTTGTATGACCAATACAATATCCCCTAGACTTTCACATTGGCGGCTCTAGCCGAGAGCCATAGGCCACTGTACCTGGCCCACTTGGAGCATGGCCTATGGCTGGCCTTACATCCTTTTATTAGGGAGGTGCATGCTGCTCTAGGAGTCTCCCCTTCCTAGTCCTATCCGAACATAGTGGGGATTCTTATGACTTTCATCATTGTTTAGTACCGTGTTGGCTAACCAAGCTTGAGATTGCTTGGACATTTGATCAGTATGGGGTCAGCTGAGAAGGACCCACATTACTTCTACCACTATCGTGGTAATTTATAGCTTGTCTCAGACTCTTTAGAGTTGGACAAGGATTGGAGGAGGTGATACGTGTGGGTTTATGGTGGCGACAGCGTCTTTCCCTGCTCGGACTGGCTGGAAGAGAATGAAGGCACTTTGAGGCCAGTCACCCTTAGCGATGCAGAGATGATGGACCTGGAAAGAATTCACTCTTATGCTAGGCCACGGGAGAGCGATGCTCTATTTGATGATATGTCTCTCCAAGCGGCGGGCATATCCATGATCTTGTCTTCCATTGGCTTCTAGGCAAAGGCAAGCCACGTTTCTTTGTTGGAGGAAAATCACAAGAGGAATGCAGGGACCAAGTGGTCGAATTCCACTATCAGGCCTTATAAGAAGATGAGGAGGCCCTTAGCATTGAGGAGGTGGCTATCTTGATACCTTAAGCAGTCGAAATTGCCTCTGAATTAAGGGGAAGGATAAGAGTTGTGAGGCGGTGCCCAATCGGACCGATTGTAGGGCCTCAGTTGGCCAGAATAGGTTCGATGGTTACTTGGCTTAATTGCTTGGAAAATGTAGTGCTTGTAGATGAGTCTTCTCCTAGTGAGAGGACGACGGCCCTAGTAGTCGAAGAGGATGCTGTCAGCCCTAGTTCTATGCCTGAGTTGATTCACTACCCAGACAAGGAACCGATAGGGTGGACGACGACATCAAGGGGAGAGCTGGAACTGTGTCAGACCAGATGGAGAATGGTGCTGGCGAGAGGATTTTGGAGGATTTGCCAAGTGTTAGCATACATTAGGCCCTCCAACCCTATTTGGCTCGGGGGACTTTGTTGGAGCAAGCTCTGTTCAATCGACTTGAGCGTTCTCTAGAGTGCCAAGCAGAGCTAGCAAAGGAGAAGTCGGCTAAGGAGGAGGCTAAAAATAGGGTTACTGCCTTGGAGACTGAGTTGGCTCATAAAGAAGGTGCCAGGTGTCAGAGTCTAGATGAGAAGAAAGAGCTCCTGAAGAGCTTTCGAATTTAATTCTCCAAGCAGGTAGGAACCATCGAGGATCTTCAAAGGGAGATGGTTCATCTATAGGCGAAGGTCGAGTCCAAGAACCCTCGCAAGGTGACGGGTGAGGCGGAAGCTCGATCAAGTCGCCTATCTCTTGAGAAGTCAGGAGGGATTTCGAGGAGCTACAGTCACAGCTTCAGGCATCCATAATCCTTGTAAGGAATTGGAGGACAAACTCATTCGTCTAGATTCGGAGCAGCATAAAAAGAAGGTGGTCGATGACTGGCGTCATGGCCTCTTAGGAAGGGTTGAAGTAGCTTTGGTATGTAAGGCCAGAGTAGACTACTTCGCTTCTCTAGTGCCTCATAGCTCTCATCCTTCTCCAGACCACTTCTATCCTTCTCACATCTCCTGCTGTCTCAATCTGTTGAAGGATGTCGAGAAGAGTGGAGGCAGGATGGATTTATCAGCGAGTGATGATAAGATTGAGCCTGTTGCTAGGGCCCCTGGGGAATCTTCTACAGCTTCTATCATTAGGAGACCGCCAAGTCTAACTTCCAGATCTAGTCGAGAGTTCTGAAGACCTGCATGTCTTTTTTTTTTGAGTGAGAAATTTGTAATGAAGTTTTCTTTTATTGAATGAAAATCAACTTTTGTTTCCATTCTTGAGTTTGCCTTCATGGTTTACATTTTCTTAACTTTGCAATTTTGTTCTTATCAAGAACTAAAATGTTGGCTGAAGTGAGTTAGTTGTAGGGTGTCGACCCGTGCTGGGGACTTATGACAACTAGTCCACTTGATGCCTTATTTTGTCTGAGCGTTTAATTGACCAGAACTTGACAGATGACTGCTTAAGTTTTTAGGTCAATTAAGTATTAGCCAAACACTTAATATTCATACATTAGGCTTATGCAAGATGACATGAATACCTTTTTGGCAGAATGATAACTATGAGGTTGGGTGCCTAGGTCTTCAGAATTCTCGTATGGTCGAGTGGTGACTGTGGGAGTCAACAATAGGGTTGTGCCTTGGGTTTATCCTGAGAAGATACCAAAGGCTTATTGAAATGCCAAACCTGAGGTTGGGTTGCCTAGGACTTATTTGGATGCCTGGGTCTTTAATAGCCATGATGGTCAAGTAACACTGGAGGATTCACTATATGTTGTGCCTTGGGTTTACCCAAAAGAGGTACCAAGGGCTTAATATTCGACTGAGGAATCGAATGCCTAGAACTCTCAAGAGTTGACTAGGTCTTTGGCAGCCTTGAGGCTGAATGACAACCCTAAGGTTAGTTGCCTAGGTCTAACGTAGGTTACCAAGTCTTTGAAATCCCTGTATGGTCGAGTGGCGACTGTGGGAGTCGACCATAGGGTTCTGCCTTGGGTTTATCTTGCGAAGGTACCAAGGGCTTGTTGACATGCTAACCCTGAGGTTGAATCACCCAGGACTTATTTGGACGCCTGGGTTTTTAATTGCCATGATGGTCGAGTAGAACTGGAGGATTTGACTATATGTTGTGCCTTAGGTTTACCGTAAAAAGGTATCAATGGCTTAAAATTCAACTGAGGAATCGAATGCCTAGAACTCTCTAGAGTTGACTAGGTCTTCGGCAGCCTTGAGGCTAAATGACAACCCTAAGATTGGGTGCCTAGGTCTTTCGTAGGTGTCCAGGTCTTCGAAATCCCTGTATGGTCGAGTAGCGACTGTGGGAGTTGACCATTAGGTTGTGCCTTAGGTTTATCCTGAGAAGGTACCAAAGGGCTTGTTGACATGCCAACCCTGGGGTTGGTTCACCCAGGACTTATTTGGACGTCTGGGTTTTTAATAGCCATGATGGTTGAGTAGCATTGGAGGATTCGACCATATATTGTGCCTTGGGTTTATCCTAAAGAGGTACCTAGGGCTTAAAATTCGACTAAGGATTCGAATACCTAGAACTATCAAGAGTTGACTAGGTCTTCAGCAATCTTGAGGCTGAATTTTACAAATACCCGTATCTTGGGTGAGTAAACGCCATAAAAACTGGCCCTTTTTGGGTGAAATAAAATATGCTCTGATCAATACAAACCTGTTGGGGACGAGAAACTAAAAAGTCTTCATCTATCGACGTAGCTAACATCATCGGGCATCCTTCTTTACCCATCATGGCTCTGCTTTTCTTGACTGACGTCATCAAAGATCTGAACCGTCATTTGAAAAAAAAGCATTATGGACATAATGAAGGGTGTCCCGCTTTTCGAATATTGGGACGTGGGGCAATAATTGAGGGAGGTACTTTGTGCTTAGAGTAATCGTTTCAAATTCCAAAGCAGATTTGACCTGGTTGTTTCAAAAATCGTTGTGTCCTTTGAAATCCTTCCACGCACTTCCTTGAAAGCTTATAAATGGCCTCTTTATGTTGAGAATATTCTTTTACGAATTTTCGGTCTAACAAATTTCTGGTTTTCCTCCAAGCTTTTTAAGAAAAAAATCTTCCATGGCCTTTCAAGTTTCAACCTCTGGCCATAGCGAGAAGAGGCTTGCTATTCTTCTACTCATCCGCTCGAGGGTCCATATGGATAATATGGTGGGGTTGTATGACCAATACAATATCCCCTAGACTTTCACATTGGCGGCTCTAGAGCCAGTGTATCACCATGCCGAGAGCCATAGGCCACTGTACCTGGCCCACTTGGAGCATGGCCTATGGCTGGCCTTACATCCTTTTATTAGGGAGGTGCATGCTGCTCTAGGAGTCTCCCCTTCCTAGTCCTATCCGAACATAGTGGGGATTCTTATGACTTTCATCATTGTTTAGTACCGTGTTGGCTAACCAAGCTTGAGATTGCTTGGACATTTGATCAGTATGGGGTCAGCTGAGAAGGACCCACATTACTTCTACCACTATCGTGGTAATTTATAGCTTGTCTCAGACTCTTTAGAGTTGGACAAGGATTGGAGGAGGTGATACGTGTGGGTTTATGGTGGCGACAGCGTCTTTCCCTGCTCGGACTGGCTGGAAGAGAATGAAGGCACTTTGAGGCCAGTCACCCTTAGCGATGCAGAGATGATGGACCTGGAAAGAATTCACTCTTATGCTAGGCCACGGGAGAGCGATGCTCTATTTGATGATATGTCTCTCCAAGCGGCGGGCATATCCATGATCTTGTCTTCCATTGGCTTCTAGGCAAAGGCAAGCCACGTTTCTTTGTTGGAGGAAAATCACAAGAGGAATGCAGGGACCAAGTGGTCGAATTCCACTATCAGGCCTTATAAGAAGATGAGGAGGCCCTTAGCATTGAGGAGGTGGCTATCTTGATACCTTAAGCAGTCGAAATTGCCTCTGAATTAAGGGGAAGGATAAGAGTTGTGAGGCGGTGCCCAATCGGACCGATTGTAGGGCCTCAGTTGGCCAGAATAGGTTCGATGGTTACTTGGCTTAATTGCTTGGAAAATGTAGTGCTTGTAGATGAGTCTTCTCCTAGTGAGAGGACGACGGCCCTAGTAGTCGAAGAGGATGCTGTCAGCCCTAGTTCTATGCCTGAGTTGATTCACTACCCAGACAAGGAACCGATAGGGTGGACGACGACATCAAGGGGAGAGCTGGAACTGTGTCAGACCAGATGGAGAATGGTGCTGGCGAGAGGATTTTGGAGGATTTGCCAAGTGTTAGCATACATTAGGCCCTCCAACCCTATTTGGCTCGGGGGACTTTGTTGGAGCAAGCTCTGTTCAATCGACTTGAGCGTTCTCTAGAGTGCCAAGCAGAGCTAGCAAAGGAGAAGTCGGCTAAGGAGGAGGCTAAAAATAGGGTTACTGCCTTGGAGACTGAGTTGGCTCATAAAGAAGGTGCCAGGTGTCAGAGTCTAGATGAGAAGAAAGAGCTCCTGAAGAGCTTTCGAATTTAATTCTCCAAGCAGGTAGGAACCATCGAGGATCTTCAAAGGGAGATGGTTCATCTATAGGCGAAGGTCGAGTCCAAGAACCCTCGCAAGGTGACGGGTGAGGCGGAAGCTCGATCAAGTCGCCTATCTCTTGAGAAGTCAGGAGGGATTTCGAGGAGCTACAGTCACAGCTTCAGGCATCCATAATCCTTGTAAGGAATTGGAGGACAAACTCATTCGTCTAGATTCGGAGCAGCATAAAAAGAAGGTGGTCGATGACTGGCGTCATGGCCTCTTAGGAAGGGTTGAAGTAGCTTTGGTATGTAAGGCCAGAGTAGACTACTTCGCTTCTCTAGTGCCTCATAGCTCTCATCCTTCTCCAGACCACTTCTATCCTTCTCACATCTCCTGCTGTCTCAATCTGTTGAAGGATGTCGAGAAGAGTGGAGGCAGGATGGATTTATCAGCGAGTGATGATAAGATTGAGCCTGTTGCTAGGGCCCCTGGGGAATCTTCTACAGCTTCTATCATTAGGAGACCGCCAAGTCTAACTTCCAGATCTAGTCGAGAGTTCTGAAGACCTGCATGTCTTTTTTTTTTGAGTGAGAAATTTGTAATGAAGTTTTCTTTTATTGAATGAAAATCAACTTTTGTTTCCATTCTTGAGTTTGCCTTCATGGTTTACATTTTCTTAACTTTGCAATTTTGTTCTTATCAAGAACTAAAATGTTGGCTGAAGTGAGTTAGTTGTAGGGTGTCGACCCGTGCTGGGGACTTATGACAACTAGTCCACTTGATGCCTTATTTTGTCTGAGCGTTTAATTGACCAGAACTTGACAGATGACTGCTTAAGTTTTTAGGTCAATTAAGTATTAGCCAAACACTTAATATTCATACATTAGGCTTATGCAAGATGACATGAATACCTTTTTGGCAGAATGATAACTATGAGGTTGGGTGCCTAGGTCTTCAGAATTCTCGTATGGTCGAGTGGTGACTGTGGGAGTCAACAATAGGGTTGTGCCTTGGGTTTATCCTGAGAAGATACCAAAGGCTTATTGAAATGCCAAACCTGAGGTTGGGTTGCCTAGGACTTATTTGGATGCCTGGGTCTTTAATAGCCATGATGGTCAAGTAACACTGGAGGATTCACTATATGTTGTGCCTTGGGTTTACCCAAAAGAGGTACCAAGGGCTTAATATTCGACTGAGGAATCGAATGCCTAGAACTCTCAAGAGTTGACTAGGTCTTTGGCAGCCTTGAGGCTGAATGACAACCCTAAGGTTAGTTGCCTAGGTCTAACGTAGGTTACCAAGTCTTTGAAATCCCTGTATGGTCGAGTGGCGACTGTGGGAGTCGACCATAGGGTTCTGCCTTGGGTTTATCTTGCGAAGGTACCAAGGGCTTGTTGACATGCTAACCCTGAGGTTGAATCACCCAGGACTTATTTGGACGCCTGGGTTTTTAATTGCCATGATGGTCGAGTAGAACTGGAGGATTTGACTATATGTTGTGCCTTAGGTTTACCGTAAAAAGGTATCAATGGCTTAAAATTCAACTGAGGAATCGAATGCCTAGAACTCTCTAGAGTTGACTAGGTCTTCGGCAGCCTTGAGGCTAAATGACAACCCTAAGATTGGGTGCCTAGGTCTTTCGTAGGTGTCCAGGTCTTCGAAATCCCTGTATGGTCGAGTAGCGACTGTGGGAGTTGACCATTAGGTTGTGCCTTAGGTTTATCCTGAGAAGGTACCAAAGGGCTTGTTGACATGCCAACCCTGGGGTTGGTTCACCCAGGACTTATTTGGACGTCTGGGTTTTTAATAGCCATGATGGTTGAGTAGCATTGGAGGATTCGACCATATATTGTGCCTTGGGTTTATCCTAAAGAGGTACCTAGGGCTTAAAATTCGACTAAGGATTCGAATACCTAGAACTATCAAGAGTTGACTAGGTCTTCAGCAATCTTGAGGCTGAATGACAACCCTAAGGTTGGGTGCCTAGGTCTTACATAGGTTTAGTCCTTAAAAATTTCCTATAGGTCTGAAAATATAGCTCAAGACGAAGAGAAGATGAAGAACATTATAATCTAAGTCGAAGAACATCATCCGTTGGCAAAAGGAAGCTAAGTAACACGCAAAACGACAAATTGACGGTAATCGAAATAGTCTCACAATTGGTGAGACAATATTCACTATCTCCAAATCCGAGACAGTGTATACTATCTCAGAGGCCAAGACAGTGTAAGCCGTCTCGCCAATTGCGGGACAGTTACGCTTATTTGTTGATGGTTTTGATCAGTTTCGAGCGGTCTACACGGCTCCATAACTACTTAGGAGCATTCATAAACACATAGAAGCTATTACAAACTAAAAATGCACCCATAATCCTCAAAAATCACGCATTTAATAGTATGGGCGTCGGTTACAAAACTGCCTGGAACAACCCCTTCATCCGAGATAGTAAACACTATCTCAGAAATAAGAGTTGTCAGGTGAGGTTTGTTTCAGCTTCTTATCTCCAGATATGTTTTTCAAGGGCTATAAATACATCACCTGAGACCCATATACAGGAGATCTAGATATTAGGATAGGGGTTGACCCAATTGACGGTAGAGACTTGAGCTTTTGACGAATTCTGAGAGCAAGAAAGAGAGTCCTTCATATTTTTGAGAGATCTCAAAGGCCTTAGGTGTTTCCCTCGATTTCAAATGTTGGTTTGATATCGGGAAGAGTATTTATCTTACATGGCAAAGATATCTACTTCTGTTCTTGTTTCTAAAACAAAACAACGACTTAAAGCCTTCTTCACGATCAGCCCGGATTGTTGAATCGATGGTCCACGGATCAAAGCGTCCCTGACACAAGCAAAGATCTTATGCAAGCAGCGACTAATGAATAGTTTCTGCATGTGTTTCTAGGGAATACCCCTATTTATTTTCTTTGTAAAGAGAAATTTTATAAAAAAAACTTACTCTTTTTTGTTGTTGTAAACAATAAATGTTGTAATGGAAGCTGCAATGAAAATCATTTTTGACACAAACACGCTGGCGACCACAGTGGGTGCCAATGTTGTTGTTGCCAAGACCGGAGTATCACAACAGATCAATATCCCGGTTGACTCAATAGTCGAGTACGAATTTGACCAAGCATAGTTTGAGGAGTACCTCTCATCGTCCTCCTCAAGATCTTCCTCGCCCTGTGAGTGCAGGAAGATATCATCCTCGAAGAAGGTTTTTTTGGTCTTCAACTTCGATGAAGGCTACGGGTGATGACTCTCGCCCAACCGTTGCTGAGGCTTTCCCTCACAACGCTACTCCGACAATCAATAAGACTGGAGGCTCTGCTCACGACAACTCCTCTTTTGTTAAGGAGTTGTTCGATTAATGTTTACCAACTCTGACGAAGAGGGCTCGTCGGATGCAACGTCAATGCATGGCTCGTCAGCTTACAAAGGCCTTGCAATCGGTGGATGGAGTTCGCTATTATGTGGACTTGGAGTCTAGGAATCATCAAGCAACTGGATCAATCCAACAACAAATCGTTGGCAATTCCTCCAAGCCATCGATCGAAGAGTGGGTTCTCATCAGGAGGACTCGTTCAACAAGGAAGGAGTGCATCCAGAAGCATCACACACGTGTCGTACATGCTTGTGCTCTTGTGCCGAAGGCACAAGAATTGAAGAAGAAAGGGTTGGCTGACGAACCACTAAAATCCCGCAAAGCTTGGATTCCAAAATATGAACTTGCGCGAAACCAAGTTCGGGGATAACAAGAGCTGCCTCCAGTAGTCGAGACACCCATTTCTATCTCGCCAGCCGAGACACCTCTTGCTGTCTCATCGAAAGCCGAGACACACCGAGCTATCTCACCTAAGGAACCACCTCCGCGACTATTTCCTCACCTCCATCGACGTCCACTCCAGGTTCATCTTCTATGGTTGCTTCCACCACACCACTAGTAAAGCCTTGGGTTAGTCCTGACCTTTCAAAGTTAAAAATTACGATGGCAGATCACCTTGGTCCTCTGCACAAAGATCGAGGCAAAGCTCCTGTAAAAGAATGCTTTGGTTTGGTGAACTAAACCTAAGAAGTTACTCAGCCAGGGGGTCGTACACGTCCTCCCATCGAGCCGACTGCTGCTCAAAGGTATCCTACCGCTTCCAAACAAACTGGGACACCTCAATATACCTGTTCGTGTAAGGTGCACAATAGAGACAAGGAGGCCTTCCCTCCTGAGAGAATTCCTGTCACCTCTCGCCTGGGGGTTCATGTCGAAGCCTAGGAGCCCGTCAAGATTTCCACACTCGCAAGGGGGTGGTTCTAAATGTACGACTCCTAATGTGACTGCGGATCTTTCAAAGGCAACGACAAATTATCCTGAAAAGGTCAACAAGACTTTACGTCCCCAAAGGAGGAAGTCAGACCAATAAACGATAGGGTACTTTGATCATCATGTTGATGAGTTATTCTATTAGACTGGGGGTGTGAACAAATCTCGAAAGAGAAATATTCGAGAAATAAGCCCTCATTATTTGTGTAAGAGACTCATCAGGGCAATATTATCTGAATGTAGCTACTCCAAAGCTACTACACAAAGAGTCTCGCTATTCCAGAGACTTTCAACTAAAGCCTCAAAGACTAAGCTAAGATGTTTCCACAAAAGAAGATCGGCCGTCCAAGATGATGAACTCGCAGAAGTCACTATCAACATGGCTGATAAAGGAAAATGACATTCAACTAACTCTGACCCTGATTTTTCCCTGGGAGGAAGGGTTGATCAAAGGCTCTCTCAGAATGTCTTGGCTTGAGCTAAGAGACACTAGACGCAAAGATTACAGAAGAATGCACAAAGGGCTGTCTTTGGATGATGAACCTTCAGATGCTTGCTCCGCCATCGCCTCCGACGATACAATGTCTAGCATAGGGTAAGCCAGGGAGGCATTCACAATCACACCTGACCTATTATCTCAAATGCAGAAGCCCTCACTATGTAACGAGAAGAAATTAGAGCTAAAATGAGGATAGAGATGGAGTTGACCATGCAGCAGATGAGAGAATTGCATGCTCAACAACCACAGCTACAACCTGAGCCAAGTCAACGGGCTGAGTCTAGTTGTCACAATACCACACTGATTCAGGCCAATACTAAAGAAAGTGATGCCGACGTGGATGAATATATATTTACTAACCCTCCTCTCGATAATAATAACGCTAGGGGTGGTGTAATTGACTCTTTTCTACACCACCCGAAGAAAGATACAGGCGAAGATAAGAAGATGATGAGAGAGCTTGAGAGTAAGGT
Source organism: Asparagus officinalis (assembly GCF_001876935.1). Lineage (NCBI taxonomy): Eukaryota > Viridiplantae > Streptophyta > Magnoliopsida > Asparagales > Asparagaceae > Asparagus > Asparagus officinalis. The sequence goes on from NC_033795.1 coordinate 57,984,212, forward strand.
CAACGCTTTAATGTTCGCTCAAGTAATAAAGAATACCAGCATTCTATGCCCATATCCGAGAGAATGAGAGTCAAATCTGTACCCGACAAAGTTCAATCTAATTAACTTCACACCATTTGACGGGAGAGGCTCACCTACTCATCACTTGATCTACTTCAAGTCCCATTTGGGGATGATCTTTAGACACGAACCTTTGATGGTCCGGTCATTCATAGGCACCCTTTGCGAGGCCGCCTTCGATTGGTACCGACGTCTCAAGCTAAGGAACATCAATAGCTGGGATGGCATGGAAAGCCTATTTCTCAGTAATTTCTTAGATGATGACATTGAAGTATCAATCAAAACTCTTCTGGATAAAAAGCAGAAGAGGCGAGAGTCAGTCAACAATTTCGTCAAGCGCTTCCGAAACAAGGCAATGAATTATCGAGACCCGGTTACATATACGTTTACACTCTAGACTTGTCATAACAATCTTTCTTTGGATGCATTGAAAGCCATGGGAGTGGTGCTGTAAAACCCCGGAAAAATTTGAGTTAATAATTGATAAGTTGAATTATTATGTGATTAATTATAATAAGTGGATATTTATTGAGATAAATATCATTATATGGTGTATGACTACTCTAATAAGTATTTTGAGTATAAACAAGTCAGTAAATGAGAAATAAATGCATCGAAACATGCACAATGGCCAAAAGACTAAAAATCTGAGAAAACTAGAAATTTCTAGCCTAGTTGACCGTCGTAGTCAACCACCGTCCGATCGACCGCGAAACCTAAACATTGCTTTTCCTGTTTTTGACTTGGTTTTGGGTATTTACGACCTATATGACATATTCACGAGGTTTTTAGTTTTCTTTCATACTTTTGAAACCCTAGCAGCCACCAAATAATTTTACAAAACCTTAATTTGATTTTTGAAAGAAAATAAGAGCTTTTAAAGTGGGATTTCGATTTGTGGCTTGGACATCTGCATTGGAATTCTATCTTTCACATTTTGCATCAAGTCTCAGGCAAGTTTCATCTCTGCTAATCACTCTCCCTATTTTAAAGAGTTTTTAATGAGATTTTAATATGCTTTATAGAGCCTAATTGATTATTTTGTGTATAAAAAGCAGATCTTTTGTATTATATGTATAAAAACTAGGTCTTTTCATGTTAAAGAGATTAAGAACAATATTTCAGAAGTGTTTTTAAGACTTGAAAATGATTAATGACATTGTTTAACGGAGTTTAGATGATTTAATCTTCGTATTGATGTCTCGTGCATGTTTAAGAGTTTATTTATGACTTATTATGCAATTATCTATGTTTCACATGTTGGTATTTCCCAGAGAAGTTGATTTAATGTTTACAATATTCTACATATTTTTCAGTACAAATTAAACAAGTTTTGTTCATAAAAATATGCACGAACACTATGATTCAAAACCTACACAGAACAGAACATACTTTTGTTCGTGTCGGTCGACCGCGTGCCAGGCAGAGGCCTGGGCAGCCTCTGAAACACAATGTGGTCGACCGCCGCTATATTGCGGTCAACCACCAGTCTGATAATCAGCCAGTGCATGTTTTTTCCCTGATTTCTTATTTTCAGGAATTTTCTCTGTCTTTTTATATTGCATAACGATCCTTATGAGTTGTTAAACATATGAGGTGTTGGTGAACACCAGATTTTTTTGATATGCACACCAAGATATGTGCACGTACACGTAGTTTATGTTGTATTGACATGCATTATCAGGATACTTGACACACGTTGAATTGATGAAAGTATAATAACATATAATAAAGCATTGTTTATCAGTTATGGATGCTCAGTGTGGTTGTTTATCCCGTAATGAGATCTTGGTTGTACCACACTAGGAGTATTTTGTTATTTTTCCCGTAATGAGACCTCGGTGGTACCAAATACTCGAAGATGATTGGTGTTTTTCTGGGTTAGACTGATAGGCCTATACACTATTGTATGATCATCTGGAAGTATATCCAGAATAGGGAGATAAAACTTATTACCGTAGAATGATTGAGTAAGGAAGTTGAACCCACATGTAATTGTGCGAACCTTACAAAAGTATCGTTATTTCATGTAGCCGGAATAGGGAGATAAAGTCTATTGCGTAGAGCGATTGAGTAAGAACCTTACAAGAGTATTGTTATTTCATGTAGCCGGAATAGGAAGATAAAGCCTATTGCCATAGAGCGATTGAGTGAGAACCTTACAATAGTATCGCTATTGCATGTAGTGATGCATACATATGTACATTATGTAGTATGTTTCTATGTAGTTTACCATGAGTAGAGTACACATTTTGGAACATGATGCACATGATATAGTTTATAATGATATTTGAGCAAGCTAACTTTTCCTTGTGAGTTTTCTAGCAACCTAAGGGTAATCTGAGATTTAGACAATTGTTTAATAATAATTTCTATATTGAGTACGCTAACTACCTGAGGATAGTCTGAGATTATGACAATGGTTCCTTTTGGTTGAGGTTTGAAGAGTTTTCCTTTATGTAATGTTTTCATTCATAGAATTAGAATTAGTATTTAGACATCCATAATTTGAGACATGGTACATGCATGAGGGTTTTCTTGTTTGGATTATTTCATTCGACGTACTAATTCTTGTATTATGGGTCTCTAAATACTAGTCTCCATTTAGGATTTTATGAATGATTTTATACTTATATGTACTGACTCTATTTTTTATACTCCTACGCTTTCCCTTTGGGGGTGGTGGAGATGATCTCACTAGCGCTTTGACGCTCGTTGTTTCCCCTCTTTCAGGTAGAGAGTCTGGCACGCGGAGTGTCGTAGGTTGATGGAGTCACATCTTAGCATCCATCTTAGTTATTTTATTAGTAGTTATTTACAGAACTCCACAATAGTTGTTCATTTTCAGACTATAGAGATTGTATTTTTATTTTGTAGAGACAATGTGCCTTAGTGAGATTTCTTTGACTCTTTAATTTGAGACATGGTACATTATTACAGTTTAGGGATATTCTTATTCTATTTTAGTTGGGCTCATTTGTTGATTATTCTCATGCTTCTTCTGTGTATATTCTGTTCTTGTACTATTTCTATTATTTGCCTATTTTGTACATTCACCTATTTATTGATTCTACTAGAGAGATAGTGACTGTGATGGTGAAATATGTCGTAGCATGGTATTGGTGCTTAGCAGGTTTAGCAATCTGGGTTTTACCTTGGACTGCAGCCTTGTGTGAACCCTAGGGCATCACAGGTGACATCTAAAACTTGAAAGGAATTGAAAGTACACGGAGAACATACCAAATGCTTCCTCAAGAGAAAGAAGCTTGAGAGGGGCTAGCCAACAACAAACGCTCTGAAACAAAATTTCATTCCTCATGGTAGAGGAAAAGCTCCAGTAATTGCAGTAGATGCAAATTAAACATCACAATGACAATCATAACAGTCCTTGCAGCAATCGTCGTTTCAATGGCAGCATCAAGCGCATCAACCTCAAAGACAACAAAGAACTTCAGAACTGAGATTCCCAAAAGAATACTCTTTCAAGGAAGATGATGTAATGACTATCTTCAAGTACCTCTTGGACAACAACAAGATCAAGCTACCACCGATCACAGATCAAGAGGAAGCTAAAAGGACCAAAAATCTAAAATATTATACGTATCGCAGAAGGGTCCATCATCCCACCAAGGCGTGTTATGTCCTTAAAGACAAAATCCAGGCCTTAATTAATGTCGACGTCATAACTGTGAAACCAAAGGAAAAGAAAGTGTGTGCAAATACAGTATCCATCAGTTTCGACTTTGTCCCTCTATCGTGGTTCTAGCCAGAGCCTGTGTCGAAGGTGGAAATGAAGACGGTTAATGATGACCCGCATGGGCAACTCCAGAAGGGTCTTGTGCCACATACGACCTCTAATGGTGAAATTCTTTGGGTCCATCCATATTTGCTCGAAGATAAACAATGGGTGACATCCTATTGCAAGAAGAAGTCCAATAGTAAGGGCAAGTCTTGTTGTCCTACCTCAGTAATCTCGGAGAAAGATGACAAAGGTATCCCAACCCTCTCACTTTCTGAAGACGAGCATGAAGTCTTTGTAACCAATGAAGAATCGGCTTTCGCCACCATGAGCGGGAATGAATATCGGTACAAATACCCAGGGGCTTTTGACAAGAATGCCAAAACTTTGGCTGAACTGGGGGTGGTTTCAGCTTCCTCTAAACTGACTAACAAGCCCCAACAACAACCAACTACTAAATAGAAGGAAGTTGAGGCAAAACAAAAGGAGCCCTAACACAAGGAGGTTCAAATTCCGAAGCAGTCTTACTTCAATCGATCGATTAGGAGAGAAAAACTGAAAAGTTTGAGCACTCCGTACCACTTCGATGTTATGGCTCAACTGGCTAACATCCCCATGAGGATCACTCTTTATGAGTTGCTATGTCTTTCAAAAGACACCAGGGAGGCCTTGCAAGAAGCGTTAGCTAATTCTGAAGTGCTTCTTACTCAGATCAAGCAAGCCCCTGAAGAGCCACAGCTATCAGTTTAACACTGCAATTTGGTAGCCACACAGTTTCCTTGCATCACCTTCACCATGGATGACATGCAAGTTAGTAACTCAAAGCATGATAGACCCTTGTACTTCACCGAGTACATCGCTCAACTGTCATCAATCGGATCCAAGTCGATCTGGGTTTCACAGTCAACGTCATGCCACTCCAATTGATTTATCATCCAGAAACTCCCACCAGCAAGTTTGCGTCCATAGGCACTATTATCTACAGTTGTAGGCTGTCTAAAAATCACAATAGATAGCTGATCCCCATCAAAACACCGATGATGGAAGTTACACTCTGACGACTTCCAGAAGGTTACAATTTGAAGACTTTCACGTAGATCGCTAAAGGTTACAATCTGACGACCTTCACGACAACTGATGGAAGCTCTAATCAAACAGCCTTCATAATCAACATCGGGAGTTACAATCTAACGACTCTCATATATCAGAGAGCTAAAGCAAAGATTACAAAATGACGATCTTTACAACGCTTCGACAGAAAGAGACTACAAATCGACGGTCTCTTCAAATCAAACTGTGGAAGTCCTCCCCGCACACCAACATCAAGACGCATCGCGTTCATAGCCACGAACGCAGCTCAACGTAGTTCTAATCGCTGCTCAACGCAGCTCCAAGCGCTGCCCAACGCAGCTCTATACCGCTGCCCAACGTAGCTCAACGTAGCTCCAACCGTTGCTCAACACAGCTCCAAGAGCTGCCAGACGTAACTCTATACCGCTACCAAACGCAGCTTCACTCGCTGCAAACGCAGCTCAGATCCGCTGCCAAACGCAGCCAACGCAGCTTCTATCCGCTGCCAAACGCAGCTTCCATCCGCTGCCAAATGCAGTTTCCAAGCCACCAAACGCAGCTTCTAACAAGATGCCAACGCAGCTTCCAGCCGCTGCGTCTGAGCTTTCAGACACTGCGTTCAAGCTTCCAAACACTGCGTTTGAACGCAGAATTCACACTAGAACGCGGATTTTGCGTTTGACTCATTCAAACACGAGCTGAACGGTTCCAAAACCGTTTCCCACGATCTGAGGGGATCACAACTCCACTCAGGAGTGATTTAAGGGGCGGTTACATCCCATTAGCCCCACTTAGGAGCGAATTAAGGAGGTGGTTACACCCCTTAATCCCATATAAATAACTGAAAATCAATTTAGTTAAGAGGGCGGTCGGTTGGAACTTCTTGGCTAGTCAACAGGATCCTTAGAGCATTTCTGGAGCTTTGGAGATCGGCAACAAGATCTTCTTCATCCTTGGCTTATAACCGACTTTCGGTTAAATCAACTCTTTCATAGAGTTTTAAACTCGTTCAGAGTTCTCCACAACGTCAAATCGTGAGGAGAAGACCCTCCACAACATCAAATCGTGAGGAGAAGACCGTTGTTCCAGTGAGTACAGATATTCGGATCGTCAATGAGAAGCAAACTCGACGCGAGCATTCGAGGGAGGAATCTCATCGCCACCATGAAGAACCCAGATTTAAACAAAGGAGAGAATCCAGATCATTCTCTTCTCTTTTGTAATCAAGAAATCCAATTGTAACTAAGATTAAAGGAATACAAATCAATTTTCCTTCGTTTTTTTTACTGTAAATTTTTCCACAAACAACAGTTCAACACCAGTGGGTCCAGACCACTGGGTAAAATCTGTGTGAAGTCCCAGCTTGGAGATTTCAAATCCAAAGTCACATGTTACATGATTGACGCAAAGACTTCCTATAACTTACTATTAGGTCGACCTTGGATCCATGGTAACATTATAGTTCCTTCCACCCTCTATCAGTGTCTAAAGTATATGGACACGAATAATGAGGTTAAGATGATGGTCGTGGATAAGCAACCATTTAAGGGGTTGGAAAATTATTTTACCAACTCCCTTCTATATGGTGCTAAATTCGATATTGAACCATCGGCCTAGGGCACGAACAGCAGAGAAAAAGCTGATACAGATGCTAGGCTCGATTACAATGAAGATCTTGTATTAAATGACATTGAACCCTTTGTAATCGATCTTGACGGTGGTGAATCGTCGGACTGATGTTGTAACTGGAAACTTACCGATTATGCAATAAATGATGATTTAGAGTACTCACCTTGTATTGATGATGTAATGCAGGGGCTGTATAATAACCCTGACATACATATGCTGCTTCTATCGTCTTGCATGATAAAGAAGCATGTCCAAGACTCATTCGGAATAACTCTTGTCCTTCCTGCCAAGGTAGGGGGTTGAAAAGAGATAGTCTTCTTTAGAGGAGAGTTGTGCCCACCATCAAATCCCTTCTTGAAGAATGACAGCGATGATGAAAAATCTGGTCACCATTTATTCAGATATAGTCCACAAGCACAGGATTACATGATGAAATGGGGATACAACTTCATGCTCAAGGAATGTCTTTGCTTTGGTCGAGGTCCTCGAGTTTCACCCCGGCCTGCCTATGTACCAAAAGGGAAGCCTGACAATTACTACGGACATAGAAGAGGTCTAGGCTATACTTCTTCATCCTCTGACGAATTCTGTTGGCAGGTTAATAACTAATTGGCCAATCCGAAGAGGAATGGACATTCGTCAGATTCTTCAGAATGGGATTCTGATGTTAGCCTTGGGGATATGTTCAAAGGCCTATGTCAAACATGACTATTGTCAATCTTGCCACAATGGGAGAAGACGATCAATTGACAACCTGGGAAGATCCTTGGATCCATCACTTGAACATCCAGTATGGTAATAGATTCGAGCAAAGAGAACCTCCTACTAAGGATAAGGTGGCTCAAATAAACATGGGCGACGAAGCAAATCCAAAGCCCATATTCATCAGTGATAGCCTCCCATCAGAAGAAAAGGAAGAGTTGATTGCCCTAATCAGGGAGTACATCGACATATTTGCATGGAACTATGAAGATATGCCAGGATTCGACCCAAATATGGCAATGCACCACATTAACATCAAACCGAATGTCAAACCTGTCAAGTAGCAACAAAGACGGTTTTGCTCGCAGATTATGGAGGTGATTGAAGCTAAAGTCAAAAAGCTAATCAACTCAGGCTTCATCAGGGAGGAGCGACATCCGAATTGGGTGGTGAATATTGTTCTGGTCCTTAAAAGAATGGGAAAATTAGAATCTATATCGACTTTAGAGATTTGTATATCGCTTTCCCAAAATACGACTTCCCTCTTCCCATTACGAACGCTATCATCGACAACACGTGTGGGTTTGAGAGAATGTGATTCATGGATGGATTCTTAGGGTACAACCAAATCAAGATGTATCCAGACGACGAGAAGCACACCTCGTTTAGGATGCCGCTCGACATCTTCTACTACATGGTTATGCCCTTCGGCCTAAAGAACGCTAGTGCTACATACCAACGAGCTATGACGAAGATTTGAGCACATCTGAAAAACCATCGAGTGCTATGTTGACGACTTGATTATGAAAAACCGTAGCAAAAATGATCATATCAAAGACTTGAGAACAATATTTGATCTCATGCGGAGTCACCAATTGAAGATGAACCTCACCAAGTCTTTCCTAGGAATGTCTTGTGTCAAGTTCATCGGATTCGTTGTCACCACGAAAGGTATCCATATTATCCCGGATAAAGTGAAAGTGATCCATGAATTACGACCTTCGAGAAATCTTAAGGAACTTAGAGGATTGTAAGGATGGCTAGCCTATATATGTTGGTTTATATCGAACCTCTCTGAAAATGCTAACCAGTCTCCAAACTCACAAAGAAGGGTGTGTCATTCATTTGGTATGAGGTCTGCCAGAAAGCATTTAAGGATATCAAGGCATATTTGTTGAATCCTCCTATTTTCATCATACAAAAGTCGGGCAAACCATTCCTGATCTACGTCAAGGCGATGAACCACTCGTTGAGTGCTTGCTCACACAAGACGATGACAATAGTCACGAGAAGGCGGTACACTATTTGAGCCAAACTTTGGTAGGCGCCGAATCTTGATATCTAATGAGTGAAAAGGAGTGCCTCACCCTGGAATCCATAATCCAGAAGATGCAACACTACTTGGTTGGGCAGATAATTTATGTCATTTCCAGTGTTAACTCAATCCGAGTATTCATGACCCAACCCGCTTCCATGAATTTGTGGCTTGCGAGATGGGCGTTACTTCTGTCACAATACGACATCCACTTTAAACAACAGAAGTCGATAAAAGGACAGACTATCTTTGATCTTCTAGCAATTAATCCTACAAAGGATAAGGCCGAGTTATTCGAAGATTTGCCGGATGAAACCACAAAGTCAATACTACCTCTCACCAGCAGGTGTGGCAATTGTACTTCGATGGCACTTCTCGAACAACTAATGTGGTAAGCACTCCTGGATGTTCTAAAATATCTTCAAGAGTTAGAGTTGTCCTAGTTTTCCCGGAGAAAAATGTAATACGCCAAGGCTATTCACTTATTGGGCCATGCTCCAAGAATGTGGCTGAGTATAATGCGATGCTCATTGGACTCAGTTTCACTAAAGAGCTAGGGGTGGAGTACTTTGAAGCTTTTGTTGATTCTCAGTTGATAGTTAATCAAGTTCGAGGAGAGTACAAAGTTAAAAACCAAGACCTGATCCCATACCACCAAGCGGCTGTCGAGATAGCAGACTCATTTAAAGAATTATTCATTGAGTACATCACGCGCCTCCAGAATGCTTATACATATGCACTAGCGATTCTAGCAGTCTCTTTGGCCCAGCCTCCCAAGACAGAACAGTTGGTTACTGTGAGAACTTACCAACTCTTCATACTAGATTACGCCCTAGACATCAAAGAGGTGTACGCAACCGGTATTGAACTCAAGTCGGTTCTAGCATGTAGATTGTCAAAGTCCGTTCTAGCAATCTCTTAGATTTAATGCTACAATGGTAGTATCACCCACCGACATGAAGTTCCTAGAGGATACTACACATGGTATTCTTAAGGATAACCTGAAATCAACCGATTATTCAAGATGAAAATCAACCATCTGAATAATTCATTCTTAATCATTAAAAAATGATTAAGACACTCCCACTGTGGTTATTTAATCATTACCAAGATGATTAAAACTCTTCCACTATTGACTCTAAGTTCCTTTGGAGATGAATCTCATCCCATCGGCTTCAATTTAATTAGAACAAAATTTTTAAAGTCTTCTAGGTCATCGATATTTGCTCGATAACCAAGATTCTCTTGTGAAGTGAAAGATAACAAAATACCATCTTTCCTTCAGCCCTGATCCTTTGTTGTTTCCAACAGCCAAGATCAACCCTCCCGCTGTGACTCTTGCAATACTCTTATGTTGAGATGGGATTTAATGACTCCACTTGGTCAATCTTCCCTCACAAAATTCCCATTGTATAGCTATTGATTGTTCGATGACTTACGGTTCACCACCAAGAAATCCTTCACTGATAAAATCAATTGATGGTGGGTCCACCAAACAAAAATCTTTAACCATAAAGAAAGCGAGAGATAAGAAAATACATTCTTTCCTTCTTTTATGGTTAAGCTCACACATCCTCCCACTGTGTCCAGACATTTCACACTCCCACTAATGAAATCCTAACACGGTGCTTGAAATTTCACTTTGCTGATCCATGATAATTATCAAGCTCCTACTTCATGTTAAGTTTATGTAGGAAAATACCGTCGAGAACTTAACATCAAACTCCCAAAGTGATTTATACAAATCAACACTCTCCCATTGTTATTTGTACTACCCCACTCTCCTTTGGTCAAGCCTCCAGACAGTTAGGGCCAAAGCCAAAACCCCCTCTCGATTCCTTCTACGAATGAGAGGTCCATTCAAATTGAGCGACCAAACCTTTAAATAGTTAGGGTCATCCCAAACTCCCACTTGGTCAAGCCTCCAGATAGTTAGGGCTAAAGTCAAAATCCCCTCTCGATTACTTCCATGAATGAGAGATCCACTTTTAAATTTGGTAATCAAACCTTCCGACAGTTTAGGGTTATCCATATCTTTTCTAAGCCAACGCCACGAGGTGTAACTCAAACATGAATCTCGGAGTGGACATCCCACTCTTAGTTTCTCCTTTCCAGATTCTCGGAGTGTAGATCCCACTCTGAGTTTCTTTTGAAGTGAAAGATAAGAAAATAGCTTCTTTTCCTTCAGCACTAAAGTGGAAGATAAAAAAATACCTTCTTCCCTTTTAGCGCCAACTTCTTTTGAAGCGAGAGATAAGAAAATACATTCTCTCCCTTCAACGCCAAAGTAAGAGATTAAATAAAAACCTTCTTCCCTTTGGTACAACTTTTGAAGCGGGAGGTAAGAAAATACCTTCTTCCTCTTCAACACCGGTTTCGTCTTTGCCCCAAGAGAAGACAAAACATGGTTCGTCTTTGCCCCAAGAGAAGACACAACTTGTTGAAGCCAGAGATAAGAAAATACCTTCTCTCTTCAGCACCAAAAATTCATGCTTTTCATGCATGGGGGACTTTATCTCGATCCCTTATTAGAGATAAGTCTGCATCTAACACATGCTGCTGGGTGGTTCATTCTCGTGAAATTAACAAAGTCTACGTATTCAATATCGTAGCCAGTGATTATTATTAAATTAATAACCTTTGAATCCATGCCTTTTATGCATAAGGGACTTTATCTTGATCCCTTATTAGAAATAAGTCTACATCTAACACATGCTGTCAGGTGGTCCATTCCCATAAAAATGTCGAGGCCTACATATTCAATATCGTAGCCAGTTATTATTATTAACTTAATAGCACCTGAATCCATGTCTTTCACACATGGGAGACTTTATCTTGATCCCTTATTAGAGATAAGCCTACTTCTAACACACGCCCAAGTTGTCCATTCCCGTAAAAATGACGATGTTTATGTATTCAATATTGTAGCATTAAGTCTAAGAGAGTTTATTCTTTCAGCACAACGTTACATGTAGAACGGACTTTGACAATCTACATGCTAGTCTAATTCTAACGGTAGTTGGTAAAGGTTCATCAAATCTGTTGATGGCGGAGAGTTTGCCAACAATCCTATTATGCATAGATAAGCAACTAGCGACGGATTCGCTATTCTAGCTCAAGGAGCTTCTCTTCACAAAACTCGCGCAAGTTCCACCTTCAAATCAGCTTTTATGGAGTCTGTGGTGGTAGTCAAAGCCTTGGTAACCTCCTCCTCCATAACACTGCTAAATCAACCTCTTTAGTTGTGGAAGGCTATTCAGATTTAATAGTCACTGACACACTAGCTTCATCAGTTGGTCTCTTGACTTGAGCATCCGGGGTAGCCTCAAGTCCAGTCAAAGTCTGCACAATCATTAGATTCGAGGATTTGATGAATTCCATTTCAGAAGGAGCCTTGAATGCATTTTAGAAGTCCTTGAGATGTTCGGTAGCCTTTGAGATTATAGTCATATCGGTACCAACGGATGGTCCTATAATCAAATCTTGCACAAAGGACTCAACCTGGCAAGCGTCCGATGCATTCTTAGCTTGCTCTTTTCACTCCGATGAGTATACGAGTATAAACTACTTCTCCTTGAACCTCTGATAGGTATATAAGGTTAAATTTCTCCCTAAAACTCCAATGAGTATATGAGGATAAACTACTCCTCCACACTCCAACACTTTAAGAGCTTAAACTGTGTTGTAGGCGTCGAAAATTGCCTATAGGTCCCCACACATGGCTCGAGATAGAGAGAATACGATGAACATTGCTTTTCAAGTCACAGAAGCTCATGTGACAATGACAAATACATGAAGTGAGTCGACGGACCATTCGGAGCAACGAAACTTCGGAATAATAAAAACACGAACTAATCAGGAGCCCCGCGTCGCTTACGAAAGGTGAAGTCCCCTCCTATCCTATTTATTCAATATATAATTCAATTATGGGAGCTTGTAGATATCCTCGTTAGCTTTCTAACGCATCTTGAACCACACAATTCCAGGTTCATACGATGAAGATATGGTAGAAACGGATAGAACGCGCGAATCAAAGTTCATGCCAAAGTTGGCCAAGACACCAAGAAGTGTCTCGGCCAAGGCTTGGCCGAGACACCCACGGGTGTCCGCAGACCCGAAAAACTAAATTTTGGCAGTTTAAAGCTGTTTTCCGATCGTTAACTACCTGGATTTATTTCAACTAATAGAATATCATCCAAGAACATGGTTAAGTGGTTATAACTGAAGATAAGAGTGAATCGATCGTCCTTATCCGAACACAGGGCTCCTGAAGCCTATAAATACAACCCCAGGGCCTTCATTTTTTTAGATCTGGAATTCACGAGCGTTGGTGAAGCCCTGATGAATTGAAGACTGAAGGAGCATGAATTTCAGAGGGGAGGAGGAGACTTTAGCGAATTCTTTGGCATAAAGAATGAGAGTTTGATAGATCTGCAGCCCGATTCTTTTCCTTGAGATCGCCCCGTTACGGTGATCTCGAGAAGAGTGGTTATCTCGTTGTTGCCGAGATAATTGCTTCAGTTTCTTAATTGCTTCATGAATCAACAAAGCTCCAGATCTGATCTGATTGTTTGGTGGTCCATGGATACTAACGTCCCCATCACAGGCCAAGATCCCACGCAAGCAGCCGGTGATAAACACCTGTTGCACTATTTGACGAGAGTTGTACTTTTTTTTTCATTGTGTAAGGGTCTTATAAAAGACTAACTTTTTCTTTTCATTGTAACGTTTAAAGTTGTAATGAATACAATAATGAAATTACTAACTTTCTCCCCAAACAAGCTGACGACCACAGTGGGAGCCAATAACTTCGTTGCCGAAGCTATCGTGATGCAACGAGCGATCAAGATCCTGGTGGCTGAAGAGGTCGAATACGAGTTCGACCAACAGAAATTTGAGGAGTATGTCTCTTCCTCCTCATCCAGATCTGCCTCTCCTCGCAAGCACAGGAAGGTCTCCTCCGCCCGAAAGATCCGCTGGTCTTCAGATCTGAAGACTCAAGAAGGCGAATTCCCCGCTACCATTGCTGCAGCCGCACCTCACAACGATCTGCCGGTGTCTAATGAGACCAGATCTACAGATCTGAACTTCTTCGTGATCAAGGAGTTAACTACTGAAGGTGCGCCAACTCCATCAAGGAGAGCACGTCAAAGGCAACGCCAACGCCTCCCGCGCCAATTCGCCAAGGCTTTGGATCAGGTGGACGGACTCCGTTACTATGCGGATTTGGAGTTTAGAAAGCACCAAGTGGCTAAGCCATCTCCACAGCAAGCTTCGGGAACCTCCTCCCAACCACCTACTAACGAATGAGTTCGTGTCAAACAGAACTGTTCCACTCTTGAGGAGCGCATTCAGAAGCATCGCGTACTTCTTGCGCATGCCCAGATCCTTATGCGAAAAGCACAAGAAATGCAAAAGGAAGAGGTGGTTAAGAGATTGCCGAGATCTAAACAAATTTAGATGCCAAAGGCCAAATCAACGCCTAAGGAAAAAAGCAAACAACGTTGCTCCCCAGCCTTCGTCAACTTCGGATCTCGCTCCTTCTCCCACTACACCTTCGGTGAAACCCTACGGCGACGTGGACCTCTCCAAATTTAGAATCCCATTGAAGGATCGCCTGGGTCCTTTACACGAAGATCAAGGCAAAGCTCCTGTTAAGGAACGCTTAGGACAGTTGAAGGAACCCGAGCAATCATCCAGATTGGGGGTCGTACGCGACCTCCTAACAAGTTGATTCCCATAACTACCCGCGTGAGGGTGCCTGCACAAAACCAGGAGCCCATTAAAATTTCATCCTCACACGGGTGTGATTCCAAACGTGTGACTCCTGCTAAAGCCAATAAAGTGCTACCTATTCAGAAGAAGATGCGTCGAATAGACGATAGCGTTTCATCTGAGGAATCAAACTAACAGCCGATAGGTTGCTCTGACCGTAATGTCGATGAGTTGTACTATCAGGCTGGGGGTACAAATAAATCTCGAAAGATAAGTACCAGTGTACCAAACTTATCATGGCAGAATTATTAGTGTGTAGTTGTGCCAAGACTGCCCCACAGAGGGTCTCGGCACAAGTAACAAGCTCTCGCGAGTTACTATCAACATGGTCGACAAAGGCAAATCCGTGCGATGCTTCAGTCCTAAACCTTTTGCAGAAGTATCTTAGCGCATGACTTGGCTGCGATCTGGTACTATCAAACCTAGACACAGAAGGTCACGATCCTCGGATGACGAAACGTCAGATGCTTGCTCGGCGTTGGCTTCTGATAATACGACATCCAGTGCAGGACAATCTTATTAATCATTCATGATTAGTACCGAGCAAATGGCTAAGATTCTTGAGGATGCTTTAGCCAAGTAGAAAGATAATTTTAAATTTGAAATGGAGATGGCTATGCAGCAAATGAGAGATATGCACAACCAACAAATTGCTCCGCTGACGAACCAGCAGGGAGAGTCCAGCCGTCGTAATAATCCTAATCAGGTTGACAGTGATCAGGAAGCGGACGAGAACAACAATATGGAAACCCCTCCCGTTAATAACAATGCTGGGGGTGGACCCTCAGATGACAACAATACAAAGGAGGACCATGTCATTTCTCCCCGTAATCGCTCGAAGAAAGATATGAGAGAGGATAAGAAGATGAGGGACTTGGAGAGCAAAATCGACGCGTTGATGAGTGCTCAGGAGGTAAAGAAGTCTGAAATACCATGTCCATACCCGAGGGAATGGGAGTCAATCCCATACCTAGCAAAGTTTAATCTGATTAACTTCACACCATTCAACAGAAAGGGTTCCCCCATCCAGCATTTGATATATTTTAAGTCTCATTTGGGGATAATCTCTGGCAATGAACCTTTAATGGTATGGTCATTCGTGGGTACTCTTCATAGAGCGGCCTTCGATTGGTATCACCGCCTCAAGCCGAGGAGTATTAACAGTTGGGACGACATTAATGACATGTTTCTTACAAATTTCTTCGATGACGATACCGAAGTTTTAATCGGAATGTTGTTCGATGAGAAACAGAAGGATGGAGAGTTGGTGGAGAACTTCATTAGAAGATTCTGGAACAAAGTAATGAATTGTCGAGATCCGGTCAGTGAAGATTTTATCCTCGAGACTTGTCACAACAACCTTTCGCTAGATATCCTGAAAACTATGGGAATGGCGCCGTCCAAAACTTGGAAGGACTTAAAAGTGCAAGGAGAACAAGCCGAACATTTTCTCAGAAGGAAGAAGGCTGGAAGAGGTCAAATGGCGGCTAATACCCCAAAACAGAATTTTGTTCCTCGAGGTAAAGGGAAAGCCCAAGCAAATATGGTGGATGCGAACCAAACGTTCGAATTACAACCGTAACAGCAACAGCAACCACAAAAGGTGCCTCAACAATCGCAATGGCAACAGAGGTCACAAAAACCAAAGACTACCGAACCAAAATTCCCAAAAGTTAATTCTTTTAGGGAGGACGAGGTTCCTGGTCTCTTCAAACACTCCGTGGAGAATAACAAGATCAAGTTACCCATAATCCAAGATCAGGAAGATGCCAAGAAGGTTAATGACCTGAAATACTGCATATTCCATAGAGCAGTGCATCATCCTACCAAGGCGTGTTATGCCCTCAAGGATAAAATCCAAGCGTTGATTGATGTTGGAGTCCTTACGGTGAAATCGGCCAAGGAAAAGAAGGTGGGTGCAAATGTCGTATCAATTAGCTTCGGATCTGTTCCTTTGAACTGGTTCCAGCCTGAGCTCGTGATAAATGTAGTGGTGAAGACCATTAACGACGATCCTCACAGACAATGCCAGAAAGGACTTGTGCCACACACAGCCCCAAATGACAAGATTCTTTGGGTCCATCCTGATCTGATCGAAGATGAACAATGGGTTGGGTCGTCATCTAAGAAGAAGTCAAAGGGAAAAGGAAAGTCTTGTTATGGAGTTGCAGCTATTCCAGAAGAAAATGATGAAGGAATTCCTACTTTCCCACTCTCCGAAGATGAGCAAGAGTTCTTTGCTACCAGGAGTGGAAATGAGTACCATTTCAAGTATCCGAGTGCTTCCGATCAATTGGCTAAATAGGGGGTATCTAAAACCATTCCCTCCAAGACATTAGCGAAAATGGGGGTGGTCACGATTCCCCTGGCACCACTTGAAAAGACTCAGCAAAAGCTAAAGGAGAAAGAGTCGTTATACAAAGAGGACCAGAACCCGAAACAGTCTCGATTCAATCAACGGATTGGGAGAGACAAACCAGGGAGCTCGAACACTCCACAGCGCTTCGATATTATGTGGCAGTTAGCTAATATACCAGCTAGAATAACTCTATATGAGCTACTACGTCTTTCAAAGGACACAAGGGAAGTATTACAAGAAGCCTTGGCCAAGTCTGACGTTTTCCTGACTCAGATAAAACCATCCCCTGAAGAACCAGAGCCTTCAGTGCAGCATTACAACCTCATGGCACACTACCTTCCCTGTATTTCTTTTACCAAGGAGGACATGCAAACAAAGAATTCAAAGCATGACCGGCCCCCTGTATTTCACCGGGCACATTGGCTCCAGCGTTGTCAACCGGATCCAAGTCGATACGGGTTCCGCTGTTAGCATCATACCGCTCTGATTTATGTACAATCTCGAAATACCGGCTAGTAAGCTAGCCTCCACGGGCACTACGATCTACGGATTCAACACCAGTGGGTCCAGACCATTGGGTAAAATCCGGATAAAGTGCCACATTAGAGATTTGAAATCGGAAGTCACATGCTACATGAATGACGCAGAGACTTCTTATAACCTACTGTTAGGTCACCTTGGATCCATAGTAACGTTATAGTCCCTTCTACCCTCCATTAATGTCTTAAGTATGTAGACACTAATAATGAGGTCAAAACGGTGGTTGTGGATAAGCAACCATTTAAGGGGTTAGAGAATTATTTTACTGACTTACTTCTCTACGGTGCTGAATCTGATACTGAACCACCGGCCTAAGGTACAGCTAGTGGAGAAGAAGCTTATACCGAAGTTGAATTTGGTTATGATGGTGGTTTTGTACTTAATGACATTATACCCATTGTAATCAATCTTGACGATGGAGAGTCATCGGATAGTAGTTGTAGTTGGCAACTTGCCGAAGAAGTAGCAATAAATGATGATTTAGAGTACTCATTGTGTCTCGATAATATCATGAAGGGGTTATACAATGATCCTAACTTGTATGTACCACTTCAATCGTCTTGCATGATGAAGAAACATGTTCAGGATTCATTAGGAACAACGCTCGTCATTCCTACGAAGACAGGAAGTGAAAAAGAAATCATCTACGGTAAGGGGAAAGAATTTTCAATACCAGATCACTTCTTGGAAGAAGATGACGATGATGATAAACCGGCCCCTCATTTATTCAGATATAACACAAAAGCATGTAATCTCATGGAGATATATGGATATAACTTCACACTCAGAGAGGGTCTTTGTTTTGGTCGAGGTCCACGAGTTCCACATCGTATGTTCTATGTACCGAAAGGGAAACCCGATAACTATTATAGCCACAGATGAGGTTTAGGCTATGTCTCCTTATCCGATGACGAGTGTTGTTGGCAAGTCATTGATCAGATTGTTAATAAGGGTAAAGACGGATATTCTTCTGACTCTTCAGCCTGGGACTCCGACGCTAATCTTGGAAAAATGTTCAAAAGGCTAATGTCGAACATGGCTACGGTCGACCCTGCCACAATAGAGGAAGACGACCAAATGCCGACTTGGGAAGACCCTTGGGTTCATCACCTGAATATGTAGTACGATAATAGGTTTGAACAAAGGGAACCCCCTACCGAAGATCAAGTAATTCAGGTGAATATGGGTGATGAGTATAATCCAAAACCGATATTCATTAGCGACAGTCTCCCGCCAAATAAGAGAGAAGAGCTAATTACCCTCATTAGGGAATATATCGATATTTTTGCTTGGAATTATGAGGATATGTCAGGGCTCAATCCAAATGTGGCAATGCATCGCCTCAATATTAAGCCGGATGTCAAACCTGTCAAACAGCAACAAAGACGGTTTCGTCCAGAAATTATAGAGGCAATCGAGTCCGAAGTTAAAAATCTTATCGACTCAGGTTTCATCAGGAAGGAGAAATATCCTGAATGACTTGCCAATATTGTCCTGGTCCTTAAGAAGAACGGGAAAATTAGGATTTGTATTGACTTTAGAGACCTTAACACCGCCTGCCCAAAAGACGATTTTCCTCTTCTCATCACAGATGTTATCATCCATAATATGTGTGGATTCGAGAGAATGTCCTTCATAGACAAATTTTTCGGTTATAATCAGATAAAGATGCATCCAGATGATGAAAAGCATACCACGTTTAGAACACCCCTCGGCGTTTTCTGTTACACAGTTATGCCCTTCGGCTTAAAGAACGCAGGTGACACATATCAGAGAGCCATGTCAAAGATTTTCGAGGAGCATCTCCGGAAGACTATCGAATGCTATGTGGATGATCTAGTTGTGAAAAGTCGTGACAAGAATGATCACATCAAAGACTTGAAAATGATGTTTGACCTAATGCGGACTCATCAATTGAAGATGAATCATACCAAATCTTTCCTTGGAATATCCAGCGGCAAATTCCTTGGATTCGTCGTCACCACCAAGGGTATTCACATCAACCCTGATAAAGTGAAGGCAATTAACGAGCTGCAACCCCCGAGAAACCTTAAGGAACTCAGAGGATTACATGGACGGTTGGCTTATATCCGTCGGTTCATCTCAAACCTTTCGGGGAAATGTCAACCATTCTCCAGGCTCACAAAAAAGGGTGTGTCATTCGTATGGGATGACGCTTGTCAAAAAGCGTTCGAGAATATTAAAGAATATCTCTCGAGACCCCCTGTGCTCGTTGTACCGAAATCAGGTAAATTGTTCTTGATTTATGTCAAGGCGACAAGCCACTCGTTAAGTGCATTACTTGCACAAGACGACGATAATGGCCACGAACAAGTAGTATATTACTTGAGCCGGACCCTTATGGGCGCCGAATCTTGGTATCCAATGATTGAAAGGGAGTGTCTCGCCTTAGTATTCGCTATTCAAAAGATGCGGTACTACGTGGTCGGACAGACTATTTACATAATTTCCAATGTTAACCCAGTCCGAGTATTCATGACGCAGCACGCTTTCATGAATTGGCGGCTAGCGAAGTGGGCCCTGCTTCTATCCCAATACGACCTACACTTTAAGCAACAAAAGTCGGTCAAAGGCCAAGCTATTTGCGATCTCCTGTCAGCTAACCCAACTACGGATACTACGGAGGTGCACGATGATCTGCCAGATGAAACCCACAAAGCCAACGTAACTTCCCATCAATAGGTGTGGCGTTTGTACTTCGATGGTGCTTCTCGAGCAACTAATGTAGCAAGTGCTCCTGGATGTTCTAAGATTTCTTCCGGATTTGAAGTTGTCTTAGTTTCCTTGGGAAAACATGTGATGCCTCGAGCTTACTCGCTGACTGAGCCGTGCTCGAATAACATAGCCGAATATAACGCGCTACTTATTGGACTCGACTTTGCTAAAGAGCTGGGGGTCGAGTACCTTGAAGCTTTCGGTGACTCTCAACTGGTAGTTAAACAAGTTCAAGGGGAGTACGAGGTCAGAAAACAAGATTTGATATCATACCATAGGATGGCCGTTGAGATAACGGAATCGTTTGAAGGATTCTTCATTGAATACATTCCATG
Source organism: Asparagus officinalis (assembly GCF_001876935.1). Classification (NCBI taxonomy): domain Eukaryota; kingdom Viridiplantae; phylum Streptophyta; class Magnoliopsida; order Asparagales; family Asparagaceae; genus Asparagus; species Asparagus officinalis. The sequence goes on from NC_033795.1 coordinate 58,004,473, forward strand.
CTTACAGAACGCCTACGCGGATGCGTTAGCAGCATTAGCGGTATCTCTGGCGCAGCCTCCCGAAACAAAACAGTTCGTTACGGTATGAACTCATTAATTCTTCGTACCAATCTATGATTTAGACGATAGAGAAGAGGATATTAAAGAAGTGTATTCAACTCAAGTTGAGTTCGAACCCCGAGATTGGCATTTTCCTATCATTGATTACATCTTGTATGGAATTTTACCAGAAGACGTGAAGGAAAGAGACTCAATCCGATGAAGAGTACCAAGATTCTACTATAACATAGAGAGTCGAACGCTATATCGTCGGGGGTATGATGGTTTACTATTACGTTGCTTATCCACTAAAGAGGCGGAAGAAGTCCTTAGGGAGACACACGAAGGGGTTTGTGGTGCACACCAACCTGGCCCCAAACTTTACGACCGTATCAAAAGGATGGGATATTTCTAGCCCACCATGATAAAAGACGCAGTCGTATACGCCCGAAAGTGTCATGCGTGTCAGGTACACGCAAATTATATGCACCAACCCCCGGAGCGTCTACATCCTTCGGCTACCTCATGGCCTTTTGAGACTTGGGGAATGGATGTCGTTGGTCCTATAAATCCTCCGTTAGTCAAAGGTGATCGATTCAGTCTGGTAATTACCGATTACTTCTCCAAGTGGGCTGAAGTGATTCCTCTCAAAGAAGTGAAAACGAACAACGTTGTTGCATTCATTAAGAACCACATTATCTATCGATATAGCATTCCAAAGAGAATCATACACGACAACGGTCCTCAGTTCGTCAGTAATTCCATTATCAAATTTTGCGAGAAATTTAAAATCCAAGACGTCTCGTCGACAGCCTACAATCCCACAGCGAATAGATTGGCAGAGGCCTTTAACAAGACTATCATAAAGCTTTTATCAAAACTCGTGAAAACTAATAAACAATATTGGGATGATAAGCTTGGTGCAGCCATATGGGCCTATCATACCACGATCCGCACGCCGACAGGAGCGACCCCATATTCTCTGGTATACGGGTGTAAAGCCATTCTTTCGTTAGAAATCCAAATTCCATCGCTTCGGATCGCTCTCACAACAGAGTTGACAACCGAAGAACAGCACCAGAAACGTCTCAAAGAACTTGAGATACTTGACGAGAAGCGCTTGGAAGCTCAGTAGCATATTGAGTTCTACCAAGCCAGAATTTCCTGAGCTTTTGATAAAAAAGTTCGGCAACGGAGTTTTAAAGAAGGAGACTTGGTCTTAGCGGTCCGACGACCCATGATCCTTAATTCTAAGAAGAAAGGTAAATTTGAACCCAAATGGGAGGGGCCGTTCATAGTAGAGTAGTCTACTCGAATGGCACATATCGCCTTATTACCAAAGAAGGCGCTCGGCTCATGATGCCTATAAACGAGAAATTCCTAAAAAAGTACTACCCTTAGTACGTTTGGGATAACCCATGACACGGGAAGTTCCCGAAAGAATACTATGTGGGGTATTCTTAGGGATAACCCGGTAGTTACAAAAGGTATAAGCCAAAAATCCCCGTTTGGACTCTGAATGTCCTCAATGATGGAATCTATCTCATTTTCGGGATTAAATTCACCAACTTTCGTGAATAGTTTCATTGAGACGAGATTAGATCACTTCGATAAATCAATCTTCCCTCACAAAACTCCCACTGGTGTTTGACAATTCATAATATTTCACGATAAAGTCCCTTACTGATCAAGCTAATTGACGGTGAGTCCACCAAAATTCTTATCGATTAAATCCATTCAAACCATCACCGTGTTTGTGCATTTAACACTCGCGTTGTTAAAACACTAACACGGCACCATTCAAAATCTTGAGCTTGAAGATGGATGAACCCTAGCCTTGGGAGAAGAAGAACTTTGACCGAGGAGGAGAGGAAATCCGAATTTATTTTGAAGAGTTGAGTTTTTAAAGGTAAGAATTTTGATGGGTTGAGAGTTCTTGAAGAGAAGAAATAATGGAGTTTGAATAAGAGGAGGAAGAAGAAATTGAGGGGGAAAATGACTCTTCTTGAAATTTGGGAGTTTAAGAGGGAAATGAAAGTACAAACATAAAAAAAAAAGAGAAAAGGGGGGGGGGGGGTCTCGGCCAATGGGCGGAAACACCCAAGGGTGTCTTGGCCTTGGCCGAGACACCTAGAGGTGTCTCGGCCCATGGGTGTCTTAGCCCAGGTTGAGCCCCCAGGTGTTTTTCACGATCCTATTTCGCTTAATTTTGTCGGTGTTTGGTTATTATGATGAAAATCAACACAAAACAACGTCAGGCGATCCAAAACCCTAGGCTAATGCCGGTTAACGCCAGTCAACACGTTGCGATGAAAAAGTCAACGTCAGGCGATCCGAAACTCTAGGTTAACATCAGTCAATGCGTAACCCTAGGTCAACACCAGTCAATGCGTTGCGATAAAAAGTCAACACCGAGTGATCCAAAACCCTAGGTTAATGCCGGTCAATGCGTAACCCTAGGTCAATGCCAGGCAACATGTTGCGATGAAAAAGTCAACGCCGGGTGATCTGAAACCCTAGGTTAACGCCGGTCAACGCGTAACCCTAGGTCAACGCCAGTCAACACGTTGTGATGAAAAAGTCAACGCTGGGTGATCCGAAACCCTAGGTTAACGATGGTCAACGCGTAACCTTAGGTCAACACCAGTCAACGTGTTATGATGAAAAAGTCAACGCCGGGCGATCCAAAACCCTAGGTTAACGCCGATCAACGCGTAACCCTAGGTCAACACGTTGCGATAAAAAAGTCAATGCCGGGCGATCCGAAACCCTAGGTCAACACCGATCAATGCGTAACCCTAGGTCAACTCCAGTCAACGTGTTACAATGAAAAGTCAACACCAGGCGATCCGAAACCCTAGGTTAACGTCGATCAACGCGTAACCCTAGGTCAATGCCAGTCAACATGTTGCGATAAAAAAGTCAACGTCGGGCGATCAAAAACCCTAGGTTAATACCGGTCAACGCGTAACCCTAGGTCAACACCAATCAACGCGTTGCGATGAAAAAAGTTAACGCCGGGCAATCTGAAACCCTAGGTTAACGCCGATCAACGTGTAACCCTAGGTCAATACCAGTCAACGCATTGCGATGAAAAATTCAATGCCAGGCGACCTGTAGAACCCCGTAAATTTTTATATGAATATATGTGAATTTTTAATAAATAAATAATTCTTTTATGATAAATAACTTGAGGTCATTGATATACATGATAACAAGTTATTTGAGATGATATGAGAGTATGGGTGTAGAGTTTTGTGCGTTGATTTTGCAAATAAGTAAAACATGCACAAAAACTAAAAATTTCCAGATCAGTCGACACATCAGTCGACTGACTGTATCGGTCGACACATCAGTCGACTGATACGCTGATTTCCAGTTTTTCAGGTTTTGGGTCTGTTTTGTTTTGGTTCGGGTTTGGGTCGGGTTTAATAGTTCACATATATTATTTCTCACCCAAATTCACCCCTTAGAACTTCAGAACTGAGAAAACCCTAGCCCCCTCTCCCCTATCTCAAACCCTAACCTTGTTCTTGGTGATTTGGGGAAGAACTTGGAGAAATTTCGTCGAAATCTTCACGTTGCAGGGAAGGGGGACCTTTCTATCTCAGATCCAGGAGCTTCTCATCACCCCAGAGGCGAGTAACATCTCGCCCAACCTTGCCCTAATTTTCCAAACGTTTTCAAAGAGTTTTTATGGGTTTTGATGAGCAAAAAATGTAATTTTTGTACAAAGAATTAGTTTTTATAACATATAGTGGGAAGATATGTGATTTCAGAATATTTAAAAACCCACCAACGTTTTGTGAATAGAAGATCTAGATCTGAAATGTGTTTATAAGAGATTTAACATGGGTTTTGTTTTAACATGAGATTTAACATGAGTTTTGTTTTAAAAATGTTTTAAAACATAAATACACATGTTTAGGGTTTTATTTATGTATTCACATATGGGATTTCTGTTTCATTTTAGTTCATACATGTTAATATCAGTATTTTCTTGCTTGGGATGGATGGGGATGAGTTTGGATCGAATTTTGTGTATATAGCAACCTGTGCAGAGTTTTCTGCAGCCTATCGGTTGACTGATCAGTTGACCGACGGGCAGATTTTTAGCCATCAGTCGACTGATCAGTCGACTGACGGGCTGATTCTGTTTTTCTCAGCTTCTCAGTCGACTGGTCAGTCGACTGGTGAGCTGAGGCTGTGTTGCCTGAGCCTGATCAGTCGACTGATGAGTCGACTGATGGCATCGGTCGACACATCAGTCGACTGATGAGCTGTTTTACAGATTCTTGATCTGTTTGAGTTGCTTTTCGGGGTCACCTTGATAACCTGACCCTAGTTTACCATGTTAATGACTTATCTGTACATGTGGGTTGACTTTTGACACAAGTTTAGACATGTACACCAAGATGCGTGCGAGTTTAGATTATGTATATCTGTCTGCATATACTTTTCACAGTTACACAGTCCTCGTGTTGGACTATAATCCATAGAAGTCCTCGTGTTGGACAAGCATTACCTTTTTGTCCTCGTGTTGGACACCCTTCCCTCTTAGTCCTCGTGTTGGACATGCATTGCTATTTAACCCTCGTGCTGGATATGCATTACCATCCGGTCCATGCGTTGGACAACGGTCACGTCCGATCCATGCGTTGGACAACGGTTATATTCAGTCCATGAGATGGACGTTTACTTCATGTAGTCTATGGGTTGAACGTTTAATTTATATAGTCCATGTTTGGACACTTAATCGTTTTCTGACATGTCACTCATGTGAGTTTGACATGACACTATGTTTGGAAGTAGGGATGTGTTTTGTTTTCTTTTTAATTTATTCACTTATGTATTAGACTTTGGATTTAGCATTTAGGGATTTACAATTTGAGATATAAGGTATATACATGAGGGTTTCTTTGTTTGGATTATTTCGCTCGACGTACCTATGCTCGTGTTGTAAATTTCTAAATATTAAAATCCTCTTTAGTAAGATCAATGAATTTAGATCTATTATGTATTATCTATAGTTTCTTATACAACGAGCTCTGTTCCCTTGGGGTTGGTTGTGATGTTGCTCGCTAGTGTTTTCACGCTCGTTGTCCCTCCCCCTTTCAGGTAACGAGCCAGGAGTCCGGAGAGCCGCAGGTTGATGGCGAGGCATTTTAGCTCCAACTGTTTACTCAGATATATTTTCTTTTGGAGTTCCACAGTAGACTTTTGTTTAGGTATTTGAGAGTCTTATTCTAGAAGTTGTAAGGGCGATGTGCCTTATTTCCTCTTGTCAGACATTTGTACTTGAGACTTATTGAGTATTCCTGTTATCTATTCAGACATTGGCTATGTATTTTTGTATGTTGGATGATGAGATATTTATGTGATCACTATCAATTCAGACATTGGCTATGTATTTTTGTATGTTGGATGATGAGATATTTATGTGATCACTATCACTTCATCAGTTATTTCTTGCACTATCTTTTACTTGCTTTTGTACCTACACCTATTGTTGACTCTGCTAGATAGATGTTAATTGTGATGGTGAAACATGTTATTGCACGGTGAGGTGCAAGGCAGGTTTGACATTCTTGGTTTCACCTTAGACTGCAGCCTTGTGTGAACCCAGGGGCGTCACAGTTGGTATCAGAGCTCTAGTTCCAGTATCCTTAGGATCATTCTGTGTCGAGTCGTGGAGCTAGGATAGAGTTCCTTAGGATTCATGTATAGAGTCCGATAAGAATTTCCTAGTACGAGTGAGGATGATATATGCGTATATCTCAAAAAAAATTGAGAATTTTTTTTTGATAACTATTTTTTTGTGTAAAATGTTTGTATGAATACTGTGCGTTGTGAAAATCGTATGGTGACACGTTATGTATGTATATATATACTTATCTATTTTGACTCATGAACTCTTTTGTTATATGCTCAGATGTCAGACTATGGTATGCCACGTACTCGGAGACCTGGACAGGCTAAATCGCAGCAAACTCCACCCGAGTTACATCAGATGCTACCTGAGCCGCAGCAGGCTCCCCAGTACCTAGTAGATCTTATGGCTCCCTTAGTCTCTAGGATAGCAGCAATAGAAGAGCATTTGGTGAATCATATTGCACCACCACCATCAGTAGCTGAAACCGCCATTTCTCAAGAAAATAGGGCGGCTAAGCTTCAGAAGGACAAGGAAGGGCACCCCGGAGACAAGGGTAAGAACAAGAGACCTTTGTCTGAACCTCAGCAGCGGCAGCAGGGCCCTCATAAGAAGGGACCCCAGTAGGATCAGAGAGCGCATTAGCAGCGCAAGTTCCGGGGATCTTGTTTTAACTGTCGCAAGGTCGGACACAAGGCAATAGAGTGCCGCAATGCACCAACAAGATCTCAGAAGGGATATGGCCCGAATCAACAGCAGTACAAGACTGAGGGTCAGGTTCTAGCAGTTCAGGAGATTCCTCAAGGGCAGATTGTCCCATATTCTCCATCTCCAGTAGCAGAGCAGTCTTCAGTCATAGGCAGGGTTTATGCAGTAGTTCCCCGTGATCATGGAGCTAGCGGAGCAGTAGTGGAGGGTACGTTCTTTGTGAATTCCTTTCCCGCCCGTATTCTTTTCGATTCGAGAGCTTCGCATTCCTTCATATCGCATGCATTTATGGCTAGACTCCGGCTCGTAGCTCAGCCTCTAGACACACCTTTATCTGTTTCCACCCCTTTAGGTAAGGTATCGCTTCTGGAGAGCGTTTGTAGGAGGTGTACCGTCAGTTTAGACGAGTCTGAGTTCATAGTTGATTTGATAGTGTTGCATATGTCCGAGTTCGATGTCATCCTTGGTATGGATTGGTTGTCTTCCTATCATATTAGTATTGACTGCTTTGCGAAGACAGTCAAGCTGCGAGCGTCCGATGGGTCCGAGATGATTGTAGCCACCTCTCAAGGCAACCGATTTGCGGAGTCATTTCTGGCATACATCGAGGAGGTGATGCGACGGGATCAGGGTGCTGGGTTATTGGAGACTAGAGTTGTCTCAGAGTATCGGGATGTCTTTCAGGACATATCTGGATTACCTCTGGTGAGAGAGGTAGAGTTCTGTATTGAGTTGCAGCCAGGCATAGCCCTGATATCCCGCGCACCCTATCGCATGGCACCAGCTGAGAAGAGGGAGCTTCAGACCCAGTTGGACGAGTTGTTAGCTCAGGGTTTTATTCGCCGGAGTCATTCTCCGTGGGGCGCGCCGGTCCTCTTCGTGAAGAAGAAGGACGGTAGTATGAGATTATGCATAGATTATAGAGAGTTGAACAAGGTCACTATCCGAAACAGGTACCCACTACCTAGGATTGATGACTTGTTTGACCAGTTGCAGGGAGCGCAGTATTTCTCGAAGATTGATCTTCGTTCTGGCTATCATCAGTTGCGGGTTTGGGAGATGGATATTCCCAAGACCGCCTTTCTCACTAGATATGGATCTTTTGAGTTCTTGGTCATGCCATTTAGGTTGACCAATGCACCCGCGGTATTCATGGACTTGATGAACCGGGTTTTTCGTCCTTTCTTAGATTAGTTTGTGATTATTTTCATCGATGATATTCTCATTTACTCGAGATCGGAGGCAGATCACGAGGAGCATCTACGGATAGCGTTGAGGACTCTGCAGGAGCACCAGCTGTATGCCAAGTTCAGCAAGTGTGAATTTTGGCTTTCAGAAGTCAGATTTCTTGGCCACGTCATCAGTAGAGAGGGCATAGCAGTGGACCCGGCTAAGGTCACGGCAGTCCTTGATTGGGAGCCACCGAAGACGGTGACAGAGATTCGCAGCTTTTTGGGCTTAGCTGGATATTATAGAAAGTTCATTCAGTACTTCTTGAAGATTTCGGCGCCGATTACATACCTTACGAAGAAGGGTGTACAGTTCATATGGAGCATGGAGTGCTAGAAGGCCTTTGATGTTTTGAAGGCTAAGTTGACTACAGCGCCGGTTCTGATTATTCCGAGCAATGACAGGACATTTGTTGTGTATACAGATGCATCATTGGCAGGCTTAGGAGGTGTATTGATGCAGACTCAGAGAGTAGTAGCCTATATCTCACGGCAGTTGAGGGTGCATGAGCAGAACTATCTCACTCATGACTTGGAGTTAGCAGCAGTGGTATTTGCACTGAAGTCATTGAGGCACTACTTATACGGAGTGCAGTTTGAGTTATTCACGGACCATCAGAGTCTGAAGTACCTCTTTTCTCAGTAGGAGCTCAATCAGAGACAGAGGAGGTGGGTTGAGTTTATCAAGGACTACGAGTTCGCGATTCAGTATCATCCGGGGAAGGCGAACGTCGTAGCAGATGCCTTAAGCAGGAAGCGTCGACATCGGATTTCGGCTTTGAGGTGTTCACTACATCGGGATCTTATCACTCTTAGCCAGTTTGATTTTAGACCCGAGATTGGAGGAACCAATGCATTTTTGGGAGCTGTGACAGTGCAGCCATCTTGGAGTGACAGAGTTGTCAGAGCTCAGTTGGGAGACTCTTTGATTCAAATCCGACAGGAGGAGATTTCCAAAGAGCCTAAGACTGATTGGACCATTGGAGATGATGGAGGTCTACGGATGAAGGGTAGATTGGTTATGCCAGCTAGTGCAGAGCTGAAGAGAGAGTTATTTGATGAGGCACACCGTACTCGGTACACAATGCATCCAGGAACCACCAAGATGTACAAAGACTTGAAGAGACATTTCTGGTGGAGCGGTATGCGTAGAGAGATTACAGACTATGTGGCTAGATGTTTTACCTGTCAGCAGGTAAAGGCAGAGCATCAGAGACCGGTAGGGACACTTCAGCCTTTACCCATTCCAGAGTGGAAGTGGGCAGACATTTCCATGGATTTTATTGTGGGGTTGCCGAAGTCGAAGAAGGGGAATGATTCAGTTTGGGTGATCGTGGACCGGTTGACGAAGTCGGCCCATTTCATTCCAGTGAGGACTACCTATACTGCCAAGGCATATACGAGGATATTTATCCGTGAGATAGTTCGACTTCATGGAGTTCCAGACACGATTGTATCGGATCGAGGTTCGGTGTTCACATCACATTTTTGGAGGAGTTTCCATGACTCATTTGGTAGCAGGCCATCTTATAGCAGTGTATTCCACCCCCAGATGGATGGTCAGACGGAGAGGGTGAATCAGGTGTTGGAGGACATGTTGCGGGCATGTGTCATTGACTTTCAAGGCAGCTGGGAGGATCACATTCCATTGATAGAATTTGCTTATAACAACAGTTAGCAAGCGACGATCGGTATGACACCATATGAGGCATTGTACGGGAGGCCCTGTAGATCGCCGATATGTTGGGCAGAGCCAGAGGACAGCTTGATGCTTGGGCCAGATCTGGTGAGGCAGACTACCGAGAAGGTAGCATTGATCAGGGAGCGGATTCTAGCCGCTCAGAGCCGACAGAAGAGCTATGCAGATAAGAGGCGAAGACCCTTGGAGTTTCAGGTTAGGGATTCAGTTATGTTGAAGGTATCGCCTATGAAGGGCGTGCAGCGATTCGGACGACGGGGGATTCAGTTATGTTGAAGGTATCGCCTATGAAGGGCGTGCAGCGATTCGGACGACGGGGGAAGCTTGCGCCGAGATATATTGGACCATTCCAGATTTTGGAGCGCATTGGAGTTGTGTCATACAGACTAGATCTTCCAGTATCGATGTCTAGTATACACAGTGTGTTTCATGTTTCTATGCTCAAGAAACACTTGCATGATGAGGAGCAGCAGCGAGTATTGGATTCACTAGAGATTGAGCTTCAGGAGGATTTGACTACTGTCGAGGTCCCAGTTCGCATTCTTGCCAGAGAGGACAAGAGACTTAGAAACAAGGTAATTCCCTTGGTGAAAGTTCAGTGGAACCGAGGAGGCATTGAGGAGATCTCTTGGAAGCGCGAAGAGGATTTGCGTCGCGACTACCCACAACTGTTTGAACAGGTAAATTTAAATTTAAATTTTTATGATATGTATCTTATATGATAGTTATGCATTTGGTTATATTTACATTTAACACTAGAATGAGGATATTCTCGCTTAATTCTTAATCCTTTGGAACACATGGTATATATATGGGAGGTTCCTTGTTTGGAATTTTCACCCGATGTACTAGTTCCACTAGATTAGGATTTGAGCGGGAATATTACCATTTTAGATCGTTAAGTATAAATATCTCTATATGTTTATTTGGAAGTTCATGTTGTGAAATGAATATAGTTTTCGAATTTCGAGGACGAAATTCTTCTAAGGGGGGAAGAATGTAGAACCCCGTAAATTTTTATATGAATATATGTGAATTTTTAATAAATAAAAATTCTTTTATGATAAATAACTTGAGGTCATTGATATACATGATAACAAGTTATTTGAGATGATATGGGAGTATGGGTGTAGAGTTTTGTGCGTTGGTTTTGCAAATAAGTAAAACATGCACAAAAACTGAAAATTTCCAGATCAGTCGACACATCAGTCGACTGACTGTATCGGTCGACACATCAGTCGACTGATACGCTGATTTCCAGTTTTTTAGGTTTCATGTCTGTTTTGTTTTGGTTCGGGTTTGGGTCGGGTTTAGCAGTTCACATATATTATTTCTCACCCGAATTCACCCCTTAGAACTTCAGAACTGAGAAAACTCTAGCCCCCTCTCCCCTATCTCAAACCCTAACCTTGTTCTTGGTGATTTGGGGAAGAACTTGGAGAAATTTCATCGAAATCTTCACGTTGCAGCGAAGGGGGACCTTTCTATCTCAGATCCAGGAGCTTCTCATCACCCCAGAGGTGAGTAACATCTCGCCCAACCTTGCCCTAATTTTCCAAACGTTTTCAAAGAGTTTTTATGGGTTTTGATGAGCCAAAAATGTAATTTTTGTACAAATAATTGGTTTTTATAACATATAGTGGGAAGATATGTGATTTCAGAATATTTAAAAACCCACCAACGTTTTGTGAATAGAAGATCTAGATCTGAAATGTGTTTATAAGAGATTTAACATGGGTTTTGTTTTAACATGAGTTTTGTTTTAAAAATGTTTTAAAACATAAATACACATGTTTAGGGTTTTATTTATGTATTCACATATGGGATTTCTGTTTCATTTTAGTTCATACATGTTAATATCAATATTTTCATGCTTGGGATGGATGGGGATGAGTTTGGATCAAATTTTGTGTATATAGCAACCTGTGCAGAGTTTTCTGTAGCCTATCGGTTGACTGATCAGTCGACCGACGGGCAGTTTTTTAGCCATCAGTCGACTGATCAGTCGACTGACGGGCTGATTCTATTTTTCTTAGCTTCTCAGTCGACTGGTCAGTCGACTGGAGAGTTGAGGCTGTGTTGCCTGAACCATATCGATCGACTGATGAGTCGACTGATGGCATCAGTCGACACATCAGTCGACTGATGAGCTGTTTTACAGATTCTTGATCTGTTTGAGTTGCTTTTCGGGGTCACCTCAATAACCTGACCCTAGTTTACCATGTTAATGACTTATCTGTACATGTGAGTTAACTTTTGACACAAGTTTAGACATGTACACCGAGATGCGTGTGAGTTTAGATTATGTATATCTGTCCGCATATACTTTTCACAGTTACACAGTCCTCGTGTTGGACTATAATCCATAGAAATCCTCGTGTTGGACAAGCATTACCTTTTTGTCCTCGTGTTGGACACCCTTCCCTCTTAGTCCTCGTGTTTCCTCGTGTTGGACAAGCATTACCTTTTTGTCCTCGTGTTGGACACCCTTCCCTCTTAGTCCTCGTGTTGGACATGCATTGCTATTTAACCCTCGTGCTGGATATGCATTACCATCCGGTCCATGCGTTGGACAACTGTCATGTCCGGTCCATGCGTTAGACAATGGTTATATTCAGTCCATGAGATGGACATTTACTTCATGTAGTCTATGGGTTGGACGTTTAATTTATATAGTCCATGTTTGGACACTTAATCGTTTTCTGACATGTCACTCATGTGAGTTTGACATGACACTATGTTTGGAAGTAGGGATGTGTTTTGTTTTCTTTTTAATTTATTCACTTATGTATTAGACTTTGGCACTATGTTTGGAAGTAGGGATGTGTTTTGTTTTCTTTTTAATTTATTCACTTATGTATTAGACTTTGGGTTTAGCATTTAGGGATTTACAATTTGAGATATAAGGTATATACATAAGGGTTTCCTTGTTTGGATTATTTCGCTCGACGTACCTATGCTCGTGTTGTAAATTTCTAAATACTAAAATCCTCTTTAGTAAGATCAATGAATTTAGATCTATTATGTATTATCTATATTTTCTTATACAACGAGCTCTGTTCCCTTGGGGTTGGTTGTGATGTTGCTCGCTAGCATTTTGACGCTCGTTGTCCCTCCCCCTTTCAGGTAACGAGCCAGGAGTCCGGAGAGCCGCAGGTTGATGGCGAGGCATTTTAGCTCCAACTGTTTACTCAGATATATTTTCTTTTGGAGTTCCACAGTAGACTTTTGTTTAGGTATTTGAGAGTCTTATTCTAGAAGTTGTAAGGGCGGTGTGCCTTATTTCCTCTTGTCAGACATTTGTACTTGAGACTTATTGAGTATTCCAGTTATCTATTCAGACATTGGCTATGTATTTTTGTATGTTGGATGATGAGATATTTATGTGATCACTATCACTTCATCAGTTATTTCTTGCACTATCTTTTACTTGCTTTTGTACCTACACCTATTGTTGACTCTGCTAGATAGATGTTAATTGTGATGGTGAAACATGTTATTGTACGGTGAGGTGCAAGGCAGGTTTGATATTCTTGGTTTTACCTTGGACTGCAGCCTTGTGTGAACCCAGGGGCGTCACAGATCCCAAACCCTAGGTTAACATCGGTCAACATGTAACCCTAGGTCAACGCCAGTCAACGCGTTGCGATGAAAAAGTCAACGTCGGGCGATCCGAAACCCTAGGTTAACGTTGGTCAACGCGTAACTCTAGGTCAACACCAGTCAACGCGTTGCGATGAAATGTCAATGTCGGGTGATCCGAAACCCTAAGTTAACACCGGTCAACGCGTAACCCTAGGTTAACACCAGTGAATGCGTTGCGTTGAAAAAGTCAATACTGGGCGATCCGAAACCCTAGGTTAACGCCTGTCAACGCGTAATCCTAGGTCAACGCCAGTCAATGTGTTGTGATAAAAGTCAACACAAGTCAATATATTGTGATGGAGATGGTCAGTTCAAAGTCAACTCGACGACACGATCCAAAATCAACTCACCAGTTTTGATTCAAGACTTCGACGATGACCAGACGATAAACGTAGCACCGGAAGAACTTTAGCTATTCGTCAAAATATCGAATAGATTAAAAATCGAAGGAGTCAAGAATCAAAGCTAACTACAGGTCCTATTACACTGACTGAAGGTTGGACCGATCATATCCAAAGTATTTCAGGCTCATCTATGAAAGAAATGAGACTGAAATACTTTGGAAGGGGTATCTGTAGGCATCAAAAATTACCTATAGGTCCCCACATGTGGCTCGAGATAGAAAGAAGACGATGAATGTTACTATTCGAGTCACAGAAGCTCATTTGACGATGACAAACGCATGAAGTGACCTGACGGACCATGCGAAGTAACGAAATTTTGGAATAACGGAAACACGAATGAACCGAGAGCTGCACGTCGCTTACGAAAGATAAAATACCCCTTGTATTCCATTTACTCCACATATGATTCAATCATGAGAGGTTGTAGATCTCCTCGTTAGCTTTTCGATGCATTTTGGATCATGCGATTCCGAGTTCGGATGATAAAAATACGGTAAAAACGGACAGAACGCGCAGACCGAACCCTAAGCCAAAGTCAAGACACCTCTTTGATGTCTCAGCCAACCTGAGACACCCAAGCGGAGACACTCCAAGGTGTCTCGGCCAAGCCGAGACACCCCTTGGTGTCTCGACTTGGCCGAGACACTCACAAGTTTCTCGGCCACGTCGAGACACCCACGAGTGTCTGTAGACCTGAAAATCAGATTTGGCTGTTTTTCGACCGTTAATCGCTTGGATTTGCTCCAACTGATAAAATATCATCCATGAATGTGATTAAGTTGTTACAACTGAGGATAAGAGGGAATCAGACGTTCTTATTCAAAAATATGACTCCCGAAGCCTATAAATACAGCCCCAGGGCCTTTATTTTTTCAGATCTAAAATTCTCGAGCGTTGGCAAAGTCCTGACAAACTGAAGACTGAAGGAGCACGAATTTCAGAAGAGATGAGGAGATCGGAGCGAGTTCGTCAGCACAAAGAAGAAGAGTTCATCAGATATACAGTTTCCGTGTTCTTCCCTTGAGATTACCCCGTTGTGGTGATCTCGAGAAGAGTGATTATCTCGCTGTTGCCGAGATAATTGCTTCGGCTTCTTGATTCCTTCATGAATCAACGAAGCTCCGGATCTGATCCGGTCGATTGGTAGTCTACGGATATCAATGTCCCTGTCACCGGTCAAGAACCCTCGCAAGCAAGAGCCGATAAACGATTCTTGTGTTTATCTTTAAGAGAGTTGTAATTTTTATTTTCGTTATTCGAATTCGTTGTAAACGTTTAAAGTTGTAATAAAATCGATAATGAAGGCGACTTTCAATGAATACAATCCATTTTTAGTTCAACTCTTCTACACTAACATCACTCGTCTTGAAACAATTAGGGGTACCGAAAAGTTATCTACACTTGTGAAAGGGACTGAAATTGAGTTTACTCCTAAATCACTTGGGAAAATTCTTAATATCCTTTACAAGGGTGCATATCTTAGAAGTATCAAAATGACAGATCAAAGTTTACTTACTAATAAAAAATTTATCCCCAGTCAAGGATTGCCCTTAAATCATTCCAACAAACTTAGACCAATTCCTCGTTTTATTGCACGAATCCTAGCGTATAAGATGTTTCCAAAAACTGGGAGTTTTTATTTTCTTTCTCTAGATTTAGCTAAACCCCTATAAGCTATAATAGGAAATATCCAAGTCAATTAGGCTGAGGTTTATTATGACAATCTTTTGGTTGTATCAAGAGGATTTCTTCCTTATGATGCATTTTTAACAAAAAATTTTGAAAAATTCCATGTCGATCTTGAATTTGAGAATTCTGTGGTTCGTTCGGTCGAATTCTTTGACTCCAATGCACTTACAATGATGAAATTGACAAACTTTGAACTTCCTGAAAATAATCCCCAAGATGAACCAAAGCACTTTCTGGTTCTTCACAACTTGTAATTTTATAGCATCTTCATCCTAATGACGCTTTAGATTATTGAGGAGATCTATGTGACAAATAAGAAATATTATATTCAGTAGTCCAGATGAGAAGCAGTAAGATGAATCCAAACCAAAATTACCATATTGCATCTTATTAACAGCACAAGATTATATCAATCAATCAAAGTATTCTAATACTTGGAAAGGACATAATTTTACACCTTGAATATCATGATTTTTGCCAATCCGCGATAATAAGCAATGCTCACTATGCATTTCCCATTTGATTGTTCATGAATATATAGGTCGCTAGAATGACAAGGACAATGTAAGCTAATGACCTATCATGACAATTTACTTTAGAGTGAAGAAGTTCTTTTTAGGTACAAATCTCTCTAAATGCAATAGTAAATTTTGATGTGAAAGGACCTATGTAATGAACATATTCCAGCTAAGTTAGGTAGATATATAGGAAAAGAATTTGAAAGTAATTGATTAAAGAAAAAAATATTCATACATATTTTGAAGACCAGGGATGAGGGATAATTGAAAAACTTCCTATGGATACACATAATGGATCACCGCTTACAGATACAAATACTTCCTAGGAATCCTCGAAGGAAGGATCTCCTTTGTAAGCTTTGTCAAATGATATCTTATATGGGTAGAAACATGATACAAAATGCAAAGCTTGATAACGTAGATAAAGATACAATTCTCAAAAACCAAAATCTGTGAGATCATGTCTATAGATATGCCTATAAGCATGTAATTTTATGCAGATGGAGAAGCGATGGGAACATATAAGCAATTAGACAAATGCATGTCCTAATAACTTAAAAATAAATGTAGCATGTTTATCAAGAAGAACATAAATATTATCACAAGACATAAACACTAACAAGAAAAACACAAACAAAACATAAACACTAATCATTATACAAGAAGAATGGTTTTTTATAGCTA
Source organism: Asparagus officinalis (assembly GCF_001876935.1). Lineage (NCBI taxonomy): Eukaryota > Viridiplantae > Streptophyta > Magnoliopsida > Asparagales > Asparagaceae > Asparagus > Asparagus officinalis. The sequence goes on from NC_033795.1 coordinate 58,020,738, forward strand.
GTGATCATTGTATAATGTATTAATTTTAGTAGATTGCTTTTGTTTCCTAATTAAAAACAACAAATGTTATAAAACAAAGAAAAACTCTCAAGTAATATCAAATCAACCAGTTCACATATTGAATTTAGATTACAAAAGAAGTTAAATAAAATAAGACCAATCTATCTTAATCCTTCAATTGGTTAAATATGGTTACATATTTGAGAACACAGTCATACTGTAGGCTGTTTAAAAATCATTGCAGATAGCTGATCTCCACAGATTCAACAGATGATGAAAGATATAATCTGACGTCCTTCACATCAACAAGCGAAAGTTACAATCTGACGGCCTCCGCAAACGGTCAATGAAAGTTAAAATGTAAAGACTTTCATAGCAACGTGTTAGAATTGCAAATTGACGACTCTCGCATTCCACAAAGGCCAAGTGTAAAGATTACAAAATGACAATCTGTACAGAAGTCAAAGGAAAGAGATTACAATTGACAATCTCCACAAATCCAAACGTGGAGGTTGCCAGACGCGGAGGTCGCCAGATGCAGAGGTCGCCAGACGCAGAGGTCACCAGACGCGGAGTTCGTCCCAAGCCCAGACGCAGAGGTCGCCAGACGCAGAGGTCGTCAGACGCAGAGGTCGCCTGACTTAAGTTGAAGCCTGATTAAAGCGAAAAAGGGCCTCAAAGTTGATAAAGTTTTAAGAAGTCTACATACAATATGGCGGAATGCTATGTAAACAACCATATTGGGAGTGAATTTACTAAGGAGCATGTCATGAATCATATGAAGAGTCTTCGGACTCGTTTTTAAGACATGCAAACTTGTCGTAACGTTAAAGGGGTGGGATGGGATGAAAATAAGCAAAACATTATGGATCAAAATAGTTTTGATAGGTGGTAAGAGGTATGCACAAATGACTATATTTTAATAATACTTAAAAATATTTCATCTTGCGAATGACTAACTTTTGGCCAATTGTGCAGGATAAGAACAACTACAGGCTTAAATATTACATCAACAAGCCTTTAATGATGAACTTGCCATCATAATCGGTGATGATCAAGCTAGAGACGATCATGCCAAGGATGTGTCAGGCAAGATTAATGGTTTTGGGGCTATTAATATTAATGATGAGGATGATAATGGGCTAGAAGTTTAGGACCTAAATGGGTATGAAACTCAGTCTCAAAGCAAAGAGAAGTTAATTCTACAAACTTCCAATCATCTTCAGGAGTGGATAATGCTAATAATCCCATAAAAATTAACAAAGGCAAGGGTTAAAGAGCTAGCATGGATATTGAGCTTATGAAACAAATGATTGAGGAGGTGAAGGGGTTCTCAGCTTCTATAAAAATAATCAATATGCATTGGACAGAGAAACTATCTCATTCTGTCTTTGCATATAAAGATCAATATCCTATTGCTATCCTGGAGATGTTTTTTGATAAGCTCTTTCAGTGTAAAAGTGCTGCTAGACACTTTAATTGCAATAATAAGTATGGACAAAGGACTTTAATTGATGCTTTTATTAAAGAACATCAACAGAGCTCAGATTAGGACATATGAAGGATTTCACATTTAGTGAACTCTTTTTTGGGAGCACGTTCTATCATTCATTTTCTTCAAGATCTATTAATATGATACTACTTCGTCTTACTTTTGTATTATGATAACTGTATTACTTTTTCTTGGGTGTGACATATTACATTATGCTGCCAACTACATGATTACTTGTGTTGTGACGATATTCTTAATTGTAGGTACCTCTTAAGAGCATGCTTATGGAAATGAGGTACTTATTATAGTGATCATATTTCTAGATTTGCAACCTACAATGATAAAATTGTACATGTATGGCGATATATGATTTTTATTGACTATTTCCATTCAAAATTTTCAAAACTACATATTATATATTGCTATGATGATTGTCATAATCTGATACAGGAAGTCATGAGTTGTTGATTCATTGTATAGGCACGTCAATAATGCAGCCTACAATGTTATCAACAACTAATTTTGGTGAGGCATACCATGATGATATGGACCAATTGTAAGCACATACGTTGACTATTAAATACTTTTTGGAGAAATTTCTTACTAGCAATACTTATTATTTGCGACCTTAATATATTCTTTAATACTTTATTATGGTACAAATTACAATGTTTGATAACATAAGAAGCATACAAAATAAACATAAGAAGCATACAAAATAAACATATAAAAATGCATAGTTTTTTCAAAGATCAACTTCACGTTTTGCTTGCTTCAACTCTTGCTTCAATTGTTTGGGTTTTGAAACTTACTTATCTTTTACATTCACACCTTCAAACTTTGATGAATTATTTTCAAACTTTTGCATCGCTCTCTTTATTTTTAATTCATCTTGCGGTTTGGTATTGGATAATTTCATCTCTTCTACATTCATTGTCTTGAACTTTGACATGACTTTCTTCATTTCACTATCATCTTGAGCCCAAGCAAAAAAGTTAATTACCTATTTGAATATTTTGCACTACCCAAAAATATTTCCCTTATTCTTACCATTTTTGCACATTTTAAGTGGTGTTGGGATTTGACAATAGCACCGAACTTGATATTATTGAGACCCCTCAACTCTGTTCATCTTGCTATGTTTGCTAATACGAACAAAAAAATATTGCGGCAACTTTTTTGAGCACTATCCATAGATTGAGTGCTTGTATATATAGCTATTGTGGAAAATTTAGCCGTTGAGCATTTTTTTTGCCTGTTGGTATATATGCAGCTGTTGTTGTTGGGTTTTGGGCTGAATATAGCCGTTGTGATGCTTTCATCTTCATGTTCATGTTGGTTTTCAGTTTTTGGGCTAACATATAGGCGTTGTTATTCTTGTACATATAGCTATTGCGACAAATTTAGCGTTAGGGCAACTTGGTTTTTGGCTAACATACAGACGTTGTGAAGCTTTTGTCTTCATGTCGATGTTGGCTTTTGGGCTAAATTATAGCCATCTTGCGGCCGTTACAATCAGGTTGATGTTGGTTTTTAGCATCAAGCTGGTGTTATTCATATTGTTGTTGGTTTTTAGGCTAAATTCTAGCCATCAGTTGTTGTTGGTTTATTTGGCCTCGAGCTGGTCTTTGAAACATAGCCAATTGCTATTGGTTTATTTGGCCTCGAGCTAGTCATGAATCATATGGGTTGCTGTTGGTTTATTTAACCTCTAGCTGGTCTTATTCATGTTGGTAAAGAAGTGACATTCATTTTGTCGTTATCTTTTTTTAGGGGTGAACTTACCATGATGGTACAATCTACATTTCCATTATGTTTCATCTCCAACCAAACAAATATAATCTTAAAATTAGGTTTTTGTTGTTTTCTTTTCTAAGTTTTAACTCCCCAACCACTCATAGGAAATTGAAAAAATATTGGGAGTATATTTCTATACCCATACTTTCTATGTGAAATAAAATAAAAAATAACTATTTTGAAGAAATCTAAGGAAATATGAGGAAATATAAATTTCTATGATGTTTTCAATTTTAATTTTCTGTGGTTGGCGAGCGAATTTACTGCTCTATATAAACGGGAGAACCCAAGATTCACTATTCATGCTACAGTAAATGTTGCAGTAACATGCTGTAGTAAACAGGGAAGTGATACCGTAGTAAGGTTTTAGAAAATATCACTGTATCACACGTGAATACTGTAACATTTTTAAAAAAAACTATAGTAAAAACGAGAACCGTACCAATTCAAATTTTTTTAAAAATATTACTGTAACATTTAAAGATTGGAATTACTAGGGCCTGTTCGTTTGGCCAAAAAAACTGGGAAATCAAACTTTAGGAAACCTATTTCCTATTATAATTACTTTGAAGTTGTTTGGTTGGTTAAAAAAAAAGAAGGAAATTATAGAATAGGAGATGAGATGAGATGAGTTGTCACCTTATTATTGGATGATGTGAGTGATTTTTTTAAAAACTTGTTTTGAGGTTGTTTGGTTGGTTAAAAAAATAAGGAAATGAATTGGAGGTATATTATTGGATGATGTTTTGAGGTTGTTTGTGTTTGGTTCGTTTTTAAAAATAAGAAAATAGATGAGATGAGATGAGTTGGAGGTATATTATTGGATGATGTGACATGTACTTAAGGAAATTAATTTCTTGTTTTTTTTTGAGGAAATGGGTGGAAAGGAATGTTTAATGAGATGAGATGAGTTGTCACAATATTATTGGATGATGTGTGTGATTTTTAAAAATGAGATAAAATGAGATGTGATGAGTTGGATGATGTGACACATTTCTTGTGTTTGGTTTATTTTTAAAGGTAAGAATAGAGATGAAATGAGATGAGTTGGAGGATAAAAATAATATTTTATTGGATGTTGTGGGTGAGTTTTAGTGATGGAAATTGATAAAAATATTATTTTATTAATTTCCTTGTACCGATTTCCTTTTCTTGGTTTTTAGGAAACCAACCAAACAGCCCCTAACGGAAAAAAGAATGATACGCCGTGCAGCACTGTGTTCACGTGTTCACGACCAGTAGAGTAGATTTGGAAGTGTGACCGAAACGAAAAAAAAAACTTTTTGGAAGTAGTAGGGTTCTTGAAGCCCTCCCTTTGATGACCCCTCGACTAACCCACTGTTTCCCTCTCTTTGCCCTCGCTCGCGACCTCTCTTCTTTGCCTGTCTCTCTCCGAAATGAGTCAAAAAGCGAACCCCTCAACGCAACCGCCGCAGGTGCCGAGCGTCTCATCTCCGGCGACGGCTCCTCCTCCGTCCGGATCCACTCCTTTCTCCCCTTCTTCTTCCTTTTCCAAATGCGTACTCTCTCTCTCTCTCTCTCTCTCTCTCTGCGCTCTGCTTCTCAATTTTCCTTTCTTTTTACCTAAAATGGAAAATGTACAACTTAATTTCAATTCGACAAACCCTAGGTATTGCTTCTCGAGTGGTGGCTGCTCAAATCCGACACTGATTCCGGCGGGAAGAGGCTGGCAGTTGGCGGATTGAACGCTTATGGGTAAAAGCTCACTCCTTTTTCGGACCAGTTGCAGAAAATCCCTAAACCCTAATTTGTGAGGTTCTTTTTGGGGGGTTTTTTGAACAGGAAACAAGTCACGAGAGTCTTCACCTCTGCGCCGATTGTCACGCGGTTTGATGCTTATACCGTGGAGACTGCGGATGGCATCACTGTGAGGATTCAGGGCTTCATTAACAAAGCAAGGACTCATCTCAATGGCGTCCCACCTGAGGTTTTTATTTTTTTTCTCTCTCACCATAACTTATAATTGTTATGTAATTCAGTTAGTTCTTTAAGTCTAATGATTAAGAGCAAAGAACAATTTTATATCTTTGTTTGTTTTTGGTTTTGTCATTAGTAGGTCTCGCAATGTTTCTTGATTGGATTTCCATATAACTGGGATAAATACGCCAATGGGGATTTTTGGGAGAAACCTGATTCTCCAGCAGTTTCGATGAGATCTTCTGGTATCAGCCGGCAATTGGAGCAGGGTTCATCTGACATTTCTGCAGTAGAAAGGGACTCAAGTAATTTATTGCCAATAGAGAGGGAGGACCCACATCATAAACTTGAAAGAGGACTGGGAGGTTATGAATTAAGGAGTAGGGATCGTTCAAGAAAGACTGGCATGAAGAATACTGTTTCTTCTGAGAGTTCAATAGGGAGAAAAGATTGTGATGAAGGTGATGCTAATTCGTTGAAGATGAAAAGGAGTATGGCTTTTGAACCATCAGCTAAGGCTCCAAACGAGAGGGGGAACAGCCGTGATTCAAGATTGGTGATTCAAAATGAGTGCAGATCTGTTACAAGGAAACACACAATTCATTCAGGAATTGTTAAGCATTGTGGTATCAAGCATGCCAATAGTGTGGCTGCAGATGTCCTTCAGGAAGGTCATCCTCATTTTTCACCAGAAGAGCCAGGTTCCGAACATCAACAAGAGACTCCTGTGTCCCGTGATGTTATCAACAAAAAATGTGCTGGTCATTCTGAGCACGATGACAGTTTGCGTAAAAGAAGCAATAGCGTATCCGTTAAAACAGTTATCCAGTGTTCTGTTAAACGCACAAATCATTCAGGCAGTACAGCGCAACTTCATTTGGACAGAGCTTCAGACTTAACTAGAAAGAGTACTGGGGAGCTTCCAGGTATCTGTGATGTAAGTCACTTAACATAGTACGGTCTCTTTCCATACGAATTAAAATTATGCATAGTGGGGATGAAAGGCCTTTCTTGTCTGTTGTGTTGTTTCTTGGAGAATCAGTCTGGAGCATTGACAGATGAAGAGCTAACCAGAAGGAAAAAAGAGCATGCCAGTACGAGGAAGACAATCTGGAAACCTAGTTATTCACTGGTAAGTTATTGAATTAACCAAGTTGTATCGTGGCATTTTCAGTTTCTTAGGTGTGTCCTTTTTTAATATCATGTCCAACTAGGCAAAAACGATTTGCTGCATGGCCCAAAGGAAGGCTATGCCCACACCGGTCAGGTCGGCTACACGAATTAATTCTTTTACTGATTTAAATTTGGGGCATCTCTCTGGAAATTGTTGTTATTAATTATTATTATTATATTATTATATTATTATTATATTATTATTATTATCACATTTATAGATATATTTGAATGCAAGGTTGTATTCATTTACTACTAGTGGGATTTAAATCGTAATCATATGCTTAAAGCTAGAAGCTATTCCTGGAATGGTGAAGCTTTGATCCAAGCATCTGAACCCTTCCAATGACTGCATTTTGACATTATGACAGTTGGTATTGACCATACAATTCATTGCAGTCTATGACTTGATAGGTTTTTATGAACTGTCTATTAGACCTCGGTTCAGGTATCTGTCTGTAGGTGCTTCTAAGATATGGTTCCAATTGAGTAACCTAATCTTCAGGACTAGCATATAGCCTATGTTATGATGATCAGTGTCTTTAGGGCATGCACATGTTATTCTATCCCTTGTCCTAACTTAAGACTAGTCACATTTAATATTATGAGTCATTTTCACGTGTGCATATTTTAGTCAAGGATTTGATTACTTAGTTTCCTCGTTGGACCTGTTAGTAGTAAATCATTATCAGAGTTTAGAATTTTTAATATTTGCATCCTTGACAAAACTATTTATTAAGATTTTTAAACTAAAAAGTGATTATGATCAGTTTTGACAGTTATGACTTTTGAAATGGTTTTTCAATAATCATGCAGAGATCCTCAATCATGTCAAGGAAAATTATTTAAAAAAGCACAATTATAGTTACTTTCATCTTCATAAATCATGCTATGATTGATGAAAAACCTTGTACTTGATATTGGATAAAAGAATCTTCTAGCAGATGACTGGTTAACTTCACAATTACTTTTTTATATGCCAAAAAAATTGTCCACTGATTTTTTTTGTTTGGTGATTTTCATGCATTTTGGCAGTTATTCGATGAAACTAGAATAATCTCACTTGAAATGTGTGTTGTGCCATATGACCTGGATCTACATGCCCTCGTTTTTGGATTGCCAAAGACGGTCTGATCCCATACAAGCAATATCTCTTGCTGTTTTCCCACTTTCTGCCTTCGGTTTTAGGGCATAGCGGCATTATGAGAACGCTCTAAGATAAGGTAGTAATGCAGATGTCCTAGTAAGTTCTGGTCTCATTTGAGGGGGAGAAGCATCTGAGAACTAATACTGCTAAGGTTATTCGTGCAGTCTTGTTTAGCCTTTTGAGTTGAATTGATCCAATAATGAGCATAGTTCGTGTGGAAAGGATGCTTCTACAGGGACCCGAAAATGGGACAGATAGGGGGGACATGTGAGGTATCCCTCTCTGATTGCATAATGAGCTGGTCATCGCCAGCTCATTATGCAATTAGAGGTGGACACCTCATCTGTCCCCCTCTATCTGTCCTATTTTCTTGTCCGTGAGGCATTTTTCGTGTGGAAAATCTGCTCACTTCTTTTTTAGTCTAATTTGAATTTCAAGAGTTGGATCCACTCTCAGTTCTCAGTCTCCTTGCATCGAAGATATCTATGTGTAAGATTTAAATATCGGCCGACATGTCGGACATGTCGGACGATATATCGGATTGAGGGGTCGAGCGATACGAATCGGGGGATTTTAAGTCGCATGTCGTTTTTCAGGGAGATATTGGATATATTGGCGAAATATCGGCCATGTCGGCCGATTTTTCATGTTTGAAAATCGACCGATAAGCCCATTTATCGGTTCAAAGGTGTGAGTTTGGGTTCGAAACCCATTTGACCTTTTTATCGGATATAGGAGGCTCTTTTTGAACCCGATAGACACCCCGATCATAAGAAAGAAAAGAAAAACCCTAGGGCTCGCGATCTTCGTCGTTTTGCTTTCGTGGTTCTCGACTTCTCCTCTCGTCCTCACAGCGCCGCCTTCTCCTCTCTTTCTTCCCTGCGCCATCGGGTCCTCACATCGCTGGTAAGCCTCCCTGTCCTCGGCTTATCCTCTCATCCTCACAGCGCCGCCTTCTCTCTTTCTTCCCTGCGCCATCGGAGGCTCGAGGTCCTCACATCGCTGATAACTGGTAAGCCTCTCTCTCTCTCTCCCCCCTCCCCCTCTCCCTCTCGCTAATGACTTTTTCTGTTTACATTTTTTCACTTAAGCCTCCCTGACCTCTCTCACTCTCATGACCCTTTTTCTGTTTGCATTTTTTTCTAGACTTTCAGTTTGTGCTGTTGTTGAGTCGCTGACTGCTAAGTAAAAGGAATTGTTGATTTTTACTTTTTTATTTGTCTAGTCTATAAAATTTATAAAGTATGCTTATATTGAATTTATGAATGCTTAGATTACATTTAGGACATGATATTATACATATGCGCATCACCAGATATGGCAATCCGATATTTAGTCTATGTCCCCCGATATATCCTCGATTTTCGCTATCCGACATGGATTTCAGCCGTCCGACATGAACCCGACATCCAATATTTAAAACATTGACACCATTTGACTCGCACCTTAGACAGCTGAATTATTCCTCATCAATTCCAATGCATTGATTAGCTATAATGGATTTCCACTGGTTGCATCAGCATATTTGACCACTTTATCCCATCCTTGTGAAGCAAATTCAAAATTTTCTAACAGTTGGATGGTTTTATGTGCATACTTTGTAAGATGAAGGATCTATTATTTGGAGAATATTTCAGCTCATACTTTCAAGGATTATGTTCTCCTTTATCTGCTGGCTTTGTAGTTCTATGTTCCGATCTTTTTGTGTTTGCAATAAAATGATATTTATCATTCAGACTATTTCAGGCCTTGCATAAGATTTGACATTTATCATCATTTATATATTGTCTGAATCAACATCATCTCATCCTTGTCCTAAACATCACCAGTATTTTACTTTTACCATCAATATGTTGTTGGGTATTGATGTGTTGGAAGCACAATCAAAGAAGATAAATACTTGTCCTCGTACGAGCAAAATGACACAAACCCAAGGAACCCTATGACAATAAACTTAAGAATAATATCAAAGACAACATAAGGAGTCAACATAAATTCATCCCCCTTATATGGGTATAAAACAAGGTAAAAGTGCCTAATTAGCCTTTTTCTAAAAGAAATAGACTTTCAAGAAATAAAAGAATTTCCATAAAAACTAGAAACTAAAATAGACCAAAACTCTTTGACACGCAGTTTGAGCATGAAGACGATTTCTTTTAACCCTAAAACTTGGTCAGAACGATTGTGCCATTTTTGGCGTAGAGTATCTTTCGAGCTTTTCGAAAACATATAATAATAGCGATTCTATGAAGGGAATTAAAAGTTACGGTCCATTGAAGTTGCATATCAAAATTTGGCAGAAAATCACCCCCTTTTCATAAATAACCTGGGCATCGCACGATCCGATTTCTCCCAAAAAACATCTGTGATTGCCTCTGCATCAGCTTTGCAACATTGATGGGAAGTTGAGAATGCTATGCAAAACTTGGTAAATTTTTACGGCCTCCTGTCAACCTTATGTCCCTCTACATGAAATGGCACCAAATTTTGCACTAAATGTGAGTCTGATTGGGCACGGTTAACAACTTTTTAAGCACTTGTACTCATCTTCCCACTTCGCTGCGCTTACCCTACTTGGAACATTGACTAGAAACAATGAAGGCCACTTTGCGAGAAGGACCGAAGGTTGATCCATACTATCAAGAGGAACCCCAGAATTTCAGTAACTAGAAAAAAGCTCAGATAAAAATGATAAGTATGCTATGGAACCATATTTGACTAAGGCACCTATGTCAAAGATGCCTGGAATTTTCTCCTGCATAATTCTAGTTGTCCTGCATGAGGAGTTATTCAATAAGAGAAATGGTTACATTTATTTTCATGTATATTCATTATCTAGGCGAAGAATAGTGCCTAAAAGTTCTGCTGTTGAGACCATCAGAGGAAATGATTTTATAACTATCCAATAGCTTTCAATCTGGCATACAAGAAATCATATAAATCATCATGAATGTTTTAAGATCTAGATCATGTAATTATTCATTGAGTTAAGATGAAGCTAAAAAATTATCTTTTTCTTTCATTTTCCCCTTCTTTCCAGGAAAGTCCATTGACTCGAGATAAAGCTAAGAAATTATCTGTCACTTCCCCTGAGTTACTTGATCTGAAAAGATCTAGATCAGGTAAACTTTAATAAATAGAAATATTACTACACTAGTTGCTTCTCATTACCAATTTTGTTTTATTATCCGCATCCTAAATTTGGACTTATATCTGCGAACTATAATTTTGCAGGACGGTTACTTGTTCCTGCATTAGCGAGATGGTGTCAGAAGATAATCTATGACACGGTTAGTGACAACTTTACCTTTTCCCATGTCCTTGAATTTTACATTGATAAACAGGATCCAAATTTGGCGTTCAGTTAATTAACATGCATCATTCCTACAATAGCTAGATCCTTCTCTTCTCCATTGCTCTATCTTTGTTCAATACAATTATGTCATCTTTTAATTTCTATGAAATTTGAAAGCTTAAAAAAATCTTTATCATGGATTAAGGATTTTTCAATTTAAACTACTTGGGGGTGTTACTATTTTATGATCGTTAGCTAGGGGGCTAGAACAATTGTCCATCAAACATACCTTCTAAGTTGGGCTAGGAGTAACATTTTCAAATTGATTCTTGGATTTAAAGTTGGATTCTCATATTCAAATCGGATTCTTAGACAATCTGTAATAGTAAGTTTTTGATTTGAGAAAATTAAATAATTTATAGGACAATTGAATTATGATACTAAATATTAAATTAGTAATAAATATTAGAGTTTTTTTTTGGATATTGGTCCCCAAGATCTTTCATATTTTGAAATTAGTTCTCTAAAGTAGCATATTTTAATATCAGCCCCCTAATTTTTTAAGTGTTCTGAAATTAGTCCTTTTACTCGACAGCTAGTTGAAATTGAGGGAAGATTTCGTCAGTTTTAACATTTTTGGGTGCAATACTGATTATATTCTTATTCAACCTTTAGTCAATTTGAATGTTGATTTTGGGAAAAAAGTTTGATCTTATTCAGAAATTGAAGCGAGATATCAAAGAGAGCACGAGAGGGAAACTGAAATTGGCTGGGGATTAATTTCATGAGGGTAAATTTGGATGGTGAATTTAAGACTAATTTCAAAACAATTAAAAATTTTACGGGTCTAATTTCAAAATATGAAGATTTGGTAGACTAATATTGAAAAACCCTAATAATTATTATTTAAAAAGTAAACTATTTTTTCATAAATTATTAATTTACTATTAAAATTTTATTAATTATTAGTACTAATGGTTATGTTTAGAATTATATGTATGGCAATATCTTTCTGTTTTTCTTTAGCTATTACGATGATTAGTTACAAAATGGCTTAAACTTCAAGTAGTTTTAACTTTTTTTTGGGTAGAGGAAGCAATGGAGATCAAAAGTGTAACCAAAGGTATATAGAGACCATTTATAGTAAAAGCTATAATTTAATGGAAATTAGCATAAGCTCATTCATAGTAAAGTCAATAGTTTAATAATGAAGTTTGCATATGTCGATATCTCTCTATCATTGAATAGAACTATTGAAGTCTTGAATAATTTCCAGTCCATTAAAATTCATTAACGAAACCATCATCACCACCAATCTCAATTCCCAAAATAATCTCTTCATCTCCCCTTTCACGATTCATCTTCGTGACCACATAAACTCTAATTTTGCTCCTTGTCGTCGATCATGATAGAAAAGGTCATTTTGCAAGCATTTCTACGCCCTCCTCTACACTCAAGAAGCCCCTTTGCGACTCAGTCCCCATTCTTCTTGATACAATTAGCCTAACGGAGTGCAATTTCATCAAAATTAAAAATTCCAAATCTTATTAGCCAATATCAGAAGAATTGAGTAAATATTGATCCATTAAAAACATGTCGGAGCAACTAATAACGAGTCTTGTCTAACTGATGGTTTTCAACATGTTGGTCGGCCTCGTGAAGATTAATAGTTGAGTGGTCGTCCTAGGGGTGTGGGAGTCAGAGATCCACGCAACTTGCCTCTACTGCTTCTCAAGCAAGGGAGTTTGTCATATCTCTTCAAGGACAAGTGAGTTGAAAACCCCAACACCTTATCATGCATGGAACTAGTGGTCTGTGATGGTTTTAAGATGGGTCGATTTACCAAATCTGATGTTGAGAAGGTTGTTAATACATGGAAGCAAGCTTTTGAATACTTCATTGGATGGAGACCAGTGGCGGAGCTAGGATTTCAAGTAGGCTTATTAAGGGGCGCGCCTCGCGCACGGGGTGCTTCGGCCTACGGGAAATGCGCCCCGCACGCGAGGCGGGGCGCTGCACGCAGCGAGGTGCGCGCCTCGCACCTGCGTTATGTAACGTACTTTTTCGTTTATTTTTTTAAATAATTTACATAATTACATATTTATATCATGTAATATACTCTTTCTTACTAGTTGCTAATCTATTTTCATCTTTTCATGTTTAATCTATAAAAAAGAAACAATAATTAGTAATTTAGTATACTTGTTTGCTAATTGTAACTTCATTATCTAATTAACATGCTAACTAGCAAATTATGAACATGTAAATATGTAATTGTTACATTCATTCTTCATCTTTTCATGCTAAGTAGCAAATATCAATTAAGAATACTAACTAGAAAATTATGAACAATTATGTTTGTTAATTATATTTCTTAGTCTTTTTATGTGACAATTTATAATTATAAATATATGCTCATAATTGTTAATCACTTAATTTGATGATTTAAATACATGTTTCTTGTATCTTTTTTGTTACTTTAAAAATTCAGTTAGCATAATTTGATGATTTAAGTTGATATTCTCATAATTTTGGATGTAGGTAACTAATATGTTGCTTATATGTTTCTGTCTTATGATGTTGACAAATATTAGTTTGAGTTATGCGTTTCAATTAGTGAGGCGCGCATCTCGTTGTGCGCCTTGCGCATGGTACGTGTAAGGAACCTTTGCGCCCTGCATTGCGCCTTGCGTCTCGATAACATTGATTTCAAGTTTGGAGGGGCCAATATATATTTATATATAAACATAAGAATATCATCCTCCATCATTAGCAAATAATAATAATTTCTCATCCATAATCACAATAATATATGCATAACAACAATCATTAAAAAAAGCATTATTATTGAAAGATTAAAAAAATGAAATATAAGAATTTAAAAACATATGATTTGGCACTAAATTAGGGAATTTTTGTTCCTCATTATTGACAAAATTAAACATAAAGTCACTACTTTTAAAAAATATACAACTAAAAAGTATATTAAACAAAAAATGTAGTAATTTTTTATCTTAATAAAAGAGGGTTTCAGATATTAAAAAAATTCATTGAGACACCCAAGCCAAGAGAGTTGAATAAATATTAAAGTTGGATTTCTTGAATAGAAGTAAAAATGGAAAGGGAAAAGAAGAATTGAGAGAAAGTTTAGGTTGACATCTATAAGAGGGGAACTAGAGAAAGAGGATGCCACTGCTCTTTTCTCCAGTCTAAAGTCTTCTCTCTTTATTTTTTAATTATTAAATATGATTTGATTTGGGTGGGACTCGGGAGAGGATTGTTTTAAATGAAACGTTTGAGGGGCCAATCTAACAAAGTTAATAGAATGAGGGGCCAAATTTGACAAAGTCAATTGAATACCAACATAAGCTCATATTTTTTTAGTAAAAAATAAAAAAAATTTAGGTGGCCCGTGGCCACCCCTACTATTGAATGGCTCCGCCACTGATAAAGACATTTTCTTAAGGAATTGTAGGCTCATTTTAAACCAATGTGCAATTGAAAGATGTGGAGAATATGCCTAGGGGGCGGGGTTTTCTAGCGTTCTGTTTCCGTAATGATGGTGATATGATGAAGTTTCTTGAAGGAGACATTTGGTTCCTACATAGAGAACCACTCATCATTCAAAAGTGGACGCCAGATTCAAAGTTCGAGAAAGAGAGATAGACCTTCATCCTATTGTGGGTAAAGTTGTCATCTTTATATTTTAAATTTTGACAATGGAGGTGCTAAGCGCAACTGGTAGCTTATTGGGTAAAACTTCATACTTTGATGATGCTTCAAGGAAGATATCTATATCACAGTTTGCTCGTATGTGTTGAGTTCATAGTTCTGAGTGGAAGCCTAAATCATGTTCATCTTGTCGCTCATTTGTCCATGAGAAAGGTGCTTGTGTCCCAAAGAAAGCTCCAACCAGTGCACCTCCCACTATACCCATATTGATCCTGCAGTTAAGCCCCATATCAAATCGGCATCTTTTAAGCCTCGTGTACCTACAATTTTGGGTATTCACGTTGATGGCTTGTTAGCGTTAGGGATCATGCTATGCCATCACAGCCAAATGGACCCTGATCCGATTCATTCGCAGACAATGACTAGTGATGATGGTACTCTTCCAGTTTTAATTATGAAGATAGTTGAGCAACAATGCGAGAGGGAATTAGGGCTCGAAGACTCGTCTAGTAGCCTTGTTGTTGATGAGAGCGTCAGCTTTGGTACTAAGGAATTTATTGCGTCAATCTCTGATAGTGATTCATCTTACGTGAGGTGCCAATCTGACGTCGATTTGAACACCAATTTGGCAACTCGAACCTGATAAAGTTGATGCCTCTTAGCCTAAAGGCAAGAGGAAGCCTTCTACCTCTAATCGATATAGTGCACTTGGTGGTATAGACCCTGATGAACTAGCTAGTGCGGGCCCACCTCCAAATTCCCTCTGTTCTACTCAATGACAATCCTCATATAGAATATGAGGGGCTAACAATGCGACAACTATGTCATGTCTTACGAAATACTTGCTGTATTGAGAGTTAATATTGCTCGTCTATTGGAGCATAAGCTTGTTGATAATGTTTTTGTAATGGTTCACTGCTTTTGGGGACCAAGGTCGTATACTCACAACATCTGAGACGACCTACATGGAAGAATTTTGGTGTATTAGGATGACTTTATTATTACTTTGCAATTAATCTTTTCTTCTCTACAACTCATGCACTTTCCTTGCCTATTATTGAATATAATATTTTTTATGCAGTGCAAAACTTCTTTCGTCATGACAGTTTTGAGAACAGTGAACCATACGCAACTGGTGTTTGTTCCTAAAAAAAGGGTGTTCGTTGATGGTTTTTGACCAATATCTTTATGTAATCTTACACTCCAGATTATATCAAAGATTATGGTCAGCAGGGTTTAGCCACTTATGCCTCGTCTGGCAGATTTTTTTTCTCGAAGTGCATTTATTCCTGTGCGTTGTATTACAGACTCGATTTTCTTGGTCCATGAGCTTTGTCATAAGCTTCATCATTGGAATGGTTTACCTTAAACGTGCATTAAGTGGATCTTCGAAAAGCTTATGACTCAGTGGATGGAACTTTTCCTATTGATGTTATGCAAACAATAGGATTTGGCGAGAAGTGTGGAAGTTAGACTCATGGGTGCTTGCAAGCTATTTTTTCTGTGTCACTCAATGGTATGACTTCCGAGTCATTCACTTCTTTGAATAGGATTTAGCAAGGAGATCCAATGGCTCATTGTTCACTTTTGTCGTGCAAGTTCTCTCTTGCTTGCTCGATGAAGAGGTTGAGGAGGGAAGTGGAAGTTTATCTCCTTTTTCAGTTGGTGGTCTATCAGTATCTCATGTTGCCTTTACAGACGATTTGATGATATTTGCTCATGGTACTAAGAGAGATGCAAGAACGACTAAATTTGTTCTTGCTAAGTTCTCTGCACTATCGGGCATTCACATCAATTGTAAAAAGAGCACTTATCTTTTTTGGATGCAATTGTATCCACCGTGCATGGATTTGCTGCTATTTAAACCTGGTAGAGAATTCTCTTCCAATTAGGTATATAGGTTACCTTTATTCTTTCTGATCAAATATTAATTCGTGTATTCCACTTCTTGCTTTATTCGAAGATGATCCTAATCATAGCAACACAAACTCATGTCTATAGTGGGTAGGGTAGAATTAATTAAATTTGTACTATCTGCTATGCACTTCTACTAGACGTCCACATTTCTACTACCAAAGACGGTTGGCGCATTGACTCTCTACTCAGAGATTTCATATGGCCTTGTATGGGGTCAGAAAGTTCGACATTAGTCTCTTGGAAGAGGATGTGCCTATTAAAACTGAAGGCGGTTTAGGTATCTGTCTTTTGAGCGATTGCAACTTGGTCGGGTCTATTTGCGCCTTGTGGGATATAGTTATTGAGCGTGATGTCATTGGGTGAAATGGATGCGATTGACATACGTGAGGGGTAGTTTGATCTAGACTTGTAGTTTTCGTGCAAGTATATGCTTGGCGTAGTGTGCTCTACATTCAGCTTCATATGATGACACTAATGCGTGTGGTTACAGCTAATAGGTGCACAACAAGATTATTTGTTGATTCGTGGATGGATATTGCTTTGATTTATGTGTATGGCCAACAATTGATGGATGATATGAATCTACCGTTGGATGCTCGTGTATCTTAGATAATGTCATGCTAAGCCTGGTACCTCCATCGAGCGACCTCTTCATTAATAATTGAGTTGTGGCATAAAATTATTAGTGTTCGACCGAACATGAATGTTGATGTTGGTAGACCAGTGCTACACCTATTATAGATGACAACTTTACTTTTTGGTCGGCTTAGGATTCAATTCATAATTGTGAGACATGCGTGGCTTGGGCTAAGTAAGTTCAGTTCAAATGCCATATTCCTCAACTTGCTTCTTGTATTTAGAGAGCATTTTTGCAAATGCTACCGCTACGAGAATTCTTTATAAGGCGTGACAAATTTATTGTCTTATGATGTTTTTTTGTGTTTGGCTGGTATCAAGGATGTTAGTCCATCTATTTTTGAAGTGCCTTATGTCCAAGATGTTTGGAGGAAGGTATTTGCAAATTTGATGGTCAGCTGGGACCCATTTGATCTCTACAGTTGGAGTTTGAAGCACTTTATAATAAAGGATGACAAAGGAATTACTTGGAGAAGTTATGCTCTGCATATTGCTTTTGGATACCTTAGTTTGGTGTGGTATGAGAGGAATAGAAGACTCTTTTCTTCATATCCACCTTTGACTTCATCGAAAGTTGTCTGCTTGGTGCTTGACACATTTAAGCTTTGGAATTGCCGTATTGAGTAATTTGATTTTTTTTGTTTATTTCTATTATTTGCTTGTTAAGCTCCGGGCTTTGTTCATGTGAACTTAGCATCATGATTGTACATACTTTTTTCTTAATGATAGGAGACTCACCTTGCTCTTTGCTTTGCCAAAAAAAAAAGCCTCACAATTATACTTTGAGAACATATAAAAGTTTGATTTCTAAATCATTAGGGGTCGGCCCTCTTTCTTGATAAGGTTATCTTGACAGTCACTCATCTCATGGAGCGTCCAACTTGTTTGCCCTCCATCGATGAGACCTCGGTAGCCATGTTGAAAAACCTTGATTATTAAGGTTGTCAATCGAGTACTCATCGAATAAATGTTAGGTTGAGGATTGATTGCTGACTGTGATCATGGAATGTTGAGATGACTCACGACTTGATGCTTGGAACGATATTGGGTTGGTGGTTGGCGAGCTAGACTTGGGGTGAAGAGTGTAGAGAGAAAATCCTAGGGTTAAGGAATCCTTCAAACTTCATTAGAACTTTTATGGGATTTCATCCAATAGCTATATATATAGTAGGACTGCATTAGAAGTTTCTGGTACAAATCTGAACTCTTTAACTCTAGTCTTAAAGAACTGATAATACAAAAATTCAAATTTGAGTGATCGTCCCAAACCAGCAGTTCTAAACTTTCGAACCCGAATTTAAGTCCCAAACTAATAACACTTTGAATTAAAATCCTAGAAAATATCATAGTCCTAAATAAAATACTAAACCAGGAACACCCCATTAGGTTGAAATTGGGCTTCTTCGAATTAGACTTAAGAGACATAAGAGGTTGGATTTGAGTTGGGGAGGTCTGAAAGAAAGGAAGGGAGAGAGGAAGGGTCTACAACCATCTTTTTCTTAGAAGACATGAGTAAGAATAGAGGGATCTGAGGTTTCACAGTGAAGAGAACAAGATATGAGTACCAAGACACTTGAAAGGTTCGTGTGTTTGAGGGGTCACATTTGTGTCACGTCATAATGAAGGATAGGTAGAATATGTGTACTATATAAGCTTACCCTCCATCCCTGATTTAAATAAGTGGTGTACTATGCTCTTTATCTTGTCCCATGAGTCCTAAATGAACCATGTTTCCTGCAATTATGATCTAGATGCATATATTTATTAGTGTAGATTATTAAGAAAAGATGATTGGTTATTTCAAAAAATTTCTTACACCATATTTTCATTACCAGAAAAAAAAAACGTGTAATGCAGGGGAACAGAATAACTCGAACTTCATTTAAACAATAGGAAAACAAATTTCTCTAAAATTATTCCATCCAATCATAAACGTTGAACTATGTTACCCGGGTACTTCATTATTGAAGCCGTACCCGTACCGGACACGTACCCGACACTTTCCCGTACCCAAACTTTATGGACACTTCTTGAATATATGCATGCATTTATTACATGTACTCAATTATATGATATGTGTTAATTTAAAACACTTGTCAAAGACTTCCTGGACATAGAGCTTACACTTTACATCCGTCTTTTGAAACTAATGGGATACGGGTCGGGTTCGTTGTAGTCTATACCCAAGTTCAAAACTATATAGTTAATGAGTCATTTAGATGTCTAGTAAAAAAATTAGTAGTTTACAATTCACGATAATCAATATGATAAAATAAACTAAAAAATGTGATCGAAATTTTAATTCTAATGACACATGAAGCGAAATTTTTTTATCTCATGTACATTATTAATTCAATATATATGTAGTCGTGTCCCCGTACCCAACATTTTACAGTTTTACCGTGTCCCGTACCCGTACCCGTACCCGTGCCCGTTTCTATGCAGCTTAGACGTTGAAAGAAAAATTGACAATATGTAGAGAAACAACATTCAATAATCTTGATTATAGATCTAATACACATTGTTTGTAACAAAGTCTAATTACGAAATATACAGATCATAGTAACTTTTCACAACTTATGAAATTTAGGAAAAATAGTAGTTAAGTCTAGGTGTAATATACAATTTAAACATGTATGAAATGAAGAAACAAGAAGCAATTCAAATGCTAATTATAAAAATTCATGCGTAGATGACAAGAAGAAAGTTCCCAGCATTGTCTAAAAAGGTTTTCTAAAACTTGCTTCAAATTTTTTTGAAGGGTAAACGCTTTGAAATTTAAGAGAGAAGTTATTTATCTCTTGAAGTTAACGGCTCATCACTTAAAGCATAACTGAAGTGTGCACTTTGCACTTCTCTTTTGAAGTGCACGCTTTAGACAAGATAGGAGGCTATAAAAGGATTTTTTTACTAACATCAAAGTTCCCTTATGTATCTTGACCATGTGAGTGTAAATAAGAAATATATGTTATGCATGTAGCTTAATGTATTATGATTCACGTCTATACTTGACATATTTAATTCCTATACTTACTAACCAGGACACGAATGTCTCTATCTGTAAATTATTAAACTAATGTATTATATGTTCATAACATTAGAAATCTTGGAATTAAAATACATTAACAGTTAGCCTCGTGAGTCTTATGCCTCACGCTTTGAAGCTATCCTCGTGAATCTTATGCCTCACGCTTTGAAGCTTAGGCCTCGCTTCGTTAAAAGGTCTAACGCTTCGCCTTACACTTTCGCTTTTTTAAACATTGGTTCTGAGGATATTTAAAAATTTCAAAGTTTAATTGACAAATGGCAATGACCACTTGTAGCTCAAGTGACATAGACGTCTCAGTTTTCAATTTTAGAAGAGAGTTAGTGACATACATTGGTTTGTCATTTTTAGAGCCACAAGGTTAATGGTCACTTTTCTTCACAAGTTTGTAGGATTTAATAATGCTAGCTACCCAATGATAATTCTATGATGTGTAAAGATCTATTATTTATCTCCATCATGTGAGTAACGATCAAAAGATTACAATTTTGATTAGTAATGATGATGACTCGAGACTTCATTGTAATACATAGTGCCTTAACTGAAATTATGTCATTTCATTTCAGTCTGTTGCTCCTACCTGGAACTTAGCTACGTAGAAATGGTTCCAAGTGTTTACAACTTGCAAGCGAGTAATAACTAAATTGGTAGATTTTTATTTAAAGATTTTAATTATTCATAATTATTCAAGTATTGTAATTGATTTCTAAGTTGGGAAACCAATGCAAGTATATGTTGCAACCGATATTATCTGAGACAGAAGAAACTAAATATGCAAAAAAATGAAAATTTTTGAGGTTGCAACAAGAAAATCGTAGAAGAGGGAGAACAAAGTATAAAATTCAAAAGGAAACTATACTCGTCAACTACCTATGGAATGCTCTCAAACAAGAGAGAGATAGTAACAAACCATACAACCTCTTAACCCTTTTGAATCATTATACATTGATTAACATGGTCTAGCTTTTTGATTTAAGCTATATGGTAGTCAATGAAATGATTATTGAGGGAAAAGAGAAATAACTGTGATAAATAATAGTTGCTGAGGTTCCCATTGAAACAAATTAAATATTAAAAATAAATATGACATTAAGGTATAAAAATCCACATGGATGTTGAGAGAATAAGTCATATCTTAGACCTATAGATAGCTCAATCTGAGACCAACCAATTGCCCTAATGATAAATGCCTGATGACAAATAGATACATTGTAAAGTTTGTCTAGAAAAATTAATAAATCCTATTGTAATCGTTACCTAAACTTACGTTATGAGGGAAAACAAAGTGTAGAGGAATAGATGAAGAGGAAAGACTTCCCCAAGAATCGTTGGCCATCACATATATCAACTTGCATACATATGAGAAAACTAACTTAATGATGCTCGACTTAGTCTGATTGCCTTGAAAAATCAATTTCGAACGAGCAACATCTATATTCATACCCATAAGAAGGAATTGTAATATACTGATATAAAATTAAATTGGAACAGTCAACAAAGTCAACAAGCCTATAACTAATAATGTAAGCGGGAGAATAGGATTAAGCTAAATTAAATGAGAAACAATATTTGCAAACAATCAGAAATGAACACTTGTAGATATGAGAATCAAGTTGGAAGTAAAACAAATCTGAAAATTCATCCTCTTATGGCGATTGAGGGCGTAGATTACATCCTTGACCATGAAAGTCTAGGATCGTGAGGAGGACTTTCTCAAGAAATAGGTGGAGAAAGGTGACAGCGTCAGTGATGACATTGTCGAGGAAGATTTGTCCTTGCCACTAGACTCCTTTGCCTAGGCCTGACATTGCTTCAACTCTTCTTGATTATGAGCTTGATGGGATCTTTAGTGAAAATGAGAATGGCTAGATTTTTTTATGTGAGAGAGAAATGGCAGGGGAATAGGGATTTTAGAGGTGTTTGGATTTGGAATTGAGGATTGAAACTCGAAAAAGGAGAGGGAACGATCACAATCCTCACCCTCCCTCACCCTCTCCCATTTCCTCCCTCACCGTCCCTCACCTATTACCACTTCTCCCTCACTGACCATCATTTCTCCTTCAGTGTCCATCCCCTTAGAGAAGAAAAGGGCAACTAACAAGAAAGAGGAGTTATAAAAAGGAAACAGAGCATGAATAGTGCATGATGAAATTTGGGCACATTTTTTCTAGAAATACCCTCATACCAAAATTAGAATTATACCATAAAAATGTGTACAAGTGGGAGACAAAAAATTTACCTTTTAGCTTTTAGACAACATATTTTTATAGGTTAGTATAGAGTGCATAAATATATGTCTATATATGTATTTTTTTTTGAAAATCTTATAAATTTTCTTTTAATTCCTTATACAAATTAAAATATAATGCATATGTAATTATGTGGGCCCTAATTTCATGTTCATGTATATTATGGAATGTTCTTGAAGAAAAGAAAGAGAAAGAAAAAGGGGATTTGCCCTCTTAACTATTGTGGAAATGAGGAAATGTCCTTTCCTGCAAAATTATTATCCAATATCTTTTTCCCCCTTCCGTACTAACTACAAATGTGTTAGTGCAAGAGTTTGCTTATATAGTTGTGTGATACTTTCGATTTTTTTTATTGTTTTTTACCCTCACTGCATGGTGTTTAGGCTGACTCAAAAGCCTTCTTTGTAGACTTATTTCATTATTTTGACTTTGTTGTACTGCTCCCTCTTTATCAACTTTATAATAACATCATTAACCTTCTGTTTTCTAAAGTGGTAAATGAAGAAATAGGGTAAAGCAAAAACTATTTGTTGTACATGGAGGCATCAAAAGGGCATGAATATCAAGGGATCCATTTTGATCTTAGTTGAATTAAAGCTCATATAGTAGAATCATATTGAGACTAGAGCCTAGGGATGCAAAATGGTTAGGGTATATCCAAACTGAACCATATTCAAATCAGACAGATGTGGATATGGATATTGAAAGCCAAATTTGGTCGGATATGGATTCTGATATAAATTTGTTTAAAAAAAAGAAAGAAAAAAGAAAGGATCCAGATCAAATACCTAAGTAATCAATGATATTCAACCAGCACCCACAACTCCTACAAAACCACGTGACTCACTGTTTATTGATGACCAGTCATGTATACCCATGTAGTGTGGTGTTGCAAACTTAAAGAATTAAAAAATAAAAATTCATATGCCAAGTTCTCAAACCCAAAATAAATAAATAAATAAATAAAACAGAAGGCTTTCTTTCTTAGAACTAAAAGATTGCTCATTAATCTTCTCCATGCGATTGCGATGGTCGCCTACTCATTAGCCTTTTCCATGCGATTACAATGACCAATGTTACATTAAACGCTGGGCGCTTCTAGATGTCGGACTTGGCGTCCAGCGTTTAGTCGCCTAGGCGGATGCCTAAGCGGTTTCTGGACGTTTTTTTTTCTTCATTTAAGTGGTGGTCGATGAGGTTTTGCTGAAGGTCGGAGGAGGTAGTGGAGGTGTTCATATTTGAAGGTTAATGGAGTTTGGAGGACGTGTAGGCTACGACACAAAATCACAATCAAGGTCTACAGGGTGTAATCCACGTAAGCAGACAATGCTCCCCTAAACACTCGTAAAATCTTGGTGGACAGCCTAAATACCGTCTAGACGCTAGGTGCTAGTTAGGCGGCCTAGGTACCGCCTAGGCCTAGGCGTACGCCTAAGTGGACTAGGCAGAGGTTTTTTAAAACAGTGGCAATGACCCCTTCTTTTCCTCGTTTAGCGGTGGTAATGCCTACAATGGTTCTTATCTATCTTTCTCTGTATTGCAATGTTATAGAAGGCACTTAGCGGACTAGGCGTTTGAGCCAGCGCCAAGCACCTAAACGCCTAGGCGTATGCTTTGGAGGCCCCTAGGCGTTTAGCTATTTTTAAATTATTTAATTATAATATATAATAAAGATATGTATTAAATTCATATTAATGTTGAAAATAGCGATAATGCATAGCGTAACGCTTACCTTCGGTTAAGTTACAATAGCGATAACGCATAGCGTAACGTAGGTTAAATAATTTCTTCTTATTTAAATAATTTATAGATATATAACATTCAAAATAAAAAAATATGAATAATCATCACAATTCTCAATTTCACAAATCAATATATCATCAAAATAAATAAAAAACATTTCATTCTCACTCTCATTTTACTTATCAATGTTTCACAAATCAATAGCTATAGTATTTAATTTTCATATACTTACACCAAGTTACAACCTAAATATAGTTAATTTTTTACTGGTAATTAACTTAATTTAACTACAGTAAAATAGTTACAGTAATTAAGATAACAAATTAACAGTTTTTAACTATTCCGCTTCAATTATTTTTTTACTGCAAAAAGCTACAGTAAAAAAGGAAAAAAGGACCGGCAGTTCCCAGTTAATTTACCTACAAAGAAAAGAATAAAAAAAGCTGAAGCCTGGAACCTTCTCGTTGAGGAGAGAAAAAGAAAGAAGGCTGGAAACGAAAGAAAAAACAAAGAGAAAGGAAAAAAAGAAAAACAAAGAGAGAAATAAACTAACCTTGAGCTGCGATCTCCGTCGTCTTCGTGGCCGCCCGTCGTCGTCTACGTGGCCGATCGTTGTCGTCTTCGTGGACGCCCGTTGAGGATGCAGACAACTTTCGGAGGAAAGGTAAGTGATCGACAACCCTAGCTTGATTTACTTCTCTCTGTTTTTGTTTTTTTTTCTCTTTTTGATTTCGGGGTGAAGTGTTAGAAGCCGATTTGAACCCGAATCCTATTTCTTGCGGACCTGGGCATGAGGAGATCGCCTTGCTGTTGGTCATTAATCAAATTAATCGAATAACCTAGGTTACATTACGCTACAGAGAAACGCTACGTAACGTGCGCTATGTCCAAAATAGTGCGCGTTATTTGGTATTTACGCTATTTTGAAACGCCACGTTGCGTTAGGTCATCGCTACGTTACGTTAAACGCTATTTTACGCCACGAAACGCGTTATTTTCAACATTGATTCATATAAATTTATAAAAAAAAGATAGTAATCTTAGATCCATAATAAACCATGCATACCTATATACTAAATAGCCAAAATAATAATTAACAAGGTTATAGAAAATGCTAGGAGGCCTAGGTGTTGGACTCGTCGCCTAGAGCCTAAGAGTTTTATTTATTTATTTTTTAATTACAATAATTGATAGTAAATGTCAATGTTATAGAAAGTTTAGATACTAGATTGAAGTAAAGGCAAATTTCTTCATTTAAGTGGTGTTGAGGGGGCTTTGCTGAATGTCGAACGAGGTAGTGGAGGTGTATATATTTGGAGGTTAAAGGAGTTTGCAGAGGTTGGAAGACGTGAAGGCTGCAACACAGAAAATGATGATCAAGGCCTAAGACAATGCTCCCCTAAACACTCTCAAAACCTAGGTGAGCAACCTAGATACTACCCAGGTGCTAGGCGCTAGTTAGGCGGTCTAGGTACCGTCTAGGCCTAGGCGTAGGCAGAGGCTTTTTAAAACAGTGTTGTATTGTTAGGCAATTTTTATACTTATTGGTAAATTGCTTCATAGCTCACACTAGGCCTAATAATTATTAATCTATCATCCATCATACATTATATAAGTTCATGTACTAGATGATTGTTGATCTATAACTTGTTTCTACGAATATAAAAAACTGGATCAGTAAAATTGAAGGATAACAATAATTCATATTAATAGAAAATTGTTATAAATAATTTAAGTTATCTTTATACATGTTCTATACAAGAGCTAACCTTCATTTTGTGTATCATATCATTTTTGTGCTCGAACCGTATCCATACCTATTTATCTCCATTTATGATCTGTATCCATTTCCGATTTTGGCAGATTCGGAATAATGGTAAAATAGCTCTCCTACTGGAGCATATCTATATTCAAATCCATATCTGTAAATATCAAGTGGATACCTATATGGTTAATGTCATATCTGATTTGTATCGGAACCGTTCGTCCCCCTATCAGAACCTCGTATTAATTTTTTTGCTTCATGTCCACAGTAACTGACATATATCTTTCTTTGTTATTACTTGTTCTATTTATTTACTTAGGTTGAAATTATTATGCCATTCTGTTAATATAGTTTCACGCTTCAAACTTTATGCCTTGTGTTGCATTTTGAATCCCCACTGTCAATGCTCAGATTCAAATCTATTGTTTATATTGCGCTTAGCTACTTTGTCTTTGAAAATTTACCTTTGTCGAAGCTGACTTCTAATCATTTATTCTTTGTGTTTCTAGGATGGATCCATTACCGGACTTTCTGGCCTAGATGAATTGAACGCTCCATGCAAAGGTTTGCATTAAATTGTAATTTAGTTTCCGTGTGGGATGACCAAACGATCCCTATCCAAATAACACCATTTTACTGTATTATTCTTCTAGAGTTTCATTTTATCAAAATGGTTAGCTTATTATGTTTACTATTGTTTATTGTTCCGTGATTAAAATTTAGATAACATTTTGATTGATTCTGAGTTGTGATCTCCTTAATATTATTCCTTAATTAAATTCAGATAACGTTTTGATTGATTTTGAGTTGTGATCTCCTTAATGTTGTTCCTTTTTTGCTTAAACATATTTTGCTATTCAGTAAAAGGCTCAAGTTAATGAATTTTTCACAATAACCACCCTATAACATAGGGTGAAAAGACTAGAATCACCTTTCAGTTTCAATTTATACCCCACCTTTAAAGGGAGTTCTGTTTGCAATCAACCACCAGGACCTATTTTCTTGTTAAATCTTGATTGAAATTCCCAAAATGCCCTTGAAGAATACCCCAAAAAAATATGTCAACTTTGGTTAATCATACATGTCATGCGCCTAATGCAGTGTATTTTTTAAGGTTATTTTAAAGATTTCAATTGAAATTTCATAAAAAAATAGGTCAATGTGGTTGATTGTAACCGGAGACCTCTTTAATGGTTTCCGTATAAATTGAACTTGAAAGGTGGTTTTTGTATTTTCACCTTATTTTAAAAGTGGTTTTCATGAAAAAAACCTTAGTGAATTTGAACCAGCCCATGATTCTTTTCTTCCACTGCAATTAATAAAGAAATTGATCTGGACTAGAACTTTTCTCTTTTGTCTTTGATCTAGTTTCTTGTATTCTCTTTATCCAAATCACCAAAACTAGCGACTGAAATACTATTTGGAAGAAAAGCAGTGAAAAATAAATGTGACCATCGGGTTCCAGTTCAAGTTTACATCCTTCTCATCAGGGAGTTCAATTGTGATGAAGACCTTGTCAAATCTTTGAGCCCATTTTTGTAAGTGGATGCTGGTTGACAAAGGGAACAAAGGAAGCGGTAGCTTAGGAGGCAAACCGTTAGCAACAGTGAACCACTTCTGGAGATTCAGAGACGTCTGGCTTTTTTTTTGTGGGGTGGGGGAGGGAGGGGTAGTCTTCCCACTTCAAATGGCAGATATTAGAGCATACTTACAGAATCACTCTTCATTAGCTTGACTACACATTGGATCAGAGGAATCCACTATATTTAAATAGCATGGTCCTCAACGCTGTTGTTGGACCCATAGACAAGCAGAACGAAAAATCTGATGTCCATTCTTCACTTACTATTCACTATGCAATAATATTAAGAATAGTCTAGTCTGACCTTTTTATGACCTTTCAATTCATGGGAACTTCTATGGTAATTAAACTAGGAAATAGCTGCTTTAAACAAAAGATTTTATGAGTTAGATCAGTTAGTTGTACTTTGGATCTCATTGCTGGATGAGGAAATACATATATTTTAAAAGATGAGCCTTTTGTTTTGATGATTTAGTACAGAGGTCCTTCTGTACTTATTCCTTCAAGAAAATAAAGCTCATTGTTCTTTTCTTTTGCTTATCTATGGTTTCAACAGCAACTTTGAGGACCATGCTCCTGAAAAACAGTAGATTCTGCCCATCCATTGTGTACATAAGCTAATTAAGAGTGATCTGTTTTAACTTGAAAAAAAAATGCTCCAATATCGAGAATTAAAAGTACAAGGCTTGTCAACATTCTTTATCGAAGCACTCATTTCACTGGGATATTAGTCTTTTCGTTCTATTAAAAGATTCGTGATACATGACATCAGATGCAACTCTACAAATTTCTTTCAACAATTCGGTTATGGCAGGCAGCCTAGAGGCCTCACATCTTTGGACATGAATACATTTCGTGATTTGTGCTTATAGCTGATTTTTTGGACTGACGCTGCTAAATTTAGTTCATCTTGGATTCAACTCAGACAATGCTTTTGGGAAGTTTGAACCGAGAATACTAGATTTTGAGCGCATATGATATGATTGCATGTGACATTGATCCTTGATGGCACACACAGTTCTTCTATAATGGAAATCAATTGTGTAAAAGGGACCAGTGTATATTGGAGAGAAGAAACCATTGGATGGGAATTAAAAGTCTCCATGATCAGCGCAACATTGCCTGCCTTCATATGTGATACGACACACATAAAAGTGTATCATTATACTAGTAGAAGTCTTGGATAGTTGTGGCTTGGACTACAGCTTGAAAATGATTTGAGTATGGGTTAATATGGTATATTTTTAAAAGCTATATGACAGGGCTAAATTTGCATAATATTAACGAAGTTTAGGTTTTGTTGTGTCAAGTACCTTTTGTTTTCTTCATTTCAGGGATTTAGTCAAATTGTCATATGCGCAGGAAGCAGGTCGGAGCAACCAAAAAGGAGGAAGCCCCTGTGACATACATATATTATACAATAAATCTAAGTACTTTTGTGCGTCCAACAGTTCTCTTAAATCAAGAGTCGGAATGAGTTTTGTAAAGCCTGTAGGTAATTCGACCGTTTCCCTTTCAAGGAGAAATGAACTTTGTATAGTGCAAATCAAAGCAAATATGGGAGCAATGTGTATATTATGCTTACCTTTTTTTTTCCTAATTATCATTGGGGTTTTCTTCACTTCTTATTCTTCATCAATCAGGACAATAGAACACTGACATGTCATGTCGATCAGTGATTCATTTAACGGCAAAAAAATTCAGGCCTACTTGAACTGTTTGATAGAGTATAAGAATGGAAATCAACTAATATAGTAGCTTGTATATTTAAGTATATGCTGTTGTAGTGCTGAAGGCTTCAGCGTTATCTAAAAGAGAAATATGCATACGTTTATGCCGACCAATGATCAGTAGTATTACATCTTAAGTGTGGGATTGGTCAAACATCGACATGATTGTTACGTTAGAAACATTGTTACATGGATTTTGGTCAAACAGCAACAAGATCAATTAAAGGCTTAAATGCTTTAATCATGCCTAGCAAGACTCGGTGCGTTTATTTTCAGAAAAGTAGTTGGTCTTGTTGTGCATATTCGTACATCTGGTAAATATTTGGAGCGGTAAATTTCACATAACCCCGGCTGTACTATGGGGTGTGTTGCACATAACCCCCTAAACTTTGTGTATGTCGCATAATCCCTTGAACTTTCGGTTTATCACAAAACCCTCCCTCAACTATGAACTATTCTAGTTGACACCCTATATATAATTTGAAAATAACTAAAATTTTCTTCAAAGAAAAAATTCTAAGCTTTGTCGGTTGTCATTTATCGGCAATAAACTCCCTCTTAAATTGTCTTTTTTATTGTCAATGAAATATAGTTTTTTCCAAGTTACATGTACGGGATACGGTGAGAAAAGTGCAAAGTTCAAGGGGGTTTTGTGGGACATCCAAAATTCAGGGGGGTTATGTGAGATAAACAAAGTTTAGGGGGGTTATGTGAGATAAACAAAGTTTATGGTGTTATGTGGAACACCTTCCCTAGTTCAGGAGATTATGTGAAATTTAACCGTATACCCTAGGAAGCAAAGAATCTAAATTTTATTGATGTTTTTTTTTCTAAACATATGCTAAAATTGTCTAGCAGCTTGTTTCCCGCGCAAAAGAAATCCTGGATGTGAGGAAATCCCAAAACCATTTCTTTCTCACACCCCTTCCTTACTTCGCCTCCTATCAAAAGCATACTCCATCAGACACCTTAAAATATCACCCCTCGCCATCATCTCCTCTATATCTCATCCCTTCATCCCGAAACTAAAATTTCAAAAATGGCACCAAAACTGACAACAGTTGAACACTTAAAGTACTCAAAAAGAGTGGTGCTGAAATCAATAGTGGGCAGAGATGATGGAGGAGTTGGGTTGGCAGGGGAGAGGGTTGTGGTTGGTGGGTGGGTGAAGTCATGCACGGATAAGGCGGAGCCCGTGGTGGCCGTGGCTGATGTTACTTATCCCGAAGTGCTCATGTCAAGGATTCCGATCCTCGGTTCCATTGCCAGGATTCTTGGTGGGAGGAAGTCAGTTCCGGTTGTGAAAGCGGAGGGAGGACAGTCTAGGACTGTGTCTTTTGTTGCTTGGTTGAGGATTAACGATGGGTCTTGTGTTGCTAGTCTTCAGGTTTGTAATTTATTTCATTTCCGCAGAATAGTAGTTATATTGAGGGTAAATTACAAGAAAAATGCTTCATCTATCCTATTGTTTCAACAAACATCGTATCTTATAAGTTCAACAACTCCTTACCTATATATGATTATTAATGAAATCATTAAACCTTTTAGTTTGTTTTCGTGACGTCTGAGAATATCTTTGCACTTTCACAGTCCACATATTTTGAAAGTTGAAAGGAAGAAAAGAAAAGAAAAGAAAAAAGATTTATTTAACAAAATGAGATGTCCAGTATTCCCTTATTGTTTTGGTTTTAACTTGTTTTCAATTTTTTTAGGTTGTAGCCGAGTCTTCTTTATATCCTCTTGAACAAATTACACATGTTGGTACTTCTGTATTAGTAGAAGGTGTTATTGTGAAGATACCTGCACCGAAAAAGCATTCAATAGAGCTTAAAGCAGAGAAAATCCTACATGTTGGGAGTATGAATATCGAGACATATCCCTTAAGAAAATCACGTTTATCTTTGGATACTGTGAGATCTTACCCACACCTCCGTCCTCGAGCTTCTATGGTAAATTGAGATTCTTTATCTTTCATGTATAGTTTTAATTAATTTGTTTTGTGTGAATATTTCTATACATTAAAATGGTTCTTGATTGTTAAATAAGGGACACATTTTTCCATTATGTATGTATCTTATTTAAGAATTTCATCTTCACTTAACACAGGGAGCATCTGTTGCCCGCATTCGCAATAGCTTATTCAATGCAACACATTTGTTCTTCCAAAGCAACGGTTTCCTTCATGTGCATATGCCCATTATCACCACTATGAGCTCAAGAGCCGATGCCAAAATGTTTCAAGTATCAACTCTTCTCAACAAATTAGTTGACATAGAAAAGACAGACGAAAAGAATGATAAAGAAGACATCAATATTGAAGTAGTCAAGGATGCTATCAAGGAAAAGAGTGCTAGGATCGAAGAGCTCAAAAGGACTGACAGCAACAAAGAAGCTCTTATTGGCGCTTTACAAGATCTTCAGAAGGCTCATGAACTAGCTTTACAATTGGAGGAGAAGCAACAAAGCAAGGCATTATCAGTTATGGATAAAATTTTAGATTTTTCGAAGGATTTCTTTTTACGCCGTGCGTATTTATCAACTTCACCTGAGCTTCACCTTGAAAGCTATGCTTGTGCTCTTAGTAGTGTTTATACATTTGGCCCAACGTTTGAAGCTGATAAGGACGTTAAAGCTGCAAAGAATTTGGCAGAAAGATGGACAATTGATGTCGCATTGGCCTTTGCAGAACTAGAGGTAATCTTCTCTTTTTCCCACTATGTTATATATGAAACTTCCCTCGCACGTGTGTAAAACACGTGCACACACTAAAGATAACAGTAATTGCACTGATAGTGAACATGCACGAAAATAAGTTAGAAGAGAAAATATAGAATAAGAAAAGGTTTGCTCAAAACGTTTTCTTACTTATACTCTCTTCTTACCAGTGTTTAAAAAAACTTGTTATATAACCCGTTATAACCCGTTTTGTAACTTAAGGACGCCCTCATGTTAGGTAACACACCCATTTAACCCTAAAACTATTTAAAAAAAATATGTGTTATATTGCACTAAATGTGCGTTACGTTATAAAACCAGTTAACATGAGTTTTTTAAGTTAAATTGCATCTCTGATGCATCTCCACCGTCCAAATTATTTAAACCTCATCCCTTCTAGTTTTGCAAATATGTGATATCTTCGCCTCCTCCAATCCAAACCCTAGCTCTTTTGCCTCCTTTGAAACTCCTCCAGCTATCGGTGGCTTCTGCGGCTCCGGTGAGATAAATTTTTTATTTTTCAGTTATGCATAAGACATCTCAGTTTATATCTTTTAAATAAATAGTGATTCTGAAATTACCTTCTAAATTTTAATCTTTTTTATTGCTTATTTACCATAAATCATATCAGACTTTTTGCTTCATTACCCTTCAACATAATCTTTTGAGATCTGTCACAGAATTACAATATCGAGATTAATTAGTGGGTTGATTGTATTGGTTAGATAATTACTTTCAGTTATTACTTGATTTTGATTAGGTCTCAGTTTTCAGTTTTCAGTTAATACTGGAGTTTGTGAAATTAAGTTTGTACGCAATCTCTGCATATGCAAAATTTTTTGCTGCTACATAAATATGTTTAGCTTGGTTGATGTAGTGAACTCGGTTAGGAATTAGAATATTTTTGTGAAGCTATAAGACCTCGAGAGTTGGGAGTGTTTAGACTTGTTTTTATTGCCTTAAACTTAATGATGTTAACATATTTGATAATTTGATAATGCTTTCTGGAATGGTTGTTCGTCGTATATGACTAATTTTTGTTAAGAAATTGTGATACTATATTTTTACATTTGATAATTGTGATGTTATGTTTGAAAAGTTTGATGATTCTAAGTATTAAAGTTATTATGAATTGTTAGTATTTATAAAATATCTAAATAGTTAATTAATAATATAACCTACCTGATGTGTTACGTCTTTTTGTGTTTTATTCCTTAACCCTTAACACGAGGCCAAGCGTTACATTAACTTATTCTCGTCATTTTCAACATTGCTTCTTATTACCTAATATTCTTTTGAATTAAATTTGGACTATTTGTTTTATAGGATGCAATGAATTGTGCAGAGGATTGTTTGAAGTTTCTCTGTCACAAATTTCTAGAGAGCTGTCCTGATGATTTAATTCTTATGTCAAAACGCGTAGACAATAATTGTACTGATCGCCTTAAATCTGTTTGCTCAAGACCTTTTCCAAGAATTACTTACACAGAAGCATTGGATTTTCTAAAAAAGGTAATTTATTGAATGTTCTCTTAAAAATATCAGTCTAATCCAACAAAAATAAATCAACTTCAACTAACTTGCAGGCTGACGATGGCAAATTTGACGCACAAGCTGAATGGGGAATTAGTCTATCAAGAGAACATGAAAGGTAAGGTGGCTTCTGCGGCTCCGGTGAGATAAATTTTTTATTTTTCAGTTATGCATAAGACATCTCAGTTTATATCTTTTAAATAAATAGTGATTCTGAAATTACCTTCTAAATTTTAATCTTTTTTATTGCTTATTTACCATAAATCATATCAGACTTTTTGCTTCATTACCCTTCAACATAATCTTTTGAGATCTGTCACAGAATTACAATATCGAGATTAATTAGTGGGTTGATTGTATTGGTTAGATAATTACTTTCAGTTATTACTTGATTTTGATTAGGTCTCAGTTTTCAGTTTTCAGTTAATACTGGAGTTTGTGAAATTAAGTTTGTACGCAATCTCTGCATATGCAAAATTTTTTGCTGCTACATAAATATGTTTAGCTTGGTTGATGTAGTGAACTCGGTTAGGAATTAGAATATTTTTGTGAAGCTATAAGACCTCGAGAGTTGGGAGTGTTTAGACTTGTTTTTATTGCCTTAAACTTAATGATGTTAACATATTTGATAATTTGATAATGCTTTCTGGAATGGTTGTTCGTCGTATATGACTAATTTTTGTTAAGAAATTGTGATACTATATTTTTACATTTGATAATTGTGATGTTATGTTTGAAAAGTTTGATGATTCTAAGTATTAAAGTTATTATGAATTGTTAGTATTTATAAAATATCTAAATAGTTAATTAATAATATAACCTACCTGATGTGTTACGTCTTTTTGTGTTTTATTCCTTAACCCTTAACACGAGGCCAAGCGTTACATTAACTTATTCTCGTCATTTTCAACATTGCTTCTTATTACCTAATATTCTTTTGAATTAAATTTGGACTATTTGTTTTATAGGATGCAATGAATTGTGCAGAGGATTGTTTGAAGTTTCTCTGTCACAAATTTCTAGAGAGCTGTCCTGATGATTTAATTCTTATGTCAAAACGCGTAGACAATAATTGTACTGATCGCCTTAAATCTGTTTGCTCAAGACCTTTTCCAAGAATTACTTACACAGAAGCATTGGATTTTCTAAAAAAGGTAATTTATTGAATGTTCTCTTAAAAATATCAGTCTAATCCAACAAAAATAAATCAACTTCAACTAACTTGCAGGCTGACGATGGCAAATTTGACGCACAAGCTGAATGGGGAATTAGTCTATCAAGAGAACATGAAAGGTAACTATATATATTGTACTCGTAATAAATTATATTCCACTACTTCTCATATATTATTTTAATTAATAATTTGTTTTTACTGAAAAATTATGGCAGTTATTTGGCTGATGTGTTTTTCAAACAACCAGTGATCATATACGAATATCCAAAAGAAATTAAGCCATTTTATGTTCGTGAAGCAGATAATGAGAAAACAGTCTCCGCGTTTGATATTATTGCACCAAAGGTTGGTCTCTAGTATGGATGTTTGCAGTTCTTTTTTTTATTATAAATTTTGCTTGTCTTCTTAAAAAATTATCTATTTTTCAGGTTGGAGTATTAGTTCAGGGAAGCCAAAAGGAGGAGCGTCTGAAAAAGATTACTACAAGGTAAAAATAAGGGTAGACTTCCCAAAAGCCATCTAAACTTTTCGAACAAAACACCCTAAACTTCATAAATAAGAGAAGACCTTCTGAACTTATTTCACTAAAGTTGAGGTCATAAGATGCTTTTGTGTGTGACATGTTTCGCTCAATTTTGCCTCTCTATTTACCTAAAATATATCTGTCATATCACACTATTTCTAAGTCAGGGTAGACATAAGGTAATACAGTTAGTTTAGACCTTTTATGATCACATTAACGTTGTTGACGACAACTTCCAGCAGTTCGGATGCTTTGTTATAACTTCGAAAGCTTAGCAAGATCTTCTCTAATTCATGATGTTCGGGGATTTTGCAAAACACCCTAAATGTGGGAGGATTTTGTGAAAATACCATGAAAATAAACTGAAGTTTAGCGTTGCCATTAATAATATGACCTAGATAAGGTAACAGAACATGGAGGATCTAACTAATTGTTTTTTTTTTTTTTTTGCCAATATTCAAAATGATTTAGACTTGAAGAAACTGGATTGTCTATGGAACAATATGAGTGGTACTTAGATATCCGAAGGCACGGTACTGTCAAGCACTCTGGTTTCAGCCTTGCGTTTGAGAACCTGGTTATGTTTGTAACTGGAATCGACAACGTCAAAGATGTCATTCCATTTCCAAGAACTAGAGGTAGTGCTGGTGTTTAGGAATTGTGAGGAAAATGTGGTGGAACTATGTATATTGGAACTGTATAAAATTATGTAATTATATATTTTTTAAAGTATTATGACACATGTTTTCATTGTATTCTTCTACGATGATAACAGTCTTCTATTGTGGATGGAATTTAAAAAAACATTTGTGGAGAACAGGTGATTGAAGAAAGAAAAAGGATAATACGAGAAGGAAACTGACAATTAACAGAAGAAGAGATATTGGACAGATCCCGTCTCAGTGTCTTTATTATGATCACTTTTAAGTTTGACATTGGCAGATACAATACTCAGAGCTGAACGCATTGAGATCATGACAATAGACCTCTTATACTACCACATCCTCCCCCTCACTTCCTCACCATTTGCTTCATGATATCCTCTACAAACCTTGTCGGAAACAACACGATCTATCGAAGAAGAGGCATGGGGGTGGAGATTAACAGTGTTCGATCACTTGAGTTCCAATGGGTTTATCTGTTGAAACATTGGATAGAACGGGGTAATAAGCGATACGTGGTGATAGTATAAGAGATCTATGTACAACTAATCCTCAAAAATTTAGCCATTTGCCACGGTAAACGCCCAAGAACTCTTAATAATTAATACTAGCTAGATTTTTGGCAAAACTTCAGTAGAGGTTCTTGAAGTATAGGCCAAACAACATTTAGGTTCTTGATGTTTGTAAGTCATCACATAAAGTCCTTAACGTTTCCTTTGTCTTTAGCATGGTCCTTTTTGAAATGTTCTATTAAAAATCACTGATGTGGCAGACTAAAATTGTAATTTTTGAAAAATTGTTTGATGATTGGACATATTTCCTTCTCTCTTCTTATATACTAGATCCAAAAGTAAAGGGCCTTCTCGAAATCAGTCCCTCATATTTTTAGTATTTTGAAATTATTTTGAAATTAGTGCCCAAAAATTTCCATGCTTTATAATTGGTCCCCCAAATTTATTAAGTGTTTTAAAATTTATCCCCCAAAATAGTTCAACCTAGTGGGTGTTTGGTAAGACTTATTTTTTGAAGCTTATAAACTATGTTGGTTTTCAGTTGCTTTTAGCTTTTTATGATAAAAATGCTATAAAAATTATTTGGGTAAAAGTGTAATTTATTTGGTCAAACCTAACTTATATAAGTGAGCTTATAAGCTAGTTTTTTAAGAGCTGGGTCACACCAGCTTTTGAAAATGTCACTTATAAGCTAACTTATATATATTACTTTATCAAACGGTAGAAAGAAAAAAATTAGCTTAAAAACTAGTTTGACAAAAAAATAAGTCCTCCCCCAAACACCCTCTAAGTCCTAACTAGAGGGGTTAATTTTTAGAAACTTAAAAGATTTGGGGGACTAATTTGAAAATATGAAGATATGGGAGACCATTATGAAAAATTGGCAGATCAATTCAAAACACTTGGGTACTAATTTTGAAATGTTAAGATTTAGGAGACTAATTTGAAAATATGAAAGATCTGGGGATTCACCCTTAGAGGCGGCCTCAGAGAACGCTGCGTTATTAGAATGAGTTCAACTTTTGATATTAATCCCCTAAATCTTTCATATATTTTTCGAAATTAGTGCCCCAAATCTTTATATTTTGGAAGTAATCCTTGAAAACTTTTAAGTGCTTTGAAATCAGCCCTCCAAATCTTCGTATTATGAAATTAGTTCTCCAAATTGTTTTAAGTTTTTTGAAATTAATCCCTCTAGTTAGCACGAGGTAAAATAGTTGGATGACTAATTTCAAACATATTTGGAGGACCAATTTCAAAATATAAAGATTTGGGTGACTAATTTTGAATTACAAATAGATTTCGGGGGCTAATTTCAAAATAAAAACATGTGGGGTACTTATCCAAAATATGAAAGATTTGAGGGGCTATTATCGAAAAAGCCCATCGCTTTTTGGTTTGGTAACCAAGGAGAGAGAAAGAGTGATGTCTAGTTAGCGACCAGTTTTCAAAACTCAGAACTTTAATCTGTCACATGAGCGATTTTTAACGCAACTTTTAAAAAAGAACCCAGGCTGAAGACAGAGCAATTGTTAAGAACTTTATTTGATAAATTACAAGCATCAAGGACCTACATTGATGTTTTGCCTAGATTTTTCACCCATGCACTTGAAACTGAACTAAGACTTTCAAACACATTTGATTCAAAGAATTGATAGGCTAAAGAAAGAACAACATGCGTCCATGATAGTACATCCTCCATAAATCTACTCTTGAAAGGCCTTTCTTAAATCCCAATTCTTTTGCAGGGCCGGCCCTGCCCTTAGGCAGTCAAGGCCTCTGCCTTGGGCCTCATCTTGAGCAGGGCCCAATCGGGAGAGCTCAGCTTGGTGGTTGATCAAGCTCTCATTGGACAGATGATGGAGCATGCAGACGTTGGATTCGCGGTGGCAGAGTTAGTAGAGGGTTGGCGGTGGGATTGAGCTTGATAGGTTAAGATGGACGCTGCGGCGGCGGGTTGTTGCGAGCTTGGAACGGGAACGAGGCAGCATGTGACTCTTCACATGAGCTTGAGAGAGATGTGCGGATTTCATGTGGGCCCCGCCTCCGCCCTAATTTCGCGTGAGTGAAGGTGAGGCCGAGGCCCGTGAGAAAATGGATGTGTGGTTAGGATTTAGTGAAGTTGTTGATCAATGATTCTAACATCATGACAAATTATAAACATAGAGAGGTTAAAGAGATCTTGTCCATACACGGTATTGAGAAGTTTATGTACAAAAGCAATGAGAAAATGTTCTAGTATTATAACTGGGACAAAAATAAAAGAAAACAAATAGCCTAACTATATTGTTTAATAGTTTGACAAAGTAAGAGACCAATATACTGTTTATGAATTTATAAATTCTTGCATATCATTTGGCGTCTCACCACCAAGTAAACTTTTTATGGTCATGTTGACAATAATGATGAATTATAATCTATTATGTTGCCAAACACTCTATATTGACTATACCCGTAACAGTTGCTTCCGCTGAAAGAAGTTTTTCAAAATTAAAATGACTAAAATCTTATTTAAGATCAACCATGTTACAAGATATATTGAATGGTTTAGCAATATTATCTATCGAAAATAATATGTTTGAAAATATTGAACATAAAACTTTAATTAGTAATTTTGCAGCTCAAAAGGTAAGAAGAATGAGATAAAATCTAATATGAGTTGTATCACTTAGGTCTTATCTAAATTTTCGTCTTGGGCCCCGAAATTCCTAGGTACGGCCCAAGAGCCCCATCAGAACATGAGAAGGCGTCCGTTTGTTTGTTTGTTGTAAAGGAGGCGTCCGTTACATGATCAAATCGCAAAAAGATAATGATTAAAAAGTGTAGCTTGATTACTTTCTAAGGCAATAAAATATCATATGTAATTGGTATCTCATTAAGTTAAGTGCACGCTATTGCAAATGATTATTCAAGGCTAATAATTTGGCAAGCCAAATCCCAAGGAGGAATGTCACCTCTGATTGTGCTTTGCTTACTTGTTCTTTCTGAATAATTATTAAAAACCGACATGCTACTGAAGGTTGGCTGATCCACAAAGTGATAAAGTATGGGTTGAAAATTGAAGATTTCAGATTGGAAAAAGGTAATAACAACAAATAAAGATGAAATTAGAAGCAAAAATAATTTAGCTACATATTTATAGAACGCAACTTG
Source organism: Asparagus officinalis (assembly GCF_001876935.1). Taxonomy (NCBI): domain Eukaryota; kingdom Viridiplantae; phylum Streptophyta; class Magnoliopsida; order Asparagales; family Asparagaceae; genus Asparagus; species Asparagus officinalis. Next base: position 58,060,192 of record NC_033795.1, read on the forward strand.
ATCCATTTATATAGAGAAAGAAAATCTATTCTTAATTCATGACACAAATAGCGTTGATTAGTTTATATATATACTTCTGTTTAGCTATGCAGCATGGAGGTATTGAGCAAATAAACAAGGAAACAAGAAAACCAATCATTCTTTGTTTTTCCCCCCTTCCCTTCTTCCTTCCTTCCTTCCTTCCTTCCTTCTTCCTTCTAGATTAAGAATATTCTGTAGAAATGTTGGTGGATGTTCCTTCTAAATGCAATTTCTCTCGTTTCTCCAGATAAAAGGGAGCATTTGATGTTGTTTGAAGAATATAGATCGTATCAGAACAATCACTTATTAATCTTCTAAATCACAGTCTACTGCTCCTTTATGAATTCTGTTTGACGTTCTGAATAACTAGTTTTTCCTCTCTTAGAACATAAACTTGCTAAGGAGCATGCGCATGTGATTCTTAAAAATCTGAGGATGTGATTTTTATTTTCTCTAATATCTTAATTTGTATGATTTAATTCCCACAACTAGCAAAATTAAAATAATACAGATATTATTATAGCTAATGGGTAAGGGTCCTAAGGGAGCATAACCATCAAATATCCCTAGTATCTGTTGCTTGGATGAGGGTGCACCTTGCTCACGTCTTGTCGGCATATCTCTTGAATCCCGGTGTTCATTCCCACCTTCATGTCCCAGACTACTCCATGACCTAGACTCGATCATCATGACAATTATGTTATTAATTAATTAATTAATTAGGAACTATAATAATTCACTTATTTCATGGCATAGTTGTATCTCACTAGTAGAAAACTGATCAACCTAGACGGAAATTTCCGTCTAGGTTGATCCAAATTCCGTCTAGATTAGTTCATATAGACGGAATTCCGTCTAGTTTGGGTGGTTTATTTTGCTTCCGTCTAGATTGAATCAAACTAGACGGAATTCCGTCTAGGCTGATCAACCTAGACGGAAGTCAACTTAGACGGAATAAAGAATTCCGTCTAGTTTGACATACCAGACAGAATTCCGTCTGGTATGTCAAACTAGACGGAATTCATACCAGACGGAATTCCGTCTGGTCTGACATACCAGACGGAATTCCGTCTGGTATAGTAGGCCAGACGAAATTCCGTCTGGTCTGCTATACCAGATGGAAATTCCGTCTAGGTTGGTTTTTCACAACCTAGACGGAATTCCGTCTACATTGACTTAATATAGACGGAATTCCGTCTAGGTTGTCTTTTTTCCAACAAAAAAAAATTAATTACAATTTATACTTTCCTGTACAATTACATTAATATTTGAATACATCCAAAAAATACTGTACACGTGAATACATTCAACCATCCAATTATAATCAAAATTCATAACAATTCCATCCAAAAACCAAATATAACCAAATCCAACACATTGTACAAATCCAACCATCCACCTCAAAATATACATTAATCAGTTTCGTCTAATACACATCCAACAACATATATACTAACAAGGCACATGACTAAGATAGGGTACACGACATGAATAAATGTAGTGTTATAACAAATAAAACTGTTTATTACATTAAAAATAAAAAAACCTCATCCATCATCGTCGGCGGGGGTATCTCTATCCCGATTACGAGAACGGGTGATGCTCCCTCCATTATCTCCACTCTGAATATTTAATTGAATAATCATTATGTGGTGTTTGATAACATATTAGATAAAAATAAATTTATAAATATAAGAAAAAATAAGGTACCTGAGCACTACTCTGTCTAGCGCCGGAATTATCGCCAATCGAGCTAATGATCCGTATGATACCACCATACGCGCTATAAGGAATAGCACCGCCTAAATATTGTATAACATACCCCATGAGATCGTCCATCGAGTTCGTTGTCAGCGCAACTCTAGTCATCTCATTAGTCACCTGAATATGCAGCTCCGGGTTAATTTTGTCAATCAGATACGCAGAGATACGTGCGACAAATGGCATAGCCTGGAAACTGCTTGTGGCTGCTCTCGTCGATGTAGATGGTGTGGAGGATGCTGTGGACGATCTAATGCTTATACCTGGTGAAGCTCCGACACCATGCAGAGGATATCTTCCTCTCCTATTATTAGGGAGAGATAAATATTAAACTTTGCTCTCAAATTTAATAATGGTAAACAAATATAAATACTATGTAGTATTCAAATTGATTCGATTTTTCACCATCCTTACCTATTATGACCCATCAGGTTCTGTGTGAGATTGATGTTCTCCTCTGCAGAAAGCATGTGAGGGTCCGGCTCGGTTTGTTCCTCCTCCTGCGAAATGTAGACAGATGCAGCCTCCTTAGATACAGTCTCAAATCCCTCCTAAAGCACAAATTTATAGCTAATTTAAGATAATGACCATATTATTTGTGTTCTCGTTTCCTCATAATGTTAACAAAATAGAATTAGTAATACTACTCAAGATATGTATAAGTCTCACCACTAACTCGAGATTTGCCGTGATATCCCGATTCTTCTCATCACCCCTATATTGTTCACGAAAAGTACCATATGCCGCTTTTGCCCTCAAGTGTATCGGCATTAATGATTTCCCCTGTCATATTATAAATTTTGAGATTTCATAATCATACTAAACATTAAGATCTTTTAAATCTTTAAATGACATATACCGTATCCTGACAATAAACATCCTCCAGATTGGCGTAGGAGTGTGAGCCCAAGTGATGGTCATGCAGCTTCTTTCTTCTATTTTCTGACCCCTTCGTGGTTTTATTCTTTAAAAAAATCTATAAATATAAAATGAAATAATATCTTAAAATTATAAACTAAATTTCATGAAACTAACCTTGGCGGCATCGCTGTCCCAATACATGAGGAGAGCCGTGAAATGAATCTCGTCAATTCGGTCATCGAGGTTTAAAAACATCTGTCAGTCCTCCTCATACCTGTCATAGGTTTCATGTCTGATCTCATGCCTCCATTGTTTGAGGACTGCTTCAACCTTGACATTAAACACATAATTCCAAGCCCCCTCAAAGTCCTCAAGGCAGAAGCAGTCCTGTAGATTTACATACACATTTAGGAAAGATAATTTAATATCAAATACTAATTATTAATAAATAAAAAGTAATAGCAATATGTAGTTACCATAAGCTCTGTCCATATCGCCTCGTATGCGCTCCATGGTAGTTCTCGAAATTGAAAATAAGGGTTGATAATGGTCGCTCTACGCACGAGAACCCCAATATATGCATTCAATCGGGTCGACCAAGGACCAACGGGCAAATTAGAACTATTCCACCTAATAATGACCCCAATTCCTCTTGGCGGTTGTTTAGAATCAGGCTTACCTCCGCCACGTCGTCCCTCTATGCGATCTGACTTAGCACCTACAATAATAACAACATGATAATATATCATATAATATACAAATGTAAAAATTAAAAGTATTTATACAATTTACCATTCGCTATCTCTCTATCTTTTACTGCGAGTGCATCAGCTTTCCTAGTCTCCAACACAGGAAGCATTTCCTGTAACTTTCTCGCAGCACGTGGGTGGTACTTCCTTGAGTCAGCCTTGGACTTATAAGAGTCCGGAGGTAAGGGTAAACTGAGATAGTCCTGTGTCTTTGGCCACAAGTCAGTATGGAATGTATATGATGGATATGTCGGGGTCCAAGTAGCACCTACATAAGAAAGAAGAATCATTAATATTAAATTTTAATTGACCATTAGCAATTATTAAATATTTAATACCTGTGTCGGGGGATGGTTCTGGTGCTGCATCAGAACCGCCGGGTGATGAATATCCCGTATCTTCAACAAATGAACACTATGAGGTAGATAACTAAAAATTTATTAAAGTATTAATTAATTTTTATACCTGCATCCGGAGATGGTAGTGTATCATCAGCACCACTACCTGGGGTGATACTCCATGATCGATCAGCCGACTGGTCAAAGAGCCTCTTAATCCTCCTCCTCATCTGCAAATTTAATAAAGACAATTGTTAAGAAAAAATTGTATACATGCTCATGAGATATGTTGTTATGAAATGTATTATTGTTTTTATTATGATAAGATAAAAATCGATAATGTGGTGTAACATATATAGTTCATACCTACATCCAGCGCCATATTCTGTGCGTAAGAGAATTCTTGCCAAACATCATCTGATGAACCAATTGGTTCACAATAATTATCTTCACTTTCTTCACTATTTTTTCATTGTTATTAGGAAGAACAACAGATCTTGGCTCCTTGTACAAAACCACCCAATCAGACATGATATTCGGATCTTTCACAAAGAAGCATTGATCAGCTTGTTCTGCGAAAATGAATTTCTCATCCGTATATACTTCTCGGTGAAGATTGACTAGTGTAAATCCATAATGATCCTTTTGCTTTTTTGCAGGACACCACCGAACCTTGAACATCGTGTAAGTACATTGTTTTGGTTTACCAAACCCGTAAATTACCTCAACAATATCTTCTAATTGGCCATAATATAATATGTCAGCTAAAATTGGATTTTGATCTCTTATACTTGAAAAACATTCTTAAGCAAACAAGCCCATGACCCCACTGTTCTGAGTTACCCTCCTATCATCGGTCTCTAACGTTCGAAATTTATATCCATTCACCAAATGCTCATTATAACGTCTCACTTCGTGATAAGGACGTTGTGCATGGATAATAATTTCATCTGGTAATGTAGTATCATCAAGAAGTGATTTTTCAACCTAAGACAAACAATTTGAGAATATTTAGGTGATGTTATATTATGAATGTTCAATAATTAATTGTAAAACACTTACATCAATTCTTAACCAATCAGAAAATTCTTTCTTATGTCTTTTCTGAATATTGTGCGCTGCATTCCTACCGGTTGTTTCATTCTTAAGCTTCTCTAGATGTCGCCTATATAAACAATATATAAGTTTGTATTGATAAACAACTATATGTAAAATGAATATTTCTTATCTATATTACAGATTTTATTTGTTACCTTCGATAGTCTTCGAACATATCAAGGTTTTCCAACACATATGCATGAATTTGATCTAAGAGAGATCTCGGGTATTTTTCACGCTTCCTCTCCTTTTGAGGTGCTTGAGATGTGGTTTTCTTCTTACGCATGTAACGTGATGCAAACACAAAGCATTCGTTAGCCACGTATCCTTCAGCTATCGAGCCCTCGGGACGAGCTCGATTGCGAACATTGTTTTTCATGCAGCCCAAGTATCTTATAATCATAAAAGTTAATTATTAGCACGGTAATTTTAAAAATGCGTATACAATTAATAAATATAAGAAAAATCGTAAATTACCTTTCAATCGGATACATCCAACGATAAGTAACAGGACCGGCGATTCTAGCCTCTCTTGCAAGATGCTGGGTAAGATGGACCATAATTGTAAAAAATGAAGGAGGGAATATTACTTCCATATTGCATAGAGTAACTCGGACATCGGCTTCAAGTTTCTTAAAGTCATCTACATCTATGACTTTAGAGCATAATTTTCTGAAAAATCCATAATACTCAATAATAATCTTCGACGCTTCTTTATCCATATTGTTACGAATTGCAACAGGGAGCAATTGATGGAGAAGAACGTGATAATCATGTGTCTTCAGACCTAAGAGTTTTCTCTCTTGCACCTGGACATTATTTGAAATGTTAGCAGAGTAACCATCCGACGACTTTACTAATTTGAGAATTTCACAAACTCGTTGCATCTGCTCATTTGACATTGTAACACAAGACGGAGGCAACTTTAATTTTTTAAGGCCAACGTCTTGAGCTTGCAAATCATTTCGGATATTCAAAGCAGTTAGATCTTGGCGTGCCCGTAGATCATCCTTCGACTTGTTTGCATCTTGTAGGAGAGTTGATACTATGTTATCACATATATTTTTCTCAATATGCATAACATCTAAGTTGTGTCGGATTTTAAGATTCTGCCAGTAAGGTAGCTGAAAGAAGATACTAAATTTAGTCCATCCTCTAGGTAATTTTTGGGCTTCGTCCTCAACTTGCATTTTACGAACCTTTCGCTTACGCTTCAATGGATTTTTTAACTTTAAGTAATCTCTTACTCCGAGCGGGTTAAATTTAGAATAGCGTTTTTTTCCAAACACAACTTTTGGAAACCCCTCACGTAATTGAACGATCTCATTACCTGTTAGTTGACGCGGCTTCATTCTTTTCTCAACTGTGCCATCAAACTTAACTGATAATTTTCTGTACTTATGACTCAAGGGCAACCACCTTCGATTAAACCAATAACAACTCTTTCGGCTATGTGGTAATTGAAGAGCTTTAAATTCTGGACCACATACAAGACAAGCACACTTGCCCTTCGTAGAGTACCCGGACAGATTAGCATAAGCTGGAAAATCATTAATCGTCCATAATAGAATAGCACGTAATCTAAACGACTCTTTTAAATGGGCATCATATGCTAAAATACCCTCAGACCATAATTATTTTAGCTCATCAATTAGAGGCTCTAAGTAGACATCAATATCATTTCCCGGAGCATGCTTACCGGGTATCAGTAATGAAAGTATCATAAACGGCTGTTTCATACAAAGCAATGGAGGTAAATTATATGGCATTAATACAACTGGCCACGTAGACCAGCCAGAGCTCATTACCCCAAATGGATTGAATCCGTCGCTTGATAGACCCAGTCTTACATTTCTGCAATCTTCGGCAAATCGAGGATAAATTTTATCAACATGCTTCCAAGCTACCGCATCAGCAGGATGTCTCAATTTACCATCATCTACTCGATCATCCTTATGCCACCTCATATTCTTTGTCGTTTCCTTGTTCATGTATAATCTTCGCAATCTAGGAGCCAATGGAAAATGTCGAAGCACTTTGACTGGAATTTTCTTCTGTGTTATCCCTGTCTCCGTTGTAATCCTTGTTGAAGAATTTGTACGATGTTTCCACCTAGAAACTCCACATGTCGGACATTCTTGAAGGTCTTTATTGGCCTTGTGGTACAAAATACAATCATTCGGACATGCATCAATCTTATTATAATCAAGACCCAGAGCAGAGACAATCTTCTCAGCTTGATAAGTTGTTTGGGGTATGCTATTCACTCCTCCAGGTATTACAGTTCGAAGCAAATCAAGAAGCATTTCAAAATAATTATCTGACATACCGCTAAGTGTCTTAATGTGTAGGAGTTTTAGCATAAATGAAAATCTGGAGTACTCGGTACATCCCTCATATAAGTCCTTTTCACTATCTTCTAGTAGCTCCATTATTCGCTTTATTTCTGCGGAGGAATGCATATCATCAATATTTTCGACACTCGCGACACCTCCTACCTCTTCGGCTTCAACTTCGTTATCATCTTCACTTTTGTCTCCAATATCATCCTCGACATTATCATCAACATCATATTCTGTAGGTCGAGGAAAAATATCATTCAACAATGTTTCTGTGTCATCTATTCGTTGGCCACCGGACGTACCAACATGCATATTTGGATCCTCATCTTCAGTGATACCCTCCCCATGCCAGTTCCAGTATTTATATTTCTCATCAAAACCTGATTTTATTAGGTGAATCCGTATATCATTTCTATTCAGCAGCTTCAAATTCCTACACCTACAACAAGGACAATACATAGCACCGCTTCTTAAATTTCTCGGATTCATTTCCGCATAACGCATGAAGGCTTCACATCCCTCCTTGTATCGTGTGTCACGAAATCTACGATGCCTAGGGATATCTATCCATGACTTGTCAGGAATTATCCTCATCTGTAAATTATATATAAATATTAAATACGATTAGTCTCACAACTACTAATACATCCATTACTCTTATACATTCAACACACATCAAACATACGTTCATATATCATTTAACAATATGAATATTTATCTACATAAAATATATATAAAACATACGTAAAAACTAATTACACTAATCTTGCGGCTGTCATAGGAAGGCTTCTATCCATTAAGAATATAGTAGTGCTTACATCCAACTTCATATACTTTGTATATTTTTATTTCTTGAAAATTTCGGCAGCACCTACCCGCTGTTCTCCCTGTACACTGTGCGGATGTTATTATGCGTATCAGTAATAACCCGAAACGTAGAATAACATAAGCTTATTGTACACGGAAAACAACGAATAGGTGCTGCCAAAACTTTCAAGAATGAAAATATACAAAGTATACAAAGTTGGATGTATGCACAACTATATTCCTAACCCGTCCGAGAAGGACAGATCCAATAATTACGAATTTCAGTACCAATTTTTTATTCCTATAATATAAAATAAACGCTTATTTTTGGGAGAAAACTTCGTCTCCTACCCAAATCTGAGTCGTATATCATATATTATAAGTCCAAATAATTGGATGTAATTATTGGACGGAAGTCTAGAGATAACGTTATTTTTTTATTCACCTAAATTGGATTATAACACATTATAAAATTTTATAATGTGTTATATATCACTCTATTTTTAAAAAAAAATTATTTCACATATTTTCACATCACAAACTTAAATAATCACACATACTTATAGCACGAATGAAACTTAAATGAGTTAGGGTTTATAAGTGTTTAAAACTCAATAATGATAACTAGTGTTGTTCAAATGAATTAACATGTATTTAATTAAGTTAGGATTTTCAGAATTGAACTCGTTTATTTTTCAACATAATTAGGGTTTTTAACCAAATTCAACAATAATTAATAATAAAATTGAAATTTCTAAAGCTCAGTAGAAAAATCATACCTTTTAAACTGATTTCCGCAACGGACACTGTGCCGGAGGGTAGAGGGCGCTGCGAGAGGGGTCAGGCGGACGGGGAGGGACGGTGCCTCGGGGCGTGTGGGGTTGGTCGGGAGAGGGTCGGGAGGGGAAGGGGCCTGCGAGGGGGACGTGGGGCCGAAGCGGATGAGAGGGCTGCGAGGGGGAGGCGGAGGCGGGGGGCAGGAGGAGGAGCGGAAGGGCGGCTCGGGCAGGGGGGGGAGGAAGCGGAGGGGCTACCGAGGGGGAGGGGGAGAGGAGAAGGAGCCGAAGGGGTGTGTCGAAGAGCGGAGGGGGGTGCGTCGGAAGGGTCTGGGAGTAGGTCAGGGGGCAGCGCGGGGTGTGTCGGAATTGGGGAGGGGAGGGTCGTTCGTATGTGGCGGGGGGGGGCGGTCGGGAGGCGGCGCGAGGCAGGGGGCGGGGGGGGGGGCGTCGGCAGGGGCCGGAGGAAGGCGGGGGTCGCGAGGGGGCGGGCTGCCGTAGGGGCGGCGGAGGGCCGTCGGGAGGGCCGGAGGAGGGGGCGTCGGGAGGGGTGTCGGCGATGGGCTGACGCCGAGAGCTAGAGAGAATGAGAGACTTAGGGTGCGGCGGCTGACTAGCAAGAACCCAGGCAACCTAGACGGAACTTCCATCTAGGTTGCCTCAACCTAGACGGAAATTCCGTCTAGGTTGTATGGTCAACCTAGACGGAAATTCCGTCTAGTTTATCCGATCAATCTAGACGGAAATTCTGTCTAGGTTGTATGGTCAACCTAGACAGAATTTTCGTCTAGGTTGACCTTTCCGTCTCGTTTGGCAAACTAGACAGAAATTTTCCGTCTAGTTTGATCCAAACTAGACGGATCAACCTAGACGGAAAATTTCCGTCTAGTTTGATTCAACCTAGACGGAAATTTTTTCCGTCTAAATTGTTCCGTCTAGATTGGTCGTTTTTCTACTGGTGTCTCTAATAAGTTGAAGCGCATTGAGCCAATAAAATAGGGTTAAATGCGGACACACCCACTATACTATTGTCAATTATATGCAGATAGACCCACCGTAAATCTATTAACCTGGATAGGTTATATATACTATTTGTCCAAGTACGGATAAATTTACTATGTAAACTTTTTTGACTCTTTTACAATGGTCAATCTATCCGCACAAATAAAATCACTGGAGATAGTGTCCACAATTAGGATGTAAACGGAGGGTCAATCCGTAATTAACGCATGATAATCTGCGGATTATTACGTTCGGAGTAAAAAACTGACTTCTTGTCTGTTAATTCAAGTTATCTAAGAAACTATCACAATCCTATCAGAGTTTTGAGTAAAGATCAATTGTGCTCCAGTCCTCACCTCCGCATATCACAACTATTCCTCAGGAGTAGCATGGCATATTAATTGCTTGTCGTTAAATACTTGCGACTTCGTATAAAATAGGCCAAAAAATTGTTAAAATCAAATGTTTAGGGCAGTTGAGATTAATTCAAAAGTAATATACTTATCATATACTCATATTTTTATTTTGAGAAATCACGATCATCCACTTATAATCAAATTTTAATTAAAAAGAAATAGCTTCACGTGCTCCCCTTCCCACCCGGGAAAAAAAACTCTTTAGAATGATTTTGCAAAAAATTCTCCCCGACACTGTTATTAGAGAATGTTTGGGAGGTTTTTTTTTTTTTTACAAATGCTTGTAAGCTATGCTAGCTTTTGACTTTTATTTACAAATTTTAGAAACTTATGTTAGTAGAAAAATCATTTGCTTGGTTAGAACTATCTTAGAGAGTGTTTATAGAGTTTTTTTTAAGTTGCTTCTAAGCTAGATTTTTCATATCTACATGTTTTGTGATATATCAAATAAAATCGTTTCTAAGCTAAATTTAGAAAAATTGGGTTTGTCAACTTTTGAAAAACTAGCTTATAAGCTCATCTAAATAAGTTGATTTGAGCAAGTAAATTAGCAAATTATCTTTCCACCCATACATCTTTAATTAAAAAATTATATCATAATGGCTAAGCCACAAAAAGTTGGCATAGCTTATAAACTGTAAATAGTAAGCTCTCCCAAACACCATCTTATTTTTAGATGAACTTCTAAGACCAATTTTTTTTCCAGTGAAACTTAAAAAGCTAATAATATGACCAAGAATGTATAACTTGAAAAGCTAATTGAAAAAAAACTAATTTGGCACAAAAAGAAGAGTTTCTCTCAACACCATCTACATCAGATTAAATCTCTTCCAAACTTGCAAAAGTGTGTCTAAAGCTCCTGAACTACTAAAAATCTCATAAGCATTGCCGAAAAGGATAAAATTAAATAATAACAAAAAAAAACGTACGAGGGTGTAATTTGATTGACCCGTTTCGTTCTTTAAAATGCTCTTGTTCAATATTTTCATCACAAACTTATTTATTACCCGGACGGTTAACTTCATCAGATTTCAAAACAAACACTCGTGTCTCTCACTCTTGAGTTGAGATCCTGTCCAATTGCAAATCGCACTGGAGATACTATTATTTATACTTTCAATTGTTGATCATTTATTTAACGGTTTTTCTATAGAGTGCCCTTGGGCACTCTATAAGAGAGGAGAGAGGTAAAGAGAAATGAATGAGGAGGGAGGCCCCTGATTTGCATTGGGATCTTCTCTTCATTCATTTCTCTTTATCTCTCTTCTCTCTTATAGAGTGCCCAAGGGCACTCTATAGAAAAACCGTTTAGTAAATGATCGTGAGTCCTTCCAAATTTGACACTAGTATTCTATAAATTGCACTCAAAAGAAGAATCATAAACATATATACTTGGGACAAAATAGCAGCCTCTCCGTTAAACCTAGTTTTGATAGTGAGGAGGATGTGAACCCCTCAGGGCCTCACCCTTCCCCTCAAAAACCAATATAAAACCTCTCGACCCATTCAAAAAAAAACCCAAACAAAAGGCCCCCTCAACTCAAATAGGGTAAAAAAAAACCAGAAACAGCAGCAGCAGACCGTCATCAATGGCAAAAGAAGAAGAACCGGAACCGGAGCCAGAAGAGTACTTATTCAAAATAGTAATCGTAGGCGACTCCGCCGTCGGCAAATCCAACCTCCTCTCTAGGTACGCCCAAGACGAGTTCAAGCCCAACTCCAAGGCCACGATAGGAGTCGAGTTTCAGACCCAGAGCATGGTTATCGACGGGAAGGACGTCAAGGCCCAGATCTGGGACACCGCAGGCCAAGAGAGGTTTCGGGCCGTGACCTCGGCCTATTACAGGGGCGCTGTTGGTGCTCTGCTTGTTTATGATATCACAAGAAGTTCTAGTTTTGACAGTGTGGGGAGGTGGCTACATGAGCTCAGTGGTGAGATTTTATTACGGTGCCTTTTTTTTTTTTTTTTTGTTCTGATTTAATTACTTATTCCCATGGTTTGCTTTTGTTTTGCGTTTTGTGGGTGGATTGTAGATTTTTTTTTTTTTTTTTTTTGTTCGGAATACATATTGGAACGCTGGTTTTATAATTCTTCTCGGAACTAGTCTTCTTTTTTTTTTGTGCGACCAATCCTATTATCTTTTTCAGTGCTGTTAAATCTGAGAAATCTCTACCGTTTTCTGTCAGCTCATTCCGACACGAGCATCACAAAAATGCTTGTGGGCAACAAATGCGACTTGGAGGACGACAGGGCTGTATCTGTAGAACAAGGCAGGAGGCTCGCGGAGGCTGAAGGGTTGTTCTTCACGGAGACATCGGCTTTGGGTTCGACGAACGTCAAGACCGCATTCGAGACGGTGATCAAGGAAATATACAGCGGCATCAGGAAGAACAAGGTGTTAAAATCCGATTCCCATGATAAGGCTCAACTGTCCCTCAACAGGATAAGCCTCACGAGCAACGGAAATAACGAATCAAAAGAGACGTTGAACAGGCCATCCTGCTGCTAAATTCAGACTTCATCACTTACCCATGTTCATGCGAAGAAGATGAAAATGTAAGGTGGATTGGTGATTTCTCTCTCTATCTGAATAGGGAAGTTTTGTTGGGTTGGTTTTGTTGAGAGTTGGCCGCAAAGTAAGTATAGTGTGCTATGTGGAATGGAATCTTTTTCTTTTTTTTTTTTTAATTTTCTTTTTTCCACCGTACACCAAAAAAGCTCGTAATGTTGGTGGTCTCTGACTGATTTGATCCCAGCCTTTCCAATTGAGAAAAAAAATACTACTGGAGAAATATATTGTGTTCATTCCCTTGCGCAGGCAAGCACTGTAATCGCACATCTACAACAGACACATGATGCTTTCAAAAACATTGTTTTTTACGATCAGAAAATAGACTGTGAGATTAGATGCTTCTATCCAGCAACGCAATCTAAAACTAAAATTACAAGATGATATCAGTGCTTATTACCTGTTGGAACCAAGTGCCCATTGATATGCGGAGCGTAGTAGTCGTGATGTGTATTGTTTAGAAATAAGCTCTTAATGTGTATTGTTTAGAAATAAGCTCTTAAGCACAACATTCAAAAACTTTTTGTCAGAAACATCTACAAATTCTTACGAATTCTTACTGATAATGTACATTTACATTGCGCAAGTGAGATCATAATACATGTTTTCACATTCAAATTAGTAAATGAACTTCCCAATAAACTATACGGATTCTCCGTAGAAATCCAACGAGATAGGCAAGGCCGAATCTATAGTGTACTGATGAGGTGCCTTGATATGGATTCGGACTAATATGAATTGTTGCCAATAAACATTTGGGACCTGAGATCATCTTCCAAGCTTCATTGTAACCACTAGTTCCACTACTTTACTATTCACACTGCTGGTGAAGGTAAATTTGACCAAGTGCAACCAGATTGAATAGTGACAAGTGAAACCATGAGAGACAAAGCTTCCATGTAGTCTAAAATTAGATCTTCCTCTTTCCCCGGTTTCTTGAATCACTATCCCGTAGTCTAGAGGATAAAGAAGATGCAGGAGCTGCTGCGGGCAAACCAATTGATTCTGGGATGTCGAGGTCAACCTTCATTGATGGCCCAGCCATTGCTCGTTTCATATCAAGCCCATGTAGAGGCTGAACACTTACCCTTGTCTTTTCTATCTGTGTCAGATTTCACCAGAATCAAATTCATAAGAACATTTCTCAGAAATATTCTATAGAGAGGGCCTCAACAGAATACCGCATAGGGAGGAACGAAAGGTGACACCTAGCGTATGAATGCACTATCAAAATGTATTCACCCATTGCTATGATATACAGTAATTTTTTTCAAATAAACACTAATGATTGCACTGATGAACACAATTGATATGTGCATTGATATTTGTGATATACTAGGTGTCACCCTCTACTTCAATATTCTTTAGAGGGCTCTTTATGTGATTTTTTCTCTCTCTCCACATTTCTGTGTGGTGGAAATATGGAAAAATTTTGATAAAATCAATCAGAAATCAAGAATTGCCAGTATGCATGAATGCAATAATTTGTAGAAGTTCAGATACACAAGCCGAGTTCATGATGCCAGTTTCACATACCAGGTCAAGGTGATGAGTGCGTGAGTGAGCTTCTGATAGTCTCTTCTGCAAGTCCTCTTCTTTCTTTCGTTCATACTCAGAATTCTCCATTTGATTTTCCCTCTCACCAAGCTCTTGATACAAGGCTGCATGTGGACAGCACCAGCTTAATGACTTTAAACACTAAAATGCAAATTTTATGCATCTGACCCCTACTCGAAAGAGTTATACAGAAATAAACCAGTTAAAATTTTCAACTTCTTCTGGAAGTGAATCTCATTTCTGACACTAAATGCATAATTGTACCAGGGAAATGGAAATGATTTTTCAGGTTAAAAGTAAACAAGCCAGATAAATATATAACATTGTAAGCACCTGTTAGTACAGAAAGCACCCAAATCTGTGTTGGAATATCATAAAGTGTCTTGGCCAGGGTCAGTGATGACTTCAATATCTCCCTCGCTTGGCCAGTGTCATGGAGTTGTAATGCTAATGTACCTAGGATTGTCAAATACTGAGATACAAGTTGAATATTCCCCAATTGTTGATGCGCTATTTTCAGTCCACTAGCCAGACGAATTCTGCTTGGAGTTTAGAAAATGTAAAGCAAATTAACATGATAATTCTCTACGTCAACAAACATGAGAAAGATTAGTTAGCATGCATCACTCGAGAAAATTATACCAGCAACATATCTGCAAGTGGTACTGTCATTAAAAAGCTTGCATTAATTTCATTATTGATCAGGTTACAAGACAATGTTATCATTGGATTTTTATCCATTTAAGTTGTACTTTGATGATGATTTTCAAAGTCAACAAACATGAGAAAAATTAGATAGCATGAACCACTCCAGAAAAATATACGGGGATCACATCTTCAACTGGTAGGTACCATCACAAAATTTTTGCCCTTATTTCATTATTGATCAGGTAACAAGACAATACCATCATTAGAATTTATTCATTTCAGCCTTTGTGTAGTTAGATGTTATTCAGATCGATTAATCAATAATCACACTCACAACTTATGCTGGAGTAGGAAATGATAAAAATGGGGAACTGTATCAAATAAAACTGATTATGATTTTGACTTCACACCCTACAGAAACCAGTTGGACATATGTACAGTAGTTCATAACCCACACCCAGGTAACTTAGATCAACAGCTTCTTATTGAGTATGGCTTCACGTGTTTACTTTGGACCTCCTAAACCATTCTTCCACAACCATGACAACATTATATAATCCAAAAAAAAAAAAACTCACAAACATCTCCGATTGCTTTCATTGAAAAAACAATCTTTTACATACAAAGTAATCACCAACAAATTTAGCCATTATTGCATAACCATTGGACGATGAACATAGCCTTGACGTTGAATAGGGCAGAGAGAGAGCTGATGAGAAAGAAGCATAAGAAAAGAAAGAAAGGTGATCGGCCAAAAGCCTCCATGATGGGCAGGATGACGTAGTTCACCCTGGAGAGCCAGCTAAATGGCACTTAAATACCCTATTGTTTCACAACCTTTACACTTAAAATACCACGAACTGTAAAACGTAGCACTTAAATGATGCAGAAGCATTAGAAGTTCAAGAGTTATTCTCAGACTGCATGCATAACCTTGATGGTTTCAGTCAAAACTTTTCCTAGGAGCTTCCAGTTAACTCTCAGATTGAAGCATTGCAAAGATTAATGAGTTTATTTTCAAATGAATCTGATTGCGCATGAATTGAGTTTTATATAGAAAGATATCTTCAGAATACTAAGGGGCAGTCAATCTGGCCTGCAGGGTCTTACATGTTTTCTAGGATATATAAGACAGAGTTGTCTTTTAAGATTTCTATTTGGGTCTTGTCAGTTCTCTACTACATTGCACGGATATAGGTGTGGACATGGGTGCAAACATGATTATAGACACGGGACACCGCAAATTTGTAAAATTTATGATACGGGGATACAACAAATTGTTCAAAACTGTTGAAAACATGAAACTGAGAAAGTGAGAAATAGTGAGATACAATCAATAAATTGTTCAGAATGTGATGATCTCAACACTATATAACACAAATCCTAACTCAATTACAAATTACATGTCAAATTTGAAAATCCAAAGAAACCTAGAGTTTAAAAAACTGAAATATTCACTAGTTCTTGTAATGTCTTTTCAAATGCTTCTCTAGCTCTCTTTGATCTCCAATGAAGTCCTCTTTAACGATCTTTGACGGAGTCAAACAGCTTTGGGGACAAAAGGTTTTTTGGGTTGAAGACGACAAAAAAGAGAGGCGAAAGAATAGGGAAAGGATTTTTGAGAAGATTTAGGGGTTGGGTTTGGGTTTTCGGGTTTAAAAACTTTTAGTGTTTAAACCCGCTAAGCAAATAAACTTAAATTTTGGTTATAGGGTTGCAAATTTGGCTTTTTTGTCTTAAACCCATATCTACAATGAATCCACAGTGAATACGAGTTCGATACACGTTGGACGTGGACTCATGGGGCTTTTCACTGTGTTGGTGTATCCCAAGTTTTCTATAATCGTAATGCTTGAAGGGAGGTTTCATGCTTACACACACACACACAAAAATTATATATATGTATATACATATACATATACATACAATATATATATAGGGCTAATTTTAGAAAGCCCCCCTCAACTATAGGGGTCGCCTCAAAAACTCAATCAACTATGTTAACTTTAGAAGATCGCCCTCGATTATGGAGTAGTTGTAGATAACCTTCCTTAACTTTCAAAATATTATTCATCGCCCCTCAACTTTTCTCACTTAACCTCCTAAACTAGTATAATTTAAATCCAAAGGAACAAATAATTTAAAATGACCATACTATCCCTAAGAAATTAAAAAATTTTACCAGTGTTCCTTTTTAATTTTTTTCTTAGTTAAAAATAACTCTCATTTTATTTCACACCTCTTCTTATTCCTCCTCCATTGTTAGGTTTACATGCAACACATTTTTTTTTTTTCTTTTTTTTCTCTTTTTTTGAAATACTAAACTTTTTTTTATTTTACCTGCTAATTCATACTTGCAATGTTTAAAACAATTAAAACTTTTAAATATTTTTTGAAGTCCTCATCAAACCCCATCGAACCAAAGTCTAATATTTGATTGGATTGGGTTTTTAAACTCACATGAATTTTCTTCAACCAATGGTATTTTAGTCATTGCATGAGTTATTTGAAACAACTAGAAAGATAAAGGGAGTTTTGTGAGACACCCATAGTTAAGGGGGTTTTAGTTATATTTTGAAAGTTTAGGAGGTTTATCTACAACACCCTCAAATTTGTAGAGGTTTTCTAAAATTAAAATCGCTTAGGGGGGTTTTCTGAGACA
>NC_033795.1:58077809-58079204 GCF_001876935.1 Asparagus officinalis
AAAATTAAACTTATATATACATATAAATATGTATATGTACATATATAAATTTATATGCATATATATACATATGGAAAAAATATACATGAGCTGACAACCCATTTTGCAAAATGGACTGCCACCTCAATGCCATGTGAGCCCCCGTGCTAGTCACATCAGGGTGCGGTTCACATGGCAGTGACTTGGCAGCTTATTTTGCAAAATGAGATGCCAGCTCATATCCAGTATCCTCTACACACATGTGTGTGTATGTGTCTATATATATATATATATATATGTGTGTGTGTGTGTGTGTGTGTGTGTGTAAATAACACATATATGTACACATGTATAGATATGTATGTATATACACACGCACACAAATATCAAAATGTATGTGTGTGTGTGTATATACATACATACATACCTAACCCAATTTTCCCTTCTTTCTCATTTTTTCTTCTTCTTCCCAATTTCTTTGCAGGCAGTCATGAAAGTTGTCTCCAAATCATCCATTGGTTCTTCAGGTTATGGTGCTTCTCAAAGTAAAAGAGGTGGAGAGATTAGGAGCGGGAAAGCTATAGTAAGCGACTTTTTTCCTTTTAACCTTTTAAACTTTTGATAAAATTAAGACATAATATTTAAAGATGGTATTTTTCGATAATTTTTATGTCAAGTAAAAGTGGAATAGCGTTTACGGCTAAAAGTCAGTTATGATCTGGTTTGATAATCTAGACTAAAATGGTCAGAATGTATAACTATGCAATTAACTAAGAACATAAGGGAGATGTTTTTGGTTACTATTCTTTGTTATCTGAAAAACTTCTTAAATTATGTTAAGGAGTATGATGTGATTAGGAAACATAATATTTGAAAAATGATATTGTTTAGATGATTTTTATGTTTAATAGTATTAGATGACTATGTCTAGATGTCAGTTACAATCTGAACATGTTTCATGATTTAGACTATAATAATCTGAATTCATGCTCTTCTAGTGATATATCAACTAAGAACAAAAGAAAGATGTCTCCCGTTACACTTCTATGTTATTCGAAAAACTTCTTAAATTAGCATGGATATCGAGTTAGGTTCAATTCTTGATAATGTCAACTGATCTAGTCCGGTGCAAATCTTTTCAAATTATAGAGAGCATACAGCTTGAAAGCTATTTTTATAACTATCTTACATTTTTTGACAAAATAATGCTTTTATATAATTTTTCAAGACAACTTATTATATTTTCTAATACAAGTGTTATGCCCATGAAATATCAGTGTTTTTTATCTCATTTGGGCTTCCTTTATAAATTAAATTTGCATTAGTAATATTGGATATTATTACATGTTTGTTCTATGCAATATACAAATGGGAAAAAAATAAAGAATATAATATATAAATTTAAATACTTCTTTT
>NC_033795.1:58079214-58107006 GCF_001876935.1 Asparagus officinalis
TATCCCTCGCCAAAGATATCTAAAGATGATGACAACAGGCAGCAAGGATAAACGACTAGTGATTGTGATAGCTAGCAATGGACAACTAATGAAGTTCGGTTGGAATAATATCAGGGTTAAGCGTAGAAGGACCAAGGGAAGGAGGGTTTGTTTATGAATTTTTAAAAAAATTAATATAAGGTACTATTTTGCAAAAAAAAAAATGATGGCGAAAGAAATAAAATGAAGAGTTAAAAATATGATTATTAGATTTTTTTTAATTATTGAGTTATAAATTGATTAGGAGTATCAAATTTTGATATTTGATTATTATAATTTTTTAATTAGCATAGTTTTAAAATTGATGATGATGCTTAGGTTAATATAGGATTAAGTATTCACATATAATCTTATACAGGGATACACGTCAATTTTCTTAAGATGAAAGATCGAATAGCAAACCATCAATTTCTCTTTATATATAAAGGTGGGATCATAAGAGAATTAGATGAATGAGATACGTAGTTTTTTAACAAAATATGAAATTATCAAGATTAATCAAATAGTGAATCGAATAAAAAAACGTTTGGAAGCATCTCATGTTTATATACACTAATATAGTAAAGTAATAAATTTGTTCTTCTTTTGAGTTAAAAATCTTGTTATAACTTAGAAAAGCATTAATTGTTGTTCATAACAAAATATTGTGAAGTAACAAAATTGGCACAACAAAATAAATTGAGCCAGATTATTAATTATATTTGATTCTCAACCAAGATTTTTGTTGGAATTAAGCAGGTTTTCTAGAAAGAATATTTTTTTTCTTCAGCATACTTAGGCGTAAAAATCTTGCTTATAAACATGTAATGGAAAGTGATGCAATACTTTTGATGGAATATTTTTAGAGAATGCAATTGGAAAATCTAGGCGTCTTTATGCATTACACGCTGATCAGCTTCCATGTAGCTATCAAATTTTGTTTTGGGTTTATACGAGATGTGTTGTGAAATATAGAAATTTCTTAGACATCATTTTTTTGATAATTAAGAAAAACTTTTATTATCAAAAGTGAGTGTTTGAGTACAAGCCCTTAATCAAGTACATCTGAGATAAACAGCGAACATAAATACAAAAAATTTAAAAAAACCAAACATAACATGTGAAGATTTAAATTGGAGAGGAGTCTTAAGCTTTGAAACAACCAAGACATCCACCTTGACTTTCTTCACCAGCACATTTGGATTCAAATTACTTTGTTGATCCTTTCAATCCATATATGATAAATAGTTGCTGCAAGAGGCTCTAAGCAACCTGCTCTTAAAATCCCCCTTCCTTACAATTAGAGCAAACCAATCTACTCCAATTTCCCATAAAAATGGGTATACACTCTAAGCGTATCCTAGGTTTGCAATTTATTAAAACAAGATATCCACAAAATAACTATCTAGAAATGAGAGCCGACACTATATAGTATTCTTCCAAGCGACCTCACTTAAATAGGCATATAAATCTTTATAAGCACGGGATATTTTCATGCAATACTTTTGATGGAATATTTTCAGAGAATGCAATTGGCAAATCTAGGCATCTTTATGCATTACATGGTGATCAGCTTCCATGTAGCTACCAAATTTTGTTTTGGGTTTATGCAAGATGTGTTGGAAAATCTAGGCGTCTTTATGCATTACACGGTGATCAGCTTTCATGTAACTAAGATTATCGATAGTGGATAGCGTCGCGTAGTGGTGAGACATCGCTAAAGCTATTTGGGGTTATTGCGATAAAATAGCAGTAAAAAGTGCAAAGTAAAATAGCGATCTAATTTAAATATGTATAATTATTCAAAAAAATAAGAAAAATTATGGAAAAAATTAGAAAATCTAAAAATATTATTTGATGATTTAAAGAGATCATAAACATGAAATAGATATGTAACTATCATATAATACGAAGACGACTGGAGGAGTCAAAAAGTCAACGTCTTCGAGAAGATGAGCTGAGCGGTGAGAGGATTGCAGCAGGAGGAGCTCACGACGAGAGGATGTGAGAAGAAATACTGAGGGCGGTACCGGAGGCTGTGGGACGCAATGAGAATACGTTAGAAATCGCAAGAGGCAGTGGGATGCAGTGGTTGCGGGTCGAGTTTAATTTTAAAAAACTAAACCTCAAACCACTTTTAAATATCGGTGAAAAACGGATTTTACCCACAATCGTCCGCTATTCACCGCTATGGCGCACTATTGGCTGTTTTTGTGAGTGAAAAGTGCATATTTCGTAGTATATCACCGCTACTGAGCGATAGCGTAGCGGGAAGGGACCGCTAACGCTATTAGCACCGTTATTTACCGTTATTTATAACAATGCATGTAGCTACCAAATTTTGTTTTGGGTTTATGCAAGATGTGTTGTGAAATATATAAATTTCTTAGAGACAATATGTTTTGATAATTAAGAAAAACTTTATTATCAAAAGTGAGTGTTTGAGTACAAACCCTTACTCAAGTATATCTGAGATAAACAACGAACATAAAGACAACAAAACTTTAAAAAACCAAACATAACCTGTGAAGATTTAAATTGGAGAGGAGTCTTAAGCTTTGAAACAACCAAGACATCCACCTTGACTTTCTTCACCAGCACATTTAAATTACTTTGTTGATCCATAAATGATAAATAGTTGTTGCAAGATGCTCTAAGCAATATGCTCTTAAAATCCCCCTCCTTTACAATTAGAGCAAACCAATCTACTCCAATTTCCGATAAAAATGGGTCTACATAGTGTATTCTGGGTTTGCAATTTATTGAAACAAGGTAGCCACAAAATAACTATGTCTAGGGTATGAGAGCTGACATTATGTAGTATTCTTCCAAGCGACCTCACTCAAATGGGCATATAAATCTTTATAAGCAAGGGATATTTTCATGCATTACTTTTGATGGAATATTTTCAGAGAATGCAATTGGCAAATCTAGGCATCTTTATGCATTACACGGTGATCAGCTTCCATGTAACTACCAAATTTTATTTTGGATTTATGCAAGATGTGTTGTGAAATATAGCAATTTCTTAGAGACATCATTTTTTTGGTAATTAAGAAAAACTTTATTATCAAAAGTGAGTGTTTAAGTACAAGCCCTTACTCAGGTATTTCTGAGATAAACAGCGAACATAAAGACAACAAAACTAAAAAAACCAAACATAACATGTAAAGATTTAAATTGGAGAGGAGTCTTAAACTTTGAAACAACCAAGACATGTTTCTTCACCAGCACATTTGGATTCAAATTACTTTGTTGATCCTCTCCATCCAAAGATGATAAATAGTTGCTGCAAGAGGCTCTAAGCGTACTACTCTTAAAATCCCCCTCCCTTACAATTAAAGCAAACCAATCTACTCCAATTTGCCATAAAAATGGGTCTACTCTGAGCATATCTTGGGTTTGCAATTTATTGAAACAAGATAATCACAAAATAAAACTATGTCTAGGGTATGAGAGTCGATGCTATATAGTATTCTTCCAAGCGACCTCACTCAAATTGGCATATAAATCTTTATAAGCAAGGGATATTTTCATTCTATCATTTAGCACCCAACTCCTAGTATGAGCAACGACCCCTACGACATTCCTAAAATGACTACGAAGCCAATTTTTAATGGCCAGCAACTTCCTCCAAAAATAAGAATCAATGGTTTAGAAGTCCATGTAAAGTTGTGATGCAGATATTGATCATGAACCCATCTAATCTATAAGGAGGCCTTCTCATATATATTTCATTTGAGTTTAAGTAATCATAGTATATTCTAACTCTTAGTTTGTATAAAACCCCGACCACCATAGTTTTTAGGCAAACACATACTCCATGAAACCAAGTACATCTTATGAACCCCCTCTCTATTTCCCATACAAATTGACAAACAAAATATCATTATATCCAAGAAATGACAAGGGCTTGGGGAAAGATGTTATGCTTGAGTCACCAGAAATGGTTAGCGATCTTTGATACTACCTGTAAGATAATTTTTTACCAACAACCTTCAATTGTTAGAAAAATTATTATAGGTAACATATTTGCTGCTATTCTTTATACGATGAAACTTTTTTAGCCGATCACTATTTTGAAAAAATTTCGAAACTCATCTGAAAGAAAACAATTGTTCCATCATACAAAGGAGCAACACTAAAATTATTCTTTACCAATGATGATTTATTCTAAGACATTATATAGAATATCATTATAATCATTTATGTCATATGCACTATGAAAACAAGTAATATCTCCAATATTGTTACAATCCACAACGCATTTTGCATTAGATCAAAACATCATTTATTGTGTAATACGTAAAGGAAAGATATGTTCTTCAGTTGCACCTTCTAAAAGTTTTTTCATCTCAGATATACCTATTTATCTTAGATATACCTAAGTAAGGGCTAGTACTCAAACACTCACTTTTGATAATAAAATTTCTTAATTACCAAAAAAATGATATCTCTAAAAAATACTATAATTCACAACACATCTTGCATAAACCCAAAACAAAATTTAGCAACAGCATGGAGGCTAATCACCTTGTAATGCAAAAAGAAACATAAGACTTGTTTTTCCAATTACATTCTCTGAAATATTCCAGTAGAAGCATCACTTCGCTTTCCATTATATGTTTATAAGCAAGATTTTTTACGCCATCTACAACAAATTACCATGAAGTAGCTAAATTAGGCAGGTTTTCTAGAAAGAAGATTTTATTTCTTCAGCATATTTAGGCGATGATAAAGTAATCTAACATCTCACTTATCCCTATATGTAAATCTTGAAATCTTCTTTTGTACAACAAATATTTATAAATACTTCATTCATGTCCTAAATTTAAAATTATTTATCTTAACCATTGTTGGCTCATTTTTGCATTATGTAACCTAATAGACCTCAAATGTTGAAATTACTCTGGAACATCATTACTCTATGTCATTAAAATAAAACATGTGTTTCTACAATATAACCAAGTTATTTCAATATAATGTGGTATTACAATATAATATATGTATAAGTATAAACAATTTTAGAGGCATAAGGGTATTCTTAAAACTTGAAGTAATTATGTAATTAACTTGAACTATGTGTTAAGCCCACATGGCTTATTTTGGTGATATTATCATGTCATTCTTATATTATGAATATGACTAATAAAATGAATGTGAAATTATGAAGGAGATTTAAATGTGATTAATGATTATATATTTGAATTGCGGTACTTGTTACTAAATATTTAGCTCGTATTAAATTAAAGAAGTTTTATCAAAATACTTTTGTATTTTGATATTCTATTCCTAATTCTTAAAATATCTCTTATAATTTTAAAGTAATGATGAAAACATGTAAACTACATTATGCATTGTGCTTTAAGCTACCGAGAGACTTACAATTATATACGATCGTATTCTTCAACACATGCACTTGGATTGACAGTTAAGCATTTATGACGAATTTTTGTTGAGTGAAATTTGATGATGTGATATTACAATTGAAAACTATGATAATTTTATTGAATAAAATCATTGCCAATATGTTTGATTTATTAAATATTTAAATAAATAAGAAAACACATAACCACATTATGCATTACGGTGTTTTGCATTTCAGGTTATCCGGAAATGAGGTTACATTATACATTATCATTATTTTTAACATTGAATCCTTAACATGTCCATAACATTTTCTCCATTTCCTGTGTCGATGTCCTTGATTTCCTAGCACCAATCAAGGTCTAATATGATGGAGACCTCTACAAATGCTAGTCTAGTGCTTAAAGAACTAAAGGCAAGATAAGCTCATTGCAATAAATATAAGAGCAGGAGTTCAACATCATGAATGCATTGCACAATCTTCTTAACAGCAATAGCATGCCAAAATTTCAAATTGTTAATTCTTCAGGAATACTTATCAATGAGAAAATGTGATCAAATTAAGGCTGCAAAATTAGTTGGAATTAGCACCTAGATCTCAAGGTTTATACGCTTGTCCACAGCAGATAAAATCTGAGATTATAATCTATAATTTGAATGTCTTAAGATGCATTTAATATCCATACCGTGCCTCCTGTAGATTATGCTGCCTCATCAATAGAAGTCCATAGGCAAATACAATGCAGGTTTTCTCACGCACACCAACAAAAGAATCCATTATTCTGTAGACAGGTCCTACTAAATCTAGTGCCTGCAGGAGAGAAAAAAACGGTCAAAGGATAAGTCTATTTGTTTCAACCAAATAATGACAGTAGAAGGGATTGTACAACTTGAAGGAGAATGAGTAAATTCTCTCTAGAAGGAAAATTCACCTTTGTTGATGATTCTGCATCACCAATACAAATATAGGACACAGCTGCATAAACTTGGCACATAGATTGCATCGATTTGCTTTCAGTGAGCTGAAACACCAACATTTTTCTTGTCAGAACAGAAGTAGAAGCATTCAAATTAGTGCAATATTTTCGATAAATTACAAACATGAAATGATAATGAATAGACAAACCAATGTAGAAAAAAACTCATTTCGAAACCCGTTTTAACACGTTTCAACACCTAACAAACAAAAGTGTTATAAAACTCAAGCAAAACCCATGTTGCATTTAACACAGAAAATAACATCAAAAAACGCGTTTTATCCACATTACATTATGCGTTATTTAACATTTGTTAAATTGAGTTACATTGATGATCATATATGGATATGTGGCGATATCTCCACCACCCAAATTAGTATCACAGTAACTAAAATAAGTTCTTAATTGTATACCCCAACCTTAAGTTCATTCACGTGAAAAACTCTAGGTATCCCCTAACCCCATCTCCAGTGCCTCCCTCATCTCCTCCCACACTCCTTCAAGAAGAAACCTCTCAATCTCCTCTTCCTCTTGCGCCTTCGATGAAGACGAAACCTTTCGATGAAGACGAAACCTCTTGCCAACGACAAGGCTCACCTCACCCTTTATCTTTGCCGACTACAAGACTGGTCTTTCCTCAGCTCCCATATCTCCTCTCGCCGATTAAGAAAATTCTACCCCCATCTTCACCTTTAATGCCCGTCCAACTTCTAAATCCCAGCTCTTTTCTATGAAGATGAAGTATTCTAAATTCTTACTCTTGTAACTTTTTCAATTCTCCTTCATGTTTGAAATTTTTAATGATATTAACTATTAAAGTCATTACGGATAGTTTGTATTTATGAAATATCTAAATTTTTAATAAACAAAATATTCTATGTTATGTGTTATGTTTCTTTGCATTTTTTTCCCATCACTGTTAACAGAAGGCAAGGTTGCCGATAGCGGATAACATCGACGTAGCGGTGAGACATCGTTAAAGCTATTAGGGGTTGTTGCGACAAAATAGCAGTAAAAAACACAAAGTCAAATGGCGGTCTAATTTTGATATATATATGAATATTCAGAAAAAAAAAATTAAAGAAAAAATCTGAAAAACCTAAAAATGCTTATTTGATGATTTAAAGAGATCCTAAACATGAAATAGACATATAACCGTTACATAATATCGAAGACGATTGGAGGAGCAAAAGAGTCGTCGTCTTTGAGAAGATGAACTGAGCGATGAGGGGACTGCAGTAGTAGGAGCTCACGGCGAGAGGAGATGAGAGAAAGTGCTGAGGGAGGTTCCGGAGGCTATGGAGGTGGCGGGAATACGCCGAAAATTGCGGGAAGCAGTGGGATGCAGTGGTTGCTGGTAGGGTTTAATTTTAAACAATTAAACCTCAAACTGCTTTTAAATAGCGGTCAAAAAGTGGATTTTGTCCACAATCTCCCGCTATCCACCGTTATGGTGCGTTATTGGCTGCTTTTGTGAGCGGAAAGTGCATATTCCATAATATATTACCGCTATTGAGCTATAGCGTAGCGGCAAGGGACTGCTAACGCTATTAGCGACGCTATTTACTGCTATTTATAACAGTGACAGAAGGCAAAGCATTACGTAATGTGTTATCATTACTTTCAACATTGAGATAAACCTTAGTAGCTTCTATGAAATGGAAAGCAGCCTCATGGAAGCAACCAACAGAATGTGCATATTGCCCTCTAAGCATCTCGATCATGCATTCACAGCCTTGCAATATTGTTGGGAATCGAATAAACCAATCTCTCATATGTACTAAAGCCTGTAACAAAGAACAACTTGGAATCAGAAGAAAGATTTATAATGCATGAGGTGACTACTAACTAGAATAACCATCCAACCATAGATTTCTAGCTCAGCACAAGATCTCTTGAAACCAGGAAAACAATTTCTGTTTGTTTTAACGAATTAGTTCCATCATACTTTACCTCTTGGGCTTCAACAAATTCTGAACGAGTAAGCTCTACTGCAACTCTGTTTTCAAGGAATTGCATTAGCAGCATCAAGTAGAGACCAGCCATCCAGATAGCTGAGTGTTGTAAGTCTACTTCTACATATTATGCCACAATTTGATATAAGCATTAAAAATCAGTCAAATAATAAGAAACAAAGCAGGAAAGCACTTTATAATCCGAAGAAGTAAGGCCATGTTTTATAGTTTATATAATACAGGATCTGGGATTACTGTGATGATGATGATTACTGTCGCATCAAGAATAAAAAAAACTTAAAGATGATGTTCAAGAAACAAAGAAGGAAAAAATGTTTAATATTGAGAAGTGATACACGCCATGCTCATAAGTGCAGGACATACTATTCTTCTTATTGCAGAAGTTATTAACAGGCCAATAAATAAAAAATCATAATGCAGAAGTCTGTCTTACATTTTGCATCGACTTTATTTGATTTTGATTAACTGTAGAAAATTTCATAAGAAACCAACACTCTATGCAATAGAATTGATAGTATCTAAAATATCTGTACACATAATAAATCTGTATATATCTGGCATGATAGAATCGCACAAAAACTGGAGCTAGTATAGCAGCAAGAGCATGAAAATTTCTACAATCTCAGTTCCAACCAACTTATAGTTACAGTGGATGTATTACAATATGCATTATGCAAAACATTGATGGAAATAATACTGCACACATAGATCAAGAAAAGATTTTTTTCATGAACTTAATTAAATAACATACTTAGGTGTTCATTTTTATTTTATGGGTTTGAATGGACCCATTAGACCATAAACGCAATACCCAACCTTAAGTGCTTAATGGGCCTTTTTTGGTGTGTGTTGGGTTGTGCATGTGTGGAGGGTTTGGGTTTCTGTGTCGGTGGTGCTGTACGCTTATGTAGAGCCATTGTTTTAAATATCAGATATCGCGTAAACATCAGACGACCAAAATAAGTATCGGATTGAGAAAATCGGGTATATCAGGAATATGTAGTAAATATCAGGTGTCATGTCGGATGATGTTCTTACATAATATAACATTCTAATTCGTAACCTAAACAAACAAATAGAAATCTTTAAAAACTAGAAATGCTACCTCTTGCGCCATCAGAAATACCCAATTTCAACAATTCATCTGCACATGATGCAACAATCAGTTAGTAAGATAAATTGTCCATGGAATTAACAGAACATGCTTCTCCTGTATATCAAGGTCGAATCTGATACAGGAAAAAAATAAGGAAACTGACCAATATAGTAGCAAAGAACAAAAGGAATATTACAAAGGCTCACCATGAATCAATTTTAATCCTGATTGTATTCGCTTTCCACACTCTTTAAACACCCCTTTTGGTCTCCCAAGCATGACGGTCATCAGATCTACAAGGGCATAAACAGCACTCCTTGGAAGCCACTCTCCATCCAATGGTGGAGGTGCCAATTGCAACATATCTTCAAAATCTAAAGGCTTATCATGAGGATCCAACCCAGTAGCAGCTCTAAACTTCTCCTCGAGCTGTTCTTTTTTATCAGAAAGCGCCGACCTCTCTTTCCGCTGTAAATTAGATTGTGATAGGCTTTGATTCACAGAATCAAGCTGTGTGTTCAGTTCTTTGATGATCCGAACTTTCTGTTGGTCAGCCTTCATGGCGGCATCCAGCTTGTCCACGTGCTTGGTAGCACCCTTATAATCACAGATTCTCATCAGGTAGAAGGTTTGCAGCAGCTCATGATAGAAGAAAATGCCAACACATTGCTGCTTCTGTCAGAATAAAGGAAAATTTCACAACAGCCATCAGAGAGGGTTCATTTAAATTTGGTTCTTCAAATTATAGAAAGAAGCAGTGAAGAATGAAGTCCTCTAAAGAAAATCCTATCGTACTCTACTTTCTACATCTAGACTCTTCCCTAATCAAAAGGGAGTACCAAAACGGTGTTCCTTGATAGGAGCCAGACTGTTCGACCTCTAGATAGCAGTCAAAAGTGATTGCAGGTAGTGCCTCCCTTGCCTACAATTGTTGCCAAGATCTTACAATAATGATATAGGGTTTTATAGATATTAGTTTCTTAAATCTTCAATAATTGCATCCTAGTCCCTTAAATCTTGAAAATTGTGTATTAGTCTCTTAATACTATAGGGTCTTGCAAAATGGTCCCTCCGTTAATATTTAAGTTAAAAAGACTACTTATGATTGGGTTAGCTCCTAACCCAACACTTGCAATCACCCAACTACCCCTCTCTTTGATGTTCAAACCTTTGTGAAGCTCAACTTTGAGTTAAGGTTCTTTTATTATCATTGGAGAAGAAGAACTCAAGCAGGTTTGGTATTTTTAAGCAAGTAATGGGTTTACCCATTAAGAAATGAGTTGGGAAACATAATAGAGGGGTAAAATCATCACTTTACCTCCACCAGTTAGATTTGATAGAATATTCCCTTTAAATTTAAAGCGATTTAACTTCACGGATCATTTTTCCAGCCCCTACAAGAGTTGAGATACTAATAAGCAAATTTCAAGATCTGAGGGAGCACGATGTAATTATTGAAGATTTAAGGGACTAATATCTAGAAAAAGCTAAAACTTCCTAAATGATAAAATTTATGGGCCTAAATCTAATCAAAGGAACCTACACGCAAGGTTGATAGGATCCCAAATAAAGTATACAAATGAGAGGAAAAGCTCTAAGCTTCACATTTCAAGCTCCATTTAGTATTCGAAAGTTCTCCTCCTAAGATGTTTCGTAAATAAGTCAAATCAAGCTACATGGCCACACACAGAATTCGGAACAATTACTCGATAGATAATTTTCGCTCAATTTACAAATAAACTAAACATTTCGTATCGATACTCCTCAAAATCCCTGATCTTCAACAATTAGTAACATCAATTTTGAGAGAGATGGTAGCCCCATTTACGCCCGCACTAGACATTTTGGACAAGTACTGCTAACCCATAATTCTTCTACTGCTGGTAACAACATAAAAACTGAAAAAATAACTTCAAGCTAGAGACGAGCACCCCGGAAAAAAAGAAGAAGAAGAAGCTTTTACCTTCTCCGGGCTCATCAAGCCCCAGCTGCGCATTGAAGTTCGCGGTCCACATCAGCATCGAGCCCTCCTCCTCATCCTCCGTCTCGATCAGGGATAGGGCCTTGAGGAGGATGTGCTTCTGGGGGGGGATGGCGCCGGTGAGGTGGTAGCAGTGGGAGAGGAGGGAGTGGGCCCGGAGTTTGAGGGGAAGGGAGGAGGGGATGCGGGTGAGGAGGAGGTGGGCCCGCTCCAGGTGGGACTTGGCGTGGGTGAGGTTGTGGGTGCGGGTCAAGAGGAGGTGGGACGAGCCGGGAGTGGCGGGTGCGATCTCAGCTAAGGGGAGGAGGGAAACATTGGACTGGAGGGCTGATTCGAGGCACTTGATTGCTAAGGGGAGGTTTTTGTGAGCGTGTTGGCCTCGTCGCGCCAGGGCCCAGAGGCCCTCGATTAGGGTCTCGGTTTTCATGACGGCCGGGCATCTGGTTTCTGGGAAGAAGAGGCGGAGAAAGCGGCGGGTGGGGGGGTTTGTTATTGTGTGCAAATTCTTCATCCCTCTACCGAGCTACTACCAACCCATTACCCATATATAGGGAAGGGGGCAGCCGACACGGGAGAGGAGCTAGGGAAGAAAACGAAGGAGGGAGCCGACCTACGGATGGGAGCAAGCGGCGGCCATCAGATCACGAAGACTTAGGAGGAGGTGAGAACCATCGGGTAGGTGAAGAAATTAGAGGAGCTAGGGCACAAGTGGGGGAGCTGGGAATTTAGAGTAACGGGCCAACTTATTGGGCCAACAAAACAACCAACAATCTCCACCTTTGGCCCAAGGTAGTGCTGTTTGCTTGCCAAAAAAAAAAAAAAAAAAAATCAAGGAATAGGAAACCTATTTTCTTAAAAAATTGTTTTATGGTTGTTTGGTTGGTTAAAAAAAAAAGGAAATCAAATAATAGGAGATGAGTTGTCACAATATTATTGGATGATGTGGGTATTTTTTTAAGAAAAGTTGTTTTGAGGTTGTTTGGTTGGTTAAAAAAGAAGGAAATCAAAGAATAGGAAACATATTTCTTATAAATAGGTTCTTCTCTTGTGTTTGGTTCATTCTTAAAAATAGGAGATGAAATGAGATGAGATGAGTTGTCATTATATTATTGGATGATGTGACCCACACTTAAGGAAATCAATTTCCTTGTTTTTTTGGAGGAAATGGGTGGAGATGAAATGGAGATGAGATGAGATGAGTTGTCACAATATTATTGGATGATGTGAGTTATTTTTAAAGATGAGATGGGATGGAGATGAGATGAGTTGGATGATGTGACCCGTTTCTTTTATTTGGTTTATTTTATTGGATGATATGAGATGAGTTGTTGGATGAAAATAATATTTTATTGGATGATGTGGATGAGTTGTTGGATGAAAATAATATTTTATTAGATGTTATGGGTAAGTTTTAGGGATGGAAATGGTGGAAATTAAAATTTTGGAGATTTCCAAGCTCCAATTTCCTAGTCTTGGGATGGAAATGGTGGAAATTAAAATTTTATCAGAAGGGCATTTTACTTGGTGCAAGTTCCAAATAGATCTGGGAAGCGTGTAGTAGAGGGGCTAATTTTGAGTAAGAAGTACAAATATTGTACTAAACTTGTGTGGGAAAATAATCACCCATGGACGGTAGATATGTGTCTCATACTCTCATATTATGCATAATTAAGTCAGCTCGTCAAGACAATTAGAGGCTCAGCTCGGTCGATTTGACACACTGATATCTTACGAGGACGACTTGAAAGGTGTCACTTGTCGACGACCCGAAAGGTGTTACGTGTCACCTCCCGGCTGAGTCGACTACTTAACCACTCCACTCGGCTAACTCATCGGTCAACATCTTGCACTGGCAACTCTAAAGACGGTACTTCTCGACCACCATACGAGTAGAAAGACGACGGAACGTCTCAGGCCTCGAGCCCCTCCTGTGCACTAATGACCAATCACTTCTCATTAAATTGAAATGACCTCTCCTCCACTCCTCGGCCGACACTAGTAAAGTTGAAGCTGCCTTGGCCGCAAGCATATGCCCGGCTAAATATACCATCTTAAAATCATTCCATTACTATAAAAGAAAAAAACTATTTTTCATTACAGGGTAAGTTTTTTCCCACTATTCTCTGAACTTAAGAACTACTAGCGTTCTTATTACTTCTCCTCGTAAGCCACCCACTAACTTGATCGTCGGAGGAACAACCGGGTAATCACACCCCGCCCTCTAACAATCTGTTACTTGTACAAGGAAGTACAACTTGCCCAAAGACTAGACATTTAGAGAGTGAGAGGACATCTGTCAACTTAATCCACTTTCATTTGATTGTGTGATTCCATACATCAACAGACAAAATAATTAGATATTTGCTTATCAAGTTGATGATTAGCTGGGGAACCATGGATCACCTTAGATGGATGGGAGGTTCCAATATGGCTTCCATGGTCATGGTTTTGATTCCAGTATAAAAAAAAAAATTTGATGATTAATTGATTTGGGGGTTCTCCCAAAAATTGATGATTTGGAGTTACTTTTGCAAATGCTATGATTTAGGATAGTTTTACAAATATCCTCCCTGTAAGGGCTATATATGCAAATAACCTTATACTTTCAGAGCATTGCTTCGGTGCTCCCAAATTAGCATTTTTAATTTGAAAAAAAAATTAAAACTATATAAAAAACTGGAAGGGCATTTTTGTCCAACCTATTCACTTACTTTCCTAACCTCTTCTAAAACTGTTCTCAGTTTACTCCATCTTTGTTTTCTCTCTTGCTGCATCAATTCTTCGCTGCCAGGGACACCACCACAACTCCACCCAACCCCTCTCCTCCATCTGCCTTCTTCCCCACCTTCCACTCTCTCTTCCGCTCTGGAGATCTGTCTGCCATATCCTTCCTCATCGAACTAGACCGATCCTCACCTCTCCTCTGTCGTCGCCTCCTACACCTTTTCCGACATGCTTGACTGAGGCCCACCAGAAGCAAGGATGCAGGAATAGATGTTGTAAATAAACCAGTGCACCGCAAAGGTTTTTAGCTGTGTCTCAACGAAGATCCAGAAAATGTATTTTAAGCCTGACAATTTGATTTCTAATTTTTTTTCATTAGTTCGTCTTTTTTGTATCCATTGAGGTTAGTATGTATGTAAACAACCCCAGCAAGGGCTCAAGTTTCCCAAAACTTTTTCAATGGGCAATATACATGTGAACAAGTGAACAACCCCAGTTAGGGCTCAAGCTTCCCAAAACGTTTCCAGTGGGCAACTGTTGGAAAAATCGAATTTATTTTTGTTCTTTATCTCCTCATCTCTTATGGAAATTTTCTTAAGATGTTTGATCATCTTTTATAAGTCTTAACCTCATCTCAGCGTGAGCGCATGTCTCAAACCTTACAAAATAGTTGTATATAGAATATTGATTAGTTGGTAAATGAAGAAGGAAGAATGGTAGAAAAGGAAATAGAGACGCATGCATTAGTTGTATAGTTGTAACTAATCACAAATTCTATTTTTCTTCTTATTTATACTTTCTAAAATAACCTTTTTATCTAAGTGAAATTACTCTTTTGGGTGTGGAACTCGTCTCAACTACCATATCCCTCAAATTTAGGATGTGAGAGAGATTTTCAAGGAAACAAATTACATTTCCGTGCAAAGCATGACCTCCTATTTTTTTAGCATTGTATTTTGAACATGCCCACCTTTAAGGTTTAATACATTTGATTTGATTATTGTATGCTCAAAATTAGAAATCATATATACTGCTCTATGCTTAAAAGGTATTGTTCATAATATAATAATTTACTGTTGAATAAAAAGTGACTTCACTCTGAATTCAAAGATTCACTGTTCACACCACAATAATATACTGTAGTATGAACAGTAAATCTTTGTGTCCTTCTTTTTTAAGTACTGGGTCAAATGCGTGTGCACTGCACGTGCTTAAATGTTTTAATTATTTACTTTAAGTTTATTTATTTACGATGACATGGTTATAGAAAAGTTTATAATTATCATAATATATTAATTCTTTTTATATTTCCATGTGTAAAATCTTGTTAGATTTAACATTTTGTCTTCCAGAGAAATAGTGATGTTTAAAGCCTTAAAATATTACTGATTAAGATTAATTAGCAATTTGAATGTATGATTTCAAAATATTAATGATGTAAGGGACCAATATAGAAAAAAATATTATTATTAATGAAGAAAGTAAATTCTTAAATTCATCAATGAAAAATTATAGGTTTTATCCAGTCATTACGAATTTTGTTTAGTTATAAAAAAATCACTTCCACATATTGTTTACTTCCACCTATTGTTTATCCGGCGACCGAGTATATATATATTCAAGAACTTTTTTCTAGAATTTTTTAAGTTAGAATGTACCACATCGAACCTACATTAGGACTGCGTCTCCAAATAAATGTTGGGTTCCTGCTGTCAGTGACCTCATCTATGGGCTTAACCTCATCACCCTCGATGAATCCAGAATCACACTCCTGGATAGACCCTTAGTCAATGGGTCAGCAAGATTCTTTTCAGAATTTACAAAGTCTAGAATCACAATTTCGCCTAGCAGGTGTTGTACTGATTTATATCTTATTTGAATATGTCTGTTAAGTTTTTTATTGACATGCACTTTCTTTAGAAGCTCTATGGTGGATCTAGAATCAGAGTGAATAAAAATTAGAGGAGAGGGTTGTAGGACCAAAGGCAGTTCAGAGAGTACATCTTTTAACCATTCTACTTATGTGCAAATGGTATAAAGTACAATCAATTCAGACTCCATGGTACTCCTGGCAATTACTGTTTGCTTACAGGATTTCAAGGATACAACTGCACCACCAAAAAGGAATATATATCTAGATGTAGACTTTACACTGTTCGAATATATGATCCAATTGGCGTCACTATACTCTTCTATTGCATCAGGGTACCCAGTGTAAGTCAAGCAGTAGTCAATTGTGCCTTTCAAGTATTTAAATATTCTCTCTAAGGTAATACAGTGATCTTTGCTCGGGTTGCTGGTATACCGGCTCAGTCTCTCTACAGCATAAGCTATATCAATCTAGTCCGGTTGAATATATACAAGAGAGATCCAATCAGCTGAGAATACTTTAGGTGGGAGACATGTTCATTTTCATTCTTCTTCAAAGTTATAGAATAGTCATAAGGTATAGAGACAGGTTTAGAGTTATGAAAATTGAATTTGGTCAGCATTTTGTCAATACTATGAGATAGACCCAAAGATATTCCTCTAGTGTCACTAGTGATTTTCATTCCAAGTATCATATCAGCAAGACCTAAGTTTTTCATGTCAAAGTTCTTGGAGAGATAATCTTTAACCTTTAAGATTACTTTAAGAGTTGTTCCAAAGATAAGGATATCATCAACATAGAGACAGATGATGATATAGTCATTGTTTATCACTTTAGTGTAGACACACTTATCGTGTTCATTCACAGACAAGCCATATTATGCAATGACTTTGTCAAATTTCTGGTGTTATTGTTTAGGAGCTTGTTTTAGACCATACAAAGATTTAGCAAGTTTACAGACTTTATTTTCCTAACTTTTGGCAATAAAACCTTCAGGTTGGTTCATATAGATTTCGTTATCTAAATCATCATTCAAAAAATCAGTCTTGACATCTATTTTATGTATGATCAACTTATGAATAACAGCAAAGCCTAATAATACTCGGATAGTTAAGATTCGGGTTGTAAGAGAATATGTATCGAAGTAATCGATGCTCTTTTACTGAGTATAGACTTTAGCTACTAATCTTGCTTTATATTTGTCAATGGAACCATCAGCTCTAAGTTTCTTCTTGAATATCCATACGCAACCAACAGGTCTATAACCTGAAGATAAGTCGGTGAGTATCCAAGTATGATTTTTTATTATAGATTTTATTTCATTATCAATGGCTTCTTTCCAGAAAAGAGATTCAAGAGAATCTATTGCTTCCTTAAAGGAGCTTGGATCACCTTTAATAAGAAAGGTAAGGAAGTCTTCTCCAAAATTCTTTTGAATTTTACCTCTTTTACTTCTTCGAGATTCAATATCTAGAGGTTGGGAGAAATTAGAAGATGGTAGATCAGAAGGAATAGATGATCTAGGATTTTTTGAGATTTTGGATTTGAAAGGAAAGATGTTTTCAAAATAGACTGCATATCTTTCTTCAATGATAGTATTATTGGATATATCACCGATTTCAGAGTTAATGACTAGAAATCTGTAAACATTGCTATCTAGTGCATATCTAATAAATGCAGCATCAATAATCTTAGATCCAATTTTCCTCTTCTTAGGTTCTGGAATAGCTACCTTAGCCAAGCAACCCCAAACTCAGAAGAAGTTCAATCTAGAAGTTTTCCCCTTCCAATATTCATAAGGACTTATATCAGAAGTTTTGTGGGGAATCCTATTAAGAATGAAGCAAGCAGAAAGAAGAGCTTCACCCAACAGATTTTTTGGTGCTCCTAAACTAAGTAACATACAGTTCACCATGTCCATAAGGGTTCGGTTCTTTCATTCAGCTCCCCCGTTAGACTGTGATGTATAAGGAGTCATTACCTCATGAATAATATCGTGCTCTTGGTAATATTCAGTCATTTTATTTGAGGTATACTCCCCCCCCCCCCCATCTTAAATCTTGATTTGGTTTTCAAGTTGGTTATCAGACTCAGCTTTATGCAACTTAAACCTATCTAAAACTTCATCCTTAGTTTTGAGAAGATAAGTGTAACAATATCTGGATTGATCGTCTATAAATGTCACAAAATATCTCCTACCCCTCGGGTGAGAACTCGGTTCGAGTCACACACATCACTATTAATTAATTCAAGGGGTTTCAAAGTTTCTAGTTATAGACTTGAAGGGTTTCTTAGTGTGTTTTCCTTGAACACAAATGTCACACTTAGATGAGGGATCATGAGATGGGTTAGGAATGAGATTCAATTTAATTATTTTCTGCAAAGTTTAAAAATGTATATGTCCAAGTCGTCCATTCTAAACATCATAAGATTCAACAATTTGTGCTATAAAAGATTCATGTATTTTATTAGAACCAGAATTGATTACATTTTGAGCTTGAAAAAGCCATTACAAATAAAACTTTTTCCTATGAATACATTATTCTTTGTAATCACAAATTTATTGGATTCCTTTACAATCCTAAAGCCAGCTCTAAGAAGAAGAGATTCACTGATCAAGTTTCAGCAAAGAGAACGAACATGATGAATGCCTTGCAAATTTAGAGATTTTCCAGAAGTCATGGTGAGCTCTATGCATCCACTTCCCACTATTTATTTGGTGGAATCATCTTCTAACACTGCTGGATTTTCCTCTTTTAGCGACGGACATTTCCGTCGCTAAAAGTTGATATTCCATCGCTAAAATTTTGACACTATATTAAGGGTCCCTAAAAATAGGTTTAGCGACGGATTTTCTGTCGCTAATATTCAGCGGCGGTTTATTAGTGACGGAAAAATGGTCGCTATTTAAAATTTTAAAAAATTAAAAAAATATTAGCGACAGAATTTCCGTCGCTACAATAGTATTAGCGAGGGAATTTCCGTCGCTAATACAATTTTAGCGACGGAAATTCCGTCGCTAATAAGTTATTTATATCGTCATTTATGTTGTCGTGCACGTTTTCCGTCGCTAAATACTCTTTTTAGCGACGGAAATGTCGTTGCTAAATACTTATTTAGCAACGGAATTTCCGTCGCTAATAAGAACAATTTAAAAAAAAGAATTTGGAAAATATTTTGAAAATTAAAAAAACCCTGTACAATATCGATAATAATTTTAAAACACTTGTTCAATCAGCAGTATAATATTCAATCTCACGCATATATCACACATTTATTTCAATAAAAACAAATAAAAGTTTTTTGACAGGTACATAATAAATATTGTTTATACAACACAAGAAATTGTTTTCAAAGTTATATTAAAGACAATCAATCCTCCTGATCATCATCATCCTCATCCTCAGCACCAGCTGCATTATGACTACCCTCGGCTACACCTTGTGAAGAAGTCCCGACCTGTAAATATAAATTAAATGTTAACAAGGGTGTGTAACCGTTAATAAGAGTGCAAATATAAATATAATTCCTGTAACACCACAACACAATACAACACAACACCATAACACAACAACACAACACCACAACATCACAACACAACAACATAATACAACACAACACCACAACACAACACCACAACACAACAACACACAACACTACCCAACACAATACTACACTACACTGTACAACACATCACACCACAACACAACATAACAACAACAACAACAACGCCAACAACACCACAATCACGACCAAAGCCCCCACTCCACACACCCCCTCCCCCTCCATCACTACCATCACCACCATCAACACCCAATCCCCACTCCTCCCCCTCCCCCACCACGACCAAACCCCCCACAAACCAATCACATAACGACCATCATAACACAACACCACAACCAACCAACCAACCTACCAACCAATACCACCAATACTACGCACGCATACACCATCAACACCACCATCACATAAAAACATTATAAGTATATATTTTGGGCTTTGTGTTAGGGTTAGAGTTAGGGTTTGTGTGTAACAGTTTGTATCAGTGTGTATCAATGTGTATAATATCATCTAATTAAAAAAAAGCAAAGTATATATATTACCTGATCTGACATAAACCGTCTCCTATATGCCTTCTGAGCCTCCTGAGGAAGAGTCGACATAAATTGTGTGAACTCCAATTCTCTCTGCTCCCAGTGCCTCCGTTCTTCCTCTGCAACCCGCTGATATGTTGTTTGCTGCGACTGCCAATCTTCAATCGCTTTTAATCGCTGCTCCATTGAGTCTTGATATGAACTGCTTCCTGGTGGTGCTACAGACTCGTAGGTGCTACTAGACTCGTGCGACCTCTGCTCGGATCCTCTCCGCCGATATCTGTTCTTCCTACTGGGTCCAATGACTGTCTTAATGATGGAGTCCTCCTCCTCTCTACTTAGTCGAGCAAGAGTGTTAGAACAGACCTGAGACTAAGTCATTTGATCATGTACCTTGGCATGTAATTTCTCCTGCGATATATCAAAACAACCCGGGAAAGTCGACTTACTAATGATGCATTGATATGAAATTGAATATATAAATGAACTGCTACTTACAGCCAGATCCTTATTCTTTGCTTTCTTCTCTTCATCGGTGTAATTCGGGCTCCAGGAAGTCAAAATATAATCTGCAAAATATCTGAGATCTCCCCTTCCCTATTTTATTCAAATATATCATTAATCCATAACACATAAATTATACTCAACTTAAAAGCTAATATATTATATACCTCAAGTATCAATTGATGATAATGCTGGCTGAAGGACCTGGAGCCCCGTGATGCTCGTAACTGCGATGCGCGTTGCGATTCCTCCTTGCTATTTCAGCTTGAGCCTGTAAAACAATATCAAATCAAAACAATATAGAAATTCAAACAATAAATTATAAATATATACTTCAATAATACCTAAATTCCAGCCGTGTCCCAGTAATCGCAAAGTACAAAAAAATCTACTCCATCCACACGCTCGTCAAGATGCCAGAATCGCTCCCAATCTTCTGTTATTTGAAGAAAATATTTTTTCTTCACCTCAAACCGCCATATCTTGAACGATAAATTGATTTGCGTGAAGTAGTAAGTCCAGACACCAACATTATCGTCAAGAAAGAAAAATCGCTTCAACATATAAAGAAAAAATAAATACAAATCAGTGTATTAAACATAATAATAAACTAATAACTAATAATGATGAAAATTAAAATAAATGACTTACAAATCAGTGTATTAAACATAATAATAAACTAATAACTAATAATGATGAAAATTAAAATAAATGACTTACACATATATATCTCCAACAAGCCACCAGAACTAATAACTAATAATGATGAAAATTAAAATAAATGACTTACACATATATATCTCCAACAAGCCACCAGCGCATCAATCTGCTGTGACTTCCACGTCAAAAAAATGTTGAAGAAATCTTGTCTCCTAGATAAAGCGGTAAGGAAATTGTTGAAAGCATTGGCAAAGGCCCCGACAGGCACTCCGTTTTCCCATCGGATCACAGCCCTCCGATGAATATCAGGGATGAGTTTCGTTTCCTTAGTAGCATTGCGACCGCGCCTAGGAGGTCGCCCGGTACCTGCGAAATAATGAATCAGATGAAACAATGAATCAATCCATATTTGCTATTAAAATTTAAAATAATAACCGATAAACTAAAAAAATCTATTCATACCTTTCAGTTCGTGGCATCTACGCTTTGCTTGTTCGTACCTATGCTGCGCGATAGGGCACAAAGCATGATAAGAATCCTAATCCCCCTTCACCTTGGCCGGACCGTTGACTCGCTGATCCGTAATAGAATCTGGCGGTAGTGTCGCAGCTTCTAGAGCTATGCTAAACGGCTCAAATCTCCTCTCCTCCAATACATCTGCATACGGTGGCGGTGGTATCTCTGCATGCTGTGTAGGATCAGCCTGTGTCTCCACGTCATGTGGAGCATCTCCGCGTGATGTGTCCTGTGGCTGCGAGTCATGTGTAGCATCTCCTCCTCCTGTGTAGTAAATGTTAAAAAATGTTAGGCTCATGTTAATAGTTTATAGAAATATACAGATATAACAAATAAATAAAAATACCTGACGTAGAGGCATGTGCGTCGCCTCCAGAATGTCTACCAAATAGTCTCTCAAGCGCTTTCTTATGTAATCCTTTTATCATCTATACTTTAAAAACATAATAATATAAAGACAATAATATAATACATGACACACCATAATACATGATAACTGTTTGCGTCAGGAATATGTTCTGTTGTAGAATTCATTATAATTGTTTATTGATTACAATGAATACAAAGGAGTAAGTTTCGTACTTTGTAAAACTACTCTTTACAACAAAAATCAAATTACAAACTCCTTAGAAACAAACGCAGGATCGTTGTTTGGATCGCTGCTTGCGCGGGATCTTTGCCTGTACCGAGAGTGCTTTAACTCGTGGACCACCAAATCACAGATTGTGAGGGGTTTAGAGATTCTTCCTTTATTTATCGAAGTAGGAATTTGAAGTGAATATCTTATCAAAGTAAGACGATCACTCTTCTTAAGATCAAGTCAAAGCTCGAATCTCAAGGAATCATACGAGGAACTCAATTCTTATTGTTTTCTCTCAGCTCTCTATGCTCAGATCTGCTCCAATTTGCTCGATCCTCTTCGAATTGCTCTAAAAATGCTCTCCCCCCTTTTGTAACCGGCGTCCCACTACTTAAATACCATCTTTTTATGAGGTTAGTGGGCCTATTTTCAGTTTATAACTATCTCCCCACGTTTATGGTTGATCTCAAGTAGTTATGAAGCTAAAAAACCGTCAAAAAACGTGTTGTAACCAACTCTATGGCCGAGACAGGGTTGTGTGTCTCGCACTTCCGAAACAGTTTGTACTATCTCGGGTATTTTGGCTCTAACTCTCTCATCCAATATAGGAATGAGATGATCCAAGATACGTTGGAAAGCTAAGGAAGAGATCTACAACTTTTGTCTTTTGACCTTCTTCATATTTGGTGCAAGACATTCATGACTGTCTCGCATTCTGAGACAGTTGTGACTCTCTCGCACTTCCGAGACAGTTTGTGTTATCTCAGGTATTTTAGCTCTAAATCCCTCGTCCGATCTCGGAATGAGATGATATAAGATGCGTTGGAAAGATGATGAAGATATCTACAACTTTTGTCTTTTGACCTTCTTCAGATTTTATGCGAGACAGTCATGACTGTCTCGCATTCCGAGATAGTTGTGACTATCTCGCAGTGCAATTTCATCGTCCAGATTATTATTTTATGTCAATGAAAACTCCTTGGCTATTTCGTCAGCCAAGATAACCTTCTCATCATGATCTTCGTCAGACACGGATTGATGAATGTAGGCTCTAGGCAGATTCTTAAGGATAATCCATTCGTTATTTTTCATTATATCTTTGACATTAAAGCACTGTTTGGCGTGAACAGCTAACATGTATTTTTCAGACTGATATATTTTCTTGTTAAGACTAACGATTGTGTAACCGTAGTCATCCTTCGCCTTTTTCTGTTCACACCAACAAACCTTAAACATCACATGACTGACTTCCTTATTAATCCCATAGAAAATCTCCACGATGTCTTCTACCTGACCGTAGCAATAGATTTCCCCTTGTATCGGATTTAGATCTTTTGAACTAGTGTATGACAGTTGCGAGAAGGAGCAGAACACACCGCTATTTTGCGTTTGTCGTCTCTCTTCGAGACGACGATGTTAAACCTAAAGCCATTGACACAGTAGCCTCCATAATGCTTAACCACATTAGAAGGACCTCTGGCATATAAACAAACTTTCTCAGACAAGTTAACCCCATTCGTAATCTGTTTGTCAACCTTTAAGAAAAGAAGCAAATAGTTTACATATCTGGTGGTAGGCACATATATTTGATATACGAATCAGAAATGTAAAAAGATCTTACTTCACCCTTCAGGCATGCAGGGAATTGTCTAGAGTATGTGTCCATAACTCTCTTATTTTTTGTTCTGCATTTAAGAGTAGTCTGGACATATCGGATGTGAAGCCTAGACAAGAAGCATTTATAACGGTTAAATAGAGATAATTATTGTGAGGTGATATAATCTGATTCAAACAGTTAAATACTTACGCCGCGTATATGTTAAATGTAGTATCATTGCTTAGGATATATGTGTAGGCTTGATCTAGCTCCATTCTGGGGAATCTAGTGTCCTCCTCACAATCATTATAGAATGTACCGTCAATTATTCGTTGGGGACGGTTTAGCCTTATCTTCACGCCCCGCAAGTAACGAGAGATAAAATTCAAACTCTCGTTACTTATGTAGTTCTCTGCGATTGACCTTTCAGGACGTGCACGATTATGCATTAGTTGTTTCATGAAACCCAAATACCTACAAGCATATAGTTTCATGATTTGTGACAAAATGGAACTGAGAAACGTAATTTAACAAATATTAAATGAATATTATAATAATAAATATCTCTCCACAGGGTACATCCAGCGATATTGAACTGGTCCTGCGATGCGGGCTTCGTATGCTAAATGTATTGTGAGATGCACCATGACCTTAAAGAATGAGGGTGGAAATAGTATTTCTATTTTACACAGTGTATTGGCAACACGTCCCTCTAATTCTTCAAAATCCCTGACATCAATCACCTTAGAGCACAGTTGCTTGAAGAAACCGCAGAATTCTATTACCACCAACGTGAGTTCCTTGTCAGCATGTCGCAACGCAACCGGGAGAAGTTGATGTAATAGAATATGATGGTCATGAGTCTTGAGTCCCAAAATCTTTCTGTCCTCAATATGCATATTTGCTGAAATGTTTGAAGCATAACCATCCGGTGTCTTCACAGACTTTAGAAATAAACACATATTGTGGACCTCATCATTCGACAGTGTGACACATGAGGCTGGGAGTTCAAACTTTTCGTCGCCTTTATCTATAGCTTACAGTTCCGGACGAATGTTCAATTCTGGTAGGTCTCGACGTGCCCTTAAGTCATCTTTCGATTTTTTTCCCGTCCTGCAACAAAGTGTTCAAGAGATTCTCGCATATGTTCTTCTCGATGTGCATGACATCCAAGTTGTGATGTATTTTTAAACTTCTCCAATATGACAGCTGATAAAATATGCTGAATTTTGACCATCCATGCGGAAGTTCGGTGCCCTTTGAGACACGCCCATGCGACTGGACATTATGAGGCTTATTTCCTTTCGATTTTCCCTTGAGAAATAACTTACCCTTTCCCTTTTCCTTCCATTTTTGCTTCAATATTTTTCTCCTAACCCCAAA
This sequence comes from Asparagus officinalis, assembly GCF_001876935.1. Lineage (NCBI taxonomy): Eukaryota > Viridiplantae > Streptophyta > Magnoliopsida > Asparagales > Asparagaceae > Asparagus > Asparagus officinalis. The sequence continues at coordinate 58,104,558 of NC_033795.1, forward strand.
TGGATTTTCTTTGTTGAATCTTTTTTTTTTCCAAATATTTTTCTAGGTAAAGGATGTAGAAGCTCAAATATTTCTTCTCCGATCAGCCTTGGTGGTGCTGGTCTACTTTCTAGATTGCCGTCGAACTTTTCTACTAACTTTCTAAACTTATGCCCTGTAGGCAACCATCTTCTGTGTTGCCAATAACAAAACTTACGGGTGTACTTTAGAAACTTTCCCTCATAGTCTGGCATGCAAACCGAACAAGCAATCTGACCCTTCGTCAACCATCCAGACAGGTTAGCGTATGCCGGGAAGTCATTAATTGTCCACATGACCATTGCCCGCATACAGAAAGACTCCTTATCATAGGCATCATAAGTGCTGACACATTTTCCCCAGAGAAGCTTCAGGTCGTCAATTAATGGTTGGAGGAAAACATCGATGTCATTTCCTGGAGAATATCTTCCAGGGATCAAAAGTGATAGTATCATGTACGGTTGCTTCATGCACATCGACGACGGCAGGTTGTACGGTGTCAGCAACACTGGCCAGGTAGACCAAGCAGAGCTTATTAATCCAAACGGATTAAATCCGTCGCTAGCAAGCCCCAGCCTAATATTCCAAGACTCTTTACCAAAGTCGGGGTATATACGGTCGATGTGCTTCCATGCCTCACCGTCCGCAGGATGTCTTAGTTTCCCATCCTCTTTACGGTCGGTCGAGTGCCATCACTTATTCTCAGCCAGCTCGGCAGACATATAAAACCACTGTAGCCTAGGAATAATTGGAAAATATCGGAGAACCTTCGTAGGGATTCTACTGTGCTTATTGGATGCACCGCCTTCGGATGTGCTTGTAGCTTCTCCTTTCCAACGTGATACATGACACGTCGGACATTCCTATAGAGCTTCATTACCCTTATTGTATAAGATGCAGTCGTTAGGATAGACGTCTATCTTCTTGTAATCAAGCCCCAGTGTATCAACAATCTTGTGAGCTTTGTAATAGGTCGCGAGGATGCTTTTCTCGCCGCCTGGAATGACTTTCCTCAACAAATCTAATAACATCTCAAAATGTGTAATAACCATCCCACTGAGTGTTTGGATATGAATAAGCCTCAGCATAAAAGAAAGCCTTGTGAACTCCTTACACCCTTCGTATAACGGTGACTCGTTTTCTTCAATAAGTCTCATCAATCGATCTACATCTTGAAACATATCATTAGTGTTGACATCACTCACCGACGACGCTCCAAGAATATCTTCTAACATATCAGTCGTGTCAACTGTTGGATTGCTGACTTCAGTGAATTCTTCCTCTGATTGCATCACCGGGACGCCTTCATCGTGATGACTCCAAAATACATAAGAGCTATCAAATCCATTGATTGACAGATGAAAACTTACGTCACTCCTAGCAAGCATTTTACCGTTCCTATAATTCTTATAAGGATAGAAAATCGACCCGCTTAGCGACCGTAGAGGGTTTGTGTCAGAGTAGGCTAAGAAAGATTCAATCCCATCCTTGTATCGGGTGTCTAGATGCCTTCCATCACGTGGTATGCTCATGAACGATTTGTTAGGAACTGTCCGCATCTAGAATTTAAAAATTAATAGAAGTGAGCATATCCCTACATATATCATTTTAATTTAGGGATGTAAACGTGTGTTCAGAGGACTGCATGTGTGACCGGCTGTCAGAGGAAGGCTTCTATCCCATTAGGTATGTAAACGTGACGTGTATATGTATTTACGTATGTTCAAGTGTACTTTCAATTCGTCAAAATTTCGACAGCACCTACTCGTTGTTCTCCGAGTACACTATAATGGGAAGGATATACTCCTGCATATCCCTCCGCAATTTGTACACAGAGAACAACGAGTAAGCACCGCCGAAACTCTGACGAAAAGAAAGTACACAAGAACACAAGTAAATACATACGAGTAAGCACCGCCGAAACTCTGACGAAAAGAAAGTACACAAGAACACAAGTAAATACATATACATGACATGTTTACATACCTAACCCGTCCACACTGGACAGATCCAATAAATATTTATATATAAGCCCCCTCTCACATACGCGTACAAAAAGGTTGTCGGATCGTACAAGATGGTCGCATATCCGCCAATGATCCTGTACGCGTATGTGACAAGTAAATAAAGAGATTATATATAGTATTTATTGGATGGGGTATTCTACGGCTCAAAAATATGAGTGTACGGTGTGTGTAGTTTCTATGTAATTAACGATATAAGAGTTACGCTAACCCATTATCCTCACCATCACCCCCACCCTCACCCTCACCTAACCCTCAACCTCAACCTCACCATCACCCCCACCCTCACCCTCACCCTCACCTAACCCTCACCCTCACCCCCACCTTCACCCTCGCCTAACCCTAACCCTAACCATAACCCTAACCTTAACCCTCAAACTCACCCTCACCCCCCCCCCCACCCCTCA
>NC_033795.1:58107011-58108291 GCF_001876935.1 Asparagus officinalis
TCATCCTTGACGAAAATTTCTGATCCCTAACCCTAACCCTCACTTAACCCTAATTCTAACCCTTAACCTCAACCTCACCATCACCCCCCACCCTCACCGAATCCTAACCCTAACCCTAACCTAACCCTAATTCTAACCCTAACCCTCGCCTAATCCTAATCCTAACCCTTAACCTCAACCTCACCATCACCTCCACCCTCATTGAACCCTAACCCTAACCCTAACTCTAACCCAAACCTTAACCCTAACCCTCACCTAACCCTCGCCTAACCCTAACCCTCACCGAACCCTAACCCTAACCCGAACCCTAACCCTAACCCTAACCCTAACCCTAATTAAATTTAATTTTTTTATATTATAATTTCATCAAGATGAACATTTTTTATTAGGGTTTGGGTTTTTTGCATAATTATTTTTGTTTTACCAAAATTAAACTCTAATTGTAAAAATTAAATTATAATTGTAAAAATTAACAAATCCCTCTTTCTCTCCCCCATTCAATCTCTCCTTTTCTCTCCCTCTCTCTCGTCGGCCGACGCCGGCGCGCCCGCTTGCCGTCAGCTCGTCGCCTGGCCGTCGGCGATGCATCGCAGAGACTTGGGAGAGATGAGGAAGAGCATTGCAGGGGTGGGGAGAGAGATTAGCCAGGGGGGGGGAAAGATGGTACGTACCTGAGAAAGAGGTCGGAAATTGAGTTCGAGCAGAGTGGCGGCCGGCGACGGTGGTCATTGAGCGGTCGCGTGGCCCAGCATGTACGTACTGACAGCGAGCGTGAGGGTGGGGCGCGGAATGAGGAGAGGGTGCCGGAATTGGCACATGGGGGGATGAGGAGAGGCCGGGCGATCGCTTGGACCCAGGGGGAAACCAAGGCTGACGCGGCTTTAATTTCCTGCGGCGCCGGGCTGCCCAAAAAATTTTCGCCCCAGAATTTTTTAGCGACGGAATTTCCATCGCTAAAAAGTCCTTTAGCAACGTAAATATCATCGCTAAAAAATCCATTGGTATATGTTTTAGCGACAGAAAACTTCCGTCGCTATAACATAACATATAGCGACGAAAATTTCTGTCGCTATTTTTCCGTAGGTAAAACCCTATTTTCTGGAATTTCCATCGCTAAAAAGTCCTTTAGCAACGTAAATATCATCGCTAAAAAATCCATTGGTATATGTTTTAGCGACAGAAAACTTCCGTCGCTATAACATAACATATAGCGACGAAAATTTCTGTCGCTATTTTTCCGTAGGTAAAACCCTATTTTCTACTAGTGTGTGTGTGTATAT
>NC_033795.1:58109735-58220186 GCF_001876935.1 Asparagus officinalis
CGACTTGCACCTCGCCGCCCTTCGACATCTCCTCCAGATCCGTGAGCTTCCCCCTCAACTTTTGCTCATCTCCCTTCCCAAAACAGTGAGCCGCTAGACCCCTCAGCCCCGAGCTCTGACGACCAGCCCCCACGGCCTCACGTCTAACCCCCACGGCCCGGATCCGCATCCCGACAGTCCACGTTAGTACCCCCAACACCGATGTTAGTTGTCACCTCACGCGCAGACTCGCACGACAGTGTCGATACGTTCGACAGAAACCCGAGGTAAGATCCCTTTTATTGTTGATTCGTCATTTCAATATTTGGATATGTTATGAATTATATGTATAGATTAAAATAAGATATATTATTATTTTACGTGGGATTGTTTGATGAATCATATTAATTAAATCATAACAATATGATAAATAGTATTTTTAGAATAATTATTATAAATTTAAAAGAATTTATTTTGATAATAGAATCATTTTAGAGAATTTATAAAAATTTGTAAAATAAATTATTTTGATAAAAAGAATTGTTTTTGGAATTATCATGACGAGAAAGAATTTTATATGGAAATTAGGTTAGTTTTAAATAGTTATTAACGTAGATAATTTAAAATTATTTATTTCGAAAAGGGGTCATTTTGAGTTGTTAAGTTATTTTGGGCAAAAGAATTATGCTTTTGATAATTATGATGATTTAAAAGAATTTATTTTGAAAAAGAATTATTTATTTTGGATAACAAGATATTGATTGAACCAGACTGTATGCATGTTTTACTGATTCATGATTACATTTCATGTTTGTGATTATTTTACTGTATTTGACATGTCTGCTTTTATTGTTCCTGATTGTATTGACAATTCTAGTAGTTCATGACTTAGTTACCTCGTACGTCATGAACAGACCTAGTGACATGTATGGGTGTGTTGACAGAGTTTAGGTGGTGAACCCGAGTTTTAGTGTGGATTATGATTGCTGACTTAGAAAACGAGAAGAGTTGGGATGGGAAAGTCATGGTTCATGTGATCGGATAAGACTGTTGATGTATCTTCCAGGCTCGCTCCCGTGGTTAGTGTCACCACTGGGGTTGGTTTGTAGGGCTAAAGTGAAGTGTGTACATCACTTTAGTCAGTGAAATCGTTTCGTCACCCGAGTTTTGCTTGAGTTCGGACCAGATAGAAAACAGTTTACATGTAGTCCTCTGGCCGCATGTGTAGCGGGATTGGATGCACGTAGGGGTTTTATGAACAGTCAGTATCCGATGATAGGAGCGTTGACTCTGTGTGAGATGTGGCCAGTGACGTGTTAAAGAATGGCTAGTTACATGATCTCGTATTTAGATGATTATGGTTTCTTGTGAGATGTAGGTCAGTAATTTTTCTTTTCATACATAGAGCAGGATTAATATTTAATTACCTACAATTTGAGACATATGGTATATACATAAGGGTTTTCTTGTTTGGATTATTTCTCTCGACGTACTACGTCTCTTGTTGTAGATTTTTAAGTATTAATTCCATCTAATTGTATGACTACTTGGATGATTAGTTTTATCGCTAGCTGCATGACATCGTTACCTAATCGATTTTGGATGCTTTATATTATCATGATTTAGTAGTGTTTTCATATTGATTTGTGGATTTTTAGTTGTACGTTCTTTTGTTATTTCTGTTATCGTATCGTTTTTCACATCAGATTTTCGTTCATTCTATTTTCTTTTGTGGGGTCTTGCCGTATGCCATGCACGCTAACGTACACCTATTTTTCTCTGGTGTATGTCAGACTTAGAGAAAACTTGTTTGGATTATTTCTCTCGACGTACTACGTCTCTTGTTGTAGATTTTTAAGTATTAATTCCATCTAATTGTATGACTACTTGGATGATTAGTTTTATCGCTAGCTGCATGACATCGTTACCTAATCGATTTTGGATGCTTTATATTATCATGATTTAGTAGTGTTTTCATATTGATTTGTGGATTTTTAGTTGTACGTTCTTTTGTTATTTCTGTTATCGTATCGTTTTTCACATCAGATTTTCGTTCATTCTATTTTCTTTTGTGGGGTCTTGCCGTATGCCATGCACGCTAACGTACACCTATTTTTCTCTGGTGTATGTCAGACTTAGAGAAAAAACAAGTTCAGCTGGGAGATCACTAGGAGCCAGAGGATTCTTAGCAAGAGTGCCTTATAGACCGAGCGGAAGAAGCCAAAGTTTTGTTATTCCCTCTAGTTGTTCGATGATCTTAGTTTACTTTTGTAGTTCTTTCCATTCTTGCTTGATCGATGTATTTTATATCTATTTAGTATTCATTGTTCAGTTTTGTATAAGGGCATGTTAGACCCATATTTTTATGTCTTGGATAATTTGCTTGATGATATACTTATTTCTTATTCTGAGTTGTCTATATTCTTGCTATCTGTGATCGGGGACCTGTAACTTCGCATTGTATTTATTTCCATATGCTTAGCGTATTAGATTGAGGAGAAATGGTTATTTTTGTTTACTCTCCTTGATCTAATACGTCACGTGCTTGTTCACGTTCCGATTCTTGGGTATTTTTGGAAGCAGTGCGTGACAGGTTTTAGTGGTGGCCCATGCAGGTCAAGGTCCCGAATTCCTATCAGTGAGAATACAGTGGACAGTTTAGATACATATCATATTTCATTCGTAAGACTAATCTTGGGCCCTTATTCTATTTTCTTGATAGATTTCGTTTCGTCCGTATCTTATCACTCTTTGATTCTGAAGTTTTCCATGGTTCTTGTCCCATCGCTTCACGATTATCCTCTCTTTGTATAACCTTTCTTTCCCTGTGCCGGTCATTATTTTATATGTTATTATTTTTACAACTATATTTTCTTTGATTTTGACTTATGTATCATTTAAGTGAATTGATTTCTATATTATTTATTATATTATTCTATGTATCAAATACAATATTATATTGTATGTTTTCATTTGTTTATAAATTTATTTTATCTTTCATAGTTCATGTTTTATGTATTATACATTTTATTTATGTATATTACGCTAATTGTATTTATGTGATTTTTGACTACTACACAATATACTACTATGTCTAAATTGATTTTATATAGTGATGATTATTATTGTTGTATCTTGTTTATATTTATGAATATTGCTAATACTTTTAATTTATCATATTATTTGTCAAATATATAATTATTTCCTTCTTATTATATTTTATATAATATGTTATTTTGAATCACGTGTTTACTCTTACGTCTCTGGAAAATTCTCAGCTTCGAAAGTGGCCTGCGGTCGACCGCGAGATTTTCACGGTCGACCGTCGTTCACTCCAACGGCTAGTTTTGGTACAGAATCAGATTTCTGATTCTTGAGTTTTTTTGGTCTTTTCCTTTGGGGTTTTGACTGAGATTTTGGGAGGCTATGTATACCCCCTTGCTGTCATCTTTCATTAGGAATCGAAGAAGTTTTTAAAACAAGAGTTTAACAAGGGTTTAAGTTTGTTTAGTGTTTGTTTAAAAGAGTTTTATTTGTGAAGAAGTTTTACACAAGTGGAGGAGATAATCTACATTCCTTGGGCTTCATTTTAATCCACATCTCCATCTTGTTTTTCAGAGAAGAATTTCTAAACTCAATACTAGCTTTGTATTAATTTTTTTTGTTTATCATTTTCATTAAGCTAGTATTTTCAATTGAGTTTAGTTGATTTGATTTCACTCATTGTTTACACACACCCATTTGAGCTTATTTGAATACATTGTATAGTTAGGTTGGTGAGAGTTGTAACAATTGAGTGTGAGCTTTTTTTGTGTTCTCATCCATATTAGAGAACAATCAATTATTATAATTGTGATTATTGTGTGATTTACTTTGTAATACACTTGTACACCGAGAGAAGTGTGTGGCGAGAGTCGGGGATCGTCCCAAGAGGAGTGACGTCGGTTGACGAACCTAGGGAGAGGTTGTATCCGAGCACATGAGGAAGACACATCTAGTTCAACACTTGAGAGGGTGTAGAGTGGGATTACAAGAGTGTGTTAGTTGTAGAGTTTTCGGTAAACTAGAAAACCGTATTGTGAGGTGTAAACGTTATTCGGGTAAACGTAGAAAACCCGGTTGTGATAGTGGAGATCTCCTCGAGGTGAGGAGCGTAGACGTAGATCGTGGGGACCGAACTTCGTAATCATATCGTTTGTTTGTGATTACATTGACGCACTTATTTGTATGTTCATATCTTATATCGCCTTTGTTTATTGCTTGTTAATTATATTGTCCACTATCTAGTTTAGATTGTTTACCCTTGTGTTAATTATATATTCTTACATATATCTCATAGTATATCTTATTGCTAGGATATTTACCTTTGTTCATATTGCTTATTTTTGCTTGTAACATATTGTATATCTCTCTTGTAAGAATAATTTATTAATTAGTTTTAATTAGCATAAAATCAGATTAGATTAGCATATGACCCTAATCACCCCCTCCCCCCTCTAGGGTCTAACAATTGGTATCAGAGCTTGGTGCTCTTTGATTTAAGGACTAATCGTCTTGAGTTAAAGATCCAAGTTATCTTATTTGTACTAATCTAGTTATGATTACATTTATCTTGCTTGTATATATTCACATATATATCATGAATATAAATGTATTTCATTTAGGCTATAATCCAAATATTGCTCCAAAATATAAAAATTTCCCTTATGCTCAATGGTGCTCTAAATTTAAAATACTTATTGAATCTAGAAATATTAACTTATGGGAAGTTATTGATTATGCTTATATTGTGCCCACATTGGAGAAATCCAAGTGGAGCGATCATGATAATAAAATGTTTATAATGTATAAGCTTTTGTTAGAATTTTTGCTTAATACTTTTGACTCATCCTTTTCTAACAAATTTGTTCATTTTGATAGTACTTACAAACTTTAAAAATTTATTGAAGTACATCAAGGGGACTTGGAGGCAATCCGACAAGCTTTGGAGAATTATTCTTCAAGTTCATGTGGAGCATCATGCACACGGTCACAAGAGGATAATTCTTGTATAGTAAGCGATTCCGATTCCGATAATGATTTATCTATTAATAAACTCGCTTGTGCATATGAGAAATTATCGCATGCCTACACTAAATTGCAAAATAATTTTATTGATCTCAAAAGCAAGCATGTTAGTTTAAAATCCGATCATGAGAAGCTAGCCTCCAATTTTGATATCATTTCTCAAGAAAATGTTGCTCTTAAAGAAATAAATGATATGTTAAAATTGGAAAATAAAAAATTAACTTCATCCATTTCTAGCTTAACTCATAATAAAGATGTCATGCTAGAAGTAGAATGCATTAGAAATGAATTTGATTCTTTTAAGAATAACCATACATGCTCTGCTTCTATTATCAATGATGTTGTGACCAATAATAAATTGAATCTTGTGAAAAACCGCATATCATGCTTAGATTCAACTTTTAACACATGCATTGATAATCATAAGAAACTTATGGACAAGTGTGCAAAATCTAGTGCTATAATTTATAAATCACCTACACACTATGCACACTTGTATAGCAAAGTTTACAAGTGCTCCATTTGTGGTCGTAAAGGCCATTTAGCTAAATTTTGCTATGATGCACACAAATATAAAAATGTCAATGCTTCTTGTGCATCTCATCAAGTCTCTTCATTACATGTACACACACATGCACCTCATAAGCATGCTAATGTGTATCATTGTGATTTTTATGGTAGAGCTGGTCACTTAGCTAAGTTTTGTTTTGATTTGCGAAAAGTTTCTAAATGGCAAAATATTTCAAGTAGACCAACATTATTTTAAAATGTTTTTCATTTGCAAAATAATCTTAAAAGACCATCTTTATTTGTAAATGTTCCTCGTGCACATCCACATGGTCAACATAATCAAATGCATCCTCTTCATTGCACTTATTGCAATTGAATGAGTCATTTGCATAATTATTTCTATGATCGGACTCGTGCACTAAATGCGCCCAAATGGGTTCATAACCCTAGGGTTTTGAGTTTGAATGATAGGGGTCATGTCCCTAAACCTTTTGGTACCAAGAATACTTTAGTACCAAAACAAATTTGATTTTAAAGCAAGAATTTTAGTGTTTTTATTTTTCTTTTTTCTTGGTTTTGAAAAATTATACTTTAAACTTTTAAACATGAAAATAATTTTTTATTAATCAAATTCTTTTGTTTTCATGATTATTGGTTTTGTTTTGATGAGAGGTTTGTGTTTATATAACCCTCCGGGTTTATTGGGTGTTTATTCTCAAATCATGTTTACCGGGTGCTTAAATGTTTATATGGGTTGTTACTAGATCAAGAGCTAGATATGGTTGCCTCTCTTAATTTTTAAAAATCAATGATGATTTGGTTTTATACTCTTAAAAATGGTTTTTTTAAATCCATAGTTCATAATTCTTATATGTTACTTTTGAACTATGAAAATTTTGCTTTGATTTGTTCTTTTGAATTCATTATATAAGCACAAATAGATGATTTCAAATATGCTTTATAATGTATTATTTATGTGGTTTAATCAAGTTTTACAAAGAAAAATTCCTTTATTTATCAAACATTGTTTTTGAATATAAACTTTGATTTATGATTTCTTTTGGTTGATTCATTTTCATTTGAAAACTTTTTGCGTGATTCTCATGTTCTATCTTTTGATTTCATAAATCTATTTTTATACACTATGTTTTTAAAATTATGTAATGAGACACTTCTTTCATATTAACAAATTTATATGTTTTCTCATTGTCTCTTTGTATGTGAGTTGTGTTTAGCATGCTTCTTGCTTGCTCATATATGTATGCCTTAGCATTATTGCATATATTCATTAAGGTATTTTGATAAGGGGAGTCTTCTCTTTTCTATTATTGTTTATATACTCACCCATGTATATGTTGGCCTTCTTGTTTTGATGATGATTTAACAAACAATTTACATCTAATATTATTTGTCTAGTGCTTGTATTTTGTTATTTATTGTAGACAAACAACGTGTTGGAGGATGGATGGAATCGAGCATTCACGATCATATCAAATGGAGGTTGGCGGAATTGTGGAGTGAACCTTATAAAATTCAAGTTCAAGATCCAAGTTCAAGCTTCATCCGTATGTATACCAAGTTAAGCTACAATGAAGATCAAGATCAAGCTTGGATAATCTAGTTTAGATTTTATATTATGTGTGTTAGATACTCTAAGCTCAATATCATATACACACACATTTTTTGAGTTTTTATGTTTATAAATATGAAATCACATGTTTCATATTTATTATTGTGTTTTAGTATATATTACAATTTTGTGAAAATATTGTTTTCTTAGTTTTTGGACTTGACAATAATCATATACATATTTTATTAAGTCTATATAATCATTGTGCAAAGTTTCAAAACATGGTTTAGCTTAAATGTCAAAATTTACATGTTTATATTTTCGTGTTTTGGACTATTTTGAAAAATGATGATTTTTCACAAATGAGAAATGCAATTTGGAAAATTCTTTTTGTAACATGTTCATTTACATGTTTATATACATTTCCAAAAGTTTCATAATTTTTGGACTTCATTTGTTATTTTTAACAATTTTCCAAAAGTCAAAAAATCTGTTTTCAAACCTGTTTTTCCTGAGTATCTGTTCGCGATCGACCGCCACGGTCGACCACCACGGTCGACCGCCAAGAGTTCAGAACTCAGAATAGCTTTAGTTGGCTCGCGGTCGACCGTGGCAGTCGACCGTAGCGAGTCCAGAGAGTTTCGCGGTCGACCGTCGCGAACAGTTCTTCGTCTTTTTGTTCTTCATGGTCGACCGCCGCGGTCGACCGCCGATATGACCGTTGGACTCCAACGGCTATTTTTCTGAGCTGTTTGCTTTGGGCTTTTTTATCATTTGCTTGGGGTTTATGTTGAAGTTTTAAGTGGGTATAAATACCCCATTACCTTCAGCTCTCCATACATCCAAGAGAATGTTTATCAAATAGTTTAACAAGGGTTTAAACTTGTTTAGTGTTTGTTTAAGTTTTTTTAAGAAGCTTTTAAGCATTTGAGTGTTTTCGGTTTTGTGAATCAATTCCACAAGAGCTTGAGGAGATTATCTTCCAACTATCTTCCCTCCATCTCTTGTTATCAATTGAGAAGTTTTCTAAACTCAAACTCTAGCTTTACATTTATATACTTGTTTGATTATCATTATTCTTAAGCTAGATTTTATATTTGAGTTTAGTTGATTTGATTTTATTTACTCATTGTTACACACACCCACTTGAGCTTATTGTATTTGCATACATAGTATATTAGGGTTGTGAGAGATTGTAACATTGAGTTGTGATTAATTGAGTTCTCATCTATTGTAGAGAACAAATTTATATTTGTTACATTGTGAGTGGTGTAAGGTTTTCGGTGAGCTAGAAAACCGAGTGTGTTGTGAAGTTTTCAGTGAACTAGAAAACTGAGTGTGAGGAGTGAACGTTTTTCGGTGAGCGTTGAAAACTGACTTTGTGAGGTGTAAACGTTATTCGGGTGAGCGTAGAAAACTCAGTTGTGATAGTGGATTTCTCACCGGGAGAGGGGAGCGGAGACGTAGGACGGAAGGTCCGAATTCCGTGATCATATTGTTTGTTTGAGTTTGTCTTTGGCGTATTTGCTTTTGCATTTATCTTATATCGCCATTTGTGCATTGCTTATTTATATCATCCATTATCTAGTTTATTTTGTTTACTCTTGTATTAGTTTATATATCATTGCATATATATTTCATCATATAGGATATATCTCATTGCTTACATTGCTTATATCTTATTGTATTTCATACTTGTTAGGATAACTCGTTAATTAGTTTTAATTGGTATATAATCGGATTAGATTAGCATAAGACCATAATCACCCCCCCTCTAGGGTCTAACAATATATTGATAGGGGGAGCTTTCACTCTCTTTATTCTTTTGTTTTCTCCTTTTTGATGTTGTCAAAGGGGAGAAATATTGTGAGTTTATTCTTTCTTGTTTATATGCATGATATGTTATACATTGTATATTTATTTTCTTTCATGCATATATCCTTTTTGTAAATTGTTTGTCATCATCAAAAAGGGGGAGATTGTTGGCCTTCTTGTTTTGATGATATTTAACAAACAATTTTCTTCTGATGTTATTTGTCTAGTGTTTGTGTTTTCGTATTTATTCTAGGCAAACAACGAGTTGGATGTTTGATGGATTGCGCCATAACGATCATATCAAATGGAGGTTGGTGGAATAGTAGAGTGAAGCCTTGCTATCAAGTTAAAGATCCAATTACAAGCTTCATCCATGTTTACCAAGTTGAGCTACAATGAAGATCAAGATCAAGCCTGGGTAACATTTAGTTTATGAGTTTATATTATGTGTGTTAGTACTTTAAGCTCAATCATATACACACATACACGTTTTGGTTTTGTATATATATAGTTATATATATACATATATGTTTTGGTTTGATAGTTTTCAAGTTTTAATATGAAATAATTTAATATAATTAGAAAACATATTTTTGTTTCATACTTATATGCATATATATGATTTCATAAATATCAATTTTATTTAGTTTAATGAAATCATGTTTTAGTGCATTATATGTGTATTTTGATAAAATACTATATTCATTATTTATAGACTTTATAACAATAGTTTACATCTTTCTTCAAGTCTATAAAATCATTTTGAAAAGTTTCAAAATATAGTTTAGGCAAAATATCAAAATTCATATGTTTACATTTCTATGTTTTAGACCTCCTTATAAAATGATGATATTTTACATTTGGGAAGTCCTTTTTGAAAACCAAATTTTGTAGTATGTGTATTATCATGTCTATAATCATTTTCTAAAGTTTTACATTTTTCTGAATTTATTTGATATTTTTAAACAGGGTTTTAAAATCAGAAAATCAACTTTCAAACTGTTCTGTTCAAGTATCAGTTTGCGGTCGACCGCCACGGTCGACCGCACCTGAGTTTTTACCTGTGGAGTCAAAAAGAAACTTTCATGGTCAACCGTTACAGTCGACCATCAGCTCGAATTTTCCCACGGTCGACCGCCAAGGTCGACCGCCAAACGATCGACCGTGAGATTTTCACGGTCGCCCGCCGTTCACTCCAACGGCTAGTTTTGGTACAGAATTAGATTTCTGATTCTTGGGTTTTTTTGGTCTTTTCCTTTGGGGTTTTGGCTGAGATTTTGGGAGGTTATGTATACCCCCTTGCTCTCATCTTTCATTAGGAATCCAAGAAGTTTTTAAAACAAGAGTTTAACAAGGGTTTAAGTTTGTTTAGTGTTTGTTTAAAAGAGTTTTGTTTGTGAAGAAGTTTTACACAAGTGGAGGAGATCATCTACATTTTTTGGGTTTTATTTTAATCCATCTCTCCATTTTGTTTTTCAGAGAAGAATTTCTAAACTCAATACTAGCTTTGTATTAATTTTTTTTGTTTATCATTTTCATTAAGCTAGTATTTTCAATTGAGTTTAGTTGATTTGATTTCACTCATTGTTTACACACACCCACTTGAGCTTATTGTATTTGGATACATTGTATAGTTGGAGTTGGTGAGAGTTGTAACAATTGAGTGTGAGCTTGTGTTCTCATCCATATTAGAGAACAATCATTTATTGTAATTTTGCTTATTGTGAGATTCACTTTGTAATACACTTGTACACTGAGAGAAGTGTGTGGCGAGAGTCGATGATCGTCCCAAGAGGAGTGGCGTCGGTTGACGAACCTAGGGAGAGGTTGTATCCGAGCATTTGAGGGAGACACGTCTAATTCAACACTTGAGAGGGTGTAGAGTGGGATTATAAGAGTGTGTTAGTTGTAGATTTTTCGGTAAACTAGAAAACCGTATTATGAGGTGTAAACGTTATTCGGATAAACATAGAAAACCCGGTTGTGATAGTGGAGATCACCTCGAGGTGAGGAGCGGAGACATAATTCGTGGGGACCGAACTCCTTAATCATGTCGTTTGTTTGTGATTGCATTGGCGCACTTATTTTTATGTTTATATCTTATATCGCCTTTGTTTATTGCTTGTTGATTATATTGTCCACTATTTAGTTTAGATTGTTTACCCTTGTTTTAATTATATATCCTTGCATATATCTTATAGTATATCTCATTGCTAGGATATTTACCTTTATTCATATTGCTTATTCTTGCTTGTAACATATTGTATTCATTGCTAGGATATTTACCTTTATTCATATTGCTTATTCTTGCTTGTAACATATTGTATATCTCTCTTACAAGAATAATTTGTTAATTAGTTGTATATCTCTCTTACAAGAATAATTTGTTAATTAGTTTTAATTGGCATAAAATCGGATTAGATTAGCATATGACCCTAATCACCCCCTCCCCCCTCTAGGGTCTAACAATTGGTATCAGAGTTTGGTGCTCTTTGATTTAAGGATTAATCGTCTTGAGTTAAAGATCCAAGTTATCTTATTTGTGCTAATCTAGTTATGATTACATTTGTCTTACTAGTATTTATTCACATATATATCGTGAATATAAATGTATTTCGTTTAGGCTATAATCCAAATATTGCTCCAAAATATAGAAATTTCTCTTATGCTCAATGGTGCTCTAAATTTAAAATATTTATTGAATCTAAAAATATTGACTTATGGGAAGTTATTGATTGTGCTTATATTGTGCCCACATTGGAGAAATCCAGGTGGAGCGATCATGATAATAAAATATTTACAATGAACAAGCTTTTGTTAGAATTTTTGCTTAATACTTTTGACTCATCCTTTTCTAACAAATTTGTTCATTTTGATAGTGCTTACAAACTTTAGAAATTTGTTAAAGCACATCAAGGGGACTTGGAGGTAATCCGACAAGCTTTGGAGGATTCTTCTTGAAGTTCATGTGGAGCATCATGCACACGACCACAAGAGGATAATTCTTGTGTAGTAAGCGATTCCGATTCCGATAATGATTTATCTATTAATGAACTCGCTTGTGCATATGAGAAATTATCGCATGCCTACACTAAATTGCAAAATAATTTTATTGATCTCAAAAGCAAGTATGTTAGTTTAAAATCCGATCATGAGAAGCTAGCCTCCAATTTTGATATCATTTCTCAAGAAAATGTTGCTCTTAAAGAAATTAATGATATGTTAAAAATTAGAAAATGAAAAATTGACTTCATCCATTTCTAGCTTAACTCATGATAAAGATGTCATGCTAGAAGTAGAATGCATTAGAAATGAATTTGATTCTTTTAAGAATAACCATACATGCTCTGCTTCTATTATCAATGATGTTGTGACAAATAATAAATTAAATCTTGTGAAAAACCGCATATCATGCTTAGATTCAACTTTTAACACATGCATTGATAATCATAAGAAACTTATGGCCAAGTGTGCAAAATCTAGTGCTATAACTTATAAATAACCTACACACTATGCACACTTGTATAGCAAAGTTTACAAGTGCTCCATTTGTGATCGTAAAGGCCATTTAGCTAAATTTTGCTATGATGCACACAAATATAAAAATGTCAATGCTCCTTGTGAATCTCATCAAGTCTCTTCATCACATGTACACACACATGTACCTCATAAGCATGCTAATGTGTATCATTGTGATTTTTGTGGTAGAGTTGGTCACTTAACTAAGTTTTGTTTTGATTTGCGAAAAGTTTCTAAATGGTAAAATATTTCAAGTAGACCAATATTATTTTAAAATGTTTTTCATTTGCAAAATAATCTTAAAAGACCATCTTTATTTGCAAATGTTCCTCGTGCACATCCACATGGCCAACATAACCAAATGCATCCTCTTTATTACACTTATTGCAATCGAATGGGTCATTTGCATAATTATTGCTATGACCGAACTCGTGTACTAAATGCGCTCAAATGTGTTCATAACCCTAGGGCTTTGAGTTTAAATGATAGGGGTCATGTCCCTAAACCTTTTGGTACCAAAAATACTTTGGTACCAAAAATACTTTGGTACCAAAACAAATTTGCTTTTAAACCAAGAATTTTAATGTTTTTATTTTTCTTTTATCTTAGTTTTGAAAAATTATACTTTAAACTTTTGAACATGAAAACAATTTTTTTATTGATCAAATTCTTTTGTTTTCATGATTATTGGTTTTCTTTTGATGAGAGGTTTATGTTTATATAACCCTCCGGGTTTATTGGGTGTTTATTCCCAAATCATGTTTACCGGGTGCTTAAATATTTGTATGGGTTGTTACTAGCTCAAGAGCTAGATATGGTTACCTCTCTTGATTTTTTAAAATCAATGATGGTTTGGTTTTATACTCTTAAAAATGGTTTTTTTTTAAATCCATAGTTTATAATTCTTGTATGTTATTTTTGAACTATGAAAATTTTGCTTTGATTTGTTCTTTTGAATTCATTATATAAGCACAAATAGATGATTTCAAATAAGCTTTATAATGTATTCTTTATGTGGTTTGATCAAGTTTTATAAGAAAAACTTCTTTTATTGATCAAACATTGTTTTTGAACATAAACTTTGATTTATGATTTCTTTTGGTTGATTCGTTTTCATTTGAAAACTTTTTGCGTGATTCTCATGTTCTATCTTTTGATTTTATAATTCTATTTTTATACACTATGTTTTTAAAATTGTGTAATGAGACACTTCTTTCATATTAAAATATTTATATGTTTTCTCATTGTCTCTTTGTATGTAAGTTGTGTTTAGAATGATTCTTGTTTGCTCACATATGTATGCCTTAGTATTATTGCATATATTCATTAAGGCATTTTGATAGGGGGAGTCTTCTCTTTTTTATTATTGTTTTTATATTCTCCCATGCATTTTGATAGGGGGAGATTTCTCTTAATTATTTTGTTTTCCCCTTTTTGATGTTGTCAAATGGGGAGAAATATTTTGAGTATATTCTTTCTTATTTATATGCATGATATATTATACTTTGTATATTCATTTTCTTTCATGCATATATCCTTTTTGTAAATTATTTGTCATCATCAAAAGGGGGAGATTTTGGCCTTCTTGTTTTGATGATGTTTAACAAATAATTTACTTCTGATGTTGTTTGTC
This sequence comes from Asparagus officinalis, assembly GCF_001876935.1. Classification (NCBI taxonomy): domain Eukaryota; kingdom Viridiplantae; phylum Streptophyta; class Magnoliopsida; order Asparagales; family Asparagaceae; genus Asparagus; species Asparagus officinalis. The sequence goes on from NC_033795.1 coordinate 58,123,829, forward strand.
TAGTGTTTGTGTTTTCGTATTTATTCTAAGCAAACAACGAGTTGAAGGTTGGATGGATTGCGCGATAACGATCATATCAAATGGAGGATGGTGGAATAGTGGAGTGAAGCCTTGCTATTAAGTTAAAGATCCAATTACAAGCTTCATCCAAGTTTACCAAGTTGAGCTACAATGAAGATCAAGATCAAGCTTAGGTAACATTTAGTTTATGAGTTTATATTATGTGTGTTAGTACTTTAAGCTCAATCATATACACACATACACATTTTGGTTTTGTTTATATATAGTTATATATATACATATATGTTTTGGTTTGATAGTTTTCAAGTTTTAATATGAAACAATTTAATATAATTAGAAAACATATTTTTGTTTCATACTTATATGCATATATATGATTTCATCAATATCAATTTTATTTAGTTCAATGAAATCATGTTTTAGTGCATTATATGTGTATTTTGATAAAATACTACATTCATTATTTATAGACTTCATAACAATAGTTTACATCTTTCTTTAAGTCTATAAAATCATTTTGTAAAGTTTCAAAATATGGTTTAGGCAAAATGTCAAAATTCATATGTTTACATTTCTATGTTTTGGACCTCCTTACAAAATGATGATATTTTATATTTGGAAAGTCCTTTTTGAAAACCAGTTTTTGTAGCATGTGTATTATTATGTCTACAATCATTTCCCAAAGTTTTATATTTTTTATAAATTTATTTGATATTTTTAAATAGGGTTTTAAAATCAGAAAATCAACTTTCAAACTATTATGTTCATGTATCAGTTTGCAGTCGGCCGCCACGGTCGACCACACCTGAGTTTTTACCTGCGGAGTCAAACAGAAACATCCGCGGTCGACCGCCACGGTCGACTGTTAGCTCGAAATTTCCCACGGTTGATCGCCAAAGTCTCTGGAAAATTCTCAGCTTTGAAAGTGGCTCGCGGTCGACCGTGAGATTTTCACGGTCGACCGTCGTTCACTTCAACGGCTAGTTTTGGTACAGAATTAGATTTCTACCGTGAGATTTTCACGGTCGACCGTCGTTCACTTCAACGGCTAGTTTTGGTACAGAATTAGATTTCTGATTCTTGGGTTTTTTTGGTCTTTTCCTTTAGGGTTTTGGCTGAGATTTTGGGAGGCTATGTATACCCCCTTGCTCTCATCTTTCATTAGGAATCCAATAAGTTTTTAAAACAAGAGTTTAACAAGGGTTTAAGTTTGTTTAGTGTTTGTTTAAAAGAGTTTTGTTTGTGAAGAAGTTTTACACAAGTGGAGGAGATCATCTATATTCTTTGGGTTTCATTTTAATCCATCTCTCGATTTTGTTTTTCAGAGAAGAATTTCTAAACTCAATACTAGCTTTGTATTAATTCTTTGTTGTTTATCATTTTCATTAAGCTAGTATTTTCAATTGAGTTTAGTTGATTTGATTTCACTCATTGTTTACACACACCCACTTAAGCTTATTATATTTGCATACATTGTATATTTGGGTTGGTGAGAGTTGTAACAATTGAGTGTGAGCTTTCATTGTGTTCTCATCCATATTAGAGAATAATTATTTATTATAATTGTACTTATTGTGAGATTCACTTTGTAATACACTTGTACGCTGAGAGAAGTGTGTGGCGAGAGTCGGGGATCATCCCAAGAGGAGTGGCGTCGGTTGACGAACCTAGGGAGAGGTTGTATCCGAGCACTTGAGAGAGACACGTCTAGTTCAACACTTGAGAGGGTGTAGAGTGGGATTACAAGAGTGTGTTAGTTGTAGAGTTTTCGGTAAACTAGAAAACCGTATTATGAGGTGTAAACGTTATTCGGGTAAACGTAGAAAACCCGGTTGTGATAGTGAAGATCTCCTCGAGGTGAGGAGCGGAACGTAGGTCGTGGGGACCAAACTCCGTAATCATATCGTTTGTTTGTGATTGCATTGACGCACTTATTTTTTATGTTGATATCGTATACCGCATTTGTTTATTGCTTGTTGATTATATTGTCCACTATTTAGTTTAGATTGTTTACCCTTGTGTTAATTATATATCCTTGCATATATCTCATAGTATATCTTATTGCTAGGATATTTACCTTTGTTCATATTGCTTATTCTTGCTTGTAACATATTGTATATCTCTCTTACAAGAATAATTTGTTAATTAGTTTTAATTGGCATAAAATCGGATTAGATTAGCATAAAACCCTAATCACGCCCCTCTAAGGTCTAACACAATCTTCTCCAGAAATCACTGAGCACGTTGTCTCTCACTCCCTTCCTTGCCGTTGGCCGTAGCTTCACTGGAAAACACGAGATCAAATGTACTCGAAGGTAAAAACCCTTAACAAGTCTCAAACGGTGACTTTCCCGAAGATCCATGAATAGCCCGATTAAATGCAAGCTGAAGATATGGTAAGCTTTCATCCCAAGTCTTGGGATGTTTGGAATTGTATCCTCTTAACATATGTACCATAGTCCAATTAACTACCTCTGTTTGTCCGTCGGTTTGTGGATGAAAGGCCATGCTCTTCTTTAACCTAGTGTCCATCAAGCTCCACAAAGAATCCCAAAAGTATCCGAGAAACCGACTATCTCGATTCTAAATAATCAAATTCGGCAACCCAAGTGCTTCCACACATGCTCAAAGAACAATTGCGCCACACCCGCTCCCGTCACGCTCTTCTTACAATGAATTAAGATGACCATCTTGCTGAAACAAATAATCATTCCCGTGCTTAGTCGTCGGCAATCCTCCTAAGAAATCCAAAGAAATACCCTCCCACGGTCTTTACGGTACCGGCAATGGTAGATACAATCCCCTTTTTCTATTAGAAGGCTTCGATATGCAACATAGCTTACACCCTCCAACATACTTAGTGACATCTTGTAACATCTTCGGCTAAAAGACATAGCGCCGTAGATTGAGAAGCGTCTTCTGAATCCTAAAATGACCTTGCACACGTGATGTATGGGCTTCTCAAATCCACTGCAATCGATCGCCATCCTCTGGAATGCATAGGGACGTCCCTTGATAAAACAAACCATCTGCACCAATCTCATACTCACCCTTTTGACCAGCCTTCGCCTGCTTGAACACTTGCTAAAATCTTAGCTGAATGTGTACATCTGTACATACTTCAAAGGAACCAAGGGCTGAATGCGTGTCGCCACCAAGAGAGCTCTCACGGGTGGGCGAGATAATATATCGGCTAACTTGTTCGTCGTTCCCTTCTTGTACCTAATGATGATATTGAACACCATCAAATAGGACATTCACTTCATGTGCCGTGCCTACTGTAGCTTCGTCTGGGCATGTAAAAATTCCAATGGCTTGTGATCTGAGTGCACAACCACCTCCTTTCCCAACAAATACACCCGCCAATGCTTGATTGCTTGATAAAGTGCATAAAACTCCTTGTCGTAGGTGGGATAGTTCTGAATAGCACCCGTAAATATTTCTGAATAGTACTCCACCGGCTTCCTATCCTGAATCATGCACCCATAGCATAACTAGAAGCGTCGCTCTCTACCTCGAAAGTCCTCTGTAAATTCGGTAATGCTAATACCGGTGCCTCTGAGATCTTCCTCTTTAATAACTGAAAAGCTTCCTCATGCATCCTCCCCCACTCGAACTGAACCTTCACCTTCGTAAGGCTATGTAAAGGTGCTGCATAAGTCGAGAAATGTCGAATGAACTTGCGCAAATACTGACAAGCCCCCATGAAGCTTCTCACCTGCGTCACTGTCCTAGGTGTCGGCCACTTCGTGATCACTGTCACCTTGCGTGGATCTATCCTTCGCTGGCCTTTCCCCACGATGAACTCGAGATACACCAACTCGTCCTTCCCAAATTCACACTTCTTCTCGTTAAGTTTTAGCTGTCCGTTCTGCAGCACTTCAAACACCTTCTTGACATGAACAAGATGTTCCTCCCAAGTTCTGCTGTACACCAAGATATCATCGAGGTAAACTATCACAAAATCCTCTATAAAGGGTCACAACAAATTGTTCATAAGTCTTATAAAGGTAGCCGGAATGTTGCACAATCCAAACGGCATCACCAACCACTCGAACAGACCCTGTTTGGTCTTGAACGCAATCTTTCAAGTGTCATCCTCCCAAATCCTCACCTGATGGTAACCAGACTTCAAATCCAGCTTCGTAAAAAACCTTGCTCCTTCCAACTGGTCCATAAGATCATCAATCTGGGGTAATGGGTATCGATTCTTAATGGTTATCTTGTTGAGCGCCCGGTAATCTACGCACATGCGTTAGTCTCCATCCTTTTTGGGCACCAACAATACTGGTGACCCGCAAGAGGAACAACTCGGCACAATCACTCTTGTCTCCAAAAGCCCCTGAACCTGCCTCTTGATCTCCTCACACTCCTCTACAGATGTGCAGTATAGACTTATATTTGACAAAGAACTCCCACCGATCAACATAATCTCATGCTCCACACCCCGTCGTGATGGTAGTCCCGTGATCTTCGAAAACAAGTCTACGTACTTGGTCTTGAACCTGTCAAGCTCCCCCTCCTGAAACTTGCTCAAGGTAGTCAAGCACACCCTACTCAGCTGCTCCTCATAAGGCCTAATGACTAACAATATAAACCTCTTGCTCGCATTCACTAGCCTCTTCGCCTGAGTCACTGTCACCAAACTCGTCTCCTGTGGAAGAGACGCTGAACGAAAGATGAATTGCTCGTCATCTTTGGTGAACGTATACATCTGGGCTCGCCTATCGTAGACCGCAAACCTATCCCATAAATAAGGATTGCCCAGTATTACTTAGCAAACATCCAACGGAATGACGTCACATGTGACCTCGTCAATATATGACTTATGGAGTGCAAATCTAAAAGTGCATTGGTTGACTACACTCAATCCTGTCTCCTTCTGAATCCACCCTAAAGAATAAGGTTTCAGATGTTTAACCGTCTTCAATCTCAGCTTCTGAACCAAGGCCTCAGATATCAAATTCTTCTGGCTCCTTGGATCCACTATGGCATCAACCAAGCTGGTCTTGACCTGCAATTTTAAAACAAAGAGCTACTCCTTCGAGTCTTTTCCTCCGTCGTGGTCTGCTTCCCTGCCATAAGATTGAGACTGCTATTGAGTAGTGTCATCCCGAGAAACTTCTTCGGACCCTGAGCTACTACATATGCTTTCTTCTCCCCTTTTTTCTTCAATCCTTTTGTCTTCAGATGAGGATACTTCTCCTAGCAACGTTCAGCTACGTGTCTTGTCTATTTGCAGTGATTACATGTTAATCATGCCTTTCCCGAATCACCCTTCTTCTTCTCTTCCTTAGGCAGAGAGCCACTTGACTTGCCTCTTGTCTGTTTGGAGTCTCCCTTCGTTTCGTTACCCTTCTTTTGCCTGCCCTCAATGGCAATGACCTTCACACTCGTTTCTGCCATGGACTCGACTACGAATAACTTTATCTCCTTTCGGATATATTCATTCAGACCCGCCATATACTTCATAAAGATGGGATATTCCTCCGTCGCGATGTTGAGAACCATCTCCTGCTGTTGGAACTCCGTCGTATATTCTTGAACGGTCTGATTGAATTTTTGGCGCAATCCATACCACTTGTACTAACGCTCCTCAAGGAACCCCACTGGATATAACTGCTTTCTCAGTAGCTCCTTAAATTTGTTCTACGACACCGCCTTCTTCTCCTGCTTGTAGTAGGATTTCCACCACGTCAACGCATGCCCTGAAATCTTCAAAGTCGCGAACACAATCTTCTCCTTGGATGAATATCCATAGAGAGTGAAATATATCTCCATACGATCGATCCAATCATTGAGCTTCTCCACATTGACACTCCCATGATAAACATGAATCTCTACCTTAAAATCAATTTTCAAATTCTGATAGTAAATTTTACCCTCTTGATGCATAATAGTTTTGACAATCCCTCGGCTTCCCTATCAGAATCAGATTCCTCGCCTTCTCCATCGGACTCTATAAGTTGCTTCTTACCTTTCAAAGAAGATTCCTCCTTTTTATCCTTTTCTTGGAAGATATTGACGAACTGTGTGAGAGTCGAACTCATTGTCTCCATCTGTTTCTCTAATGCATCTAGCCTCGCTAAACTATCTCCTTCAGTCATCTTCTTATTCCTTAATTTCTGGACCCCTTCCAATAAAATAAGGATCTCGCCTAACTTCTTGTAATACGATCGAGTTAGGACCATATACATGATGCCCCCTTCACAGGATCTGATCACTCTGATACTAACATGATACGAGTCGTCGTGTGAGCACCTTTGATCGCGGAATTATCAATGATGGTTGAGAAGAAAAAAACAAGAACACAAGGACAATTCAGTGGTGGCGAAGGAAAATACCTTCTATAGATTATGAGAATTAAATAGTTTACAATCTCTTACAATCTCACTAGAATTGAAGAACAATCTCTCTCAATTCTCAAATACAATCTAATCTCTCTTAATTTTTTTAAAACCTTAAAACAATCCCTTATATATGTGTAACAACATGGATGGCAAAGTGGTAAATAACCAATCCTAAACCCCACAGGAATTCGTGCAAACAAAAACCCAAACAAACCAGGAAACCATCGATGAGTCGACTCATGTGCATATATGAGTGGACTCATGACACATGGGTCGACTCATGACTGGCATGAGTCGACTGGTCAGAAACTTCTGACAAAACGGCTGGGTCTCGTGAGTCGACTCATGACAGCCATGAGTCGACTGGTCAGAAACTTCTGACAAAACGGCTGGGTTTTGTGAGTCGACTTATGATAGGCATGCGTCGACTCAACCTGATGAGTCGACTCATGTGCATGTATGAGTCGACTCACGGGTTGAAAACTGGTGCTTCGATTCTTCGATTCGCCATCTCGTTTCACGCTTCGACCTGTGTTCCACTGTGTTGTTTTTACACCTCTATTCTCAGGTTACCATGAGAATCATCTATCCTCAAGCTCCCATGAGGATCGCTAAGTTCCGAAGAGGAGATACACCCGTATCAGGGGCGAAATGTTTTCTTAAGGACAGTGATTACACGCCTTGACAGTTCGTACACATTGTGATTTGTTCCAGTCATAAGTAATTTTCACCAAAAATCTTAAGAAAAGATTTGTCCAATGGCTGGATCAGAAGATGGTGTCACCAACCCTGATGCTGCAACCACAAACATCGATAAAGTCTCGACCGTCGTTTCGTAGGAGAATTTTTTATCTGGGCGACTTCTCCCAAATATGTCGAAGATCAAACAGTTCCAGGGAGATTATTTCAAGCGTTGAAAGGAAAGGATTTTTGATGCCTTTGATGTTCTCAACTTTGCTAAATATCTCACCGAAAAGGAACATCTACCAGGTTCGGTAGATTATGAACCAAAGTTAGCGGCTTGGCAGAAATGTAACAAAGTATGTCGCTATAACATCCTATCTACTTTATCAAATGAGTTCTTCGATATTTACTACTCCTATAAGAATTATGACGCTTCCGTTTTCACACATGGCTACAGTCCAAGGTGAACCCAGAGATGTCAAACCTGTCATGCACTCACACTGTGCAATAACATATTTCACCAATCACAGTAATATCCTCTAGTGGAATCAAAAGAAGTATAGGTACAAATAGGTGAAATAAAGGAAATAAATATAGTAGGCATGATTGTAGAAAGATAAATATCATAAAAGAAACTATGTCTCAAATGAATAAAACTGTAATACATCTGATCTCTTCAATAATGTAAATATGTTTCTACATGAATCAATTGAAAATCGTTTTAAGGCACATAGCCTTTACAAAATGAAATACCAAACTCTAATATCTGAAAGGAAATATAAATCCACTGTGGAGCCTCTACTAACAACTAATGTGATGACGGTTATCCAAGAACTCTGCCATCCTGCGGCTCTTCGAAACTCTGAGCTGCCTAACAAGAAATTTAAAACAAAAAAGAACAACAACAACAACATCAGATGCTAAAGCAAGATCACCTCTATCCTCCCCCAGGGGAAGGTCTGCTAGATTTAGTAAAGACTCTATCTATTAAGCATAGTCTACCTACATCACCCCCCATATCTAATGGTATTAATAGTTAAAAGTTTACAACACGAGACATAGTACGTCGAGCGAAATAATCCAAACAAGGAAACTCTCATGTATATACCATATGTCTCAAATTGTAGATAACTAAATATTAATCCCGAACTAAGAGTGAAAGGAAACATATCTAGAAAGTAAAGCATCATAATAAACATCAGCATATGTATCTTGTGTACTCACATAACAAGGTATCTCAGTCATCAAATATCTCAACAATGAGTCAAAATCACTTTTGGCATCTACCAAACTCAGGCTATCACATAATTGTCATAATGCAACTCTTTACAAGATTCCGATTTCATCGCATTATCATGCGCAACGGACTACCCTGTATGTATCCTAAACAGTGTACACGGCTCATTAGTCTCACGCGATCTTAGTGCGTAACATGAGTGCGGGATGACCTACCATATAGGTATCCTAAAAGACGACTCACAAGCCTCATCGCACCCTCGTGCGGACGGACTGCTAGACAAATCATCCAAACCCGACTCAATGGCCTGTACAAATGGAATATCGACGCACTACCACACGTAGTATTGAACTAATCTCATCAACAATATCCATTTCGTATATAAACCGTGTATATCTGGTATATCGACACACTATCTCATATAGTACTGAGCTGAGCTCATCAACGATATCCAACAAGTGCATAAACAATCTCTAACTCAAGCGCCATCAGTTAAACACTTGTCGAAATCCCCTTTGGGATGCTCGTGTGTACTACGACACCATTTATGTACCATCATGCCCGTACGTGTATTATCGTGCGACTCAAACCCCTCGATCGCATCTCAAAACAGTGCAACTTAATATTCAGGAAAATCTGTCTTAGTAGTCGTCTACTAAGCTTAGTAGTCGACTACAATGAGTCCATCCAGACTCTATAAAGACATGTATTAGTATTAGTAGTCGACTATTAAGGACATTAGTCGACTACTCTACAATGATCAAGTTTCTGAAAATTTAAACTGGACGTGAGTAGCTGACTACTAAGCTTAATAGTCGACTACCCTGTCAAAACATGCATTCTTTCATGCACGAACAATACTTATTAGTCAATTGCACATATCATGAAGTTAAAACAAGACCTTCTACTTGGCATATGCAACAAACATTATCTAAATTATAATACAGGAAAGGAAGATCTGAGGGAATTAAGCCATGGGGGTACTTTTGGTAAATTACCACATATGGTTAGGGTTAACGCAGTCATGGTTTAAAGTTTTTAATAGAAAACCTAACAAAAGGATTAATATCAACACATTAATAGAATTTGAGGGAGTAATATCAATATCTAAAGAATTGAGGGACTAACATAAAAATAGGTGTAAAGGACCCATATCGGAAAGCCCCTAGTATTATGACAAAATCGTTACTATAATATACATCCAATCTGGTGAATTGCGACTAGTTCTTCTCCAATAACAGTGTAAGACATGTAGAATCCATAAAACAATCACATAATTCTGAAAAAAAAAACTCTCACTTTTATTCTGTTATTAACATTAAACACCAATGTAAACAAAAAATAATTAAGTTATCAGTAACAGCAAACTGATCCGACACAAAGGAAGACAATCTCATAACACAAATCAAGTATCATCACTAGACTTCCACAATCACCCAAAAAGCTTCTAGAACCTCTCAAGTACAGTGGGGGATTGGAAGTTGACGTTTATCTCCTCTCATCTTTAGTGCCCCCTGCATGAAGCTATGGCCGAGACCTCCAATGCGTAGCCTTCTCAAATCCATTCTTGCACAAGTGATAGTCCTCAAAAGTCTGCTCAATCTCGGCCTTTGTGTTCATAACAAAAGGCCCATACTGAACCACCGGCTCATTCAACGGCTGCCCTCCAACCAAAACAAACCTCAACGGATTCCCCGATCTGTTCCAAACACTGACACCATCGCCGGAGCTCAGAACAATTACATGATGGCTCGATACAGGAGGCGATGCTGGATTTCCAAAAATACCATCACCTTCGATTATGTAAATAAATGCGTTCCAGGACTCTGGAATAGATTGGTTAACTTGGGATCCAGGTTTCATTGTGAAGTCGAGATACATTGCTGGGGTCCGAGTGTAGACAGGGGACTTGATTCCGAATGCTTCGCCTGCGATGACTCGAACATAGACGCCATCTTTTTCAGCTTGGGCAATGTCTTTGCTCTTCAGTTCTTGGTATCTAGGCTCGATCCTGCAGAGTTCAGACAAGTCAGAATTTAGATTCGAGTTACAGGGAAGGATGAAGACGTGAGGTTTTCGTTACATTTTGTCTTTGGATGAGAGATTGATCCAAAGCTGCAAACCCTTCTGAACTCCTTCTCCAGCGGGCATCTCAGAGTGAATAATTCCCCTGCCTGCGGTCATCCACTGCAGGAGGAAATAGAAATCACGTACCGGTGAACTCTGTCAAATTTTGATTTGAATTGGGATTTATGTAATATTTGATTGAACAAAATTAAGCAGCTACCTGGAGATCTCCAGCTCTGATTGTTCCCTCGTGTCCAGAGAAATCTTGGTGAGTAAAGGCCCCCTGAGATCAAAATTCAGACAAAAGGGCATACAAGCTTCCCTTATTTCTCTTACTGCACAAGATGATAAAGGAGAGCAATTTTATGAGGAAATTTACGTACCTCTAGCATATATGTGACAGTCTCAAAACCTGAAAGAAGAAAAAAATAGTAGTAAGCTTTATTTAATAAACAACTATTATCATCAAAGGAGATTATGAACTCCAGATATCGATATAACCTAACCTCTGTGAGGATGATCAGGAAATCCAGAAGGAAGAGAGACTGCACAAATAGAACAGCAAAAGGAAAAGTGAGTAAATAAAATCAATCAATGACTATCAAACAAGACGACCATAAGCAAAAGGAAAAAGTGAGTAAATAAAATCAATCAATGACTATCAAACAAGACGACCATATTCGACAAAGAGGAAAAGAACAGGAGAGGTGGCAACAAAACCTGAAAATTCATCCAGCATGAGAAAAGGATCCACACTCCCAATCTCCAGCCTATTTACAACCAAACAAAAACCAAAAACCCAATTGAGATCCGTATTCAAAAATGAACAACAAAGTCAAACATAATCAAAATAGACAATTGACCAGTACCTTCCAATGCTTCTCCTAACAATGGCTCCTTCACCCTCATGTTGAGCCTTTGCAAGGACTTTCTGGATGACCGATCTCGGCGTCTCGAAATACGGGTTCTCGTTATCTCTCCCGCTCATGGTGATTGCTGTGAAGAAGAATTTGTAATTGGTTCTCTTGTTGTAGCAAGAAGAAGAGAAAGCAGAGGAGGAATAAGTTGGTCTTGTGGTTGGAAAAGATCTGAAGAGAAGGTGAGAATTTATAGAAGAGCACCAGCCACCTCTCATCATCATCGTCTTCTTCGTCATGAACTAATTTTATAAATTAACGCACGAAGTTTGCTCAAAACTCTTGGTTTCCTCTCGAATATTTTGGAAGTGTCAATGAATGAATTGGTGGGCTGTTGTGAGTCGGCATCACGTGTCGTCTGAGCATCACGTGGCTGATTTTTGTAGAACAAGGAATATGTAGTCGGAAGCAATTTTGCCAAGAGAAGAACAGGGGATGCGGACGGACTCGGTGCAACGTTTCCATTTGGACCGGAGAAGGATGATGTCAACCTCGTGTAAGCATGACGTACGAGGGTCCAATATTAATATTAGAGGAGTTCAATTAGATTGGGGAGGGTCCAATATTATTATTAGAGGAGTTCAATTAGATTGGGGAGGGGTCAAGTTCGTGTGGTGTTCATATGATATCTTTACCCTTGGACTTTAATAGATGGGAAGCTGCATGGGCCCAGTTAATCATAGCGTGCTTTAGCGCTTGGTTTGGTAGGAGGGGAGGTAGAATAAGATAAAGAATATAATTTAAAATCTTTTCTGGCATGGGGTATTTAGTAGGGGTGAGCACGGCTCGATTCGGGTCGGTTTTTACCAAAATTTGAACAACCGAACCGAACCACCTACAATTCAAAACCGAACCGAACCGTTGCAAATCGGTTCGGTTCGGTTCGGTTCGGTTTGTTCGGTTCTAACTTCATCAAGTATAACAATCAAAGGCACAAATATTGCCTATCCCAAGAGTTTATATCCAAGCATCATTCCAAGCAAATAAACACAGCAGCAAGTTGTTGACATTGATTTTTTGAAAGCAAACACAAAGCTAGTTGCCTTTGTTCATATAACATCATAAAATAAGCACCAATTGAATATAGAAGCAAGTGAGAAGTAAAGTTAAAGTTTACATAGTAACATTTTATCCCAAGACGTATCACAGAAGACATCACTAACATGATAACATCCCTAACATGAAAACTGTAAATAGAAGAGACAAATCATGTCTGCAACGAGCCAAGATCCTGCAACGAGCCGAGATCCTGCAGTAAGCAATCCCTTGATGACTTGATCAATAGATGTTCTGCAATTAACCCAGCAAAAAAATTATGATGAGCAACAATACATACAGCTTTCATACAGCTTTCTAATTCAAACATATTTTCAATAGATGCTATAAGATTAATAGATGTTCCGCAACTAACATGAAAACAATACATACTGTAGGCTGATGCAGCAAAGGAGGAAGCATCCAAGTATATCCTAAACCATGCAAGAGTCTGTAAAGCTGGTTGACATGATACATGCTATGAGATTTTGTATTAAATTCCAGTGTTGCTGCTTTCAGAGGAAATTGATAGACGTCGTCACCAAACTAGCTTCTAATCAACAATTGAACTAACTGCGTCAATTCATTTATAGGCCATGGAAACCACTTTCAGACTATACAGACAAATTCAAGCGACTCATTGATTCCTGCAGTAAAAAGTATCAATGCCACAACACAATATTTATCACAAGAAAATTCAAGTGACTCTTTTCCCCTTAAGTTGTGGAAGGGAATATTTCAAGCCATCATCTAGAGGTCCACCTCATATAATATCTCAATGATCCAAGTTGTTATGAGCGATTATTTTTGCCCTTGAACCAGCATTTTTAAAAATTATGATACACATTTAATAGTATAAATCATATCATTCGCACTAAACAAAGTAGAGTTCATTAATTGAGGTAGGAAGCTAAATTAGCTAATCAAAGTAACCTCTATATGCTTATTACAGAAGGGAAGCATTTATTGTACATTTGGTGTGGCAATGTCATGCTTCTGTTGCACACATCTAAATGATTTCTGTATCAATTATGTTCAGTTTAGATCATATAAAACACCTCTTAACAATAATGAAACAATAGTCAAGCATGCACTATTAACTTTGGACTATTAACTTTATTTAAAAAAAACTAGATCTGAGGAAATACCCAACAGGAAATACCCAATAATTATTACCTGTGTTCTTCCATGAAAGCTCTTACAAATCCGTGATTGTCGGTTCAATTGAAAGCTTGCCCAAATCTGAAAGATAGACAAATATGATAAATAAGATAGTAACAAATGCTCAAGTACATTCTGATAAATATGATACACATGTTAAGCTGAAGACAACAATTAACATTTTGACCGCAAAAACCAAATGATCCCAGTATTCTGGATCCTTGAAAATCAGATAAAAGGAACCTAGTAAACACAAGCAACATGAATTTCTTATTGTCGTCTGCTTACCTAATTATCCTGCCAATTAGAAGGATTTCACTACATATTTTTTTATTTAGTTCCCACTATAGGCAACAAAGAAGTTGAGTGACAGAGTGATGTATCAGGGAACTATGCCCTATGACTTGGTGAAAGAACACTGGAGACTAACAACGTCTAAAATCAACGTGTAGGTGATTCATTGACTTTTCTCCCTACAACAAGCATTACATCCTTAAATTAACAATGATACGAAGGGAAGGGCACGTAAATAGAAGAAACAAAAACTGAAGTTTATCTTCAGCCGTATGGGTACTTTAGGCAAGCCTTCTTCATTATCGACTAAACTATCAACACTCATCCCCCCTAAGATTTGGAGCCCTCCAGCTCCCAGAGATCGATTACCATCTTAACACACTAGATGGCCGTACCCCCCTAAGATTTGGAGCCCTCCAGCTCCCAGAGATCGATTACCATCTTAACACACTAGATGGCCGTATTCATGCTGATATTACCAATCTTTCAGTTATACGTAACTCTGAAATTTGTCAAATCCACAACAAATTTGAACAATTGAACTAACAAAGCTATAATAGATCCTGAGCAAAAGAAAAAAATCCACAACAAAAAAAATTGTCTAAGAAATAATCAAATCAAATTATGTCAACATTGAAATATTGAATGAGAAAGAAGCTTGAAGAAGAGCAAAAGAGATCAAACTCGGCGACGGCGACGGGTGCGGCATACCTCCCCCCAATGACCGGAGTAGATCCTGAACCGGCAGATGGATCCATGAAGAGTTGAAGACTAAGGAGGCGGAGCGCTTGGCCGGGTTGGCGGGTGGCGGCTGAGAAGAGTGAGAGAGAGTGAGAGAGGCGGACAGACTAAGAGCGAGAGAGAAGAGAGAAATTGGGAACGAGGGCGCTGCGCTGGACTGGGAGTCTGGGAGGGAAATGAGAGGTTAGGGGTTTTGATTCTTTTTGGGTTTGGCGGAACGGCGACGGGTCGGTTATACCGCGTATTACGGGTAGGGGGGGGTTTGAGAATTCGGTCGGTTCGGTTCTTTCGGTTTGAGAAGTTTTAAACCCGACCCGAACCGCCCAATTCATAAAACCGCTTTTTTCAGGTCGGTTCGGGTCGGTTCGGTCAGTTTTTTCGGTTTGAACCGAACCGTGCTCACCCCTAGTATTTAGAGGGTAAAAGTGAAGTAGAGTGGAGTAAGGTGAGAAGAAAAAGAAAATACAAAATAAACTAGAAAGTGTGGAGAGAGAGAGAGAGAGAGAGAGAGAGAGAGAGAGAGAGAGAGAGAGAGAGTACACGAGGAAAGCCTCCAATTTGGAGAGGCACAAGTAGGGCTGAGCACGATTCAGTCCAAACCGAAAAAACCGACCGAACCGACCCGAAAAAATCGGTTTTATAAATAGGGCGGTTCGGGTCGGGTTGAAAACTTTTCAACCCGAACCGACCCGAACCGACCGAATATAGTGCATTCCATCTCAAACCCTACCCGACCCGTCCCCAAAGAGTAAAAATTTCTAAGCGAGGATGTTGAAGCCGATCAAAGTAACTTTGATATTTTAGCTTATTGAAAAGTTAATAGTGCAAGGTTCCCAATTCTCTCTCGGATGGTTCGTGATGTATTGGTTATTCCAATCTCTACAGTTGCTTCTGAGTCTACATTTAGTACAAGTGGCCGAGTACTTGATCTATTTAGGAGCTCATTGACTCCAAGATTGGTACAAAGCCTAGTATGCACTTCCGATTGGCTTCGAAACTTGTTGGCTATGCCGGGTTCAAGCAAAATTTGCTTTGAAGAAGATTTGGATGCTCTTGAGAAGTTAGACATAGGTATTTACCATTTATGTTTTTGTATGTTAAGTGATTTGATTTTTTATTAACTTTTTATTTGTTTATCTTTTAGATTTGGCCAAGCTTTCAATTGAACCGACAATCACGGATTTGTAAGAGCTTTCATGGAAGAACCGACAATCTCTGGTTCATTCCTTGAGCTAATTTGAGTCAACATCGAAGAACTTTAGAAAATAAAACTTTTAGATTACATGTTTTTGTTGACCAAATTATTTATATTATGGTCGTCACTCGTCATTTACTTTATCTTTAATAGTTTGAACTCTAGACATTAAGTATGCTGCATATGTATTAGGACCGAAATCATTATGGGTTGAAAAAATATTATTATATTAGTGTTTAATGTTTCATAATCTCCTACTTTGTTGATATCTTTTTTTTTCTTTAACACAGTTTGTTGTTTGATAAGAAGTTTACTTTGTTGATATCTTTTTTTTTCTTTAACACAGTTTGTTGTTTGATAAGAAGTTTGATGAAGTTAGAATCGAACAAACCGAACCTCTTTAACACAGTTTGTTGTTTGATAAGAAGTTTGATGAAGTTAGAATCGAACAAACCGAACCGAACCGAACCGACTTGCAACGGTTCGGTTCGATTTTGAATAATAAGCGGTTTGGTTCGGTTGTTCAAATTTTGTTAAGAACCGAACCGAACCGTGCTCAGCTCTAGGCACAAGAATGAGGAGAGAAAAGATACAAAATAATCTAAAAAGTCATGTACCTCCCATTACTTCTTCTCCAACCAAATAAGAACCACAAAAGGGTATATCCCTCATTGCACATCATTGAACCTTAGATTACGTTACCTTCTCTCCTTATACATCCTGTGAACACCAACCCTAACAGAAATGAAATATTTGGTCGGAGGTCCATCCATTTTTTTTAAGAGGATAAGAGTGATCCTATTTCTGTTCTTTAATTTTGCAGTAAGTTTACTATACAACGCCGCCGTCTTAGCTCAGCCGGTAGAGCGCACGGCTTTTAACCGTGTGGTCGTGGGTTCGATTCCCACAGACGGCGATTAAATTTTCTCTCGTGAGAAAATCTTTTTGTTATTTATCGACATGCCCCCCTAGGCCCCTATAGCGTGGGCACCTGCAAAACTTACCCTACCAATTATGGGTATTTCCAATTTTGACCCTTATGTCATTACAATTTAAATTTACCCCTTACATTATTTAGTTCCTCTAAAATTTTCCCTCAAGGTCATTGTCGGAGAATCAAAATTGAATATTCAGATTAAGTTATTAACACTTTTTAAAAATGCCTAAATTAACCTTTATGTTAATATTAGAATAGTTAATTACATTACATAATTTTCCCTCGTGTTCCTGTCCCTATGTTCACCTAGAGCAATTGACATCCAGCCAATGGAAGACTCAACGAAAATGTACTCTTTCGTTTGGCCCCAAATACTGGGCACTGCCGCTCATCTTCTCGTGCGGCTAGAGGAGTTGCAGCATACTTAGCGAGGCCATATCCCGATGCCCTCGTGAAAACAGAGGCTTAAAGTGTACACCCTACAGACAATTATTTGCAATGTATCACAATTTACTTTGCTCTTTTTAACAAGGTATATTATACTTTATATGAGCTCCCTTGTGTTATCAGACTTTCCTCTTTCTTTGGTCAGTGGAGTAATGGCTTAATAAGGTGTTATCATTCACGCAATTACTTTTCAATCAAAGTAAGGTAGTCATAAAAAAAATTTTCGTAATTTTCGCGTTATATATATAACATCCTCACTCATTCTAAGAATTCCTAGCGGACTCTATACATGAATCCTAAGAAACTCTATTCTAGCTCCATGACTCGACGCGGGATAATTCTAAGGATGCTGGGATTAGAGCTCTGATACCAACTGTGATGCCCCTGGTTTCACACATGGTTGCAGCCCAATGTGAATCCAGAGATGTAAAATCTACCATACACTCACACTGTGCATAAATACGTTTTACCAATCACAGTAATATCCACTAGTGGAATCAAATATAAGTGTAGGTACAAAACAAGCAAAATAAAGAAATAAAAACAATAGACATGATATAGAAAGAGATATCTCATAAATAAAAATCATGTCTCAACTGAAATCACTAGTACAGATTTTCGCTTGAATAGCTCTTAAATTTGGGCTTGGATAGCGCTTTTAAGCGCTATCCAAGCTACCGCTATGGTAGCTACAATAGCGCTTAAAAAAGCGCTATCCGAAGGCTCGACTATAATAGCGCTTTATAAGATAGCGCTTATAAAAGCGCTATCCAAGCATTTAAAAAAAAAGCGCTTTATAAGATAGCGCTTATAAAAGCGCTATCCAAGCATTTAAAAAAAAAATCGTTTGCTTCTATAACGCATAAATAAGCGCTATAGTAGTTCCAAAAAAAAACCAGCTATGATAGCGCTAAAAAAAGCGCTATTGAAGTTAGCTGTTTGAACTACAATAGCGCTTTAAAAAGCTCTATGCCAGTTCCAAAAAAAATACTGTATATTTACCCTATAGCGTTTAAAGAAGCGCTAACTGAGTTTTTGCATCTGTTTTTTAATTATTTTTTTTATATTTTTGATATCTAATTTTCTAGGTCTAAATATTTAAATACGTACATAAATAACGATTTTCTATCCATCAATAACAATCTAATAAAAGGACAAAAATAATATCCATTCATACAAAATATATATATTACAATCATTCAGTCAAAACATTATATATAACTGTTAAAGTGGAAATACAAAAATTAGTTAGTAGCACAATCATAACTAATATCCTAAATGTTGTCCTTCAACTTGACATCTTGTCCTTGAGGAACCGGTTATACAAATATCCTCCCCAATTGAATCTAAAATTCTCCATCTTCATTGGAGGATAAAATTTGAGTGGCTGACTATGAACAAACTGTAAAACACAAAAGTATAAAATATAATTAGATGAAATAAAATACTTCAAAAATCAAGAATGTATAAGTAATTCATTAAATCATTTCTTACATAAACAGGAATACTGGTATCACCAAAAGCCAAGATATCCTTAATGAAGTAGCAAACATAATGACCACAATGAATGCCATCCATCTGCTTTGGACACTATCGAAAAAAATTCAATTATATATATAAAATTTATTATCATATCTTATATATACTAATTTTGTTTCAAAAAGTTTAGAAAATTTCATATTTAATAAATATAAACTAAACATTATATTGCACTCACCCAATATTATGTGGCATCAATAATAGGTGGTCTTTTCCTGCATGCTTCAATAAAGGTTCTGCCAAATGATTGGACGACGTTCCACTACCTATGATGGGCGCAATGTGGGGCGACAGAAAAGAGAACTTGCTGGCTAACTCGGCATTTTCGGAAAGATAAACTTCACCCAAATACCTTAAACAATGAATAATACGTAAGTTTCTAGAACATTTAAATCATATAAGATGGACAATTTTTACTATTTTTGTTACCTTAGATAAAAGGCAATGCTTGTGGAACTTAGTCATTGATCCTCCAAAATCTCTAAGATATTTTCATGAACAATACATTCATCCCAATGTGGTCCATCAAAATATGCCCTTATAGGAACTTCGATGTCGCTCAAAATAGTCGAGGGTGCGAAACGCAAAATATGCAACACCATTGAATTGTGAGGAGAATCTCCATTCTTGGGATAACCTAGTTTCTTAGCACAAACGGTTGACTCCACAGTTTTCAAAGTAGGCTTATTACCCCCTATAGGAAGTTTCTGACTCTTGTCTGTGTTCATTTTAGGAGGTGGGCACTGCAAACAATTTTGAAAGAAAGTTAACATTTTCATCAGTACATAAAAGCATTGCTAGTATCAGCTTGTTAAAAAAGAAAGCATTGCTAGTATTCATCATCACATGAAAGCATTGCTAAAATTGTCCATAAACAAGAACATGCATAAAACAACAGTACTAAAAATGCTCATGAAAGACACCAGCTTGTCCTATCATTTTACCTCTATTTTCAAAGACACTAGCTTCTTTGGCCATGAAATGAAATGTCCAACAGCTTCTCCTACCGTCCTAACCTCGTCAGTATGTTGCGGCACCGTTGAATGTCTCTCGGATTCTACCGCCACCTCAAATTGTATCCTCGCATAACCTGAAATTGTATTCTCTAGGTATATCAGATCTATATCAGATAGAATGTGTACTTTTTTAAAATAAAATTTAACAGGTAACTACAAACAACCTCAGTAAAAGATATACAAACCTAACCAATGACCCATCTAGTTCCCATAATACCACAGTTTAAAGATTCTGCAGTAACAATTAGCTTTCTCAATTTACAGAAAAATGGCTAAAATATGAGGGATTACTTTTTGCAATCTTTGTTTTCTAAACAAACAGATAGAATGTTTACTTTGTATGCATGCTACATTCAATATTGCATTCAACATTTGTTTTCTAAACAAACAGATAGAATGTTTACTTTGTATGCATGCTACATTCAATATTGCATTCAACATTAATGGACTCTACTGGAATGAAGATCAATGGACTCAATGTACATTTTTGTAAGAGATATCAAGACAGTATAACCATCACATTTTCAAATAAAGATCGGAGTTATATAATTTTGCCTCGCATCCCTCTAACCTTCTGGTAGTGGAACGCCATGAAGAATCTCCTTTGGGCGATTATGCAAAATACCTTGCCCGACATGTCTATGAGGTTTCTCAACATACAAATGACACATAATAGGACCCTAGCAATGTACAATATGTTAGTCTTCAGGAAGATCAGGAAGATCTAATATAGTAGTGGAACGCCATGAGGTACAATATGAACATCTAATATACCTCAGGAAGATCATCATCCGGAGCATCAAGGTCGTCCTCCGAATCCATGGCATCATCATCATCATCAAAATTATCCATATGACTAGAGGAACAGGAAGGCACCATAGGTTGAAAGCCTTTAGTCTTCATCTCCTGCATGTCTTTCTCTAATCGATTGCATTGCCTTTTCAACTTTGCCATTTCAGACAATTCAGGTGCCGAAGATAAAGACCTCTTCGTAACACCCCAACCACATCCTCGCACACGACCAGAATACTCTAAAGGAATTAATCGATCAAGCAAGTCTTCAACCTTTATATCATTCAGCTCATATTCTTCCAACTCTTTTGTTATCCGAACCTAATACAAACATTGGACAACCAATACATGGTTTTGTTATGTTTTCTCAATTCTGATCCACACATAGTAAAAAACAATAGAATGATACAGTAGTAGGTAGGAGACAAATGTAGCAGAGGAAACAATAGAATGATAGAGTATGTTTCCTTTTTAGAAGAATGAATGACTGGTTTTCACAACTATAATATTAGACTCAAGACTGATGTCTCTTTGAAAAACTGAGAAAATTATTCAAATAACAAATGAAGTAGGCTATTACCACATCCTCAAGTATTCGCAAGGAACAAGGATCATCAACCTGGTTCTCAGCATTCATCCTCGCATGCTTCCAAGTATCTAACCTAGTGACTACAGGGTCCTCTTCTCCTTCACGTAGTTTTTGTTCGATCTGCAAATTTCAAGCCCACAATAGGGGAGGGGGTAAGTATAAATTAGTACTTTGGTCATATATAGATGTGCAAATAGATAATTAACTGGTACATTTCACAACAGCAACCATATATTCCGTATTAACTTTACTAACAATCTGTACCGCTATCTAATAATTAATACATACAATCTGCTCTCTCAGCCGTGCATAACCCACACATGCTTTCCTATATCGCGCCTCCATTGTTTCCGCTCTCTCTTTGTTTATTTTGCTTCTTTCCTACAATTGAATGTTGTCATTAGTTGGTTTAAATTGTAATATCCTCTAATTGAAAGTAATGTAATAACGTGAACGTTACCTTAAAATCTTGAGTCAATGCGTGTGCCACAAAATCTTTCCAATGATCAAACACAGAAGACAAGTGCGAGTATATGAAAGGTGGTTCGTCCGAGTAGTTACCATGACTATCTCTTGCAAGATTCCGTAACCTTGTCCGAAAAACTCTATGCAAGCAACCAGCACGAGAAACAATCATTTTTTACGTGATTCGTCAATCCCAGCAAATGTTTCCTATTGAAGATGCAAACTAATTAACAAATATCCATCTTTACTCTTTAGCTACTGTAATTAACAAACTAGTTAACAAAGTACATCATCAACACCATTTGTGTGTAGCTCAACTGATCAAAGATGATCTCTGTGTGTGATATATGACTCTGTAATCAAATCATACCAGCATAAACAGGAACATCAAAAGATGAAAGACCTCGGAATTCACTTAACAACAGAAATGCAGACCATTGTGCTAACAACCATTCAAAATTGGGACAATATTACAATAAAAATAATGCTCCACAAGACATGACCTAAACATTTCCCAAAATTGCCAATGTCAGAGAATTACAGTCCTAACCAGTAATTCTTTGTCAACTTTCAACAAAGTGAGAATTCTTAGAAAATAAGTAAACAAGGGTATAGAAGCATTAAATGATGCATACTTTCTTTTGAACCACCCTGACCATTCCCACCATCCTGACCATCACGGCGAGCACGACCTTTGCTTTTGGATTTAGTAGTCATCCTGTAAAATAAAAAATAGAATAATAAATAACAAGTTTAAATTTGCATATAATCAATTGTGTGCCAATAATAAGAGAAGAACAGACTAGAGAAAATGGGTAATCTGTCTTCAGTAACAATGGTCAGTCTATAACATAAAAAAAAACAAGTACAGTGGAGTTGTTGCCTATTGGGGTAAGAAACAAGTACAGTGGGATTACATATAAATAACAAATACTCCTATATAAAAGAAAAAACACATACATTTCTTCTTGACTTTAGCTATCCTCTTTCGTTTGGTAGTTGACTTTGATCGTTCATGACCATATACATTCACTAAATCTGGATTTACATATTCACCCTCATCATGATCATGTCTTGAATATAAGCGTTGATCAATATCATAATCGTAAGTGCTCGAGCAATCATATACGTTCCCAAAAGGATCATTAATTGTGTCAACGTCCTCATCAACATGGTCACTAACTTGATAACTATTATTGAACTTGTTTGACAAGATAACGATTGACCACTTCTTATCAATTGGGTCACTAACATAAAACACTTGCTTAGCTTGCGCTGCCATAATGAATGAATCGTCTTTGTACCCAACCTTTTTCAAATCGACCCGTATGAATCCAGAACTTTCAACATGTACCCCATCAGGAATTCTAACCCAACTACAGTCAAACACGGGAACTCGGAATCCGACATAGTCAATTTCCCAAATATTGATGATTTGTCCAAAGTATGTCATATTTGTCTGGTTTAGTGCGCTGGCATTGAGAGAAACCCCGCTAGTCTGCATAGTACTCCCCTCATCGTGTTCTCTAGTGTAAAATGTGTATCCATTAATGAGATAACATTTGTAAGTGTACACATGCATATCCGGTCCTCTTGACAAAAACTTGACCCTTTCTGATACTGAATCACTGTTAGTTGAGATCTTACCATGAATATGACCAGATAACCAATCAATGAAGGTAGAGTTGTGCTCCACTTCAATCCAATCAGAGTCTTTATCAGGATGATCTTTTGCGAGACCCTGCTTGTGCAACTCAACATAAGGAACAACATCAACTGTGTTATGTAGAACACACAAGTGCACCCGTCGCCATTGTTCAAGGTTGATCAACATCGGTTGACCACCTGTTACACCTTCACCGTCAATCCTATCAGTGTGACGAGTATGTGGAAGTCCAATAGCTTCGACATTTGGGATATATTCAGACCAGTATTCGATTGCTTCTTCAACTAGATATGTTTCAGCGATGCAAGATTCCGGTCGGTACCTGTTCCTCACATTACCTTTCAACACTTTCATATATCGCTCCATGCCATACATCCATCTCATATGAGTAGGACCACACATCCTCGTCTCGTAAACCAAGTGTACAGTCAAATGAATCATGATGTCAAAGAAAGATGGTGGGAAATACATCTTAAGCTCACAAAGTGTTTGTATTATCACCTTTTGTAAACTTGACAAACTTCTTGGATCTATCACCTTGCTACTCATGGTTTTGAAAAGCCAACATAACTTTGTGATAGTGTTACGTACATTTTCTGGCAGAATAGCATGAATTACAATCGGGAGCAGATTCTCAATGATGACATGATAATCATGAGATTTTAAATTCATCAGTTTCAACCCATCTGAAGTTACAAGACTTTGTATGTTGGACGAGTACCCCTCTGGAACCTTCACGGAGTGGAGTGTATTGAGTAACACAATCTTCTCTTCCTTCGACAAAGTATGAGCGGCAGGAGGTAAGTATGGTGCTTTCCCCTCCTTTGATACAGGTGCAAGTTCTTCTCTGATATTCATAGCAACCATGTCCTTTCGTGCATTGAGTCCATCTTTAGATTTTAAAGTGTCACCTAACAAAGTATTTATCACACTAGCGGCAACGTTTTTCTCATTGTGCATGAGATCAATAAAATGCCTAACAAACAAGTCCTTCCAGTAAACTAATTGAAAAAAGATTGATTCTTTCTTAAAACCTCTAGTGGGAATAGACTTTAAAAACTTTTTACCAAACTTTGTCTTAAGGTTCTCCACTTCTATTAGCACATCAAGACCTGACAATGTAGGAGGTGGAGACCGATCTTCAACTTCACCATTGAATGCCTCACACATAGATCTGTATGGATGACTTGGATCCAACCACCGTCTATGCCCCATGTAAACCGACTTCTTACAATGACGCAGTCGAAGATGATTAGTGTCATTGGTACACCATGGACACGCACAACGTCCCTTCACACTATATCCAGAAAGGTTGCCATAAGCTGGGAAATCATTGATTGTTCCAAACAACATAGTCTTCAATCTAAAATTATCCTTTCTGTACCCATCATATACATCAACACCCTCTTCCCACAACAACTTTAAGTCCTCGATTAAAGGAGCCAAATATACATCAATGTCGTTACCAGGTTACCGAGGTCCTAATATCAAAATAAACAGCATCATATACTTGCGCTTCATGCATAACCAAGGGGCCAGGTTATAGATCATCAAAATCACGGGCCATGTACTATGGGAAGTACTTTGAAGACCATGAGGATTCATTCCATCCGTTGAAAGTACTAAGCGCAAGTTTCTTGATTCCTTACCAAATTTTGGATATTTATTATCAAATGTCTTCCACTGGGGTGAATCAGCTGGGTGTCTTAACATTCCATCTTTAATTCTTTCATCATCATGCCATGTCAAGTATTTAGCATCTTATGTGCTACTATACAACCTCCTAAATCTAGGAATTATAGGAAAGTACCATAACTTTGGCTGGGGAGTTGTTTTTCTTATATCGCTTCTTACTACACTTGGGACATTCACTCAATTCTGCATACTCTTTCCTAAATAAAATACAATCATTCGGACAAGCATGGATCTTTTCATGTGTTAACCCGATAGATTTGAGCAATTGCTTAGCATCATATGCTCTACGAGGGAGCACTTTCCCATCTGGCAAGAGTCCACTTACGGCTTCTAACATCTCTGTGAAGAACACATCAGAAACTTGGTGACTAGCTTTTAAGTTGTACAAGATCAAAACAGCCGACAAGTTTGAAGCTTTGGTACAACCCGGCCACAATGGTAGCCCAGCATCCCCCCTTAAGTCATCAGACATATCAGGATGATCCCGCAACTCTTCATTGACAACACTTGTGAAATTATTCATCCCACTAGATTTATCATCACTAACTCCCATACTACTTGTGTTCATTATATTTGAAAACTCAAATTGTGAGCCTAGTTGAGTTGATGAACTATATTTACCTTTGCCACTTGAGCTACATTTACCTTTGCTCTCACCATTTGCCACTTGAGCTACATTTACCTTTGCTCTCACCATGATATGTCCAAACCTTATATGTTCTGTCAATACCGTGAAACATTAAATGCTCAACCTTTGCTCTCACCATGATATGTCCAAACCTTATATGTTCTGTCAATACCGTGAAACATTAAATGCTCCAAACTCTATTTGACCCCTAACCTCTTTGACATTTAGACATTTTCGACACGGACAATTAATAAACATCGAATTTTTGGCATTCTTAGTTGCATGAACACAAAACTCTTCTACCCCTTTCTTATACTCTTCAGATAATCGATCTGCATTTACCCAGTCTCGATCCATCGAAAACAATACTACAAAAATACTACAAGATCAAAAGAGAGATAGAGAGGTAAACCATCTGTTATTGTGAAGAATAACTACGTTTACGAGAAAGCTGTGAAAATTTTAGATAAGTACTGCTGTTTCAAACTTGCTACATTTAACGCTCAAACATCAAACAAAACCATACTAGGATTTAAACCATCTGTTATTGTGAAGAATAACTACGTTTACGAGAAAGCTGTGAAAATTTTAGATAAGTACTGCTGCAAGGATTTTCAAACTTACTACATTTAACGCCCAAACAAAACCATACTAGGATTATTATTTACATACATATACATATATATATAATATAACCATACTAGGATTATTATTTACATGCAAGGTGGATTTGTTCCAACGAAATGAAGGAATTTTAAATTATTAATTGAGTTTTCTTGGAATCAGCACTACTAATACAACAGATTCTAAAAAAACAGATTCTACAAATCTACACAGACAAAAACTCAACCCATCAAACCTCCTTTTTTTTTAAACCCCCCTTCTTCAATCCTGTAATTTAACTTATTGTGAGCTTACGTTTCTTCAATTTGGAGGTAAACCAGTTTTCACTCTATCTCGAAAAGTATGCCAACCAATGTGTAATGAATTAGAAAAGATTTTCTTGTCTGTGAGCATTGTGTTTACCTCAGAATTAAGGAGATAAATTCTCTAAGTTATGGATGATAACTTCCAAAATTGGCAGAATTGCAGAATTGGCAGAATTCTGCACGACTTCAGCAGCTCGAATAATGGATTCTCAACCCTAATTCAAAACCAGTGACATAAATTCAGTAAGTCACAAAGCAATAAGTCACAAACCAGTTTCATGCTCTTCTAGGCTTCTTTTAGTACACAAGTATTAAACCTAAAATCAAAATCTAAAGTACACAAACTCAATTAAACACCACAAAATCAAAACAGATAATCCCGAGTTGGAACTAAAGAAATTAAACCTAAAGTAAGAACGAAAATCAGAAAGCAATTGAACCTAAAATTAGAAAGCAATTATCACATCCGAAATCCCTATTTTGCCAGCTCTAAAGATGATGAAAATATAATGAATTTCATAAAATCGAATTTGAATTCCAGAGAGTGAATAAAAATGCACAAAAAAATGAGCACCCTAAAATTGAAATCAATTTCAGTAATTGACCAAGCAAATCAAAATTAAAAAAATAATATTGTGCCCAAAAATTGAAATCAATTCCAACCTTCATCTATTTTCAGAATTTAGTTTAGAATTAATTATGAAAACGCACCTGGAAACACTAATCGCACCTGTAAACACAAATCTCTATCTTCAGAATTTAGTTTAGTATTGATTATGAAAAATTAGGGGTTCAAAAATTAGGGATTTTGATGGAATTATTAGGAGGTGGCGAAAGACTGGCGAAATACCGGCGAAAGACCGACAAAAGACAGGCGAACGAGCGGCGGTTTTGGGTTTGAGAACGAGCGGCGATTTTGTGGAGTTGTTCAGTGATTTTGTGGGTTTGTGGAGTTGTTTAGCGATTTTTTGGGTTTGTGGGTTAGATGAAGCGCGCGGTTTTGTGAAATATTAGATGAAGCGCGCGGTTTCCTGAACTTATTAGGAGTAATAATAGTTTTATTAATTAAATTTTAATTTTGAAACTGTAATAGCGCTTATGAAGCACTATTTAAGAGAATAACAACATAGCGCTATTTAAGTGAACCCGGAATCAACTCACATAGCGCTTTAGAAGCGCTATCGTCATATAGCGCTTTAGAAGCGCTATCCAAGTAAATCATGTAACACTTATCATATAGTGTTTTATTGAAGCGTTAAAGAAGCTTCAACTGGTATAGCGCTTAACTAACAAGCGCTATTACTGCAATTTTTCTTTTAATTTTTTTAATTTCAATATGCAAATAAGCGCTATTCAAGCAGCCACTTAGATAGCGCTTTTAAAAAGCGCTATCTAAGTGGCGTTTCCTAAGCCTAAATCTGTAGTAGTGAATATATCTGATATCTGGAATAATATAAATGTCTCAACAAGAATCAATTGAAAATCGTACTAAGGGACACTGCCTTTACAATATGAAAAAACTCTAATATCTAAATGAGAACATAAAACTATAGTGGAGTATCAACTACTAAAATGTGTGACGGCGACTATGCTAGAACTCCATCACCCTGCGGCTCTTTGGAACTCTGAGCTACCTGAAAAGAGAATTTATAACAACAAAAAACAACAACAACAAGAGCGTCAGAGTGCTAAAGCAAGATCACCTCCATCCGCCCCTAGGGGAAGGGTTGCTAGATGAAATGGAGGCTCTATCTATTATGCATAGTCTACCTAGATCATTTTTCTATATCTAAGTGGAATTAATATTTAGAAACCTACAACACGAGACGTAGTACGTCGAGCGAAATAATTCAAATAAGAAAACCCTCATGTCTCAAATTGTAGATATCTAAATATTAATACCGAACTAAGAATAAACAACCTAAATAAAATCAACAATTAGAAACCCACAACATGAGACTGGTATGTCGAACGAAATAATCCAGATAAGGAAACTCTCATGTATATACCATATGTCTCAAAGTGTGAACCGCTAATCATTGATCCCAACTAAGACATAAAGAAATATTACGTAAAAGTAAAGCATCAAAATAGACATTAGCATATGTATCTCGTATACTCGCATAACAAGGTATTTTAATCATCAAATATCTCAATAATGAGCCGAAGTCACTTTTGGCATCCACCAAACTCAGACTATCACATAATTTTCACAATGTAACTCTTTGTAAGATTTATGATTTTATCACATTATCATGCGCAACGGACTACCCGTTCGGTATTCTAGATAGTATACAATGTACACGACTCATTAGTCTCATTGCGATCTCAGTGCGCAACATGAATGTGGGACGGCTTACCATATAGGTATCCTAAAAGACGGCACACAAGCCTCATCGCACCCTCGTGCGGATGGACTGCTAGACAAAGCATTCAAACCCGACTCAATGGCCTGTACAATGGAATATAGGCGCACTACTGCACGTAGTATTGAACTGAGCTCATCAACGATATCCATCTCCTGTATAAACTATGTATGTCTTGTATATCGACGTACTATCCCATATAGTATTGAGCCGTGCTCATCAATGATATCCAACCTGTGTATAAATAATCTCTAACTCAAGTGTAATCAGCTAACACTTGGCCAAAATCCCCTTTGAGATACTCATGGGTGTGCTACGATACTATTCATGTATATTCATGTCTATATGTGTACTATCGTGTGACTCGAACCCCGCGATCGCATCTTAAAACAGTGTAACTTAATATTCAGGAAAACTGTCTTAGTAGTCGACTACTAAGCTTAGTAGTCGACTACACCAAGTCCATCCAGACTCTATGAGGCATGTATCAATATTAGTAATCGACTATTAAGCACATTAGCTAACTACTCAGCAATATCCAGTTTCTGGAAATCTAAACAGAACATGTGTAGCCGACTACTAAGCTTAGTA
The DNA here is from genome assembly GCF_001876935.1 of Asparagus officinalis. Taxonomy (NCBI): domain Eukaryota; kingdom Viridiplantae; phylum Streptophyta; class Magnoliopsida; order Asparagales; family Asparagaceae; genus Asparagus; species Asparagus officinalis. The sequence continues at coordinate 58,153,191 of NC_033795.1, forward strand.
GTCGACTACTCTGTCAAAACATGCATTCTTTCATCCACGAACGTTACTTATTTGTCAATTGGACATATCATGAAGCTAAAACAAAACCTTATACTTGACATATGCAACAAAGATTATCTGAATCATAATACAAAATTTTCAAACCTTTCAAAATAGGGTTTAACATCCTATTTAATCAAATTTCTCAATTAGCTCTTAATTAAACAACACAATTATCAACACATGATAAAAACTACTCATGAACAAAGAAAAAAATTTGTTTAAACATGTTTATATGACTTAGGTTTCATAAACGTAGGGTTAAGCATAGTTATTTATCATGAAAGCTTAATTAAAAGACAAAACAAGGGTTTTAGCATGATCGGAACATGTTTTATAAATTTAAAACGTAATTATGAACAACCGTAATGATCGTGATCATATTACTATCATAAAGAGCAAAGAATTTTTACAGATCTATCATGGGTTAAAAATTTATCATTAAAAATCTAAACTTTATCATGTCGGGTTAAACTTTAACATGAAAAATATCACTTTAACCATTAAAAATCTAATCTTTACTAAGAGAAGGGTTTGGAAGAAGATGATATTGCCTTAACTACGAGCTGCAACTCCTGAACACGTTTGTAAGACCTTCTCCTCGCCAAAAACTACAAAGCCTCTCATTTCTCTTGACAAACGCCTCGAGATATCTCCTAAAACTCACAATTTAGGGTTAGGGTTTGAGGAGGAAGGTGGCTGATGTAAATCTCATGTGAAAGAGGGTAAAAGAGCTTTAAAACGAGTATATATATGCATATATACAACTGGGTTCGAAACAAAACAAATTCAACCCAAAACTCATACGAAATCTAAAAACAGCCCGACTAGTCGAATAATACTACTATTAGTCGACTAATGGCCTTACTAGTTAATTACTAATGTTAGTAGTCGACTACTAAGACTCAAATCAGTCTATTTGAGACAAAAATCTTTGATATTTTAGCTGTAACTTTTGAAATCACCCTAATGCCACTAGGAAAGAACCCTAGAGGGGGGTGAATAGGATTTATGCTAATCTAATCCGATTTTATGTCAATAAAAACTAATTAACAAATATATTCTAGCAAGAATGATATATTACAAATATATGTACAAGGATATACAAGTAACACAAGGGTAAACAAACAATTTAAAGTAATAGGGCGATATTAAACAACAAGCAATTGACAAAGACGAAATAAATGATATGCACGAATATAAAGGAATGCTAATGTGACGCCCCTGGGTTCACACAAGGCTGCAGTCCAAGGTGAAACCAAGAATGTCAAACCTGCCATGCACCACACCGTGCAATAATATTTTTCACCATCACAATTAACATCTATCTAGTGGAGTCAACAATAGGTGTAGGTACAAAAGCAAGTAAAAGATAATACAAGAAATAACTGATGAAGTGATAGTGATCACATTGATATCTCATCATCCAACATACAGAAATACATAGTCAATGTTTGAATAGATAACTGGAATACTCAACAAGTCTCAAGTACAAATATCTGAGTAAAGGAAACAAGGCATACAACCTTTCAACATCTAGAGAATAGTCCTCAAATGTCAAACAAAACTACAGTGGAGCTCCAAAATAAAACATAGCTAAAATAGACAGCTGAACACTAAAGTGTGTCGCCATCAACCTGCGACTCTCCGGGCTCCTGGCTCGTTACCTAAAAGGGGGAGGGACAACAAGAGTCAAAGCGCTAGCGAGTAACATCACAACCAACCCCAAGGGAACATGGCTCGTTGTATAAGAAAATATAGTCAAAGCGCTAGCGAGTAACATCACAACCAACCCCAAGGGAACATGGCTCGTTGTATAAGAAAATATATATAATACATAATAGATCTAAAATCATTGATCTTACTAAAGAGGATTTTAGTATTGAGGAATTTACAACACGAGCATAGGTACGTCGAGCGAAATAATCCAAACAAGGAAACCCTCATGTATATACCTTGTATCTCAAATTGTAAAATCCCTAAACACCAAACCCGAAGTTCTAGTACAGGAACAATAATAAAAGAAATACACCTAATCTCAGAGCATAAATACAGTGCCATGTCATAGCCTACATGAGTATCATGTTATCATGCCAAAATCTACATAAGTGTCATGTCATAAAACTCCTGTGAGAAAGTCATATACAGGGTTAAGAAATATGTCCGATGCAGGAACTAGATACTGTGGTTTTCCAAACACATGGAATAAGTGGCAAATGTCCAACACAAGGACAAAAATGAATTATAGTCCAACACGAGGACTTCTATGGATTATAGTCCAACACGAGGACTGTGTAACTGTGAAAAGTATATGCGGAATGATATACATATTCTATACTCACACGCGTCTCGGTGTACATATCTAAACTTATGTCAAAAGGCAACCCACATGTACAGATAAATCATTAGCATGGTGAACTAGTGTCAGGTCATCGAGGCGACCCGAAAAGCAACTCAAACAGATTAAGAATCTGTAAAACACCTCATCAGTCGACTGAGGTGTCGACTGATGACGTCAGTCGACTCATGTGTCGACTGACAAGCTCAGGCAGCACAGCCTCAGCTCACCAATCGACCGATCTGTCGACTGCGGAGCTGAGAAAACCAAATCAACCTATCAGTCGACTGATCAGTCGACTGATGACTGAGATTTCAGCCCGTCGGTCGACTGATCAGTCGACTGATTGACTGCAGAAACTCTGTACAGGTTGTTATTCACCCAAAAATTTCTCTAAACTCCTCCCCATCTATCCCAAGCATGAAAATACTGATTTTATCATATATGTACCAAACTGAAATAAAGGATCTACATGTAATCATTTATCAAAAACCTTAAACACATAAAAACATGTTGGAAAACGTTTTGAAATCAATAAATCATGTATTTACTCTTGTCAAACGTTCTCAGATCTAGATTCCTTTAATGAAACATTGTTGGTCTTTTTATAAACTGAGATGCTCAATACTTCACCTCATATACCATAAAGATTCATTCTTTGTACTAAAAGTATGTTTTTGGCTAAATCAAAACTCATTAAAGTCAATAAATTCATGTAAGACAAAATGGACAGAGTTGGGCGAGATGTTACTCGCCTCTGGGTGATGAACAACTCTTGGATTTGAGAGAGAGTGGTTCCCCTTTGCTGCAACGTGAAGATTTCGACGAAAATCCTCCAAGTTCTTCCCCCAAATCACCAAGAACAAGGCTAGGGTTTAAGATAGGGGAGAGGGGGCTAGGGTTTTCTCAGTTCTGAAGATGAGGGGGGTGATTTCGGGTGAAGGGGAAAAATATACGAACAGTTAAACTCGACCCAAACCCGAACCAAATCAAAACAGATCCGTAACCTGAAAAACTGGAAATCAATGTATTAGTCGACTGATGTGTCGACCGATACAGTCAGTCAACTGATGTGTCGACTGATCTGGAAAAATTTAGTTTTGTGCATGTTTTGCTAATTTGCAAAACCAACGCACAAAACTCTACACCCAAACTCTCATATCATCTCAAATAACTTATTATCATGTATATCAATGACCTCAAGCTATTTATCATAAAAGAATTATTTATTTACTAATAATTCATATATATTCATATACAAATTACGGGGTTCTACATTCTCCCCTCTTAGAAGAATTTCGTCCTCAAAATTCGGAAACCATACGCATCTCACAACATGAACTTCCAGATAAACATATAGAGATATTTATACTTAACGATCTAAAATGGTAATATTCCCGCTCAAACCCTAATCTAGTGGAACTAGTACATCGGGTGAAAAATCCAAACAAGGAACCCCCTATATATATACCATGTGTTCATATTCCCATTCTAGTGTTAAATGTAAATATAACTAAAGATATAAACATCATACGAGATACTCATCATAAAAATTTTAATTTACCTGTTCAAACAGGTGTGGGTTGTCGCAACGCAAATCCTCTTCGTGCTCCCAAGAATCTCCTCAATGCCTCCTCGGTTCCACTGAACTTTCACCAAAGGAATTACCTTGTTTCTAAGTCTCTTGTCCTCTCTGGCAAGAATACGAACCAGAATCTTGACAGTAGTCAAATCCTCCTAAAGCTCAATCTCTGGTGTATCCAATACTCGCTGCTGCTCCTCATCATGCAAGTGTTTCTTGAGCATAGAAACATGAAACACATTGTGTGTACTAGACATCGATGCTGGAAGATCTAGTCTGTATGACACAACTCCAACATGCTCCAGAATCTGAAATGGTCCAATGTATCTCGGTGCAAGCTTCCCCCGTCATCCGAATCGCTGTACGCCTTTCATAGGCAACACCTTCAGCATAACCGAGTCTCCAACCTGAAACTCCAAGGGTCTTCGTCTCTTATCGGCATAGCTCTTTTGCCGACTCTGAGCTGCTAGAATCCTCTCTCTGATCAAGGCTATCTTCTCAGTAGTCTGCCTCACCAGCTCCGGTCCAAGCATCAAGCTGTCCTCCGGCTCGGCCCAAATATCGGTGACCTACAAGGTCTCCCGTACAATGCCTCATACGGGGTAATACCAATCGTCGCTTGATAACTGTTGTTATAAGCAAACTCTATCAATGGAATATGATCCTCCCAGCTGCCTTGAAAGTCAATGACACAAGCCCGCAACATGTCTTCCAACACCTGATTTACTCTCTCTGTCTGACCATCCGTCTGTGGGTGGAAAACACTGCTGAATGATAATCTGCTGCCAAAAGAGTCCTGGAAACTCTTCCAAAAGTGCGAAGTGAACACCGAACCTCGATCCGACACAATCGTGTCTGGAACTCCATGAAGTCGAACTATCTCCCGGATAAATATCCTCGCATATGCCTCGGCAGTATAGGTAGTCCTCACTGGAATGAAATGGGCCGACTTCGTCAACCGGTCCACAATTACCCAAACTGAATCATTCCCCTTCTTCGACTTCGGCAACCCTACAATGAAGTCCATAGAAATGTCCGCCCACTTCCACTCTGGAATGGGTAAAGGTTGAAGTGTTCCTGCCGGTCTCTGATGCTCTGCCTTCACCTGCTGGTAGGTAAAACACTTAGCCACATACTCTGAAATCTCCCTTCGCATACCACTCCACCAAAAGTGTCTCTTCAGGTCCTTGTATATCTTAGTAGTCCCTGGATGTACTGTGTACCGAGTACGATGAGCTTCATCAAGTAACTCTCTCTTCAGCTCGGCACTGGCTGGTATGACTAGCCTGTCCTTCATCCGAAAACCTCCGTCTGCTCCAATGATCCAATCAGTCTTTGGCTCCTTGGAAATCTCCTCCTTTCGGATTTGAATCCAAGAGTCTCCCAACTGAGCTCTGATAACTCTATCACTCTAAGATGGCTGCACTGACACAACTCCCAAAAATGCACTGGTTCCTCCAATCTCAGGTCTAAAATCAAACTGTCTAAGAGTGATAAGATCCCGATGTAATGAACACCTCAAAGCTGAAATCCGATGTCGACACTTCCTGCTTAAGGCATCTACTACGACGTTCGCCTTCCCCGGATGATACTGAATCGCGAACTCGTAGTCCTTGATAAACTCAACCCACCTCCTCTGTCTCTGATTGAGTTCCTTCTGAGAAAAGAGGTACTTCTGACTCTGATGGTCTGTAAATAATTCAAACTGCACTCCATATAAGTAGTGCCTCCATGACTTTAGTGCAAATACCACTGCTGCTAACTCCAAGTCATGAGTGGGATAGTTCTGCTCATGCACCCTCAACTGCCTTGAGATATAAGCTACTACCCTATGAGTCTATGTCAATACGCCTCCTAAGCCTACCAACGATGCATCTGTATATACGACGAATGTCCTGTCGCTGCTCGGAATAGTCAAAACCGGCGCTGTAGTCAACTTAGCCTTCAATATATCAAAGGCCTTCTTGCACTCCATGCTCCATATGAACTGTACACCCTTCTTCGTAAGGTGTGTAATCGGCGTCGAAATCTTCGAGAAGTCTTGTAATATCCAGCTAAACCTAAAAAGCTACGAATCTCTGTCACCGTATTCAGTGGCTCCTAATCAAGAACTGCCGTGACCTTTGTCGGGTCTACTGCTATGCCCTCTCTACTGATGACGTGGCCAAGAAATCTAACTTCTGAAAGCCAAAATTCACACTTGCTGAACTTGGCATACAGCTGATGCTCCTGCAGAGTCCTCAACGCTATCTGTAGATGCTCCTCATGATCTGTCTCCGATCTCGAGTAAATGAGAATATCGTCGATGAAAATGATCACAAACTGATCTAAGAAGGGATGGAAAACCCAGTTTATCAAGTCCATGAATACCGCGGGTGCATTGGTCAACCCAAATGGCACGACCAAGAACTCAAAAGATCCATATTTAGTAAGAAAGGCGGTCTTGGGAATATCCATCTCCCGAACCCACAACTGATGATAGCCAGAACGAAGATCAATCTTCGAGAAATACTACGCTCCCTGCAACTGGTCAAACAAGTCATCAATCCTAGGTAGTGGGTACCTATTCTGGATAGTGACCTTGTTCAACTCTCTATAATCTATGCATAATCTCATACTACCGTCCTTCTTCTTCACGAAGAGGACTGACGCACCCCATGGAGAATGACTTCGGCGAATAAAACCCTGAGCTAACAACTCGTCCAACTGGGTCTGAAGCTCCCTCATCTCAGCTGGTGCCATGCGATAGGGTGCGCGGGATATCGGGGCTGTGCCTGACTACAACTCAATACAGAACTCTACCTCTCTCACCGGGGGTAATCCAGGTATGTCCTGAAAGACATTCTGATACTCTGAGACAACTCTAGTCTCTAATAACTCAGCACCCTGATCCTGTCGCATCACCTCCTCGATGTACGCCAGAAATGACTCCGCAAATCGGTTGCCCTGAGAGGTGGCTACAACCATCTCGGACCCATCGGACACTCGCAACTTGACTATCTTCGCAAAGCAGTCAATACTAATATGGTAGGAAGACAACCAATCCATATCAAGGATGACATCGAACTCGAACATATGCAACACTATCAAATCAACTATGAACTCCGACTCGTCTAAACTGACGGTACACCTCCTACAAACGCTCTCTAGAAGCGATACCTCACCTAAAGGGGTGGAAACAAATAAATGGGTGTCTAGAGGCTGAGCTACGAGCTGGAGTCTAGCCATAAATGCATGAGAGATGAAAGAATGCGAAGCTCCCGAATCGAAAAGAATACGGACGGGGAAAGAATCCACAAGGGACCGTCCCCCCACTACGGCTCCGCTAGCTCCATGATCACGGGGAACTACTGCATAAACCCTGCCTGTGAATGAAGACTGCTCTGCTACTGGAGATGGAGAATATGGGACAATCTGCCCCTGAGGAACCTCCTGAACTGCTCAAACCTACCCCTCAGTCCTCTGAGCTGCTGGCGGTGCCTCGAGTCTGTTCTGCTGGCCCTGACCTCTGCCCTGCTGGCACTGCTACTGGTTCGGACCCTTTCCCTGCTAGGCTCCTGCTGGTGTGCTATGACACTCCGATGCCTTATGCCAGACCTTGTGACAGTTAAAACAAGATCCTTGGAACTTGCGCTGCTGATGCGCTCTCTGATCCTACTGGGGTCCCTTCTTATAAGAGCCCTGATGCTGCTGCTGATGTCCAATGCTGATGCGCTCTCTGATCCTACTGGGGTCCCTTCTTATAAGAGCCCTGATGCTGCTGCTGATGTCCAAAAAAAGATCTCTTGTTCTTGCCTGATGCTGCTGCTGATGTCCAAAAAAAGATCTCTTGTTCTTGCCTTTGTCACCGCTCTGCCCTGCCTTGGCCTTCCCTTCATTATCCTTCTGGAACATGCTAGTCTCAATCTCCTGTGAAGTTGTGGCCTCAGCTACCTCCCTAACTGAATAGAACCTCCTCGAGACTAGGTATCGGCGGAGATTAGGGTGAAGCCCTGCCAAGAACATCCGAGCCTGACGCTCTCCTGTTTGCCACATACCCGTGAAATATAGCAACTCCATGAACCTGCTCTCAAAATCTGCAATGGTCATGTCCCCCTGAGTCAACCTGGACAACTCAAGCTCCTTCCCAGTCCGTACTACAGAAGAAATGTACTGCCCATCAAAGAAGTATATGAAGTCCTCCCATGTGAGGGTCATCCTCTGCTCTGGAGTAAACTGTAGTTGGTACCATCTCCCGGCATCTCCCTTCAAGCTGTAGGATGCCAATCTCTGATTCTGCACTGAATCCACACTGAGTATGTCAAGAATGTTGCCCACATACTCCTTCCATTTATGGGTTGTAAGAGGGTCTGGTGATCCCTGGAACTCTGGTGCCCTCATCTTCTGGTGCCTCTCTACCACATCCTCCTGCGCTGTGGCTCTATCTGGGACTGCTAGATGAACAGCTGCAGGCGTGATCTCTGGGGATCTCTCTCTGACAGGAACGTCGGGTATCCCATGCTGCTGAGCTACCGGTGGTGGTGGTGCTATATGAGTCGTCACCAACTCCTCAATAGCTGTCATCCGGGCAATAAGAGGATCCATGATATCCACCAAATACTGAGGAGCCTGCTGCGGCTCGGGGGGGGCCTGCTGAGGCTCGGATTGAGCTGGCTGCTGCTCAGATGGAGTCTGCTGTGACTCTGTCTGCCCAGCTCTCCGAGTACGAGGCCTACCACGTCCTGCCATCTCACTCTCATAAGAAAATAAGAGTTTATGAGTCAAAATAGACTTCTATAAATAGCTTATCACAATACAATTTTTTTTCACAATATATAGTATTTGCACAAATACTTTAAACTTATACAAAAATAGTTGTTATATAAAAAAAATTCTCAAATTTTGAGATATACGCATATATCGTCCTCACTCATACTAGGAAATCCTTACGGACTCTATACATGAATCCTAAAAAACTCTATCCTAGCTCCACGACTCGACACAGGATGATCCTAAGGATACTGGAACTAGAGCTCTGATACCAACTGTGACGCCCCTGGGTTCACACAAGGCTGCAGTCCAAGTTGAAACTAAGAATGTCAAACCTACCATGCACCACACCGTGCAATAACATTTTTCACCATCACAATTAACATCTATCTAGTGAAGTCAACAATAGGTGTAGGTACAAAAGCAAGTAAAAGATAATACAAGAAATAACTGATGAAGTGATAGTGATCATATTGATATCTCATCATCCTACATACAGAAATACATAGTCAATGTTTGAATAGATAACTGGAATACTCAACAAGTCTCAAGTACAAATATCTGAGTAAAGGAAATAAGGCATATAACCTTTACAACATCTAGAGAATAGTCCTCAAATGTCAAACAAAACTACAGTGGAGCACCAAAATAAAACATAGCTAAAATAGACAGCTGAACACTAAAGTGTGTCGCCATCAACCTGCGACTCTCCGGGCTCTTGGCTCGTTACCTGAAAGGGGGAGGGACAACGAGCGTCAAAGCGCTAGCGAGCAACATCACAACCAACCCCAAGGGAACAGGGCTCGTTGTGTAAGAAAATATAGATAATACATAATAGATCTAAAATCATTGATCTTACTAAAGAGGATTTTAGTATTGAGGAATTTACAACACGAGCATAGGTACGTCGAGCGAAATAATCCAAATAAGAAAACCCTCATGTATATACCTTGTATCTTAAATTGTAAAATCCCTAAACACCAAACCCGAAGTTCTAGTACAGGAACAATAATAAAAGAAATACACCTAATCTCAGAGCATAAATACAGTGCCATGTCATAGCCTACATGAGTATCATGTTATCATGCCAAAATCTACATAAGTGTCATGTCATAAAACTCCTGTGAGAAAGTCATATACAGGGTTAAGAAATATGTCCGATGCAGGAACTAGATACTGTGGTTTTCCAAATACATGGAATAAGTGGCAAATGTCCAACACGAGGACAAAAATGGATTATAGTCCAACACGAGGACTTCTATGGATTATAGTCCAACACGAGGACTTCTATGGATTATAGTCCAACATGAGGACTGTGTAACTGTAAAAAGTATATGCGGACTGATATACATATTCTATACTCACACGTGTCTCTGTGTACATATCTAAACTTGTGTCAAAAGGCAACCCACATGTACAGATAAATCATTAGTATGGTGAACTAGTGTTAGGTCATCGAGGCGACCTCGAAAAGCAACTCAAACAGATTAAGAATCTGTAAAACACCTCATCAGTCGACTGAGGTGTCGACTGATGACGTCAGTCGACTCATGTGTCGACTGACAAGCTCAGGCAGCACAGCCTCAGCTCACCAGTCGACCGATCTGTCGACTACAAAGCTGGGAAAACCAAATCAACCCATCAGTCGACTGATCAGTCGACTGATGACTAAGATTTTAGCTCGTCGGTCGACTGACCAGTCGACCGATTGACTGCAGAAACTCTGCACATGTTGTTATTCACCCAAAAATTTCTCTAAACTCCTCCCCATCTATCCCAAGCATGAAAATACTGAATTTATTATATATGTACCAAACTAAAATAAAGGATCAACATGTAATCATTTATCAAAAACCTTAAACACATAAAAACATGTTGGAAAATGTTTTGAAATCAATAAATCATGAATTTACTCTTTTCAAACGTTCTCAGATCTAGATTCCTTTAATGAAACATTGTTGGTCTTTTTATAAACTAAGATGCTCAATACTTCACCTCATATACTATAAAGATTCATTCTTTGTACTAAAAATACGTTTTTAGCTAAATCAAAACTCATTAAAGTCAATAAATTCGTGTAAGACAAAAGGGACAGAGTTGGGCGAGATGTTACTCGCCTCTGGGTGATGAACAACTCCTGGATCTGAGAGAGAGAGTGGTTCCCCTTCGCTGCAACGTGAAGATTTCGACGAAAATCCTCCAAGTTCTTCCCCAAATCACCAAGAACAAGGCTAAGGTTTAAGATAGGGGAGAGGGGGCTAGGGTTTTCTTAGTTTTGAAGATGAGAGGGGTGATTTCGGGTGAAGGGGAAAAATATACGAACAGTTAAACCCGACCCAAACCCGAACCAAATCAAAACAGACCCGAAACCTGAAAAACTAGAAATCAGCGTATCAGTCGACTGATGTGTCGACCGATACAGTCAGTCGACTGATGTGTCGACTGATCTGGAAAAATTTAGTTTTGTGCATGTTTTGCTAATTTGTAAAACCAATGCACAAAACTCTACACCCAAACTCTCATATCTTCTCAAATAACTTATTATCATGTATATCAATGACCTCAAGCTATTTATCATAAAAGAATTATTTATTTACTAATAATTCATATATATTCGTATAAAAATTATGAGGTTCTACAGCTAATGACAAACGCAAACAAGCGATATGATCACGGAGTTCGGTCCCCACGACCTATGTCTCCACTCCTCACCTCGAGGAGATCTCTACTATCACAACCAGGTTTTTTACGCTCACCCGAATAGTGTTTACACCACACACTAAGTTTTCTAGCTCACCAAAAACTTTACAATCACTCACAATGTAAACAAACTAACTACCACCTCAAGTATTAGTCTCTAGCCTGTATCTCCCTCAAGTGTTAGGAATTACAACCTCTCTCTAGGCATTACCACCTACCCCACTCCTCTTAGGACGACCCCATCTCTCATCACATACTCCTTTTGGTGTACTAGTGTAATACAAAGTGAATCCACAATTAAGCTCACAACAAATGATTGTTCTCCAAACAATGAGAGAACTCAATTAAGCATAACTCAAGGTTCTAATCTCTCATACCCCAAATTATACTATGTATGAAAATACTAAAAACTCAAATGGGTGTGTGTAACAATGAGATTTGATAAAACAAAATCAAACTAAACTCAATTTAAATCTAGCTTATAGAAAATATGAACAAAATAATAAATAGCTAGAAATAGAGTTTAGAAAAATTTCTCTATGATAACAAGAGAGAGGAAGAAGAGTTGAATGCTCAAACACCAATGAATGATCTCCTCAAGCTCTTGTGAAAGTTTTTTCACAAACCAAACTTTTAAACACACTTAAACAAAAACTTAAACCCTTAAACAAACTTGTAAAACTCTTTTAAAACTTTTCTCTTCTTAGATATGAACTGAGGATATGTGGGGGTATTTATAGGAAACCCCAAAGCTAAGAGAAAACAACAAAACCCAGCAAAAAGATAAAAATAGAAAAACTGAAAAAAAAACTAGCCGTTGGGCCATCAGTCGCCTAATCAGTCGACTGATGAGCTGACCGTTAGAGTCAGCATCCAGCTCATCGGTCGATTGATGACTTGATCGGTCGACTTATGACCTCATCAGTCGACTAGTCAGTTGACCAAAACAAATCAAGTTTTTTTATAACTGCAGGCACTTTCATCAGTCGACTGATCGGTCGACTGATTGCATCAGTCGACTGACCAGCCGACTGATAACAAGTATACAACATGTTTAAAGCAGAAATCTAATTTTTAAACTGTTTTTAAAAATAACAAACAAATTCCAAAAAATGTAAAATTTTGAAAAATGATTGTAAACATGATAATACACATGTTACAAAAATTGGTTTTCAAAAATCACCTCCCAAATGTGAAAACTCTTTATTTTTCAAATATATTCAAAAACATGAAAACTAAACATACATGTATTTTATATTTGACTTAACAAACTTTTGAAACTTTGTGAAATGTTTTTATAGACTTGATAAATTATGTATAAAGTGATGTTTAAGACTATAAAATAATAAAATAATATTTTATCAAAAATACCTATATTTTGATAAAATCAACAAATACGTGTATGTGAATAATATGAGCTTATATCATTAACACACAAGTATAAACCTATACTATAAACACTATAACCCAAACTTGATGAAGGTCTTCAATGAGCTCGACTTGGTAAACATGCGGATGAAGCTTGAACTTGGATCTTCAACTTGAATTGCATAGGCTTCATACCACAATTTCGCCAACCTCCATTGGATATGATCGTTGAAGCTCAATTACATCCATCTTCCAATATATTGTTTGCCTAGAATAAATATAAAACATAAAAACTAGACAAACAATATTAATTATAAATTGTTTGTTAATCATTATCAAAACAAAAGGACCCAACAACTTTCTCGTCCGACCTCGGAATGAGGTGATTTAAGATGATTTGGAAAGATGTTGAAAAGACCTATAACTTTTTGTCTTTTGAGTTTTGCCAGATTTGAATAGTATCTGTATGTAGAAAATAAGTACTCTTAACTGGTCATTTTTCTGGATTCAGGCTCGTGCATGTCGTGCATGATTTCACTCATATATTCGTATATATACATTGGATTGATCTCAAATTAATCCCTAGTATACTAAAAATTAAATATATGTTATTTATTACCATATAACATATTTATTATTATTTATCATAATATATTCAAATTTATGGGGTTTTACATGTGCTCCATATAAGTTTAGTATTTTTTTAGTGATCTATAAACTTGTATTTCATTTTGAAGGCTGAGAGTCTTACTACTATTTCAGTTGACTCTGTGTGTTGAGATATTTCACATTTATTTTAGTTTATTAGTTGTACTCTTTTCATTCAGTTGGGACATAATCATATTCTTTGGATATTTCTTTCTCTTGGCATATTTATTGTATTTTTACTTTTCTCATATCAACTTGTAACTGCACCGTTCTTAATTAATTCCACTAGAGAGATATTGCTATAATGGTGAAACATGTTATTATACTGTGTGGGTACATGATAAGTTTGACATCTCTGAATTCACCTTAGACTGCAGACTCGTGTGAAACCAGGGGCGTCACAGTACCGAAGAGTTTAGGAACATGACACCTAAAGCTCAATGCCCTTAGGTTATGATTCCATTTAGATGCATGTGGTGCACGAATCCGGTCATAACAATAATTATGCAAATGACTATTCCTATTGCAACAAGTGCAATGGAATAGACCCATTTGTTTTTGTGGACCATGAGATTGTGCATGAGGAATATTTGCAAATAAAAATGGTTTTTTAAAATCGTTTTGCAAATGAGAAACTCTTTTCAAATCAAAACAAAACTTGGTCAAATGACCAAAACGACTACAACAATCATATTTATATACACGAGCTTGCTTATGATATACTTTGTGTGCATGTGTATGTGTATAATGTGATGAAGCTTGATGGGATGTATAAGTAGCAATATTATTGGATTTTGTGGGTTTATGTGCATCATAACAAAATTTTACGTGATGGCCTTTACAGCTATAAATAGAGCATTTATAAACTTTGTTATACATGTGTGCATAGTGTGTAGGGTTTTTTAAAAAATTTACAGGAACTTTGCACACAAGTCCATAAGCTTATCATTATTTACAATGCATGTTTTTTGTGTTGAATCTAAAGATGATATGCGATTTTTAACATGATTCAACTTAATTTCTTGCACAAATGCATTATTATTAGAAATAGAGCATATATGGTTATTCTTAAAAGAATTAAATTAATTTCTAATGCTTTCCACTTCTATCATGGCATTGTTTTTCTCATGAGATAAACTAGTAATTTTAATTTTTCATTTTTTATTACTTTCTTTATGATTAACATTTTCATTTGCAATGTTATCAAATCTAGAAGCTAGTATCTCATGATCGGATTTTAAATTAACATGCTGGCTTTTCAAATCAATAAAATTATGATATAATTTGTGATAAGCATGTATTAAATGTTCATATGCACAATCAAGTTCATTAATAGATAATTCATCATCGGAATTGGACTTGCATACCTCACTAGGGCTATCGCCTAGTGGCCTTGTGTATGATGAAAATGCTCTAATCTCACTTGAAGTAGAGTCCACCAAAGCACGTTAGATCTCCTCCAAGTTACCATGATATGCTTCTATGAATTTTCATAATGTGTTTGCACTATTAAAGGAATAAAGCTTGTTAGAAATTGATGTATCAAAAGCATTAAGTAAAAATTCTAACAAGAGCTTGTTTATTGTAAACATTCTCTTACCATCATTACTCTACTTGGATTTCTCCAAAGTGGGTACAACATAAGCATAATTAATAATTTCCCACAAATCAAAATGTTTAGATCTAACAAAAAGTTTAAATCTAACACACCATTGAGCATATGCAAAATTATCAATTCTTAGAGCAATATTAATGATATAGCCTAAACTAGGTGCACCATGCATATCCATAATTATAAATGCAAGCAACATGGAAATAATCCCAAAACTAGATTCGCAATAATGCAAAGTGAGGACCTTTGACTCTAGGCAGTTAAGCCACAAATCAAAGAGCACCAAGCTCTGATACCAAATAAAAGTACCCTAAAGGGAGGGAGGGGGAGGGGTGAATAGGGTAGTTGCTAATCTAATTCGATATCAATGCCAATTTAAAACTTATTAACTAATATCCTAATAAAATAATATATAATGAGATATGTGCAAGGATATACAATAAAACAATAGGTGCTATAAACAATTCACAATGGCGATATAGCAATATGATGAACAATGAGCACAAAAGACATACGCCAAGGCAATCACAAATATAAAAAATGATCACGAAGTTTGATCGACCCATGACCTATATCTCTGCTCATTGTTAGACCCTAAGGTCGCTATGAAAGAACCATAGAGGGAGGTGAATAGGGTTTATGCTAATCTAATCCGATTTAATGCTAATTAAAACTTACTAACAAATATCCTAGCAAATATGATATGTAATAAGATATATATGCAAGGATAAGTAAACTAAGCAAGGGCAAACAGTATAGTGGAAGAAATAAACAAGATGCAATATGCGATATAAGATGAACACAGAATTAAGTACGCCAATGCAATCACAAACAAATGATATGTTCACGAGGTTCGGTCCCCACGACCTACGTCCCCGCTCCTCACCTCGAGGAGATCTCCACTATCACGACACACACGGTTTGGAAGCCGGAACTTCTCTACACACTCGGTTATCAAGTCAACCGACAACTCGCACAAAATCTCACAATGTACATACACAAGCTACAAAATCTCACAAAATATGAAAGATGTAATTTCATATTTATATAAACTTAGAAACAAAAACATGTATGTATACATATACCTATATATACCAAAACTAAATTGTATATATATAAGAACAAAATATGTGTGTGTATATATGATTGAGCTTAAAGTACCAACACACATAATATAAACCTAAACTAATGTTACCCAAGCTTGATCTTGATCTTCAAATAAGTTTGACTTGGTACACATTACAGATAAAGCTTAAACTTGGATCTTCAACTTGAATAGCAAGGCTTCAACCACTATTTCGCCAACCTCCATTTGATATGATCGTGAATGCGCAATTCCATCCATCCTCCAACATGTTGTTTGTCTATAATTGATACAAAAACATAAATACTAGACAAACAATATTAGAAGTAAATTGTTTGTAAATCATCATCAAAACAAGAAGGCCAACAATCTCCTCCTTTTTGATGATGACAAACAATTTACAAAAAGAGATATATGCATAAAAAGAAATTAATATGTAAATTAGAATTATCATACATATAACCAAAACAAGATATACTCACAATATTTCTCCTCCTTTGACAACATCAAAAAGGGGATAAAAGATGAAGAGAGCAAAAGCTCCCCCTATCAATATGCATGAGTGAGTATAAAAAATATATATAGGGATTGCTCCCCTATCAAAATGCCATATGGAGTGTATGCAATAAAGATTATGGCAAAACATGTGAGCAAGCATAAATATAAAAATATGCTAAACACAACTCACATGCAAAAGAATAATAAGAACACATGTGTATATATAACATCATGAAGGGTGTTACAAAGATTTTAAGATGAATATATACAAACTAAACATTTATCATACTTACCCCAAAGAGATAAAATAAGAATCCAAGAAGATAACGTTTGAAAAAAAATGTTTATGAAGGAGGATTCATGAAGGAAAATAATTTTCTTATAGGTAGGGGGATCAAGAAAATAAATCATAAGTTTTCTTTGCTTAGAGATACAATGTATGGATTTATGAAATCAAAAGAAGGGAAAACATGAGGATCATGAAAAAAGTTTTCAAATGAAAACGAATCAACCAAATGAAATCATAAAACAACCATTTAAACAAAAAATGATGTTTGATCAATAAAGAAAGTTTTCTGTGTAGAACTTGATCAAATCACATATAGAATACATTATAAGTCACGAATAGATGATCCATGAGCACAAACATATAAATATCATCATATAAGTGAAATATAATGAATTCAAAGCAACAAATCAAAACAAAATCTTTGACAAAAGAATTTCAAGAGAGGCAACAATATTCCAAGCCATAAAGCTTGTCCCAACTCCGGTAAATATGATTTGGGAATAAACACCTAATAAACCTGGGGGGGGGGGGTTTACATAAATATAAACCTCTCATCAAAACAAAACCAATAATCATGAAAACAAAAGAATCAATCAAAGAAAAAATTGTTTTCATATTCAAAGTTTTTAAAACACATTTTTCAAAACCAAGAAAAGGAAAAAGACACTAAAATTCTTAGTTTAAAATCAAATTTGTTTTGGTACTCAAGAATTCTTGGTACCAAGAGATTTTGAGACATGACCCCTATCATTAAAGCTCAAAGCCCTAGGGATATATGAACCCTCTTAGGCACATTTGGTGCACTAACCCGGTCATAACAATAATTGCTCAAATGACTCTTCCGATTGGAATTTGTGCAATGAAAGAGACTCATTTGTTTTTGTGGACCATATGCTCGTGCACGGGAACCATTTGCAAACAAATATTGTCTTTTAAAATTATTTTGCAAATGAGAAACATTATCGAACAATTACTTGGGAAATTTGGTAAGTTTGAACATTTTTTCAAATCATAACAAAACTTCACCAAATGGCCAAATCTACCACAAATATCACATTTAAAAATTTGTGGTCTACTAGAGACATTTGGCAAACATGATTTTTTTTTCAAATCAAAACAATATTCGGCCAAATGACTAAAACGACCACAAAGATCACACTTGAACACACTAGCATGCTTATGATGAACTTTGTAAGTGTACAAGATGAAGAAGCTACATGAGATGCACAAGGAGTATTAGCATTCTTATGTTTGTGTGCATCATAGCAAAATCTAGCAAGATGGACTTTACGACCGCAATTTGTGCATTTGTAGACTTTGCTATACATGTGTGCATGATAAATAGGATGTTTAGATGTTTTAGCATGAGACTTAGCACACATGTTCATAAGATTATCATGATTAACAATACATGTTTTAAGGATTGAATCTAAAGATGATATGCGATCCTTAACATGATTCAACTGATCATTATGCATACAACTATTGTTATTAAAAGTAGAACATATATAGTTATTTATAAAAGAAGCAGTATCATTTTGTATATTCTCTACTTCTAACATGACATTGTTTTTAACATGAGATAAGCTAGTGATGGATGAGGTTAATTTTTTATTTTCCAAATTTAACATATCATTGTTTTCTTTAAGCATAATATTTTCTTTTGTAATGACATCAAATTTGGAACCTAGCAACTAATGATCGGATTTCAAATTAACATTCTTGCTTTTCAAATCTATAAAATTATTATACAACTTAGTGTAGGCATGCATTAATCTATTATATGCACAAGCGAGTTCATTAATGGATATATCACTATCGGATTCCGAATTGCTTACTACACTAGGGCTATCGCCTAGTGGCCATGTGCACGATGAAGATGAAGCTCCACATGAATTAGAAGCGGAATCCTCCAAAGCTTGTCGGATTGCCTCCAAATTCCCTTGATGTGCTTCTATAAGTTTCCACAATGTGTAAGCACTATCAAAAGAATCAAGCTTGTTAGAAAAGGATAAGCCAAAAGCATCAATTAGAAATTCTAACACAAGCTTGTTCATAGTAAACATCTTTTTATTATGATTACTCCACTTGGATTTCTCCAATGTGGGCACAATATAAGCATCCTCAATAACTTCCCATAAATCAATATTTTTAGATCTTACAAATAGTTTAAATCTAATACACCATTGGGTATAGGGAAAGTTATTAATCCTAGGAGCAACATTAATGGCATAACCAAGACTAGGTGCATTGTGCATGTCCATGATATAAATTATATGCAAGCAAGATACAAATAATCTCAAAACTAGATTAGCACAAGAAAGATAATTTGGATCTTTAACTCAAGGCGATTAGACCTTAAATCAAAGAGCACCAAGCTCTGATACCAATTGTTAGACCCTAAGGTCGCTATGAAAGAACCCTAGGGGGGGGGGGGGGGGTGAATAGGGTTTATGCTAATCTAATCCGATTTAATGCCAATTAAAACTTACTAACAAATATCCTAGCAAATATGATATGTAATAAGATATATATGCAATGATAAGTAAACTAAGCAAGGGCAAACAGTATAGTGGAAGAAATAAACAAGATGCAATATGCGATATAAGATGAACACAAAATTAAGTGCGCCAATACAATCACAAACAAACGATATGTTCATGAGGTTCGGTCCCCACGACCTACGTCCCCGCTCCTCACCTCGAGGAGATCTCCACTATCACGACACATCCGGTTTGGAAACCGAAACTTCTCTACACACTCGGTTATCAAGTCAACCGACAAGTCTCACAAAATCTCACAATGTATATACACAAGCTACAACCTCAAGTGTTGGTCCTCACGTATCGACTCCCTCAAGTGCTCAGAATTATCACCTCTCACTAGGCCACCGACACCACTCCTCTCGGATCGACTCTGTCCTCACCACATACTCCTCTTGGTGTACAAGTGTATTACAAAGTGATCTAGACAATTAAGGCTCACAACAAATGATTGTTCTCTAAACAAGGTGAGAACTCAATTAGGCTCAACTCAATGTCACACAAACCCCACAACCCAAATTATACAACGTATGCAAATACAATAAGCTCAATGGTTGTGTGTGTAAACAAAGAGTAAACAAAATCAACTAAACTCAAGATAAACACTAGCTTAATAAAATGGTAATTAAACAATATAAATGTAAAGCTAGATTGAGTTTAGGGAAACTTCTCAAACACTAGCTTAATAAAATGGTAATTAAACAATATAAATGTAAAGCTAGATTGAGTTTAGGGAAACTTATATATAGATAACAAGAGAGAGGAAAAAGAGTGAATGCTCAAACACCAAGGATGATCTCCACTTGCTCTTGTGAAATTCTCTTCACAAACAAAATTCGTAAACGCTTAAAAGCTTTTTAAATAAACACTAAACAAAACTTAAACCCTTATTAAAACTTTGTTAAAACATTCTCTTGGTAGCTTGAAGAGAAGAAGGTAATGGTCTATTTATACCCACTCAAAACTTCAGTAAAAACCCCAAGGAAAAGACAAAAAAACCCATAAACAAACAAATCAGAAAACTAGCCGTTACTGTGCAACGGCTCTCTGATAAGTCGGCTTATGAGTCGACTCATGAGTCGACTAATGAGTCGACTTATATAAGTCGACTCAACAGATAAAAAATAGCAATTCCGCTACACTTAGTAAGTCGACTTATGAGTCGACTGAACATGCACAGATCAGATTTGTACAGGAAAACTGAATTTTAAACTGGGTTTAAAAATATCAAATAAATTCAGAAAAATATAAAACTTTGAGAAATGATTGTAGGCATGATAATACACATGCTATAAAAACTGGTTTTCTAAAAGGACTTCCCAAATGTGAAATATCATCATTTTGCAAAATAGTCCAAAACATGAAAATGTAAACACATGAGTTTTGATATTTTAGCTTAATCATGTTTTGAAAGATTAAAAAATGAATATATAGACTTAATAGAAGATGTATATCATTATTGTTAAGTCCAAACACCAAGAAAGAAATATTTTCACAAAAATACTTGTTTTGCAAACTTTCAAAACAACAAACATGATTTCATTGAACTAATTAAAATTGATATTGATGAAATTATATGTAAGCATAAAAACATGAAACAAAAATATATTTTCCAATTATATTCAATTGTTTCATATTTAAACTTGAAAAACCAAAACAATAAATATGAAAGATGTAAATTCATATTTATATAAACTTAGAAACAAAAACATGTATGTATACATATACCTATATATATATATATATATATATATATATATATATAACTATATATATACAGAGAAACCAATATAATGTGTGTGTATATATGATTGAGCTTAAAGTACCAACACACATAATATAAACCTAAACTAATGTTACCCAAGCTTGATCTTGAGACTGATCATCGTAGAGCGCGACATTTCATGTGCAAATCGATATCGGCTTCCAGTTTTCTTTTTCTGCATTATTATATTAGAAGATACTTAATTACGGTTAGCTTACATGAGAAGTTTTGACACCCAGTAGTGGTAGCCTGTTCATGCATTCCATATTTTAATGTAGTGATTATTCATGCTTTACAAACTTGTTTAATCATGTTCGATATGCCATGTTATTATTAAATAGAATTAGTGTTATTACTATCTCTTGTTGTGATTGAGAATCTTAGTAGTTCATGACTTAGTGGCCTCGTGCATCATGAACAGACTTAGTGACATGTGTGAGTGTGTTGATTGAGTTTAGGTGGTGAACCCGAGTTTCAATGAGGATTATGGTTAACTTAGAAAAGCAAGAAGAGTTAGGATGAGAAAGTCATAGTTCATGCAATTGGATAAGGCTGTTGATATATCTTCCAGGCTCACACTAGTGGATCAGTATCGCCACTTGGGTTAGTTTGTTAGATCAAAGTAGATCGGTATCGCTACTTTGGTCTGTGAGTTTGATATTCACCCGAGTTTAGCTTGAGTTCGGACCAAGATAAAAACGGATTGCGTGTATTCCTGTGACCGAGTTTGTGTAGTGGTATTAGATACACGTAAGAGATTTGTGAACACTTAGTTATCCGATGATTGAGCATTGACTCCGTGTGAGATGTGAACCAGTGACCTGTTATAGGATGACTAGTTACATGACCTTGTTATTTGAATGATCTATGGATTCTTGTGAGATGTAGGCCGATAGTATTTTTTTTCATACATAGATCGAGATTAATATTTACTTATCTACAATTTGAGACATATGGTATATACATGAGGGTTTTCTTGTTTGGATTATTTTGCTCGATGTACTATGTCTCTTGTTATAGATTTTTAAGTATTAATCCCATCTAGTTGTATTACATTGTTACTTGGATGATTATTCTGATGGTTAGCTGCATGATCTTGTTACTTGGTTGATTTTCTTGGATTCTTTGATTATTATATACTATTGGTGGATTTCATCTAGTGATTTTCTTGGATTCTTTGATTATTATATACTATTGGTGGATTTCATCTAGTTTTTAGTATCTAGCTGCATGCTTCTATTTATTATTATATTATTATATACTATTGGTGGATTTCATCTAGTTTTTAGTATCTAGCTGCATGCTTCTATTTATTATTATTTTTTTACCTTGGTCATTCGACTGTTCCTAGTTCTCCCTTGTGGGATCTTACCGTGTGCTATGCACGCTGACGTACACCTATTTTTTCTAGTGTACGTCAGATTTAGGAGATGGACAGCCTCAGTTCGGAATCGTACAGGAGCCAGAGGATTCTCAGTAGGAGTGCCTTACAGATGGAGTAGAAGAACAAGCTGAAGCGTAGTAGTTTTCTTCTGCAGTAGTTGTGGAACATTAGAACTCTTTATCATATTTTTTCTTTAGTTTGATGATGGATTTTTGCATTTTTAGTAGTACTTATTTTTATTATGGACTATGTATTTTTTTATTTCTAGTTGGACCATTTTTGTAATAAGGGTATGTTTGACCCATATTTTATGTCTAGGATGATCTGCTTGATGATATATTTATTTCTTATTCTAGGTTGTCTTTATATTCTTGTTATTGTGATCGGGAACTATGACTGAGATTTATGTATTTGACGCTTAGTGTATTGGATTGAGAAGAAAAAAAAAAGAAAAAATGATAGTGTATATTTCTTCTCAATCTAATACGTCGCGGGCTTGTTCACGTTCCGATTCTCCGGTATTTTGAAAAGCAGGGTGTGACAAGTTTTAATGGTGGCCCATGTAGGTCACGGTCTTGAGTCCTCACTAGTAAGAATATAGTAGACAATTTAGATACATATCATATTTCATCCGTAAGACTACAATTAAGTTCTTATACTATTATCTTAATAACTATGTTTTAGTTCCTATTTTGTGATATATTGTTTTGATTTTAACCTTAGTTTTCCTCTTGATCCTTGCTTTCCTTCAGAACCTTGGTGGGTACGCGTGGCTATAGTAACCCTTCTGGTAGCAGTGCCTCGCCGTCTGAAGTGAACCCGAACCAACTTCTGGCAATGATTCAGAGATTGGTCACTAATCAGCAGCACTTGGCTGGGTAGCTGTAGCGGGAGCCTCAACACTAGCCTCTCCCTTTGTCCAGAGTCTAGTGTTAGGGAGTGTCGGTATTTGCGGCCCCTTCTTTCTCTGATGCTGAAGGACCTCTAGTAACAGAGGACTTCTTGAAGGTCACTGAGACTATTCTCACGGTGACCCGTATTACCCCTGCTAAATAAGTGGATCTTATGGATATCCAGCTCACTGACACCGCTCGGATATGGTGGGCAACTGAGAAGACCCATCTGGAGAGGCCAATAATGTGGGAGACGTTCACAGAGTGCTTCAACAAGAAGTATTTTCCTCAGTCAGCTCGGGACGAACTTCTGCGTAGGTTTGTTGAGATCAAGCAGGGAGGCCGATCAGTTGATGAGTATGAGGCCGAGTTCTCTTCCCTGAGTCGATATGCTCCCCATCTGGTTACAGACCTATGACGCCCCTGGGTTCACACAAGACTGCAGTCCGAGGTGAAACCAGGAATATCAAACCTGCCATGCACCATACCGTGTAATAGCATATTTCACCATTACACTTACTATCTCTCTAGTAGAGTCAATAACATGTGTAGGTACAAAAGCAAGTAAAAGATAATACAAGAGATATATGATGAAATAATAGAGATAAAAATGATATTTCATCATCCAACATACAAAAATATAAAGTGAATCTCTAAAATAACTAGTCTGGAGATATCAACAAGTCTCAAATTTAGAATATCTGATAAAAAGAAATAAGACACACAACCTTTACAACTTCTAGAACATAACTCTCAAATGTCTAAACAAAATGTCTACAGTGGAGTTCCATAAATAAAGTAAAACTACAAATGAAAGATGGACACTAATACGTATCGCCATCAACCTGCGACTCTCCGTGCACCTGGCTCGTTACTTGAAATGGGAGGGGACAACGAGCATCAAAATGCTAGCAAGCAACATCACAACCAACCCCAAGGGAGAGGGCTCGTAGCATATAGAAAATATAATTAATACATATATACATGAAATCATTGATCCTAACAATAAGATGATTTTAGTATTTAGGAAATTATAACACGAGCATAGGTACGTCGAGCGAAATAATCCAAACAAGGAAACCCTCATGTATATACCTTGTATCTTAAATTGTAAATCCCTAAATACCAAACCCAAGATCTAATACAAGAACAATAATATAAAGAAGACTAACTCATCTCAGAACTCAAATACCATATAATGTCAAAACCCACATAAGTGTCATGTCCAGCCTATGTAAGTGTAAGTGTCATACTTAAGGTTTAAACAGGTGTCCAACACATGGACTAAGACTAGGTGTAGTGGATGCCCAACACATGGACTGCATATATAAATTGTCCAACACATAGATTGAACGATGAATGTCAAACACATAGACTAAATATAATGAATGTCCAACACATGGACTGAATATGATGAATGTCCAACACATGGACTACACATAATAATTGCCCAACACATGGACTGAATGAAATGTGTAGAATATCGATGAAATATATGAAAAGGATGCATATACACTAATTTCACACATGTCTCGGTATGTAAATCTAAACTCATGTCCACAAGCCATCTCACATATAAAGATACATAATAAATAATAATTTCTAAAGCCAAATATTTAAGGCGACTCCTCGTTCACATTAAAGCACACAACAAAAGTAAACATGCACAAACTGTACCGGTGATTAACCGAAACAAGCAGAAACCCTTCACAGATTTCTGTCTGCGTCAAAATAGATCTGGAAGTGACATCATTATTTTCCAAGCATAATATTACTGATATCAACATATATGAAACAACATGAAATGAAATATTAGAATGTAAATATATCGTCGAAACCCTAAACATTTATATACATAAGTTTAAACATTTTAAAAGCAAAAACTTATGATTTAATTCATGATTAATAAATTTTAGATCTTAAATTTATCAGGTTACTATTGTAATCAATTAGAAAATTATGATAATGTATTCTCACTTCACCAAGGGTATCACTTGTTTCTATGTCTTTTGTCCTCTCTAACAAGTATACAAACTAGGATCTCAATCGTAGTCAAATAGTTCTGAAGTTAAAACTCCGATGCATCCAACACTCGCTACTGCTTCCCATCATGTAAGTGCTTCTTGTGCATAGAAACATAAAATATATTGTGTATACTAGACATCGATGCTAGAAGATCTAGTCTATATGACACGGCTCCAATGCGCTCCAAAATCTGTAAAGATTCAATATACCTCGATGCAAGCTTCCCCCGTCTTCCGATTCGCTGAACGCCTTCCATAGGCGATACCTTCAGCATAACTGAATCTCTAACGTAGAACTCTAATGGTCATAGTCTCTTATTTGCATAGTTCTTTTGCCGACTCTGAGCGGCTAGAATCCGCTCTCTGATTAATGCTACCTTTTTAGTGGTTTGCCTCACAAGCTCTAGCCCAAGCATCAAGCTATCCTCTGGTTTTGCCCAACATATCGGTGATCTACAAGGTCTCCCGTATAATGCTTCGTATGTGGCCATACCGATTATCGCTTGATAACTATTGTTATAAGCGAACTCTATCAGTGGAATATGATCCTCCTAGCTACCCTAAAAGTCAATAACACAAGCCCGCAACATGTCTTCCAACGCCTGATTTACTCTCTCTGTCTGACAATCCGTCTGTGGGTGGAATACACTGCTGTATGATAATCGGTTGCCAAAAGAATCCTGGAAACTCCTCCAGAAGTGCGAAGTGAACACTGAACCTCGATCCGATACAATCGTGTCCGAAACTCCATGAAGTCGAACTATCTCCCGAACAAATATCCTCGCTTATGTCTCAGCTATGTATGTAGTCTTCATTGGAACAAAATGTGCTGACTTCGTTAACCGGTCCACTATCACCCAAACAGAATCATTCTCCTTCCTCGACTTCAGCAACCCTACAATGAAGTCCATAGAAATATTCACCCACTTCCACTCTAGGATGAGTAAAGGCTGAAGTGTTCCTGCCAGCCTCTGATGTTCTGCCTTCACCTGCTGACAGATAAAACACTTAGCCACATACTGTGCAATCTCTCTATGCATACCACTCCACCAGAAGTGTCTCTTCAGGTCCTTGTACATCTTAGTGGTTCCTGGATGTACTGTGTACCAAGTACAATGTGCTTTATCAAATAACTCCCTCTTCAGCTCGGCACTGGATAACATAACCAGCCTACCCTTCATCCGTAGACCTCCATCTGCTCTAATGGTTCAATAAGCCTTAGTCTCTTTGGTAATCTCCTCCTTTCGGATTTGAATCCAAGAATTTTCCAGCTGAACTCTAACAACTCTAATACTCCAAGATGGCTACACTAACACAGCTCCCAAAAATACACTGGTTCCACAAATCTCGTGTGTAAAATAAAACTGGCTAAGAGTAAGAAGATCTCGATACAATGAGCATCTCAAAGCCGAAACCCGATGTCTACGCTTCCTGCTTAAAGCATCTGCTACGACGTTCTCCTTCCCCGGATAATACTAAATCACAAACTCATAGTCCTTGATAAACTCAATTCACCTCCTATGTCTCTGGTTGAGCTCCTTCTGAGAGAAAAGATACTTCAGACTCTGATGGTCTATGAACAACTCAAACTGCGTTGAGCTCCTTCTGAGAGAAAAGATACTTCAGACTCTGATGGTCTATGAACAACTCAAACTGCACTCCATACAAGTAGTGCCTCCATGACTTCAGTGCTCTGATGGTCTATGAACAACTCAAACTGCACTCCATACAAGTAGTGCCTCCATGACTTCAGTGCAAATACCATGCTGCTAAGTCCAAGTCATGAGTGGGATAGTTCTGATCATGTACCCTCAACTGTCGTGAGATATATGCTACCACCCTCTGAGTCTGCATCAAGACGTCTCCTAAACCTGCTAATAATGCATCTGTGTAGACCACAAATGTCCTGTCACTGCTCGGAATAGTTAAAACTGACGTTGTAGTTAGCTTAGTCTTCAAGGTATCAAAGGCTTTCTGACACTCTATGCTCCAAATAAACTATACACCCTTCTTCGTAAGGCGTGTAAGTGGTGTTAAAATCTTCGGGAAGTCCTGGATGAACTTCCTATAATAGCCGGTTAAACCCAAAAAGCTACGAATCTCTGTCACCGTCTTAGGCGCTTCCCAATCAAGAACTGCTGTAAGCTTAGCTGGATCTACTTCTATGCCCTCTCTACTGATGACGTGGCCGAGAAATCTAACTTCTGAAAGCTAAAATTCACACTTGCTGAACTTGGCATATAACTGATGCTCTCGCAGGGTCTGCAAAGCTAACCATAGATGTTGCTCATGATCTGCTTCCGATCTCGAATAAATGAGGATATCGTCGATAAAAACAATCACAAACTGGTCCAAGAAGGGACGAAAAACCCGGTTCATCAAATCCATGAATATCGCAGGTGCATTGGTTAACCCAAATGGCATGACCATGAACCCGAAAGATCCATATCGAGTCAGAAAAGCGGTCTTAGGAATATCCATCTCCCGAACCCGTAACTGATGATAATCAGAACGAAGATCAATCTTCGAGAAATACTACGCTTCGTGTAACTTGTCGAACAAGTCCTCAATCCTAGGTAATGAGTACCTATTCCGGATAGTGACCTTGTTCAACTCTCTATAATCAATACACAAACGCATACTGCCGTCTTTCTTCTTCACGAAGAGAACCGACGCTCCCCATAGAGACTGACTCTGACGAATAAAACCCCGAGCTAATAACTTGTCCAACTGGGTCTGAAGCTTCTTCATCTCAGCTGGTGCCATGCGATAGGGTGCACGGGATATCAGGGCTGTGCCCGGCTGTAACTCAATACAAAACTCAACCTCTCTCAAAGGAGGTAACCCAGGTATGTCCTGAAAGACATCCTGATACTCTAAGACAACTCTAGTCTCCAATAAATCAATACTCTAATCCCGTCGCATCACCTCCTTGATGTACGTCAGAAACGACTCCACAAAACGGTTGCCCTGAGAGGTGGCTACAATTATCTCGGACCCATCAGACGCTCGCAAATTGACTGTCTTCGCAAAGCAGTCAATACTAATGTGGTAGGAAGATAACCAATCCATACCAAGGATAACATCGAACTCGGACATATGCAGCACTATCAAATCGACAACGTACTCCGACTCGTCTAAACTGACGGTACACCTCCTACAAACGCTCTCCAGAAGCGATACCTCACCTAAAGGGGTGAAAACTGATAAAGGGGTGTCTAGAGGTTGAGCTATGAGCTAGAGCCTGGACATCCTTTTCTATCTTTCAAGGCAAAAGCATGATCCTTCATAAAAATATTACTGGATCTTCATCTTTGGCATATAGTATAAACATTGGAAATGACTTCATGGTTACCATTGCTCAAATGGATTAGTATATATGTTACCTCTTCCTTTCACCAGAATTTAAGAGAGATTGCCAAATAGAGTATTCACACTTATTGATACATCTAACTCGATAAACGTACTTCTTTCACCACAAATGTGATTGCTCGCCCCACCATGCATCAAGTCTTGTTTCACCATATTATTAAACAAGCAGCACTCTAAGTTCTTCTTCTTGTTTCTCCACGTAATTAACTCTCTCTTCAATATTTGTTGAGCGGATCCAACAATATTCTACAGCAAAATGGAGATACTTCTCACAATTGTGATATTGAACATTTGATTTATCATACTTTGACCTCCTGTTGTATCTTCCTCTTCCATGACCCCTTAGAGCTCTGTTATTTGGTTCCTCTCTCCATTATTGATCGGAGTATGACCACCTCTTCATCCTCTACCACACCCACGATTGTAACCTCGGTCACGACCATGACTTGAGGACTCTTCTGGATTTTGTTTTTAGTGAGAGCTTTGTTTGAAGAACTTGCTCCATGGACTCCAGCTTCTTTTTAGAAAGCTTTTGCTCATGAGCTTCTGGACGACCCATGAGCTCGTCTACACTAATCAAATCCATTTTTTTGGACTCTTCGATTGTCACCACAATATAGTTGAATCTTCTATCTAGATACTGAAGAATTTTCTTCACCACTTGAGTGTCATTTATGGCTTCACAGTTTCTTCTCATTTTTGTAAACAATTGCCTGGACTCGTATGAAATAATCCGAGATTGATTTGTTGGATTAAATCTAAATTGTGAGCACATATGTTATATTAGTGTGTAGTGTTATCCTTTAAAGTTGACCAACATAAAGTGATCAATCAGGTAAATTGGGTCAATGGTTATTGAATGTGTCATGGGCCAATTGTGTAGATACCAGATTGTAATTTTAATTTGATGATGAGCCAAATTAGAAATTGCAATAACTATTTAATAGGTTATGTCCCTAATCTAATGGCATGTTCTCTTTTTCTCTTCACCCACATCTAGAGAGGAATTTTGGAGAGGTCATTCAGATTAGTAGATCTCAACCCCTTCAGCAATTTTTTAGCAAATTAATTCATGGATCCAGGTACTCTTCCGCATCTATTGTAAATCTCCTCTTTGAATTAATCATGTGTATTAGATTAAATTTCTAGGGTTTATTGTCGTTTGATTTATTTCAAAAATCCTAGAATTTTCTTGTGCTATTTACAACAAGTGGTATCAGAGCACCATGATTAATTCTTTGGGATCTAATTTTTAAGATGATTTAATTAGAGTTTTGATCTTGATTATTTTGATCTAAATTTTTTTAAATCTGTTGCACGCATGATCAAGAAATTAAATTAGGGTTTTCATCTTAATTACTTTGATCTTACCTATTTTGATCTGTTGCATGCATGTTTAGATCTATGTTTTGATCTAAAATTTTAGATTTTTAGATCAATATTTTAATAAACACGTAAAATATGCATTATCTTAGTGTGTTACAAGCATGATTTACGAGTGTTTAATGCATATTTCGTGTTTAGATCGAGGATACTGCTGTGGTTTGTGTTCTTATATATAGGTATTAAGAGTTTGAAGCAACAACAAGATTTTGAAGGCATGGTTCGTGAAGAAAATGGATGCATGAGTATGAAGAACTAGAATTTCAACCATGATACAATTCGAATCAAGAAAAACTCAAAAGATAATAGTTGTAGATCTCTTCAACAGATTTCCAACGCAATTTGAATCACCTCATTCCGAGGTCAGACGCAAAAGTTATAACCAAAATACAAAAAACTGAAGAAACAAGCACAAAATCAGCAAAACAGCCCCTACCACACCCTGGTGTGGTGCAGACCAAACCTGTGGCGCAGTAATTAGTTATTTTCTAGATTTTT
This sequence comes from Asparagus officinalis, assembly GCF_001876935.1. Classification (NCBI taxonomy): domain Eukaryota; kingdom Viridiplantae; phylum Streptophyta; class Magnoliopsida; order Asparagales; family Asparagaceae; genus Asparagus; species Asparagus officinalis. The sequence goes on from NC_033795.1 coordinate 58,183,960, forward strand.
AGGGACATATAAATAGATGTTTTGACTTAGGGTTTTGGATATCTTTGGTTATGTTCTCTTAGCCATCAAATAGCAATTATTTTGGAGTTCAAGTATTGAAGAAAGACACTAATTTCTTGTACAAGATTGGATTGCAAGTTTTGATTTTGAAGATCTCAATTGAAAGACGGGTTAATTCTTTACTCTCTTTGAATTATTTCTTCTTACGATTGATTTGCATAATTATTGGATGTATTCTCTTATCCTAATCATGTGTGAGTAGATTTCTTATCTAGGATTAGGAAAGAACCCAACTTTTTGGTGATTGATGATGAATTGATATAGGTTCTTGGTGAAAGTTTAAATCTTTTAACTTGGTTTCTAGTCTTTTAATTTTGTTGATTCTCTTGATCATCGTATTAGCAATAATAGGTAATTAATTGAAGGACTGAAAGGTGAAGATTAACACCGGATCTCTAGAAATTAAGCAGGGAGCTCGAACCACGAAAGTAGGCTAGATTCCTTGGGGATTTGATTTGGATTAGCATAAAGCTTAATGAGTTTAACTTAATCTTAATTCCACGAAAGTAGGTTAATTGAGATTAATTAGGCACGATCTTTAGACCTTGAAAGAGGCTTTAGATTAATTTAGGCTAATTCACCCTTGTTAGTTAAGCCAACACCGAGAACTAAAATAATTCATCATTGAGCATTGAAGTTGTGGTGAAAACCCAATCCTGGCTCTTCATTATATTGAATTCCACCTAATTAGTTATTATTTTATTTCTTTTAATTTTCATCTCTTCTAATTTACTCATTAGTTTACCTAGTCTAATAACGTGAAATTTGGTAATTAACCCTAGTCCCTGTGGGATCGACCTTGATAGCTACAACGAGTCTGTGCGCTTGCAGATTTTGACCATCAAGTTTTTGGCGCTGTTGCCGGGGACTACGGTGTTAATATTGAGTGCTTACGTTATTAAGCTAGACTAGATTTTTTTATTTCTCTTTGCTTCTCACTTTCTTTTATGCAAGGGAATCAAACAGAAGTAAACGACGAAAACAATCCTGAACTATCGGTGACTCTTGCAAACATAAGAAGGTCTATAAGGGAGCAAAGGAACACAGAACAACCTACGATGGGAGATCAAAATCAGCTTCTTAAGGATTTCACAGCCCCAAATGCTCAAGGCACACAGTCAAGAATTACAAGGCCCAATGTTGAAGCTAATAACTTTGAGCTTCAGCAGAATCAGTTTGGAGGAGGTGCTACTGAAGACCCAAACCTCCACCTATCGATTTTCTTAGAGTATTGTGACACTTTGAAACTTAATGGAGTGACTAATGATGCTATTCGACTTAGATTATTTCCGTTCTCTCTAAGGGACAAGGCTAGGGCTTGGTTGCACTCATTTCCAGCTGGGTCCATCACCACTTGGGATCAATTGCCCAGAGCGTTTCTTGCAAAGTATTTTCCTCCAAGTAAAACATCACAGATGAGGAACCAGATCACAAGCTTTATACAGAAGGAAGGAGAGTCGCTTTATGAAGCTTGGGAACGCTACAAGGAATTATTGAGGATGTGCCCTCACTATGGACTGGAGAAGTGGTTAATTGTTCACACCTTCTACAATGGGCTCACTTACAACACACGGATGACTGTTGATGCTGCTGCAGGAGGAGCTTTGATGAACAAAATAATAGACAAGGCATACACTCTCATTAAAGACATGACTCATAATCACTATCAATGGGCGAACGAGCGTGCTCCTCAGACATCAAAAGGAGGCAAGTATGAAATAGATGCTTTAGACCATATATCCTCTAAAGTTGATGCTTTATTTAAGAAAATCGAAGGCTTGAGTATTAATTCTATGGCGTCTACTTCAATTTCATGTGAGATATGTGACTATGTGGGTCATTCTGCACTTCAATGTCAATTAGGAAACCCCCATCCATTGATACTTCTGGTAATGAGCAAGTTAACTATGTTAATAACTTTAATCAGAAGGGAGACCCATTCTCCAATACTATAATCCAGGGTGGAGGAATCATCCTAATTTTTCTTATATAAACCCACCTAGAAATCCCATGCCTGCATCTAATTTTGGTCCACCTGGTTTTCATGCTCCTCAATCCAATTTCCCTTCTCAAAAGTCAAATTTGGAAAATATGATGGAGAAGTTTGTGACGACTCAATCAAAATTGAATGAAGAGTTTAAGCAGCAACAACAAACCACGAATGAGGTGGTAAAACAATTGGCCTCTAAGATGGATTCCCTAGCTACGCATAACAAGATGTTAGAGACACAAATCACCCAATTAGCACAAAATGTTAGCTCCTCCTCTAGGCCTTCAGGCATGCTACCTGGACAACCCGAGACAAATCCCAGGAGTCATGTGAATGCTATAACTCTTAGAAGTAGAAAATAATACGAGGGACCCAAGATGAAGGAAAATGATGGGGTGGATGGTCACCATGAAGAAAAAAAATGAAAATGTGATAGATGTGGATAATGAGACCCAAACGCAAGAAGAAGAAAAAGTTAAAAAATATGTTGCCCCCGCTCCTTACAAGCCTCCTCTACCATTTCCCCAAAGGTTAGCTAAGGCTAAGTTAGAAAAGCAGTTTGGAAAGTTCTTGGTGATTTTGAAAAAGTTGCACATCAATATCCCGTTCACTGAGGCTATCTCTCAAATGCCTTCCTATGCTAAGTTCTTGAAAGAGATCCTATCTAATAAAAGGAAGTTGGAAGAATACGAGACTGTGGCCCTTACTGAGGAGTGTAGTGCTATCATCTAGAATAAGCTGCCTCCTAAGCTTAAGGATCCAGGTTCATTTTCTATTCCTTGTGTTATTGGTAATGTCTCTAATAATCGTGCCTTGTGTGATTTAGGTGCAAGCGTAAGTTTGATGCCGAAGTCTATTTGTAAGAAGCTTGGCATAGGTGATTTGAAGCTAACCACGATATCACTCTAATTGGCGGATCGATCGGTAAGATATCTGGTAGGTATACTTGAAGATGTACCTATCCAGGTCGGTAAGTTCTTTATCCCGGTCGATTTCGTTATCTTGTAAATAGAAGAAGATTCTAACATTCCAATTATTTTAGAAAGACCCTTCCTTGCTACTGCAGGTGCTATAATTGATGTTAAAAATGAAAGGCTCTCTTTAAATATTGGAGGGGAGACGGTAGAATTTGATTTAAGTAATACTATGAAACTCCCTCTAACTGATAAAATTTGTTACAGGGTCGACGTCATTGACAAGTGTACACATGAGCAAATTGCAAACAATAACTCAGCTGATCCACTTGAGAAATGTTTGGTAAGTGATGGTTCAATAAATGATGAAGACCCTGAGGTAGCCGCGTATGCTCAATCTTTAGAATCAACATCAACTGCTCCACTTCGAAATGCAAAGCTTGAAAGATTGGTGCTATAGACAAAATGTTCTATTTGTGAAGAGGATAATGCACCAAAGGTAGAATTAAAACCCCTCCCTTCCTCTTTAAGGTATGAATTTCTTGGTCCTGATTTTACTTATCCTGTGATTGTGAATGCATGTCTGAATGAAAATGAAACTGATAAGTTGCTTAGAACACTTAGGATGCATCGCAAGGTCATAGGATACACCATGAATGACATTACGGGAATTAATCCATCAATTTGCATGCATAGAATTCTCTTGGAAGATGATCATAAACCCTCTATAGAACACCAATGTAGATTAAATCCTAACATGAAAGAAGTGGTTAAAAAGGAAGTGCTTAAGCTACTAGATTCTGGGGTAATCTATCCTATTTCTGATAGTGAATGGGTTAGCCCGGTTCATGTGGTTCCTAAAAAGGGAGGTGTGACCGTAGTTAAGAATGCAAATAACGAACTTATCCCTATTAGGACGGTTACGGGTTGGAGGATGTGTATTGATTATAGGAAATTGAACAAGGCAACCCGAAAAGATCATTTTCCACTTCCCTTTATAGACCATATGTTGGAAAGGTTGGCTAGGCATTCATATTTTTGTTATTTAGATGGCTATTCGGGATTTTTCCAAATTCCTATCCATCCTTGTGACTAGGAAAAGACCACTTTTACCTGTCCCTATGGGACCTTTGCTTATAGGCGCATGCCTTTTGGTCTTTGTAATGCCCCCGCCACTTTTCAACGATGTATGATGGCCATTTTCTCTGATTTTATAGAGGATATTATGGACGTGTTTATGGATGACTTCTCCGTGTATGGAACTACTTTTGATGATTGTTTATCTAACTTGTCTCGAGTTTTGCAGCGTTGCGAAGAAGTTAATTTAGTCCTAAACTGGGAGAAATGCCACTTTATGGTAAGGGATGGAATAGTTTTAGGGCACAAGGTGTCTGAGCGTGGAATTGAGGTTGATCGATCAAAAGTGGAAGTCATTGAAAAATTGCCTTCACCAACGTTGGTTAGGGGAGTAAGAAGTTTCTTGGGACATGCTGGTTTCTATCGGCGTTTCATCAAAGATTTCTCAAAAATTTCAAAACCCTTAACTAACCTTCTTCTTAAAGATGCTACCTTCGATTTCACTGATGAATGTCTTGATGCTTTTTGCAGGTTGAAAGAAGCATTGATAACAGCTCCTATTATGCAACCACCAGACTGGAATCTCCCATTTGAAGTCATGACTGATGCAAGTGATTATGCGGTTGGTGCTGTGTTGGGCCAAAGGAAGAACAAGATAGTTCATGCAATTTATTATGCTAGTCGCACTCTTGATGAAGCCCAAGTTAACTACGCTACCATTGAAAAGGAGCTATTATCAGTTGTATTTACCTTTGACAAGTTTAGGTCTTACTTAGTGGGGTCCAAAGTTATCGTTTATACCGACTACTCCGCCATCAAATATCTTATGAGCAAGCAAGATGCCAAGCCTAGGTTGATCCGATGGATACTACTTTTGCAAGAATTTGACCTAGAGATCAAGGACAAGAAAGGGACAGAAAATTTGGTGGCAGACCATTTGTCGAGGATGAAGCAAGAATCACATGATAAGGAGGAGGATGAACTACCGATGAAAGATTAGATGCACCATGGTATGTGGACTTCGTCAACTACCTAGTGTGTGGAGTCTTGCCTCCAGATCTGAGCTATCAACAGAAAAAGAAGTTCTTTGCTAACTTGAAGTATTATTTTTGGGATGAACAATTTCTATACAAACGGTGTGTTGATGGGATGTTTAGAAGGTGTGTTCCTGAAGATGAGGTTACAAGTATTCTCCATCATTGCCATTCATCTTCCTACGAGAGACATGCGAGCACTTCAAAGACAGCTACAAAAGTTCTACAATCAGGTTTCTATTGGCCGAGTCTTTTCCGGGATACAAATCAGTTTGTGAAATCTTGTGATAATTGTCAGAGGACCGGGAACATTTTGAAGCGACATGAGATGCCTTTACACTCCATCTTGGAAATTGAGGTCTTTGATGTGTGGGGCATAGATTTCATGGGACCGTTTCCGTCATCTTGTAACAACAAGTTCATCTTAGTGGCGGTGGACTACGTCTCCAAATGGGTAGAAGCGATAGCATCCCCCACCAACGATGCTAAAGTTGTTGTGAAACTATTCAAGAACGTTATTTTTCCAAGATTTGGGGTGCCACGTACGGTAATCAGTGATGGAGGTTCACACTTCATTGAAAGAAAATTCGAAGCTCTCTTAAGACAATATGGGGTCACCTATAAGGTTGCCACGTCATATCATCCTCAAACTAGTGGTCAAGTGGAGGTTTCGAATCGTGAAATCAAGAGTATCTTGGAGAAAATAGATAATTATTCGAGAAAGGACTGGTCTATGAAACTCACGGATGCCTTATGGGCCTATCGAACTGCCTACAAAACACCCATAGGTATGACACCGTTCAAATTGGTATATGGAAAATCGTGTCACCTCCCAGTTGAGTTAGAGCACAAGGTATATTGGGCTATCAAACTCCTAAATTTTGATATGAAGACCGCAGGTGAGAAAAGAAAGCTTCAACTTCATGAGCTAGATGAGCTACGTTTGGATTCGTATGAGAATGCTCGCATTTATAAAGAAAGGACTAAACGATGGCACGGCAAGAATATTCTTCGAAGAGAGTTTAATCAAGGAGATATGGTGCTACTTTTCAACTCTCGTTTGAAGATTTTTCCGGGCAAGCTCAAATCTCGTTGGTCCGGACCTTTTCAAATCCGTGAGGTTTTTCCTAGTGGAGTTGTTGAAGTTTGGAGTGAAACAATAGGATCTTTCAAGGTGAATGGACAACGATTGAAGTACTACAATGTAGGGGAACAACACGAGAAAGGGGTCACGTATACCCTTTCAGATCCCCCTTCGTCGGAGAATTAAAAGAAAAAGGGGTCGAGCTCATGACCATAAACGAGCGCTTCTTGGGAGGCAACCCAAGTTTTCATCCATTTTATTTATCTTATTTTATTTTATTTCATTTTATTTTTATTTTTTTAGGCAATTGGATCGGCACAAATTTAACTTATAACATTTTCAATCATGCAGGTGAGAAGAAGGGAGAACAATTCTTTAAAAAAACTGTAGAAAAAGGAGTTAAAATAGGATGGCAGACTCTACCACACCCAGAGGTGGTGTACACCACACCCATGGTGCACAGGAAGAAGAATTCCAGACTCTACCACACCCATACACCACACCCATGGTGCACAGGAAAAAACATCCAGAGCCCACCACACCTGTGTGCCACACCCGTGGCTTGAAAAAAAAAGAAAAAAAGAGGAAAAGAAAATATTCCCCCTTCTCTTTCGTTTCAAACCCCAGCTCTCCTTACAATTTCTTTGCCCTAAACCCAAATCAACACCACATCAGCACCGTCCTCTCTCTTCATCATCCATCGACCGTAGCCCCTTCTCCGACCAGATCGCCGGCGCCACCTCTCTCCATCGATCGTATCTCTCTTCTTCGACCACTGACCCAAAGCCGCCCGTTCCTCACCTTCTTGATCCACCTCCGACCGGATCTCTGACGTCGCTTCACGAACACCGACCGCCGCCCCCTTTTCATCGCCAATCAACACCGGATCTCTGCCCCATCTCCCCAGCGTTCAGATCAACACCCGACCCATCTCAGTTCAATGCCGACCGCCGCCACCCTCAAGCCAAGCCCAGTCGCCGCCGTTATCATTCCCCACCTCCGATCAATGCCAGCACAGTACCACCATCGCCGGCCATCTCCGCCGCTTGCCACAAACACCGGCGACCTGACTTCCCCTCTCCTGCAACCACTCTTATTGGTTGCCTGTCTATAATTGCCTATTTTTTTCTTTTATTTTAGTTTTTCTTTTGCTTTGTTTCTCCATTCAAAAAAAAAAAAACACAAAAAAAACAAAAAAACAAAATAGGGAAATGATCTCCTGATGATGACATGAATCGTTAACCTTTATCGATCATTGAACTAGATAGATGCTCATTAATTGGGACTTGACAACTTCTTATACAATCTTTCAATTGATTCTAAAATGATTTTGATTGCAAGTTAACAATATGGGAGAACCGAACTTGAATGTTCTCTTGTCTTATAGGATTTAGCATTTATGTGGCTAGCGTCATAACCATTACTCTATTGAGACAAGAGGGGAATTAAATTTGGTAGACAAATAAAACCCGTGAGATTTTGAGCCTGAAATTGGATGCATTACATATCCAATCATTATTTTTTTTGCTTGTGTGATATTCTCCAATGGTGTAGGATACTAGAACTTGCATTGAATCTCTTCAAGGCCACATATAACTTTTGTATGCATAAAAGGTGATTGAGGCACATTTTTGTTTATAGTCCACATTAGCCAAATAGCCTACCATGCACTATTGTTTCCTTTGATTAGCCCCCTTGATCCTATGAGCCTAATTTTTGTTGATTAAACCCACATATGTAACCTTTAAAATCCGATTTTATTCCTTACCCATTGCCTAAGCTAGTGGAGCATATTTTATGATACAATGGGTTATGTGAGTAATGTGGTGTAAGCTTGGGGGTATGAAAGTAGGCGTTTGCTTCCCTTTTCATAATTCTTTCAAAAAAAAGAAGAAAAAAAAACTAATTCAAAAAAAAAAATGAATAAAGTGTCATCTTTATGGTGTATGTAATTGCGAGTGTCGAAAGAATTTATTATGGCATACTAAAAGGAGTAGTTGGAGGAAGTTCTTTAATAGACGATGGAGTTTGTGTAGATGTCATTAATCTTACTTTGAGATATAATCTTTTGCAATCATAGCTCCACTAGTGATAGGCTTTCAACCAATCCCAAATATCTATCCTACCCTTTTGACCCTAGCCCCATTACAACCAAATAAAAGACCTCATGATTTTGTTGCATGCATTAGTTTTCGAAATGGTGGAGAATTGAGATGAAATGCAAGCTTATGGATTGAATACTTCCATTCGGAAGAATTTTGAGCGATACAATCCCATCCTTAAACACATGAGAGATCGAGAGTCCACTTATCCTAAAGTGAGATCTACCAATTTAACTACCTGAAGGTCTCAATTTTAGTACTTTGGGATTGAAGCTAGTTACATGAATTTCTTTTTTCTACTTTGACTTGAGAATTGGATAGGATGACTATCCTTGACTTGTGATGCTTGTGATCGTAAATAAATTTTGAAATGTGATTTTGTTGAGAGTTTTGGAAATTAATTTGTTAAGTCCCGATGAAACGTATTTGTTTTGTGATATGTTTGATATTGGTTAAAGGATTAATGAGGGGGTGATCCCTACTCTATTTGGCTTCCACTCCTCCTATTTTATTTATTGTCTATTTGCTTGAGGACAAGCAAAAGTCTAAGCTTGGGGGAGTTGATAAACACGTAAAATATGCATTATCTTAGTGTGTTACAAGCATGATTTACGAGTGTTTAATGCATATTTCGTGTTTAGATCGAGGATACTGCTGTGGTTTGTGTTCTTATATGTAGGTATTGGCTCAAGATTGAAAGATTTGATGATCTTTGGAAGTTATACAAGAGTTTGAAGCAACAACAAGATTTCGAAGGCATGGTTCGTGAAGAAAATGGATGCACGAGTATGAAGAACTGGAATTTCGACCATGATGCAGTTCGAATCAAGAAAAACTAAAAAAACGAAAGTTGTAGATCTCTTTAACATATTTCTAACGCAATTTGAATCACCTCATTCTGAGGTCGGACGCAAAAGTTATAGCCAAAATACCGAAAACTAAAGAAACAAGCATAAAATCAGCAAAACAGCCCCTACCACACCCTGGTGTTGTGCAGACCACACCTGTGGCACGGGAATTAGTTATTTTCTAGATTTTTAGAGATATATAAATAGATTTTTTGACTTAGGGTTTTGGATATCTTTGGTTATGTTCTCTTAGCCATCAAATAGCAATTATTTTGGAGTTCAAGTATTGAAGAAAGACACTAATTTCTTGTACAAGATTGGATTACAAGTTTTTATTTTGAAGATCTCAATTGAAAGACGGGTTAATTCTTTCCTCTCTTTGATTTATTTCTTCTTATGATTGATTTGCATAATTATTGGATGTATTTTCTTATCCTAATCATGTGTGAGTAGATTTCTTATCTAGGATTAGGAAAGAACCCAACTTTTTGGTGATTGATGATGAATTGATATATGTTCTTGGTGAAAGTTTAAATCTTTGAACTTGATTTCTAGTGTTTTAATTTTGTTGATTCGCTTGATCACCGTATTAGCAATCATAGGTATTTAATTGAAGGAATGAAAGGTGAAGATTAATACCGGATCTCTAGAAATTAAACAGGGAGCTCGAACCACGAAAGTAGGCTAGATTCCTTGGGGATTTGATTTGGATTAGCATAAAGCTTAATGGGTTTAACTTAATCTTAATTCCACGAAAGTAGGTTAATTGAGATTAATTAGGCACGATCTTTAGACCTTGAAAGAGGCTTTAGATTAATTTAGGCTAATTCACCCTTTTTAGTTTAAACCAACACTGAGAACTAAAATAATTCATCATTGAGAATCGAAGTTGTGGTGAAAACCCAATCCTGGCGCTTCATTATATTGAATTCCACCTGATTAGTTATTATTTTATTTCTTTTAATTTTCATCTCTTCTAATTTACTCATTAGTTTAGCTAGTCTAATAACGTGAAATTTGGTAATTAACCCTAGTCCCTGTGGGATCGACTTTGATAGCTGCAACGAGTCTGTGCGCTTGCAGATTTTGCCTATCAGTGCACATATGTTATATTAGTGTGTAGTGTTATCCTTTAAAGTTGACCAACATAAAGTGATCAATCAGGTAAATTAGGTCAATGGTTATTGAATGTGTCATGGACCAATCGTGTAGATACCAGATTGTAATTTTAATTTGATGATGGGCCAAATTAGAAATTGCAATAACTATTTAATAGGTTATGTCCCTAATCTAATGGCATATTCTCTTTTTCTCTTCATCCACATCTAGAGAGGAATTTTGGAGAGGCCATTCAGATTAGTAGATCTCAACCCCTTCAGCAATTTTCAGCAAATTAATTCATGGATCCAGGTACTCTTCCGCATCTATTGTAAATCTCCTCTTTGAATTAATCATGTGTATTAGATTAAATTTCTAGGGTTTATTGTCGTTTGATTTATTTCAAAAATCCTAGAATTTTTTTGTGCTATTTACAACAAGTGGTATCAGAGCACCATGATTCTTTGGGATCTAATTTTTAAGATGATTAAATTAGAGTTTTGATCTTGATTATTTTGATCTAAATTTTTTTTAATCTGTTGCACGCATGATCAAGAAATTAAATTAGGGTTTTCATCTTAATTACTTTGATCTTACCTATTTTGATCTGTTGCATGCATGTTTAGATCTATGTTTTGATCTAAAATTTTAGATTTTTAGATCAATATTTTAATAAACACGTAAAATATGCATTATCTTAGTGTGTTACAAGCATGATTTACGAGTGTTTAATGCATATTTCGTGTTTAGATCGAGGATACTGCTGTGGTTTCACTAGTAACGGTAAAAAAAGCTCATAATCCACAGGCCCATTTGCAAATTAGTTTAAAAAATGTCTTTATTATGTGGGCTTATGTGATGATGTGGGCCTGTAATAATAAAAAAAGAAATAATGATTATTATTATTATGTAGGTTTGTGTCATCACGTAGGCCTGTAATAAAAAATACACATGCCTGTGTGGGCCTATGATAAACTTTTGGGCCTGTGATCATTTTTTTGGCTAGTAAATACTTAATTCAAATGGGAAAATTTATTTGGGTGAAATGGGCTATGGGCCTATGTTATTTTAGTTATCATTGCCCAAATAAAATTCAGAAATTTCCATTTTAATTTGGATTCAATTTTTTGTTGATCAATTTATTCAAATAATATGACCCTAAGGTATTAATTTTGTCTCTCATTCTAAATGATTAATTAAAACAAAATATTACCAAAGTAACCTCTCTTGTATAGATTTTTCATGAGGAATGTTAGATGTTTGTGTGTATGTCTTCATGTAAATATTTAATCGGCCCAAAGGATGGTTAATATTTATTTAGATTGCATACACACCTGCGATGATAAACGTGTGACAATTATAAGATTTACATATGAATAATGAATGAATCCAAAGATAGTTTTATTATTTGACATGCGTTATTGTCAGGGTTTGATCAGTGCAACAATGTATCAATTGCAATTAATATTATTGTCCAAACACTTTATATTAATGTTGTGCTAGATATATTGAGATGGGTTTATCATTATTTAAATTTTATTGATTACTGATTATAAATAATAATGTGAGCTTCTTTTGTTTATTTTGTGATTCAGCTAATGCATCTGCTGCTACAATTTCTGCTAACATCAACTCAATTCTCATGCTCAATGAGACAAATTTTAAGGTTTGGAAGGAGAACATTCTCATTGTTCTTGGATGCATGGATCTAGACCTTGCATTAAGGACCGAACAACCCCAACCTCTCACTGCGAATAGCACTTCTGATGTAAAAAGGGAGTATGAGAGGTGAGAGCATTCAAATCACATGAGTCTAATGATCATCAAGCGCGACATTCTGGAAGCCTTCAGGGGCACAAAATCCGTATGAATTACTAAAACCAAAGATTTTCTTGCCGAAATTGAGAAACCTTTTGGCTAAAAATGATAAGGTTGAAACAAGCACGCTTTTAGCTCGCTTGATTTTGATGAAGTATAAGGGCAAAGGAAATATCAGGGAGTATATCATGGAGATGTCTCATATTGCTTCAAAACTTAAGGCACTAAAACTCGATCTATGTAATGTTATTTGTGCATCTGGTTCTGTTGTTTCTTCCTGCACAATTTAATCAATTTAAGGTCAGTTATAACTGACAAAAGGAGAAATGAACTCTAAATGAGCTCATTTCATACTGTGTCCAAGAGGAAGACATGTTGAAGCAAGATAATACAGAAAGTGCTCATTTAGCTAGTGGCTTTAAGAATAAAGGCAAGAAAAGAAAGACGGATATTGAAGCTGCTAAGGGTCTAGTTCAAAAGAAACAATATAAGGATGATCAATGTTGTTTACTTTGTAACAAAGCTGGACACGTAAACAAGGATTGTACCAAATATCACGCCTGACATGTCAAGAAGGGTATATTCCTTACTTTGATCTGTTCTGAGGTTAATTTAGCTTCAGTACCTAGAAACACTTTGGTGGTTAGACTCTGGTGCTACTACTCACATAAGTATTTCTATGCAATGTTGTCTGAGCTACCGAAAGCTAAGTGATAGTGAAAGACACATCTTTTTGGGAGATGGACAATCGGTAGACATGAAAGTAATTGGGCACTTTAGGTTGCTATTAGAAACTAGTTTCTATTTGAATTTGATCGTGGTGGTGAGTACTATGGCAGATATGATGGTTCAAGTGAACAACGTTCAGGACCACTTGCTAAATACCTAGAGGAATACGGTATCATCACACAATACACCATGACATAGCCACCTAGCATGAATGGTGTAGCTGAAAGACGAAATAGGACTCTTAAGGATATGGTAAGGAGTATGATTGTTCATTATTCTTTATCAGAGTCACTCTAGGGAGAAGCATTAAAGACAATAACTTACATTATGAACAGAGTACCAACTAAAGCAGCTGTAAAAATACCTTATGAGCTTTGGACATATCGAAAACCTAGTTTAAAGAATTTTTACATTTGGGGATATCCAGTTGAGGCAAGGCCTTATAGGCCAAATGAAAAAAATTAGACACCAAAACAGTTAGCAGCTACTTTATTGGTTACTATGAACGATCGAGGGGCTATAAGTTTTATTATTCCATACTCAAGACTATTTTTGAGACGGGAACATTAACATTCTTTGAGGATGTTGAGTTTGGGGGGGGGGGGGGGGGGAAGAAATAAGCTTAGAGATATTATTTTTTAAGGAGGAATTAGCTTCAAACCCAATCCATACTGGGGGGAGAAATAAGCTTAGAGATATTATTTTTTAAGGAGGAATTAGCTTCAAACCCAATCCATACTATCACTTTTAATAATATTCAGGTTCCTATACCTGTTATTAATCAAGAAATGAATCCAAAACCTTAAAAGATAATGTTGAACAACTCTCTATTCTAGAAGAACAAACTCAACAACCTCAAAAACCAGTGCTATTAAGGAGATCCACGAGAAAAAAAAGAAATGCTATTCCAGATGATTATATTGTGATGTAAGATGATTCAATCAACTTTCATCAGGCCATGAAAAGTTCTAACTCTCAAAAGTGGATTGATGCCATGAATGAAGAGTACAAGTCTATGTAAGAAAATAATGTTTGGGAACTTGTTCCATTGCCAGAAGGTGCAAAACAAATTGGTTGTAAATAGATATTTAAAACTAAGTGGGATGCAAATGGTAATGTGGAGAGGTATAAGACACATCTTGTAGCTAAAGGCTATACTCAAAAGGAATACATTGATTATATAGAGATTTTCTCCGATTTTATCGAAAGACTCTTTTAGAATAATCATGACACTTGTTGCTCATTTTAATCTTGAGTTACATCAAATGGATATTAAGGTTGTGTTTCTCAATGGGGACATTGATGAGATGATTTATATAGTACAACCAGAAAACTTTATATTAGGAGACCCCAAAAATATTGTTTTCAAATTAAAAAAAAATCCATTTATGTACTCAAGCAAGCTCCTCGTCAATGGTATCACAAGTTTTAACAAATATTTATCTCGTTTGGTTTTAAGATGAATATTATTGATGACTGTGTATATCACAAGTTCAGTGGGAGTAAGTATATTTTTCTCGTTCTGTATACCGATAACATATTGCTTGCCACTAATGATATAGGCATGTTATACGAAACAAAGAGATTTCTATTAAAGAATTTTGAGATGAAAGATCTTAGAGACGCCTCTTTTATACTAGAAATCCAGATACATCGAGATCGTTCTCGAAGTATACTTGGATTATCATAAAAAAACTATATCGATAAAGTACTCAAAAGGTTTGGCATGTAAGATTACAGACTAAGTGACACCCCTGTTGCTAAAGGAGACAAATTCAGTCTTAATCAGTATCCAAAGGTAACATTGAAATTCAAGAAATACAAAAGATTCTCTATGCTTTAGGTGTAAGGAGTCTAATGTATGCTTAGGTGTGTATGTGTCCGGATATTGAGTACATTGTTGGTATGCTAGGCAGATGTTTAAGTAACCCTGGTATGGACCATTGGATAACAGTCAAGAGGGTTATGTGGTACCTGAGAACAAAAGATTATATGCTTACATATAGGAAATTAGAATAGTTAGAGGTCATTGGGTACTCTAATTTTGATTTTTCTAGATGTCAAGACAACAAAAAGTCTACATCAGGCTATATTTATATGTTAGTTGGAGGATCTATATCCTGGAAAAGTGTCAAACAAACACTTGTAGCTTCTTCCACTTTGATAGTAAAGTTTGTAGCTTGCTATGAAGCATCTAATCATGAATATGTCTATAAAATTTTGTCACTAGACTGCGCATTCTGAAAAATATTGAAAGACCACTCAAGGTGTCTTGTGACAATAAATTAGCAGTACTATATTCTAATAACAACAGGAGCTCGATTAAGTCAAAGCACATTGACATTAAGTTCCTAGTTGTGAAAGAAAGGGTGCAGTTCTGACAGTTATCCGTAGAGCATATTGGGACAAACTCCATGATAGCAGATTTGCTTACAAAAGGATTGTCACCCAAGGTCTTTCATGAGCACACTGTTCATATGAGTATTGTGTTATTTGAGGATATCATGTTTTAGTGAGAGTTTGTATTTTTATTGCTTTATGTTTGTTTTGAACATATTTATGTTTAGTTATTTTTCTGATCAGAATAAAGTATTCAATTTATACACTCTGTTACGTTATGGTTGGTATTGACTTCACTAAACTTTAAGGTAGGACCAGTTAAAAATAGACATGTGCAGATCACATTGCATATAATTTTCTTGTTACACATCCATGATTGATCTTTGTCATTTGACTGTATTGGTATATGTGACCATTGTTGGGTTTAATCACGATAAATATGACGAATGCCACTTTGATCCTATATAGATACAGTCAATGCATGAGATTGTTTTAAAATACCCTTATTTGTGATAGTAATTGTTTGAGCTTATAAAGTTGTACACACTTTAAGGAAACATATGATGCCCAAATGGGAGATTGTTGGATTAAATCTAAATTGTAGGCACATATGTTATATTAGTGTATAGTGATATCCTTTAAAGTAGACCCGCATAAAGTGATAAATCAGGTAAATTGGATCGATGAGTATTGAATGCGTCATGGGTCAATTGTGTAGATACCAGATTGTAATTTTAATTTGATGAGGGGCCAAATTAGAAATTGCAATAACTATTTAATGAGTTATGATCCTTATTCTAATGGCATGTTCTCTTTTTCTCTTCATCCCCATCTAGAGAGAAATTTTGGAGAGGCTATTTAGATTAGAAGATCTCAACCCCTTCGGTAATTTTTCTTCAAATTAATTCATGGATCCAGGTACTCTTCTGCATCTATTGTTAATCTGCTCTTTGAACTAATCATGTGTATTAGATTAAATTTCTAGGGTTTATTGTCGTTTGATTTATTTCGAAAACCCTAGAATTTTCTTGTGCTATTTACAACATGATTCGGATACTTTCATGTGTAAAGCCTTAAATTCCTCAAATTCACCTCATAGAATTTGGAGCGGCATCTTCTTCACATTTCAACTTTCCTGTAGGAGTTTAATAACATCTGCCAGAGTTGCTTAGAGCTGGTCGCCACTGCTACCTTATCAAAAGCAGCATGATCTAGCCCTTGATGAATGAGATACGATACTTTGTTGTCTTTCTTCCTTGAAGCACTTAAAGTTTCTCATTGAGCAGTCGCTAAAGTGGTTTCTTCTTAGTGAACCTCAAACCCCATCTCCACTGTCTCTCATTCATCTTAGGTGTCTAGCAAAGCTTACATGTGAATACACCAATTTTCATAATTTGCCTTTGGCGAGTCGAGGAACTTGGAGCTGCAAAGCACTTGCCATGTCAATGTTAGAAATTCGTGCTAAATACATAAAAAATACACAACAAAAGACTGTATATATAATAATACTAAGCATGTAGAAAGCATGAAAAACAAGCTAGGATCATCCTAATTAAATCTAACGTGATCCCTATAAAAAAGAGAGCAACCAAAAGCTTTGAAGACTTACTTTTGTAGCGTGATTCGATGGTAGATCGAACAACCCTTAGCTCTTTCTCCTTGTTGTTGTAAACCTCATTGTAGTGGATATCTAAGTCTTCAAGTGAGCTTGATAAAATCAGTGTCTTCTTGAGACACAAGGTAAGATATCCACCCCGAGGTACTTCAAAATCTTACTACTTCCTCTTACTCAAAAATTTCTAGAGTTTAGTTAGAGGTAGAGCTCTTTTTTATTCTCTTATGAAAAAAAACCACTTAGCCAATTTTTCATTAACCTTTCCATTAGAAAGGGAGCTCATATATATATAGAGTGAGATATGTCATGATTCATCTCATGAGTTATGCCATGAGTCATCTACTTGTAATGATTCCTTTCATGAGTCATGCAATGACACATCTCATGAGTCATGCAAAGAGTCATGAAGAATCAAAACTATATGCTAAAACCATGTGCCCAAACCATACAACCTTAATGACTCATCTCATGACTCATTAATCAAGGTATAATAAAGTGTGTATTTTATAAATAAAAATACCACATCAATACCGTATTTCAAAAATACGATATTGCGTAAATTTTATAATTATTAACTAATAAGTCATCATATGACCAAATAAATCAATGAGTTGACCAAAAGTCAACTGTTGACTAAAAAGTCAACTAGTTGACTAAAAAGTCAACCAGTTGACTAAAAAGTCAACCAGTTGACTAAAAGTTAATTTTATAGAAAAAATACTGGAATTTATTTCTTAAGCACATAGCATTCTGATTTTACCGATACATATAACCGTTTATGTGTATCCGGTAAAAATCATATATGCGTATCAATCATACGCATTAACTCTATAAATTGTATTTCATAGGATTCAAGTACGCGCATGATGTGACTCTAGGACCTAACTTAAGACTCGGTAGTAGATCATATCCACAAGTATAACAGAGGTGCTAGCTACACATGAAGACTACTCGGGTATAAGTTGTGATAAATGTCTGCAAGGTGCTTACATAATTTTATTAGGACCACTCAGTGATAATATCGTACAGTCCGGTCTCTTTGTCAAACAATGTCAAACTATAGAGCCTAGGGTATGGAAAACTATCAAACCCTAATAGCTCGATTAGTGTTTGTTGATATTAAAATCATAACCTTTAAGATCAAACTGACACTCAGTTTATCTTATTTACCTTGGCCAAGAGTTCCAGACTATAGTTATATCAAATAATCTTATAACATCAACCCCCTTATACTGGGAGAGATGAATCCCATCTAGGCATTTTAATATCTACTTATATCTCAGGATGCACCTAATGATACGGGTGTATCTTCTCTTTGGAACTTAGCGATCCTCATGGGAGCTTGAGGATAGATGATTCTCATGATAGCATAAGAATAGAGATGTAAAACAGTACAGTGAAACGCAGGTGAAAGCATGGAACGAGACGACGAGAAACAGATTCGAAGAATTCAGTTTTTAGCTCGTGAGTCGACTCATACATGTACATGAGTCGACTCGATCATCAGGTTAAGTCGACTTATGACTGTCATGAGTCGACTCACGAAATCAAGTCCTGTTAGCAAAAGTCTCTGACCAGTCGACTCATCAGTTACGAGTCGACTCATATGAGGTCATGAGTCGACTCATCTCAGTTATGAGTTGACTCATTGCTGGATTTTGTGTTTTGTCCAGTTTCGGACGAGTCGACTCATCTCAGTCATGAGTCGACTCATCGACAGTTTCTTAGTTCATTTGAGTTTCTGTTCACACGAATTCCTGTTAGTTTTGGACTTGGTTATTTACCACTTTGCCACCTCGTTTGTACACCTATATAAGAGATTGTTTTAGGGTTTAAAACAATCAGAGAGTTTAATCAAAAGAGATTAGATTATAATTGAGTTTTGGAGAGTTTGTTCTTCAATTCTAGAGTGAGATTGTAAAGTGCATACTCATAATCTAGAGAGGGTATTTTCCTTCGTCCAAAATATGAGTTATTCTTGTGTTCTTATTATTTTCTCCTCAACCCACTTTTGATAATTCTGCAATCAAAGGTGCTTACACGATAACTCGTATCAAGTTGGTATCAGAGCGATCAGATCCTGTGAATGGGGCATCTTGTGTATGGTCCTGACTCGATCGCAATACAAGAAGCTAGGCGAGGTCCTTATTTCATTGGAAGAGGTCCAGAAGATAAGGAGGGAGAAGATGTCTGAAGCAGATAACTCAGCAAGACTTGACGCTATGGAGAAGCAGATAGAGACGATCGGGACTACTCTTACTCAGCTCGTGGGTCTCATCAATGGAGGGGACAAAAAGGAGGAATCTTCTTAGAAGGGTAAGAAGAAACTTGTTGAGTCCGATGAAGAGCGCGAGAATTCAGATTCGGAAAAAGTAGCCGAGGTTGTTAAGTCTGCTTCACATACAGGGGGTAAGAATTATTACCAAAACTTGAAGATTGATTTCAAAGTAGAAATCCCTGTTTATGATGGGAGTGTCAATGTGGAGAAGCTCGATGATTTGTTTGAGCGTATGGAGATGTACTTCACTCTCTACGGATATTCATCCAAGGAGAAGATCATGTTCGCGACGTTGAAGCTTTTGGGGCACGCGTTGACGTGGTAGAAGTCCTATTGCAAACAGGAAAAGAAGGCAGTGTCGTGGAACAAATTTAAGGAGCTACTGAGGAAGCAGTTCTATCCTGTGGGGTTTCTCGAAGAGCATTAGTACAAGTGGTACGGATTGCGCCAAAGATTCAAGCAGACTGTTCAAGAGTATACGACGGAGTTCCAGCAGCAGGCGATGGTTCTAAACATCGCAACGGATGAATACTCCATTTTTATAAAATACATGACGGGTCTAAATGATTATATCCAGAAGGAGATGAAGCTTTTCATGGTCACGATGATTGCAAAGGCGAGTGTGAAGGCAATTGCCATTGGGGGCAAACAGAAGAAGGGCAACGAAATGAAGGGTGATTCCAAACAGTCGGGAGGCAAGTCTAGTGGCTTTCAACATAAAGAAGATAAGAAGAAGGATGATTCGGGGAAGGCAGGATTGACATGTAATCACTGCAAGCAGACTGGGCACGTGGCTGATCGTTGCTGGGAGAAGTACCCTTATCTGAAGCCGTAAGGGTTAAAGAAGAAAGAGGAGAAGAAAGCATATGTGATAGCACAGGGTCCGAAGGAGGTTCCCAGGATGACAGAGCCCAACAGCAGCCTTAACCTTATGGCGGGAAAACAGCAGGTCGTGAAAGAAGACGATGACCCGAGGGAGCAGCTCTTTGTTTTGAAGTTACAGGTCAAGACCAGCTTGGTGTATGCCATTGTAGATACATGAAGTCAGAAGAACCTGATATCTGAAGCATTACTACAGAAGCTGGGATTGAATATGGTGAAGCATCCGAAGCCCTATCCATTAGAGTGGATTCAGAAAGAAGCGGGATTGAGTGTGGTGAACTAGTGTATGTTCAGATTTGCACTCCATAAGTCGTATCTTTACGAGGTCACATGCGACATGGTTTCGTTGGATGTTTGCCGAGTTATTTTGGGCAATCCTTACTTGTGGGATAGACACGCGGTATATGATCGGCGGGCCCAAAAGTATACGTTCACTAAGGATGGCACACAATTCATTTTTTGTTCGGTATCTCTTCCGCAGGAGACGAGTTTGGTGACGGTGACTCAGGCTAAGAGGTTGGTGAATGCGGACAAGAAGTTTGTTTTGTTGTTCATTCGGCCTTATGAAGATCAGCTGAGTAGGATATGCTTGTCCACCTTGAGCAAGCTTCAGGAGGAAGATCTTGATAGTTTGAAGGCCAAGTATGCAGACTTGTTTTTGGAGATCACGGGACTACCACCATGACAAGGTGTAGAACATGAGATTATGTTGACCGGTGAGAATTCCTTGCCAAACATAGGCCTATACCGTACATCAGTACAGGAGTCCGAAGAGATCAAGAAACATGTTCAGGAGCTCTTAGAGACAGGAGTGATAGTGCCGAGTTGTTCACCTTGCGGGTCCCCGGTGTTATTGGTGACAAAAAAGGATGGAGGCTGGTGCATATGTGTGGATTACCGGGCGCTCAACAAGATAACGATCAAGAATCATTACCTACTACCAATGACGATGATCTTATGGACCAGTTGGAGGGAGCGAGGTTCTTCACGAAGTTGGATCTGAAGTCTGGCTATCATCAGGTGAGTATTCGGGAGGAAGACACTTGGAAGACAACGTTCAAGACCAAACATGGCCTGTTCGAGTGGTTGGTGATGTCGTTTGGGTTATGCAATGCTCCGGTGACTTTTATGAGGCTCATGAATGATTTGTTGCGACCTTTCATAGAGGATTTTGTAATTGTGTGCCTTGATGATATTTTGGTGTACATCAGGACCTGGGAGGAGCATCTTGTTCATGCGGAGAAGGTGTTTAGAGTGTTGCAGGATGGACAACTAAAGCTCAACGGGAAGAAGTGTGAGTTTAGGAAGGATGAGTTAGTGTATCTCGGCTTCATCGTGGGGAAGGGCCAGAGGAGGATAGATCCGGGTAAGGTGGCGGTGATCACGAAGTGGCCGACGCCAAAGACAGTGACTGAGGTGAGAAGCTTCATGGGGGCTTGCCAGCATTTGCGCAAGTTCATTAGATAGTTTTTGACTTATGCGGCACTGTTACATGGCCTCACAAAGGCTAAGGTTCAGTTCGAGTGGGGGAGGACGCATGTGGAGGCTTTTCAGTTGCTAAAGAGGAAGATCTCGGAGGCACCGGTGTTAGCTTTGCCGAATTTGTAGTGGACTTTCGAGGTGGAGACCAACGCGTCTAGTTATGCGATGGGCGTGGTGTTGATTCAGGATGGGAAGCCAGTGGAATACCATTCTGAGATGTTTACGGGTGCTATTGCGAACTACCCGACCTATAACAAGGAGTTATATGCACTTTATCAGGCGATTAAGCATTAGAGGGTGTACTTGTTAGGGAAGGATGTGGTTGTACACTCGGATCACAAGCCGTTGGAGTTCTTACATGCCCAGACGAAGCTACAACAGGAGCGACACATGAAGTGGACGTCTTATTTGATGGCTTTCAACATCATTATTAGGTACAAGAAGGGGGCGACAAACAAGTTGGCCGATATGTTATCTCATCTGCCGGTAAGGGCTTTATTGGTGGCGACGCGTATTCAACCCTTGGTTCCTTTGGAGTATATACAGCTATACGCATCCAGTAGAGACTTCAGTAGTGTGTTCGAGCAGGCGAAGGCTGGTCAAAGGGGGGAGTATGCACTTGGAGAAGATGGCTTGTTGTAACGTGGGACATCATTATGCATTCTGGAGGAGGGTGATAGGTTGAAGTGGATTAGAGAGGCACATACCTCGTGTGTGCAAGGACATTTTGGAATTCAAAAGACGCTTCTCAATCTACGACGACATGTGTTTTGGCCTAAGATGTTAGATGATGTTACCAAGTATGTTGGAGGGTGTAAGTTATGCTGTATTTCGAAGTCTTCTAACAGAAAGAGAGGATTATACCTACCACTACCAGTTCCTTCTAGGCCGTAGGAGAGAATATCTATGGATTTTCTAGGAGGGTTGTCGATTACCAAGCGCGGGCATGACTATTTGTATGTTGTGGTGGACCGGTTCAGTAAGATGGTGATTTTGATTCCTTGTAAGATGACCGTGACAGGAGCAAGTGCAGCACAGTTATTCTTTGAGCATGTGTGGAAGCACTTTGGGTTTCTGAGTTTGATTATTTCGGATCGGGATAGCCGCTTTCTAGGATATTTTTAGGATTCTTTGTGGAGTCTGATGGACACTAGATTGAAGAAGAGCACGACCTTTCATGCTCAAACAGACGGGCAAACGGAGGTAGTCAACCGGACTATGGTGCATATGTTGTGGATGTATAATTCCAGGCATCCCAAGACTTGGGATGAGAGCTTATCATATTTACAGTTTGCTTTTAATCGGGTGATTCATGGATCTTCGGGAAAGTCACCGTTTGAGACTTGTTATGGATTCTTACCGCCGAGTCCGTTTTATCTTGTGTTTTTGAGTGAAGCTATGACGGACGGCAAGGAGGGGGATGAAAGACAACATGCTCAGTGATTTCTAGAGAAGATTGTGCATATTCATGCCTCGGTTGAAGCACAGTTGAAGAAGTCAGAAGCAAGTTACAAGGCGAAGCATGATCAACATCAGGTTTCTTGTAACTTTGGCGTGGGCGATATGGTGTGGCTGAAATTGAGTAAGGAGAGGCTCAAGGGAGAAGGGAAGAAGTTGAAACTGATACGTTATGGTCCATTTCGGATTCTCGATCAAATTGGCGACAACGCTTTCAAGCTTGATTTACCACCTTACTTAGACATGTATTCAGTGATCAATGCCGAGTACTTGAAGTTGTTTGAGCCTCCATTGGTGGATGATGAAGGTGATGACAAGGTGATCTTGCCGCATGTTGAATACTTATGGTTTGATAGAGAGGAGCCGCAGAAGGAAGATTGCATATTGGAGCGGAAGACAACCACGACGAGGCGGGGAACGAAGGAGTCGTTTCTCATTAGACGTCAAGGTCAGGTTTCTATCAAGGCTAAGTGGTTCAACAGGGAAGGGGGAGCTCGCGAGTTTCCTCAGCTGAAGTTCTAACTTGAACAGGACTTCAAGTTCCTAATGAAGGACCCATGATACGGGTGTATCTTCTCTTTGGAACTTAGCGATCCTCATGGGAGCTTAGGGATAGATGATTCTCATGATAGCATGAGAAAAGAGGTGTAAAACAGTATAGTGGAACGTAGGTGGATGCATGGAACGAGACGACGAGCAGCAGATTCGAAGAATCCAGTTTTCAGCTCGTGAGTCGACTCATACATGTACATGAGTCGACTCATCAGGTTGAGTCGACTCATGACTGTCATGAGTCGACTCACAAAATTAAGCACTGTTAGCAAAAGTCTTTGACCAGTCGACTCATCAGTTACGAGTCGACTCATATGAGGTCATGAGTCGACTCATCTCAGTTATGAGTCGACTCATTGCTGGTTTTTGTGTTTTGTCCAGTTTCGGATGAGTCAAATCATCTCAGTCATGAGTCGACTCATCGACAGTTTCCTGGTTCGTTTGGGTTTCTGTTCACACGAATTCGTATTAGTTTTGGGCTTGGTTATTTACCACTTTGCCACCCTCGTTTGTACACCTATATAAGGGATTGTTTTAGGGTTTAAAACAATCAGAGAGTTTAATCAAAAGAGATTAGATTGCAATTGAGATTTGGAGAGCTTGTTCTTCAATTCTAGAGTGAGATTGTGAGAGATTGTAAAGTGTATACTCATAATCTAGAGAAGGTATTTTCCTTCGCCCAAAACCTAAGTTATTCTTGTGTTCTTATTGTTTTCTCCTCAAACCACCTTTGATAATTCCGTGATCAAAGGTGCTCGTACGGCAACTCGTATCACCTAACAAGAACCGTTATGCACAACTCAATGAGAACTGTGGTTAGGTAAAAGTGTAAGCACACCTATACTGACATGTAAGATATCACACTAATGCCTCAGGTCAAGAGACTACTTTGTACTATATTACTTTAGAACTTTTATTTGATAGTTAAGTATAATTACCAGCAAGACGTTCTCAGTGAATCGTTCAGTCAACTCATTCACTAATGAGCCACATGTATACTATATCTTGATGTATCACATCAATGATCCAAGAGATGGATCATCATCTTACCAAAGCAGAAATAGAGTATACACTAGTCTTCCCAAAGTGATAAAGTCCCATTTCAACACTTCATCGACTATGAACATTTTAGAATATACGTTTGCGACATATCAGATCTCTTCATTACGATCATATCCGAAATGTCTGATAGTCTAGTATCATTCTAAGGAGTTTATCTATATTAAAATATCAGATAAATACTGACCAAAATAGTATACTATCATTTTGAACGATGATGTTATATTCATATAGGTCCTGTTACAATATACACTTATTGCCTGCAGGGCACCTATATCTAACAGTCAAACCAGCTCCGATACCAATTTGTGGAAAATTGCAATTATCATATGAAGAAACAAATATTAGAGGAGATAAACGTAGTGATAGAGACAACTCACAGGATGCAATTTCTTGTTCATGAGAGGCTTGCCCATAGTGAAACAGCCGGGGGGGGGGGGGGATGACGTTACATATGACAAGGTTACTCTTCACAACTTTAACATATGTAACTCCTAAATTCATGACATGGACACATTATTCACCCCATAAAGACATAACTCACCTCTAACTAGTACTAATGATAACAATGCAAATTTGTTATTTGTAACTCATGAGTTTTCTTTTTCGTAACCACTAGCTAGCATAAATGGGGAATACCAGTGATCAAGTTTAAACTCCAACAGTGAGATCTTTAACAAGGGTCTTCAGTGCTGATATTCCTCATCATTGTTATGCCTACTTGACTTAAAATGATGTAGTTGTTGGTTCTATGTCCTAGCTGTGTTGTAATTTGTATCAGCAGAATGTGCTGTGGCCTATTTTGTTGCTTTAGATTGGAGGTGTCCATCTAATCATTGCATTAAACTGGGTATGCAAATTTGCTTGACGAACTTCAGTTCACGTGAAGTTCACTTATTGTCCATACTGTACTCGCAGAGTAATGTTCTGAGATGGAAATGTAGTAATGTGAGGTGAATGCTCACGATGATAACAAACATGGGAGTACTGGGGAGGTTTCCTCGTCCCAATGAGTACTATGCTGACCTACTCAAAGTCTCGTTTTTATTGACGGTGCTATATATGGTCCGTGACGCTTGATTATAGGAGCTAGCTCTAGAGTTGGCAGCCTTGACTCTAACGTACAGTAGATGGTATCCATTTGGCTTCAGCGTAAAGCTCAGCATCTCTTTCTGATTAATCAAGAAACAAATCATTAGAGAAAGCCAAAAGCAACCGTAAGATTCCCGTTCAATAAGAACAAAATATTCCAGAAGGGATGAAACCACCACCTCAGTCCAAAACAGATCATCCCTCCGCACGCATATCCTTCCACGTTCCACAGCCTACCCTACCTTTCTAACCCACGCCCGTGACTCCTCCACCATCGAAGGACCCCGGCAATTCTTCACGGGCTCAATGCCTCCACCCACCATTTCAAAAATAAACACAAATCATACAACTATACGTTAGAAAAGAAAATTAAAATAAAACCCAAGAAACCAGAGTCACTGTTTACTTTGTGCTTTATATAAACCACCAAATTCCGCTAACGAAGCCCATACAAGTTCAGCAATGGAGTCCTTTAGCAAGCTAGCTATTGTGCTCTTGTTCCTGTCAGCAGCACTGCTTGCTGTTCAGAGGACAGAGGCAATATGCAGCATGAGCTCCGAAGGGATGGAAGCGTGCAAGCCGTCGGTGAGCGGTCCGAGCCCAGCCCCACCTTCGGAGGATTGCTGCTCGGCGCTGCGCGATGCAGACCTTGACTGCCTCTGCTCGTACCGAAACTCGGCGCTGTTGCCTACGTTGGGCATTGACCCGGACCTCGCGGTGAAGCTCCCAAAGAAGTGCGGGCTTACTCCACCCCAAGAATGCTCTTAAAGAAACGATTAAGAGATTCATATGTTACATCTTGGATTGTATTTGTTCCTCTCTTTTAGTGGGTGGCTTGTGGTATTTTTATGTTTTGTGAGATATGGGGATGCTATAGCTAGTTACTTACAAGTAACGGCGCAGTTTGGTATGTACCATTTATTACTGTGTTAAATTTATAAAGGGCTTTATTTATAAGACCCTAAGTAATTTGGTCCTAATTGATTTTAATTACAAATTAATTTGGTCCTAATTGATTTTAATTACAAATTTATTTTGAATGTTTTAAAATTGGGGTCTACCGAATTATAACCCTCAAATCTTATGTATTTTCAAATGGGTTAACTGCAAATAAATTAGTCTTGTGTAGTAATACCCAATTTCAGGTAGACTGCCTGTAGCTCTATTTGTGTGGATAAATCCCTTCTAGTATTAGCCCAAGTAGAGATAGACCCTCTTAGGCTCTATTTGGCAAAACTAACTGAAAGCTACGAGATTATAGCTAAAAGTTGTTAAGCTAGCTGAAAGCCGTGAAATTATAGCTGAAAGCTGATAGCTGTGTAGCTAGCTAATTGACTAGAACTGTTTGGCAAAAGTAGCTGTACAGCTAGTTTAAATTTGTTAAATGATTAAAAAGGACATGCAATATTATTGATATAAAATTAGAATTATTAGGGGCAAAAACGGAAGAAAAAAAATTGGCAGATCCTTCCCAAAGACAAATGCTACTTGAGGTGCTTTCCAAAAGCTACTTGCAAAAGATACAATCTTCAAAATAATCTTCTCTTATTGTTGGTCACCAAACAACTCTACTAGCTTATTGACCAAGTCAATAAGACACAATCTCTTAGATAAGACATAATCTCTTAGATAAGACACAATCTCTTAGATAAGACATAATCTCTTAGATAAGTCAATTAGGCTGTTGGCTTATTAGCCCAAAGCTTTACCCCAACTTGTTTTAAAACACACTTAGTTCCATTATTCCTCAAACACCCAAATTATAAACCTGACTTATCCTTAAACTCAAAGTACCAAATACACTTATATGTGTATACTTTTAGCTCTTAGAAAAATAATAAAATGCCCACAATACCCTTAACATCTTAAAACCTCAATCAATCAGAGCTTCATTTCCTTCCCTAACCCCTCAGTAGACCCCAAACCCTTCAATTCTCTGATAGATCCCCTCCCGAGAAGTCCTCAAATCCTCTCTGAAATAAGTCCTCAACCGTCCCAAATCACTAAGGATTTGTTTGGTTTGAATGGAAATGAAGGAAAAGAAAAGAAAATGAAAAAGAAAATATTTCCCACTATTTACTTAGAAGGAAATGCAAAAAGAAAATGAAAACAAGAATCTCGAAGGAAAGAGAACATCCAAAAATTTTCGGTCATCTTTTCTTCGACTAAACCCAATGGAAGTGGAGAAAAAAAAATCGGGGGCCGATAGATGAGACACCGCAACCACGACCCCCCAAGTGCGTGATTGCCCTTCTCCCTTGGTTTTGTGTGGGCGCTGCTAGTAATTAAGGACAGAGAACTTTCAGTTTAATATTGTGCTCATTTTAGGAATAATGTGAAAATCAAAAGCCATATTTGTAGGTTTAGGTACGTATGGAGAGTCGCAGGTTGATGGAGACGCTGTTTAGCTTCCATCTTATATTATTAGTAGTTATTTAGAACTCCACAATAGTTTATAGTTTAGTCTCTGACTTTTAGAGTTCTATTTCATTTTGTAAAGACTGAGTGCCTTAGTACAATGTCATTTGACTTTATGTATCGAGATATTTCACATTTGATTCAGTTTAGCAGTTATACTTTATTTTATTCAGTTAGAACATGATTATTTGGTTATCTCTTTTCTATATCATGTTTATTGCATTATTATCTTTATTTGTTTTTTTTTGTACCTACACTTATTGTTGATTTCCACTAGAGAGATATTACTGTGATGATGACATGTGTTATTATACAGTGTGGGTGCATGGTAGTTTTGACATCTTTGGGTTTACCTTGGACTGTAGCCTTGTGTGAAACTAGGGGCGTCACATGATGATAACCAAACCAAAGGTCATTCTTGGAGAACACCTGGCACCCTTCAACTAGTTAACTAAATCATCTATCCAAGACAAACGATATCTGTTCTTCATGGTCACCCTATTCAGTTTTCGGTCATCTATACACAATAACAAGCTTCCATCTTTCTTCTTCACAAAAAGCACTAGAGCACCCCAAATGTATACACTCGGCTAGGTGAACCCCTTATCTAATAACTCCTACAATTGGGTCTTAAATTTTCCCATCTCTACAGGTGCCATTTGGTAAGGTGCTTTTAAGATTAGCCTTATTCCTAGAATCAAGTCAATAGCGAACTCAATCTCTCTACCAGGTGGTAGTTGTGGCAACTCTTCAGGAAAAGCCTCAGGGTAACCCCAAACAGTTAGGATTTCATCCAAAGTAACTTCCTTCCTTTAGATGCAAATCACACTAGCAAGATAACCTTGATAACCTTTTCTTAGAAGTCTACTAGCTCACATAGCTGAAATGACACACAGAGTAACACAAATACCTAACCCCTCAAAACAGAACTTGGATTCCTAGGAATTTTGAATGAAGCAAGCTTCTGAAAACAATCTGAAGATGCATGATAGGTACCAAGCCATCCATAACAAGAATAACATCAAAATAATTAATATCAAGTGACACAAGATACGCAGGCAAAGTTTGATCTTCCACTATGACCTCACATCCCTTAAAGATGTGATTAGTAATCAAACAATTGCAAGCTGGGGTGGAAACTAATAATTCAGACTCTAATAATTCTGAAGTTCTGCCAGACTTACTAGCAAAGCTATGAGATATAATTGAACGAGAAGAACTAGAATCAAACATCATATATGCGAGCTGAGAGGAAATAACAAGTGCACCTATCACAATGGAGTTAGATGTCAGAGCATCCTACTTCTCCAAGGCAAAAACTGCCCCTTGTGTGTCGTAGGTTTCTTACCATCACCAAGTGTAGCTTCATATTCTGATCATCGGTCTTGGATTTCTTCCTTGTTGGATAGTCATTCCCAATATGACCATGCTTGCCACATTCATAACAACCTCAAAATAAAGGACAAAAATGACCTTTGTGATTATTACCTCATCTATAACACTGTCCATCATGTCTCTGAACAGGAAGACCTATCCTCAGCACAAATTCCCCGATCTCTATACTGGAGCACCTGATCCTTGAACGTTGGCTTTCTAAAAATCCTAAATGCTGACTTATTTTTTTTGACTACACTCATCTCTAAATCGATTCTTTTGGTCCTCGCTTTTGCTTGGTTCCTTTGTAGTCTTCTCTCCTTTACTCGCTTTTTCAGTCCTTATTGCACTTTCTACGATCTCCTCAAAAGTCTTTGACATAGGGTGTGTTTGGTTCAATAATGGGTAGGAATAGGATTGGGAATCCTTTTTTTATGGATTCCTACCTAATCCATAAAAAATTTTAAGACAAACTCATGGATTCATGGAATCCATTTTTTTACTTTCTATGTTTGTTTCAAAACATGAAAAAATGGAATCCAACTTTATAAAACCCTCCAATTCCTATTCTTTAATTTAGTTTGGAATAAGAAAATTTTGGGATAAATGACATTCTTACTCGTTTGACCAAATTTACAACCAAATAAACATTGTAGTTCCAGCGGCTAGTTTTAAGGCCTTGGAGGCTATAAATTTTGAGATAAATGGCATTCTTACTCGTTTGACCAAATTTACAACCAAATAAACATTCTTACTCATCACGCAAATGCTTTTTGAGCATCGAAAGGTGAAAGAAATTGTGTATACTCGACATCGATGTCAGAAGGTCTAATCTATAAGAAACAACCCCAATGTGCTCAATGATCCTGAAGGGACCAACATATCTCGGGGCAAGTTTCCCCCGTCTACCGAATCGCTGAACGCCCTTCATCGGTGATACTTTCAACATAACTAAGTCTCCTACCTGAAACTCTAAGGGTTGTCTCCGCTGATCTGCATAACTCTTTTTGCCGACTCTGTGTAGCAAGAATGCGCTCTCGAATTAATACCATCTTTTCCATGGTCTGCCTAACTAGCTCCGGGCCAAGTAATAGACTATCCTATGGTTCTGCCCAACATATAGGCGATCTGCAAGGCCTCCCGTACAAGGCTTCGTACGACGCCATTCCGATGGTAGCTTGATAACTATTATTATATGTAAATTCAATCAATGGGATGTGGTCCTCCTAGCTACCCTGAAAATCTATGACGCATGCTCTCAGGATGTCCTCCAACACCTGATTCACCCTCTCAGTCTGACCATCTGTCTGGGAGTGGAAAACACTACTGAATGATAATTGGGTGCCAAAAGTATCCTGAAAACTCTTTCAAAAGTTGGATGTGAAGACTGAGCCCCGATCTGATATAATCATCTTCGGAACTCCATGTAATCTGATAATCTCTCGAATAAAAATCCTCGCATGTGTGTCCGCTGCATAAGTTGTTCTCATGGGTAAGAAATGCGCTGACTTTGTCAATTTGTCCACTATGACCCAAACAGAATCATTTCCTTTCTTTGATTTAGGCAACCCTACTATAAAATCCATAGAAATATCTGCTCACTTCCACTCGAGAGTGGGTAAAGGCTGTAGGGTTCCTGTAGGTTTATGATGTTCTGCCTTAACATGCTGGCAGGTAAAATACTTAGCCACATACTCTGTAATCTCTCTACGCATACCACTCCACCAAAAATACCTCTTCAGGTCCTTATACATTTTCGTCGTGCCTGGGTGCACTGTATACCTGCTATGATATGCCTCATCAAAAAGTTCCCTCTTCAGCTATAGATTATTCAGCATGACAATCCTGCCCTTTATCCGAAGGACTCCATCTACTCCAATAGTCCAATTATCCTTGAGCTCCTTGGAAATCTCCTCCTTACGGGTTTGAATCCAAGAATCCTCTAACTGGGCTCCGACTACTCTATCTCTCCAAGACGACTTTACTGATAAATCTCCTAAGAAAGCACTGCCCCCGCCAATCTCTAGCCTGAAATCATAATGGTTGAGGGTATAAAGATCCCGATATAGTGAGCACCTCAAAGCCGCTAGCCCGTGATGACACTTCCTACTCAACGCGTCTGCTACTATGTTCACCTTTCCCAGATGGTACTGTATAGCAAACTTGTAATCCTTTATAAACTCTATCCATCGCCATTGTCTCTGGTTGAGTTCTTTCTGTGAAAAGAGGTACTCTAAACTCTGGTGATCTGTGAATAACTCAAACTGCACTCCGTACAAATAATACCTCCACGCCTTCAGTGCAAAGACCACTGATGCTAGCTTCAAATCATGTGTGGGATAATTCTGCTCACGAGTCCTCAACTGTCTTAAAATATAGGCTACAACTCTCTAGGTCTGTATCAATACACCTCCAAGACCCGATAAGGATGCTTCAGTGTAGACAACAAAAGTCTTATCACTATTACGAATAATCAATACTGGTATTGAAGTCAACATAGTCTTTAATGTTTTAAAGGCCCCTTGGCATTCTGTGGCCCAAATAAACTGTACACCCTTCTTAGTAAGGCGTGTAAGTGGTGTTGTGATCTTCGAGAAATCCTGAATAAATTTTTTATAATAGCCCGCCAGACCTAAGAAGCTACGAATCTTGATAACTGTCTTCGGTGGTTCCCAATTAAGTATGGCCTCTACTTTAGCCGGATCTATAGAAATTCCCTCCCGGCTGATGACATGGCCTAAAAATCTGACCTCCGATAACCAGAATTCATATTTTCTAAATTTTACATAGAGCTGATGTTCCCATAAGGTCTGCAATGCCAACTTCAAGTGCTACTCATGCTCAGTCTCTGATCTAGTGATACGAGTTGTCGTGCGAGCACCTTTGATCGCGGAATTATCAAAGGTGGGTTGAGAAGAGGATGACAGAAACACAAGCACAATTAAGTATATGGTGAAGAAAAATACCTTCTCTAGATTATGAGTATGAAAAGATTACAATCCCTCTCTCACAATCTCACTAGAATCGAGAACAAACTCTCAATTCTCACTAAACCCTAATACAATGATTAGAATCTCTCTTAATTACCTCTCTGAATCTATTTGATTGTTTAGAAACCCTAAAACAATCCTTTATATAGGTGTACAAACGTGGATGGTAATTTGGTAAATAACCAGACCCAAAACCAACATGAATTCGTGTCAACAGAAACCCAAACGAACTAGGAAACCATCGATGAGTCGACTCGTCCGAAACTGGACAAAACATGAAAACCAGCAATGAGTTAACTCATGACAGTCATGAGTCGACTCAACCTGATGAGTTGACTCATGACTGTTATGAGTCGACTCACAGACTAAAAACTGGATACTTTGATTCTTCTGCTCGTCGTCTCGTTCCACGCTTCCTCCTGCATTCCTTTGTACTGTTTGACACCTCTATTCTCATGCTATCATGAGAATCATCTATCCTCAAGCTCCCATGAGGATCGCTAAGTTCTAAAGAGAAGATACACCCGTATCATGGGTCCCCTTTTTAGGAACTTGAAGTCACGTTCAAGTTAGAACTTTTGCTGAGGAAACTCTCGAGCTCCTCCATCTTTTCTGCACCACCTAGCCTTGCTAGGAATCCGGTCTCGATGTTCGATCGGAAACAACTCATTCATCCCGCGTCTCGTCATAGTCACCATTCGCTCTAAGTTACAATCCTTTGTCGATGACTTTTATGGAAGTCTAATGCAAAACGAGACAAACTTCTTGCTTGCATTTACTAATCTCTTCGCTCGCGTCACCATTCCTAAGCTTGTCTCCTTCGGAAGAGATACCGAACGAAATATGAACTTTTCACCATCCTTAGTGAAGGTGTACTTCTGACTTCTTGCTTGCATTTACTAATCTCTTCGCTCGCGTCACCATTCCTAAGCTTGTCTCCTTCGGAAGAGATACCGAACGAAATATGAACTTTTCACCATCCTTAGTGAAGGTGTACTTCTGAGCCCGCCTCTCGTAGATCGCATATCTATCCCATAAGTACGAATTGCCCAGTATAATCTAACAAACATCCAATGGAACGACGTAGCACGTGACCTCGTCAATATACGACTCGTGGAGCGCAAATCTGACAGTGCATTGATCAACTACACTCAGTTTCTCCTCCTTCTGAATCCACCCCAATGGATAGGGCTTCAGATGCTTGACCGTCGTCAAACCTAGCTTCTGCACCAATGCCTCGGATATCAAATTCTTCTCGCTACCCGAATCAACAATGGCATCAACCAAACTGGTCTTCACTTGTAACTTAAGAATAAAGAGTTGCTCTCTCGGGTCGTCGTCCTCTTTCATGGTCTGCTTCCCCGTCATAAGGTTGAGACTGTTGTTAGGTTCTTCCATCCCCGGGACTTCTTTCGGATCTTGAGCTATCATGTATGCCTTTTTCTCCTCCTTCTTCTTCAACCCTCCTAGCTTAAGATGATGATACTTCTCCCAACACCGATCAGCTGTGTGCCCTGTCTTCTCGCAGTGACTACAAATTAGCCCTGCTTTTCCTGGATCACCCTTCTTCTTCTCCTCCTTAGATTGGGTTCCACTAGACTCGCCTCCCGTCTGTTTGGAGTCTCCCTTAGCCTCGTTGCCCTTCTTTTGCTTACTCTCGAGGGCAATAGCCTTCACGCTCACTGTAGGCATATAAAATTGTTTATAGGTCCCTTAGCATAGCTCGGCACAAACCGACGAACCAACGAGGCGACGAGATCGACGAATCGCACGCAAGCGACGGAATGCATCCATACGCGTTCGGAATCAAGCCAAGTGTTAAAGAATCAACGAGTCATCCAACCGGGAACAGACTCGGACGAATCACAATCGAATCAAGATCAGTTTCGGACTCGAACTCAGAAGTGGATTTACTGCCAAATCAGGAATCAGACTTACTGCCAAATCAGATCAACAAATCAGAGTCTCAATCAACCAAATCACGGACAAAACCAGAAAACGGACACAACACAAAACAACGGAAAACAGCAAACCCAGAGGGGCTCGGCCAAACCGAGCCGCCTCAAGGTGGCTCGGCCAAAGCCGAGCCACCCTGAGGTGGCTCGGTGGCAGGCCTAGAGATGTTCATTTTCGGAGGTCGAACTTTCAAGAGCCGAAACTCTGCCGGATTGAAGAGTGAACTCGGAGCTTGAAGACCAGAAGACTTGCACATTCAGATCTGATCCTCGGCGACCATCCACGTCAGAAAAGGCAGGATTTCGAGAGGAAGAAAGAACAGATCTGAGATCTACACGAGATCACACTCCAGATCTAAGCTTGGTCTTAGATCTCGAGATCTGAGCGATTATTCCCTTGGTGGATTAATCCCTCCCGGCTATTATTCCCTTCGTGGAATAATACCCGTATAATCGTGTAGATCCGACCGGATCTAGATCGCGCGGTGGTCCACGGATTAACCCCGGCGTTGGCAAAGAACCCACACAAGCAAGCAACCGCAAAACAGGAGCTCGCGATTTGTTCACAAAAGGAAAGTTGTAATTTTTCTTATTTTTCTTTGATTTAATTGTAACCGGATCTAAAAAAGACCGGATCTTTTGTAACCCAAGATGATGATTATTTCAATGAAAAAGAAAGCAACGAATTTCCCCGCGAATAATCTGGCGACCACAGTGGGAGCCGGCGATCTCGCTGTCGAGATCGATACGTCGCAACCGTGGATTCCAATTCCGGTCATGGAGGAGGTCGAGTACGAATTCGACCAAGCCAAGTTCAAGGAGTACGTGTCCTCGTCCGGATCTACCTCCCCCCGAAAGTCCAAGAAGTTCTCCTCCGGGAGAAAAGCAGTTCGTTGGTTTGAAGCTGCTCGAGAAGCCAACGAAGCTCTCAACCCAGCTGATGCCAAAGTCGCGTCAAATGAAATTCCACCGACCTCCAACCAGGTCAACTCTACTCCCGCCAACGCCTCATCAATCAAAGTCGCCGTTAATTCCAATAGCTTCTCCGGGAGATCATGCAGAATCATCCCGAAGGAAGAAGCCAATTTTAGAGCGCCTCGGTCTAAGTCCCTACGAGAGAGGCAAAGCTCCAGTTCACAAGCGTTTGGGCCCGATGAGGAAGCCCAGAACGACTCAACACACTGGGGGTCGCCGTCACCTCCAGTATGACAAAGAGCTCAAGGCAGCTGCGCGCACTAACTTGCGCATCGAAGTCCAAGAGCACGCTGAGGACTCGCGCCCACGAAGGCACGTTTCTAGGCGTGTAACCTTTGAAAGCCCAAAGAAGGCGATCCAACCTCAGATGGAAACATTATCATCTGATAATGATAGTGTTATACCTGAGAAGTCGTGCCCGCACACGATAGGTTACTCCGACTGTCAAGATGACGAGTTGTATTATCGTGCTGGGAGTACGAACAGAACCAGGAAGAGGAGTCCCCGAGAACAGGAAATTCAATGTCCCTGTTCCAAACTCATTCGGGCGGTATTGTCTGAATGCAATTGCATTAAGGCGGTCCCCGAAAGAGTTTCAGTTTTTGAAAGACTCAGTGCGGAGACGCCAAAACCAAGGCCTAGGCGCTTCCAACGAAGAAGAAGGGTGATTGAAGACGGAGAATTTCCGAGGGTCACCACCAACATGACGAGCAAGAAGACATCGGCACGAGATGATTTCGAGTCGATTCTGAGAGCCTCCCGACCTAGAACCCGTCTACAGTCCGGAACCATCGAACGAGCAACCTATGGTAGGGTTCGGACAAGACGCCCTTCAGAAGATGAAGAATCTGATGCCGGCTCCGCGGTGGCATCAGATAATGATGACGATCAAATGCCAACATGGGAAGACCCATGGGTTCATCACCTAAACATGCAGTACGGTGATAGGTTCGAACAGAGAGAACCACCAACCGAAGATGAAGTAGTCCAAATTAATATGGGC
>NC_033795.1:58230685-58238722 GCF_001876935.1 Asparagus officinalis
TCCAAAATGCTTTGGACTCATTAAGGCTTAACAGCCAACCCCTTTACATGATAGGATCATCGGTGAGTCCTTTAGGCATGTTACCTA
Organism: Asparagus officinalis; assembly: GCF_001876935.1. NCBI lineage: Eukaryota > Viridiplantae > Streptophyta > Magnoliopsida > Asparagales > Asparagaceae > Asparagus > Asparagus officinalis. The sequence continues at coordinate 58,230,773 of NC_033795.1, forward strand.
TCCAACAGCCTACATCCAAAATGCTTTGGACTCATTAAGGCTTAACAGCCATCCTCTTTACCATGATAGGATTTCAGTTGTAAATCTTACTTGACTTTTGAACCAATCATCTTATCATTAGGAGCGTAAGCTTTAAACTAATGACTTGATATAAATGGTAAGTATTTGTAAGACTCACCAAAATTTTGCAAATCTTACTCAAAACTTTTGAACCAATCATCTTATCATTAGTAGCATAAGCTTTGACCTAATAACTTAATGTAAATGACAAGTATTTATAAGACTCGCAAAACTTTGAGACTCATTCCAGCAGACGTCCTTTCGACTATGTCTTTTTTTCAGACCTTTAGTCAAAGGACCAGCCACATTCTCTAAAGACCAGACGTCTATCACAGAGATGACTCCTTGGCAAATGAGTTCTCTCAAATATCCATACTTTAGATGAATGGTCCACTTCTTTCCATTGAACATCGAGTTTGTTGCCACAGCACTCGCCGCCTGATTATCATAATAGATAGTAATTGTGCCTTACAATTCTGCCAATGAAAGGTCTCTGAGAAAACAACTGAGCCACTCAGCTTCATCTCCTGTAGCATAGAGTATGAAGAACTCAGATTCCATCGATGGCTGTGCAATCATAGTCTGCTTCTTAGACTTCCACGAGACGGCAACTCCACCCATGGTGAAAACAAAACCTCCAGTAGATCTGCACTCATCTGGTTCTAAGCACCAGCTCGTGTAATCATGGTCTGCTTCTTAGACTTCCACGAGACGACAGCTCCACCCATGGTGAAAACAAAACCTCCAGTAGATCTGCACTCATCTGGTTCTAAGCACCAGCTCGCATCTGAATAACATTCTATTATAGCTGGATATCTAGTGTAGAATAAGCCCAGGCCTATTGTTCCTTTCAAGTATCTCATCAACCAGTAGACAACATCTGAACAAAGCATTCTAGGATTACTTGTGAACCTACTAAGTATTCCTACAATGAATACTATGACTGGTCTCGTGTAGCTCATCGTTTACATAAGACTCCCAATGATATTTGAGTACCTTAGCTACTCTACTGATTTTCTAGTGTTCGGTCGAATCTTCTTGTTGTAATCATACGGCACTGACAGTTCTGACTGGTCATAGTAGCCATACTTTCTTAGCATGCTCTCGACATACTGAGATTGAGACAATTCAATACCCTCTTCAGAGTATATAATTTTGATTCCGAGAATCACGTTCGTAGTTCCAAGGTTCTTCATGCTGAACTATGCTGAGAGAAATTTCTTAGTAGATATTACTATCTCCAAATCACTCCCGATGATGAGCATATCATCCACATAGAGGCAGATAACCACGACCTTTCCTTCAGCGACCTTGATGTATAGGTATTTGTTAGACTCACTGACTTCATACATATTGTTACGAACAACTCCATCGAACTTTTCATGCCAGAGTTTTGGTGCCTACTTAAGTCCATATAGAAACTTAATAAGTTTACAAACTTTACCAGCTGGAGCATCAAGTCCTTTTGGTTTTTTCATGTAGATCTCTTCTGTAAGATCTCCATTGAGAAATGCTGCCTTTACATCTATCTGATATATGACAAATCTTTTAATAAACGGTCATGCGATAAGCACTCTGATGGTGGTGATCTTACAAACTGATGCATAGAATCAAAAAAATCTATTCCTTCTTTCTGAGAGAATCATTTTTCCACCAGTCTTGCTTTATATTTCTTAATAGTACTATCAGGACGAAGCTTCTTCTTGAAGATTCACTTGTAACTGATAGGTCTTGCACCTTCAGGTACATCCACCAGCTCCTAAGTATGATTTTGGATCAATGAATCTATCTCATCAGCTATAGCTTCTTTTCATAAAAGAACGTCTGTTGACTGCATTGCTTCTTAGAAAGCTTGTGGATCTTCTTCCATATTATAGTTGATGAAATCATCTCCAAAATCTTTATTTTCTCCTGACACACTTGGAAGGTGGTTCGGTAACTCCTTCATTATTGACACTTTTAGTTTCTAGCGAAACTGGCTGGTCTGGTGCATCAGATGTACTAACATTCTCTGCTATACCTTTGAGTAATAAACCTTTATCTTTGATAAACTTATCCTCAAAGAATTCTGCATCCCGAACTTCAATAATGGAGTTGGTTCCAAGGTCAAGGAACCTACAAGCATCGCTATCTTCAGCAAAGCCAAGAAACACACATCTGTTTGCCTTTGGTTTGAGCTTAGGTCTTCTGATATCTGGTAATTATTCCTTTCTGCAATCCCATTAGATTACAGAGAATACGGACCCGTAGTTTCAGCAATGATTTCATGCTCCTTGAAGTATGCTTCTGACTCCGTAGATCGGTACTCTCTGTAGGCATATAAAATTGCTTATAGGTCCCCTAGCATAGCTCGGCACAAACCGACGAGCCAACGAGGCGACGAGATCGACGAATCGCACGCAAGCGACGGAATGCATCATACGCGTTCGGGATCAAGCCAAGTGTTAAAGAATCAACGAGTCATCCAACCGGGAACAGACTCGGACGAATCACGATCGAATCAAGATCAGTTTCGGACTCGAACTCAGAAGTGGATTTACTGCCAAATCAGGAATCAGACTTACTGCCAAATCAGATCAACAAATCAGAGTCTCGATCAACCGAATCACGGACAAAACCGGAAAACGGACACAACTCGAAAAAATCGGAAAACATCGCCCGCGGGGGCTCGGCCAAAGCCGAGCCACCTCAAGGTGGCTCGGCCAAGGCCGAGCCACCCTGAGGTGGCTCGGTGGCCGAGCCACCTTGGGGTGGCTTGGCCAAGAGCCGAGCCACCTCAAGGTGGCTCGGCACAGTGCCGGCCACCCAGAGGTGGCCGACAGTGGCCGACAGTGGCCGACATGTCTCTGTGCGCGGGCACAGTTCAGAAAGCCTATAAATAGGCCAGGCAATGTTCATTTTCGGAGGTTGGAATTTCAAGAGCCAAAACTCTGCCGGATTGAAGAGCGAACTCGGAGCTTTGAAGACTTGAAGACTTGCACATTCGGATCTGATCCTCGGCGAGCATCCACGTCAGAAAAGGCAGGATTTCGAGAGGAAGAAAGAACAGATCTGAGATCTACACGAGATCACACTCCAGATCTAAGCTTGGTCTTAGATCTCGAGATCCGAGCGATTATTCCCTTAGTGGACTAATCCCTCCCGGCTATTATTCCCTTCGTGGAATAATACCCGTATAATCGTGTAGATCCGAGCTTTGAAGACTTGAAGACTTGCACATTCGGATCTGATCCTCGGCGAGCATCCACGTCAGAAAAGGCAGGATTTCGAGAGGAAGAAAGAACAGATCTGAGATCTACACGAGATCACACTCCAGATCTAAGCTTGGTCTTAGATCTCGAGATCCGAGCGATTATTCCCTTAGTGGACTAATCCCTCCCGGCTATTATTCCCTTCATGGAATAATACCCGTATAATCGTGTAGATCCGACTGGATCTAGATCGCGTGGTGGTCCACGGATTAACCCCGGCGTTGGCAAAGAACCCACACAAGCAAGCAACGCAAAACAGGAGCTCGCGATTTGTTCACAAAAGGAAAGTTGTAATTTTTCTTATTTTTCCTTGATTTAATTGTAACCGGATCTATAAAAGACCGGATCTTTGTAATCCAAGATGACAATCATTGCGGTGGTCCACGGATTAACCCCGGCGTTGGCAAAGAACCCACCAAAGCGAGCGACCGCAAAACAGGAGCTCGCGATTTGTTCACAAGAGGAAAGTTGTAATTTTTATTTTTTTTCTTTGATTTAGTTGTAACCGGATCTATAAAAGACCGGATCTTTGTAATCCAAGATGACAATCATATCAATGAAAAAGAAAACAGTTTTCCACGCGAACAATCTGGCGACCACAGTGGGAGCCGACGATCTCGCCCACGAGATCGATGCGTCGCAGCCGCGGATTGCAATCCCGGGCGTGGAGGAGGTCGAGTACGAGTTCGACCAAGCCAAGTTCGAGGAGTACGTGTCCTCGTCCGGATCTACCTCCCCCCGCAAGTCCAAGAAGTTCTCCTCCGGGAGAAAAGTTCGTTGGTTTGAAGCTGCTCGGAAAACCAACGAAGCTATTGGGTCGGCCTTGGATCCATAGTAATGTTGTAGTTCCCTCCACCTTACATCAATGTCTGAAATATGTCGACACTGATGGAAGGTTCAGGACGGTGGTCGCAGATAAGCAACCATTCAAAGGGTATGAGAATTACTTCACCGATTCTCTCCTTTATGGTAACGAATCTGACACGGAACCATCGATCCAAGGCACGGACAGCGGAGAAGAAGCCGATTCCGAAGCCGGATTCGATTACAATGGTGGTTTTGTTTTAAATGACATTGTACCCTTTGTAATCAATCTTGACGATGAACAATCGTCAGATGGCGGTTGTAACTGGCAACTTGCTGATATTGAAATAAATCATGATTTAGAGTACTCCTTGTCTCTTAACAACACGCCAAATCTGGAAGCCTAAGTCTGAAGTGGCGACTCAGGCCAAAAAGCAACCAGTGCAGCCTTCTAAGGAAGGTCAAACTCCGGCGAGTCAACCAAAGTCGCCGTCAATCCCAATAACTTCTCCGGGAGATCATGCAGAGTCATCCCGCAAGAAGAAACCAATTTTGGAGCGCCTCGGTCCAATTCCTGACGTGAGAGGCAAAGCTCCAATTCACGAGCGTTTGGGCCCGATGAAGAAGCCCAGAACGACTCAACATACTGGGGGTCGCCATCACCTCCAGCATGACAAAGACCTCAAGGCAGCCAAAACAGTATATGTACCAAAAGGGAGACCAGAGGATTATTATAAATACGGGCGAGGCTTAGGCTATGTTTCATCAGATGACGAATGTGGTTGGCAAATTATCGATCAAATTGCTAACAAAGCTAAGGATGGGTACTTGCCAGATTCTTCAGCTGAGGATTCCGACACAAGTTTGGGAGAAATGTTCAAAACCTTAATGTCAAACATGACTACAGCTGATCCATCTACGTTGGAGGATGACGATCAAATGCCAACGTGGGAAGACCCATGGGTTCATCACCTAAACATGCAGTACGGTGATAGGTTCGAACAGAGAGAACCACCAACCGAAGATGAAGTAGTCCAAATTAATATGGGCAATGAGGCCAATCCAAAGCCCATATTCATCAGCGGTAGTCTTCCTCCAGATGAGAAGGAGGAATTAATTGCCCTGATCAGAGAATACATTGATGTCTTCGCCTGGAACTACGAAGATATGCCAGGACTCGACCCTAATGTGGCAATGCACCGCCTTGACATCAAGCCGGATGCCAAACCTGTCAAACAACAGCAAAGACGGTTTCGTCCGCAGATTATGGAAGCCATTGAGGCAGAGGTTAAGAAGTTGATCGATTCGGGATTTATCCGAGAAGAACAACATCCAGACTGGTTAGCCAACATCGTTCCCGTCATGAAGAAGAATGGCAAAATCAGGATTTGCATCGACTTCAGGAACCTGAATGAAGCATGTCCAAAAGACGATTTTCCTCTCCCAATCACGGATGTCATTATCGACAATACATGTGGATTCGAGAGGATGTCCTTCATGGACGGCTTTTCGGGGTATAACCAAATCAAGATGCACCCGGATGACGAGAAGCATACAGCGTTTAGAACACCCCTCGGCGTCTTCTGCTATACGGTGATGCCTTTCGGTCTGAAGAATGCCGGTGCCACATACCAGCGAGCGATGACTAAGATTTTCCAAGAACATCTCAGGAAAACAGTCGAATGCTACGTTGATGATTTGGTTGTGAAAAGCCGCAACAAAGAAGATCACATCAAGGATTTGAAGACGATGTTCGATCTCATGAGGAGTCATCAATTGAAGATGAACCCCACTAAATCATTCCTTGGAATGTCCAGCGGAAAATTTCTTGGGTTCGTCGTCACCACTAAGGGTATACATATCGATCCTGATAAGGTGAAGGCGATACATGAATTGCAGCCCCCGAGGAATCTGAGAGAACTCAGAGGATTGCAAGGGCGTTTAGCTTACATCAGGCGGTTCATCTCAAATCTCTCTGGGAAGTGCCAACCTTTCTCTAAGCTAAACAAGAAGGGTGTGTCATTTATTTAGGACGACACCTGTCAAAAGGCACTCGAGGATATCAAGACATATCTGACAAATCCTCCTGTTCTCGTTGCACCAAAATCAGGTAAACCGTTCTTGATTTACATCAAGGCGATGAACCATTCGATAAGTGCTTTGTTAGCACAAGACGATGATAATGGTCACGAACAGGCAGTTTATTATTTAAGTCGGACTTTGGTGGGCGCTGAGTCTCGATATCCGATGATTGAGAAAGAATGTCTCGCGTTGGTGTTTGCAGTGCAAAAGATGCGGCATTACTTAGTGGGACAGACGATCTACGTTATCTCCAACGTTAATCCAGTACGGGTGTTTATGACGCAACCGGCCTCTATGAATTGGCGGCTAGCGAAGTGGGCCCTTCTCTTGTCCCAATACGATTTGCACTTCAAGCAGCAGAAGTCGATAAAAGGACAGGCGATTTGTGACCTTTTGGCGGCAAACCCGACCACAGATACGGCAGAAGTATATGATGACTTGCCGGATGAAACCCACGAGGTTAACACCACAATGGTGGTTTTGTTTTAAATGACATTGTACCCTTTGTAATCAATCTTGACGATGAACAATCGTCAGATGGAGGTTGTAACTGGCAACTTGCCGATATTGCAATAAAAGATGATTTAGAGTACTCCTTGTCTCTTGATGATGTGATAAAAGAGCTGTACGACAATCCTGAGTTGTATATGCCGATCCGATCATCCTATGTAACGAAGGAACACCTCCAGCATTCTTTCGGAACAACCATGGTCATCCCGAACAAAGTAAGAGGTGCTAAAGAAGTGATTTACGGTAAAGGAAAAAGCTCTCCGTTACCAGATCATTTCCTAAGTGAAGACGAAGATGATGACAAACCTGGTCGGCATTTATCTAAATATAGTCCGGAAGCGCGCAAGCTCATGGAAAAGCAGGGGTACGATTTCACACTCGGAGAAGGTTTATACTTCGATCGAGGTCCTCGTACTCCAGCCAAAGCGGTATATGTTCCAAAAGGGAGACCTGAGGATCATTATAAATATGGGCGAGGCTTAGGTTATGTTTCATCAGATGACGAATGTGGTTGGCAAATTATCGATCAAATTGCTAACAAAGCTAAGGATGGGTACTTGCCAGATTCTTCAGCTGAGGATTCCGACACAAGTTTGGGAGAAATGTTCAAAACCTTAATAAATATGGCTACAGCCGATCCATCCACCCTGGAAGACGACGATCAAATGCCAACATGGGAAGACCCGTGGGTTCACCATCTGAATATGCAATATGGCGATAGGTTCGAGCAAAGAGAACCACCCACTGAAGATAAAATAGTCCAGATTAACATGGGTGATGAAGCTAACCCAAAGCCTATATTCATCAGCGACAGTCTTCCCCCAGATGAGAAGGAGGAATTGATTGCTCTCATCAGGGAATATATCGACGTCTTCGCATGGAATTATGAAGACATGCCAGGGCTCGACCCCAATGTCGCAATGCACTGCCTCGATATCAAGCCGGATGCCAAACCTGTCAAGCAACAGCAAAGACGGTTTCGTCCGCAGATTATGGAAGCCATTGAGGCAGAGGTTAAGAAGTTGATCGAATCAGGATTTATCCGAGAGGAACAACATCCAGACTGGTTAGCCAACATCGTTCCCGTCATGAAGAAGAATGGCAAAATCAGGATTTGCATCGACTTCAGGAACCTGAATGAAGCATGTCCGAAAGATTATTTCCCTCTCCCAAACACGGATGTCATTATCGACAATACATGTGGATTCGAGAGGATGTCCTTCATGGATGGCTTTTCGGGATA
>NC_033795.1:58239722-58276137 GCF_001876935.1 Asparagus officinalis
ATCAAAAGCTCGCAAACTGACTGTCTTCGCAAAATAGTCGATACTCACATGGTAGGAAGATAGCCAATCCATACTAAGGATAACATCAAACTCAGACATACACAATATGATCAGGTCTATCACAAACTCAGAATCATCCAAGCTGACGATACATCTCCTACAAACACTCTCTAAAAGAGACGTCTCCCCTAAAGGAGTAGATATAGATAAAAGAAAATCTAATGACTGCGCCACAAGCTGGAGACTAACCGAGAAATCGTAGGAGATAAAAGAATATGAAGCACCAGAGTCAATAAGAATACATGCTGGAAATGAATTCATAAGGAAAGTACCTTCCACCATCGTCCCGCTCGTGCCATGATCGCGAGGAACAACTGCATACACCCTACCAGTCAGCTGTGCTGCATCACCTGGAACATATGGGGCTATTTATCCCTGCTGGATCTCCTAAATCGCTCGCACCTGTCTCTCAATCCTTGGGACTGCTGGAGGTACCTCAATCCTCAACTGCTGACCCTGATCACGACCCTGAGTACGGTTCTTCTACTTTTGCGGATTCCTGCCCTGCTGGCCTGCTGCGGGTGCGCTGCGGCACTCTGCTACTCTTTGACCTGTCTTGTTGCAATTGAAACAAGCTCCATGAAATCGGCGTTGCTACTGCGCCCTTTGATCCTAATGATTGCCCTTCTTATGAGGACCCTACTGCTGTGAAAACTTATTCTGATGCTGGGGTCCTCCTGAGCATGTAAAAGGTCTCCTGACTATCCAGACTTAGCATTTCCATCTTTACCCTTGATAATCATAGCTGTTCCTATCTCCTGGGTTATGACAGTATCTACCATCTCCCGTACTGAATTGAACCTTCGAGATACTAGGTATCAGCGTAAACCTGGTCGAAGTCCCATTATGAACATCTGAGCCTGCCTCTCCTCGGTATGCCACATGCCAGTGAATCTAAGTAGTGACATGAACCTACTCTCAAAATCCGTCACTGACATGTCCTCCTACTCCAATCGAGCCAACTTTAATTCCTTTCCGGCTTTCGCTGCAGCCGAAACATACTGCTCCTCGATAGCTGCCAGACGAGCTGCTAATGGTGCTATGAGATCCACTAAGTACTGCGGAGCCTGATGTGGCTCGGGCTCTCTATCAGAGTAGAGCTTATTACGCAATAAATAGAATCTCAAGCAGAAAAAGATATAACGTATACTAATAAGTAAATCGTATCACATATTACTCATAGAATGCCTTATTATTCAAAGAAAATAGTTCATCATAAAAAAATATTTGTAATTTTCCGCGTATATATATAATACGTTCTCACTCACACTAGGAATTCCTAGCGGACTGTATACACAATTCCTAGGAAACTCTATCCTAACTCCACAATATGACACAGGGATGATTCTAAGGATATTAGAACTAGAGCTCTGATACCAACTATGACGCCTCAGGGTTCACACAAGGCTGCAGTCCAAGGTAAAACCCTGATTGTCAAACCTGCTAAGCACCAAATATCGTGCTACGATATGTTTCACCATCATAATTACTATCTCTATAGTGGAAACAACAAATAGGTGAAGGTACAAACAAGCAAATAAAAGAAATAGAGTAAAGCCAGATATACACAGAGGAAGCATAAGAATAATCATCAGTGAGCCCAACAAAAATAGAGTAGAAATACCTCTGAGTCTGAAATAAACCTCAAGTACAATGAGTCAAATAAAATATTAGTATGACTCTCAGCCTCTACAAAATGAAATACAAGTCTAGAGTTTGAACATAAACAACTAACTGTGGAGTTCTGAAATAAGTACTAAATAGTAAATAGCTAGATGGAATCTATGAGGAAATCTCATCAACTTGTGAATCTCCGTACGCCTGACTCGCTGCTTGAAAGGGGGGAAACAACGAGCATCAAAACGTTATAGCAAGATCATCTCCACCTCTCCCCAAGGGAAGGGGTAGGAGTATATAGAAAATAGAGTTAGTACATATACATATGAAATCATTCATAAAATTCTAATTAGAAGTTAATATTTAGGAAATCACAACACGAGAGTTAGTACGTCGAGCGAAATAATTCAAACAAGGAAACCCTCTTGTATATATCATGTCTCAAATTGTGACTCCCTAAATACTAACTCCAAACCATATGAATGAAAGTAATAAACCAAAAGAAAAACACTCCAAACGTCAAACATGTAGAACAAATATCTCATCCTGATCTATACTCGGGTAGATGGACTAATATAGAAGGAACTCATCCAAACAATAGCCAACCAAATACCATGTTGTGTAAGTCACGGTCTCAGAGAAAGCACCCTACTCGTAGGTATTCAAAAATGAAAACCAATTTATAATTTATATTACTTACATATGTACATCTCTTATACATTAGCGATACTCTTGTAATATTCTTACTCAATCGCTCTGCGGTAATAGGTTTTATCTCCCTATCACAGAAACATAATATGACGATACTTTTATAATACTCTTACTCAATCGTCCTGTAGAAATAGGTTTCATCTCCCTATTCCAGAAACATAATATGACGATACTTTTATAATACTTTTACTCAATCGTCCTGCGGAAATATGTTTCATCTTCCTATTCTGGAAACATAATATGATGATACTTTTATAATACTCTTACTCAATCGCCCTGCGGAAATAGGTTTCATCTCCTTATTCCAGAAACATAATATTTGTGTATTTTTTCTTATTTATCATGTTAACACATCATATTTTAAATATACGTGTACATATCTTGGTGTACGTGTCCATATCTGCTGTTTACTAATTTTTTAGATGTTAAACAGCTCATAAATATTTTATCATAATAGTACAAGGTCGAGAGACTAGCTCAAAAACTCAACAGTCGAACAAAACATGCACATGGCCACAGACTGTGTGGCGTTCGACCGCATAAGAATGGTGGTCGACTGCGATGGGTACCAGAGCCTACTCAGGCCTTTGTCCTACAAGCGGTCGACCGCCTCTATGGCGCAGTCAACCGTGGGCTGATATTCTAGATTCTCAATTTGGTTGTGTGTGTCGTGTTCACGCCGTGTTTAGGTGATTCAAACATGATTAAAACAATATGAAACTTGCATGAGAGCATGTCTACAGTAGATAAAAACTTCTGGAATCGAACTCAATATATATAGCATGATTGTTTGCATAAAATTTATATTCAAAACCATAAGTCATGCATAAAAAATCCAAAACGAAGAACAAATCATCTTTCTTCGGATTAAACCATGTTTTAAATCATTTTCAGATCTTACATACTTCTGTAAATTCGTTCTCAAACTTTTTAACATGGAAAGACCTAGTCTTTATACATATAATACAAAAAAATTTACTTTTATTCATAAACTAGTTAATTTCTCTCTATGAAACATGTTAAAATTTCTTCAAAAATATTTTTAAAACTAGGAGGGGGATTAACAGAGATGAACTTGCCTGAAACTTGTAGAAAAACGTTTTAGGATGCCAAGGCAAAGCAGATCTCCAATCCAAAAGACAATATCACCCAAAAAATCCACTTGAAAGCCTTTAATATTCTCCAAGAATCAAATTAGGGTTTGTGGGGGTTTGGTGGATGTTAGGGTTCTTAGAAAACTAAGAAAATTCGTGAAAGTTTGATATATATATAAACCAAGGAAAATAAATATGGGCTTTAGAAAACCAAAACCAACTCAAAATAGGAATCTGACTTCTACAGGTTTCACGGTCGACCGTGATGGTCGACCGTGGTGGTCGACCGGACTGTGGTCGACCATGACGGTCAACGGAACTAGAATTTTCCAGTTACATATATTTGGTCATTGTGCATGTTTCGACTCTTTTCTTTCTCATGAATGAACTTATTTATACTCAAAACACATGGTATCATACTCATACCCCATTTAACTATATTTTATCAATATAAATATCCATAAATCATAATTAATCTTATATTAATTATATTAACATAAATTTTCAGGGTTTTACATATTTGCATAGTTTTTTTGTGACGTATTTATTTGCGTGGGTTATTTGGTAAATAATATTGATTTAAATCGTAGTTATGTGATAAATAGTATTTTCAGAATAATGACAATGAAGTGAAAGAATTTATTTTTATAACGAAATCATTTTATAGAATTTATAATCTTTAAAAAGAATTTGTTTTTTGTAAAAGGGATTATCTTAGAATATTAATTTAAAGGAGTTTTATTTTATAAAAAGATTATTTTAAATAAATAAATTTATGATTTTTAAAGACTAGTTCTGAATCAATATAATGGGAAATAGTTTTAAAAGAATTTATTGGAGGAAATTGGCTTTCACGCATGTTTATGTTGTTCACAAATCACTGTTCATAATTACATTTTATGTTTGTGATTTATTTTAATATATTTAACTTGTTATCATGTTATTATATAGAATCAGTTAGATTTATTTACTATTTCTTGATGTGATTGAGAACCCTTAGTAGTTCATGATTTAGTGGCCTCATGTGTCATGAACAGACTTAGTGACATATGTGAGTGTGTTGACTGAGTTTAGGTGGTGAACCCGAGTTTAATAGAGAATATGATTGTTGACTTAGAAAAATAAGAAGAGTTGGGATGGGAAAGTCCTTGTTCATGTGATTAGATATAGCTATTGATGTATCTTCCAGGCTCGTCCCATGATCCAGTGTAGCTTGGGTTAGTTTGTTGGGTGAAAGAGAAGCCAGTGTAGTCACTTTGGTCCGTGAATTAGATATTCACCCAAGTTTAGCTTGAGTTCGAACTAGGTTAAAATCGAATTGACTGTAGCCCTCTGACCGATCCAGTATAGCGGCATATTAGGTGCACGTAGGAGATTTGTGAACAGTCAGTTATCCGATGATATGAGCGTTGACTCTGTGTGAGATGCGACCAGTGACCTGTTATAGAATGGCTAGTTACGTGACCTTGTTATTTAGATGATTATGGATTCTTGTAAGACGTAGGTCAGTTGTATTTCTTTTCATACATAGATCGGGGTTAATATTTAATTATCTACAATTTGAGACATATGATATATACATGAGGGTTTCCTTGTTTGGATTATTTCGCTCGACCTACTACGTCTCTTGTTGTAGATTTTTAAGTATTAATTTTTTCTAGTTGTATGACATTGATACTTGGATGATTATTCTGATCGCTAGCTGCATGATCAACTTGTTACTTGGTTGATTTTATTGGATTTCCAGTTGCATGTTCTTTTGTCATTTCTATTATCATATCGTTTTCCGCTTGGGTTTTCGTTCGCCCTATTTATTTTGTGTGGTCTTGCCGTGCGCCATGCATGCTGACGTACACCTGTTTTCTCTAGTGTACGTCAGACTTAGAGGAAGAGCAGGTCCAGCTTGGAGATGTGCCAAAGACAAGATATTCTCAGCATGAGTGCCTTGAAGATAGAGTTGATGAATAGGCCGAAGTTCAGTATCTCGTCTTATTTGATTATCCTAGTTGTTTTTGTAGTCTTTTCCCTTCTATTTCTGTTGAACAATGTATTTCATATTTCTTCAGTATTAATTTGTTCAGATATGTATAAGGGCATGTTGACCCGAATATTATACCTTGGAGGATATTCAATTGTGATATGGATATTTTGTTCTAAGTTTGTCTATTATATTCTTGCTATCTGTGATCAGGAATATGTGCCTTTACATTGTATTTATTTCCAGATGCTTAGTGTATTAGGTTGAGAAGAAATATTTATTTTTATTTATTCTCCTTAATCTAATACGTCGTGCACTTGTTCACATTCTGATTCCCCGATATTTTGGGAAGCGGGGCGTGACAGCATGGAGTTCCGAAGACGATTGTATCAGACCGAGGCTCGTTTTTCACTTCACATTTTTGGATTGCTGTACTCTAGTGTTTTCCACCCGCAGAGAGATGGACAAACAAAGAGAGTCAACCAAGTATTGGAGGATATGTTGCGGGCATGCATCGTAGATTTTCAGGATAGCGAGGAGGACCACATCCCATTGATCGAATTCGCTTATAAAAACAGTTATCAAGCGACTATTGGCATGGCACTGTATGAGGCGTTGTATGGGAGGCCTTGTAGATAGCCTATTTGTTAGGCAGAGCCAGAGGATAGTCTACTGCTTGGACCGGACCTAATGAGACAAACTACAGAGAAGGTAACAATAATTCAGGAGCACATTCTTATAGCGCAGAGTCGTCAGAAGAGTTATATAGATTGGAGACGATGATCGTTAGAGTTCTAGGTTGGGGATTATGTGGTGTTGAAAGTATCACTAATGAACTGCGATTTGGTAGTCGGGGAAAGCTTATCCCGAGGTATATTGGTCCGATCAGGATAGTGGAGCGTATCAGAGCCATTTCATATCGGCTAGATCTTCCAGCATTGATGTCAAGTATACACGATATTTTTCAGTTTTCGATGCTTAAGAAGCATCTATGCGACAAGGAGCTGCAGCGAGTGCAAGATGCGCCAGAGGTGGAGATTCTTGATGATTTGACTACTATTGAAATTCTTGTGTGTATTCTTGCTAAGGAGGAAAAGAAGCTTAGAAACAAAGTGATTCCTCTAGTTAAAGTTCTATGGAACCGGAAAGGAGTTGAGGAGGCTTCTTGGGAGCGCAAGGAGGATATATGTTATGACTACCCAAACATGTTTGAACAGGTAAACTGATTGATTATTTATGACTTACTCTTGTTTATGTTTTGGTTATATGGTCATATTTATATTTAACACTGGAATGAGGGTATTAACACTTAGCTCCTACTTATTCAGAACACATGTTATAAATATGAGGGGTTCTTTATTTAGATTTTTTGCCCGATATACTAGTTTCGCTTAGTTATAAGTTAAGTAGAAGTATTCACATTCGAGACTGTTAAGTGTAGATATTGTTATGTTTCACATCTGGGGATTTATGGTATGAGATGTGTACGGGAGGGTTTCCTTATTTGGATTATCCCCTCTTGGTACTTTTCTTATATTATTAATCCCTAAGATAAGATTGCGGAATTTCGGGAATGAGATTCTTTTAAGGGGGAAGAATGTAAAACCTCGTAAATTTGAATATTATGTGATAAATAATAATAGTTATGTTATATGGTAATAAATAACATATTCTAATGTTTGAGTATGCTAGGGATTGATTTGAGATCAATCCAATGTATATATGTAAGTGAAGATGGAAAACATGCACAAACCTGTTTCTGGGTTGTTAGTAGTTGACTACTACTCAGAGTAGTCGACTATCGGGGATGTTTCTAGTTTTTCTTTTAGATTTCGGGTTGGATTTGATTTATATCCGAACCCAGGTTGTTATATCTCTTTTAATACATGTTTAAAACCTAATTTCAGAGATAAAAATTCATGAGAACTGCAACCACCTGATGCGACATAAACATGTACCAAAAAGGTTGCAAGTGTACAACCGTGTCAAGTTATAGTATAAAGATATCGATCCCACGAGGAAGGTGTTTTTGTAGGAGAAAATATAAAATTGGTTCTTATGTTGTGTCCCACGAGGAAGGTGTTTTTGTAGGAGAAAATATAAAATTGGTTCTTATGTTGTGTGCGTGACAATTAAGAAGTGTGAGTGAATATGATTGTGAAGAGATTGGAAAAGTGAAAGTGGTGTGTAAGTAGGTGCAAAGTGTAAGTGAGAGTAGATGTAAAAGAGAATGAGTATGATCAAAAAGGTGAGAAGCAAAAATAAATAAAATCAAGAAACAAATAAAAAAATCAAGAATAAAGAACAAAATTCTAGAATAAAAGAAAATGCAAAAAATTAAAGATGGTGGATTCAATTATAGATATGGGTAATCTAAAATTGAACCAAATTCTTAGAAAAGGACGATTCCCTAGAGGGTTCTAGCCTAAAGGCGAATCAAACAAAATAAAAATAAACAAAAAAGAAAAACTAAACCCTAGAGGGTTCTAGCCTCAAGGTGAATAGTGTAAATAATTAAAATCTAACTACAAAATAAATTGGAAAATCTAAACTACAAAATAAAATTACAAGAATTAAATGTAAGAAAATAAATCTACTCTATAAGCATGAAATAAATCTAAGGCAAGAGGGTTCTAGCCTCTTAGCTATTTAACAAGAAAATAAATCTAACTACAAGCATAGAAATAAATCTAAACTAATAAGCAATAAAAGAGAAAAAGAAAAAAAAATACAAACCTTCAAATAATTCTCCATCTTCATCTTCATTTTCATCATCCAACAAAGTGAAGAAGAGAAAAATTTAAAGTGGTAAAAAAATTATTATTATTAATTGCAACAAAAATTTACAATTTTGGAAGGCCTTCTCAATTAAGAGTATCGCTCATCTCCAAAAGAAGTTACAAAAATTTTTACACCCTTAACCCCTCACTCTCTACCCCTATTTATAGTAATCTTCAATGAATA
This sequence comes from Asparagus officinalis, assembly GCF_001876935.1. Lineage (NCBI taxonomy): Eukaryota > Viridiplantae > Streptophyta > Magnoliopsida > Asparagales > Asparagaceae > Asparagus > Asparagus officinalis. The sequence goes on from NC_033795.1 coordinate 58,248,147, forward strand.
TGAGCCATTGGATTTGTCTTGAGCCCCAAGCAACAATCTCCACCTTTGAATTTGCTTTTGAAGAAATGGGTTGGATTTGTCATGAAGTGGATTTGAATGTTGGATTTTTATTTTTATTTTTCTGGCCCAACGTAGGAGGCCCAATTAGACTTCTGTCCATACACCCAATTATGTTTTCTTCATTATAAAAAAAATGAAAACTCACACACTTGGTCCGCAGGAGCTCTCTTGAATTGATTTTGGGCTTTTTGGGCTTCTTTTGGCTTCATGGGCCTTGCTTGATTTTGTAGACTTTTGCTTCATTATAACATGATGTGCATCATGCTGGAGACGTGGGTAAGGATTTGCTTCATTTTTCTTTTTTTTCTTTTTCTTTTGGGCCATCATTTGCTTGATGGGCTTCATGCTCTTTGGGCTTCTAACTCTTTAATCATTTTTCTCTTTGAGCTTTTGCTTCATGGGCTTCTAAAATGCTACAAAATAGAAAAGAGAGATTTTAAGGGGTTTTTATATTTAATAATATTTATTTATATTTTCATTCATTTATGTTCAAACTAAGCTAACAACAATTATTAATGATATATTTATTCATATAAAATAGATAATAAGGGTATAAAATTATAATAAAATGTGATTATCAAATACCCCCACACCTAAACTTTCGCTAGTCCTCTAGCAAAAAAAATAAAAAAAATCCTAACTCACTTTCGTAGGAATCGCGGTTGTATTTAGCATATACAACAAGCCTTTAAACCTTCAAGTTACCCTAGTGGAGGAGTTGAAGTCTCGTGAGGGTTTGTAGTGAATATACCCATAAAATTCGGTCAACTTGCCAAGTTAAAAAAGTCAGTAAATAACTAAATTCACTTGATAACTTTTAGATAATCTAATTGGAGCCAGTTATCACTCAAGAAAACATTTTTATATATAACTCTAAGGTATATTTTTAAGAAAATCTTCTCATTGTAGCAATACAAAACCAAGCCAAACTTAGAAATTTAATTTAAAAGTTTTGAAAAGAACATGCTAACTCTTTGTTTTAAATAATTTTCAAGTTGCTTGATTTAAAATATCTTCCAAGACCATATATACAATTATAAAACAATTATTAGTTTTTTTTAATTTTTTTTAAATTTTTTTTAACTCTTTATTTCTTGGTGATTTTTTTTTCTACTTTAACGGGCTTTCTAAGTGACCATTTAACGAGTTTTGGGCCAATGGATCCCAACCCAAACGGGCTTAGGTCATTAAGAATGGAAATACTCATTGGGCTTAATTACTCGGTCAGCTTAGGCTTAATAAGATAGAATCACCTTGAATTAAAGAGTTTTTTTTGTGCCCATTTTTCGCACTCTTCTTTTGCAAATTTTTTTTGTATATGTATATATATTTTGAAAATATGTAAATCAAGACACTTTGAAAAAAAAAATTATTTTCAACTCTAAGTTAAGCATGCAAAAATTTTATTATTTTAAATAAAAGTCCAAGCTAAGGCTTAAGTAAAGTATACTAATTTGAAAATCATTTCTTAAGAAATTTATTTAGAGTTATCATAAAAAGTGAACATAAGTAAATAACCGACTAGGGATTAGAAAATTTCAAATTTATCAAATAAATTAATTATTACATAACTCTATCAATTTGGCAAGTGATGATATTTTTATAAATTTTTTTTAAAGAAAAAGGGAAAAATGTAACTAAAAATGTAAAATAAAGAGAAAAACATAACTAATTCTCACCCCCACACCTAAATTTTGCATTGTCCTCAATGCAAACTCTATGATGCATAAAGTAAAGCAGATAAGAAGTGAAGCACTTACATTTGGTCGGCTGATAAAAATCCGCAATTACCTTTGGTCTTAGGAGGATGAAATCAAAAATTTATTCTCTTTTTTTCTCTCTTTTTTTCTTTTTTTTCTTTTTCTTTATTTTCTTTATTTTCTTTTTTTCTTCTTTTTTTTAACAACTGAACAAGAAACTCTCAAATGAGAGAAGAATAAATTCTTTTTATTATTCTGAAGTAAACAAAATAAACAATGTAGAATAAAATATTCAACATGAAGAGTTCCTGTTCTACAATGAATCCTACCTTACTATTGAAAATTCTTCCCCGAATTTTAAACAAATTCAGAATGATATAATCAATAATGTGAATTTTTAAGCATTTCGGGGTGTTTAATAATTCTTGCAACAAGGTAAGGTAGGTATTATCGGTGTCATGCATTTTGGACTTAGATTTTTGATTTATGAATGTTTGTTCTCTAACAACCAATTTTTCTTTAACAATTTCCTCAACCCCAAGATTCATGGTTGATGTGTAAAAATTTGGTTGTTGTTTATTTTCCAAAAATCTTAGTTCATCAAGAAAGAGTTCTTCAAAATTTAATTCAAAGCAGCACATGTTTAACACAATTTTATTATTCTCAAGGACCTGATCTGCTTCTTCTAAAAACTCTTAACTCTTTATCAAAAATTTCCTCAAAACTCAAATCAAACTCTTATTCTTCTTCTTCTGATCTTTCCTGAATGTAGTTTATTTCTAGAGGCTGATTATTTGGTTGGTCCCCTGGATTAAAAATGTTAAGATCAGCAGTCAAATTCCCAAAGGACAGCTTCAATTGACCAGTTCTACAGTTGATAAGAGCATTAGAGGTGGCTAAGAAAGGTCGTCCTAAGATGACAGGTGTCTGTTGAAAGTACCCTAATGCCGCTAGGAAGGAACCCTAGAGGGGGGTGAATAGGGTTTATGCTAATCTAATCCGATTTATGCCAATTAAAAACTAATTAACAAATATCCTAGCAAGTATGATATATGACAAGATATATATGCAAGGATATACAACTAATACAAGGGTGAAACAAACAAAATAAGATAGTGGGAATATAAACAATGTGCAATTAACAAAGGTAATATAAATATGAAAATAAGTGCGCCAATGCAAACACAAACAAAATGATATGTTTACGAGGTTCGGTCCGCCTGACCTACGTCCCTGCTCCTCACCTCGAGGAGATCTCCACTATCACATCGGGTTTTCTACGCTTACCCAAAAAACGTTTACACCTCATAATATGGTTTTCTAGCTAACCGAAAACTTTACAATTACTCACAATGTAACAACACTAACTACCACCTCAAGTGTTGGTCTCTAGCCCGTGTCTCCCTCAAGTGTTAGGAATTATAACCTCTCTCTAGGCATTTATCACCTACCCCACTCCTCTTGGGACGACCTCGTCTCTCACCACACACTCCTCTTGGTGTACTAGTATAATACAAAGTGAATCCCCACAATTTGGCTCAATACAAATAAATTGTTCTCTACAATGGATGAGAACACAATGTAGGCTCACACTCTAAGTCACACAATCCCACAACCCAAATTATACTAAGTATGAAAATACAATAAGCTCAATAAAATTATACTAAGTATGAAAATACAATAAGCTCAATAGGTTGTGTGTGATCAAAGAGATAAAACAATATGAACTCAATATGAAATCTAGCTTATGAAATTAAGAGCAAACTTATAAAATGCTAGAATTGAGTTTGAGGAAAGTTCTCTATAGATGACAAGAGAGAGGGAGAAGAGTGAATGCTCAAACACCAAAGGATGATCTCCACTTGCTCTTATGAAATTTGCTTCACAAACAAAACTCTTAAACACTCTTTTAAGCAAACACAAAACACCCTTAAACTTGTTTAAACAATTCTCTTAGTTAGTAGGAGAGGTAAATGCAATGGGGTATTTATAACAACCCAAGACATCAGCCAAAACCCCAAGGAAATGACCAAAAACCCACACAAAAACAGATGTGGAAAATAGCCGTTACTGTTTAACGGTCATATTTATAAGTCGACTTGCATTTGACTTAGTATAAGTCGACTTGCATTCGACTTAGTATAAGTCGACTTGAAAATTCACATGAGTCGACTTTCCAGATAAAAATAACACATAAAAATCAGCACATAAGTCGACTTGGAAAATGACATAAGTCGACTTGGTCTAAGTCGACTTAACAGTTCGAATAAGTAGACTTGGTAGAGAGTTTTTGCACATTCCAGAGCATTTCATAAGTTGACTTGTCAACTCTGATAAGTCGACTTATAAACGTGCACAGGCACTGTACATGCTGAAAATCTGATTTTAAAGGTGCCTTTAAAAATAATAAATAAATTCCAAAAATTATAAAACTTTGGGAAATCATTGTAAACATGTAAATGAACATGTTACAAAAAGAATTTTTAGAATTGCACTTCCTAAAGGTGAAAACTCATTATTTTTCAAATATGTCCAAAAACATGAAAAGTAAACATACATGTTTTTTGACATTTGACATAAACCATGTTTTGAAACTTTGTAAAATATTTGTATGGACATAATAAAAGATGTTTATGATGTATATATAGTCCAAAACATATTTTTCATAAAAACACCTATATTTACGAAAATCATAAATATATATGTGTGTGTATATTTGATCTTTAACATGAATTGCAAGGCTTCAACCACTACTCCGCCAACCTCCATTGGATATGATCGTGAATAAGTAATTCCATCCATCCTCCAACACATTGTTTGTCTAGAATACCTAATAAGAAACATGAACACTAGACAAACAATATTAGGAATTGTTTGTAATCATCAAAACAAGATTAGAAGATGTAGGCTCATAACATGAGACCTAACATCTGTCCTTTGGGATTAGAAACAGGCTGTGTTTCCAAGACTACAAAATCTACTGGAAAAATAAAATCTCCAACCTTAATCAGAACATCCTCTAACTCACCCATAGGGACCTTGATAGATCTATCAGCCAACTTTAAGGTGCATTTGGTTGGGTTCAGTACACCTAGACCCAATTGCTGATAGACTGAATATGGAAGCAAATTTGTTATCCTTCTTGTTTTGATGATGTCTAACAAACAATTCATCAGAAGGAGAAGGAGAAGGAATTTGTACAGGATCAAGAGTTTGACTTGGAGGAGTTCTCACTTGATTATCGACCTGTCTACCTGACCGAAGTGAATGGATTGCATTCACTTGGGCTTCGTAGGATGAACTGCATTCTATATTCTTAGGGTTGACCACGAGTTGACATGGAAATTTTCCTTTCTCTCTTTCACTCACGGCACTATCTAGTTGACTAAGTTGAGATTCTAATCTAGCTATAGCTTGAGTGTTGGAGTTGAGCATTTGTCCGATTGATTGCATGAAGGAATTCAGCGTGCTAGATGTTTGAGTCAACATATTTATGGTTTGAGTAGAGGCCTTAATTATGGTTTCTAAACCCCTTTCCAAGACATTGAGATGTTTATCCTGATCTGGATTGTGAGGAGTCTGAATTATAGCTTGATGAAGAGGAGACTGATTTTGATACGGCAGATTGGGTTGTTGAAATTGTGAATGAGAATTGAACGGAACTGTGTTTCCCTAGGAAAATGTTGGGTCGAAGCGGGAGTGAAATTTTGAGTTTCGGGAGAATTCCCTAGATTTCATGCAAAGTTGGGATGATTTCTCCAACCTGGATTGTAGGTTGGAGAAAATGGATCATTTCTAAGGTGCTGGAATGCAGCGTTCATCTGTTCTAATGTATTGTTATTTCCTAGGAGAGGACATTCCTCTAAAACGTGGGTAGGAGACTGACAATTATGACATCTTAAGGCACAAAAATGATTGATTTGAGCTAGAGCTCGTTCCTTAATTTCTAAAGCTTCTAACCTTCGCAGAATCGTCGCCATCTTTGCTTCAGAAGCAATGTTTGACTCTAAGAAAAAACCACTAGACTTAGATTGGGGAACTGATAAAACCCTATCATCGCACTGTTCCCATTGCATTGTTTTTTTCAGAAAGACTCTCCAAAAACTCTCAAGCTTCATCAGCATTTTTCCTTATGATACGAGTTGCCGTGCGAGCACCCTTTGGTCGTGGAATTACCAAAAGGTGGGTTGAGAAGAGGATGACCAAACACAAGAACAATTCAGTATAAGGCGAAGGAAAATACCTTCTCTAGATTATGAAGAACAAAAGATTACAATCTCTCCCTCACAATCTCACTCTAGAATTGAAGAACAAGCTCTCCAAATCTCAATCTAGAATCTAATCTCTCTTGATTAAACTCTCTGACCTAAAAGATGTTTTGAAACCCTAAAATAATCCCTTATATAGGTGTACAAACGTGGCCTCTAACCTCCTTGTTTAGAACCCTAAACAATCCCTATTTATAGGGTTTACAACGTGGTGGTAATTTTGTAAATAAACAAGTCCAAAAAGGATCAGGAATCCCTGTCAAAACAAAATCCAAAACGAACTAGGAAAAGACAAATATCACGATCCGGTCGACCGGCAATCCTGGTCCGGTCGACCGGCCAGAGCGCTTCTGCAAACCCTGCCTTGTGCAGGTTTCTCCGGTCGACCTGCATGGGTGCCGCGGTCGACCGGCCAGAACCCGACCCTGTTTTTCTTGATCTTCTGTGTTTCACTCCTTCTGACTTCTTTCGCCGTCCTTTATGGCTCCAAACATGCCTCTATTCTCAAGATATCATGAGAATCACCTATCCTCAAGTTCTCATGAGGATCGTTTTTCTGAAGAGAAGATACACCCGTATCATGGGCCCCCCTTTAGAAAACTTGAAGTCCCTTTCAAGTTAGACTTCAGCTGAGGAAACTCTCGAGCCTCTCCATCTTTATTGTCTTCAGTCATCTTCTTCTTCCTTAGTCTCTGAACTCCTTTCAAAGAAAAAGGATCTCGCCTAGCTTCTTGTATGAGGACCGAGTAAGGACCGTACACAGGATGCCCCTTCACCGGATCTGATGCTCTGATACCAACTTGATACGAGTTGCCGTGCGAGCACCCTTTGGTCGTGGAATTACCAAAAGGTGGGTTGAGAAGAGGATGACCAAACACAAGAACAATTCGGTATAAGGCGAAGGAAAATACCTTCTCTAGATTATGAAAAACAAAAGATTACAATCTCTCCCTCACAATCTCACTAGAATCGAGAACAACCTCTCAACTCTCTCTCTCTAAACCCTAATACAATTATTAGAATTTCTCTTGATTACTTCTCTCTGAGATCTGATTCATCTAAAACCCTAATCCTTTTGATCAAGATTTCACTTAGACCTAAAACCCTTTAGGACTACATTTTGGCCTCTAACCTCCTTGTTTAGAACCCTAAACAATCCCTATTTATAGGGTTTACAACGTGGTGGTAATCTTGTAAATAAACAAGTCCAAAAAGAATCAGGAATCCCTTTAAAAACAGAATCCAAAACGAACCAGGAAAAGCCAAATATCGCGATCTGGTCGACCGCTAATCCTGGTCCGGTCGACCGGCCAGAGCGCTTCTGCAAACCCTGCCTTGTGTAGGTTTCTCCGGTCGACCGGCATGGGTGCCGCGGTCGACCGGCCAGAACCTGACCCTGTTTTTCCTGATCTTCTGCGTTTCACTCCTTCTGACTTCTTTCACCGTCCTCTATGGCCCCAACCACGCCTCTATTCTCAAGATATCATGAGAATCACCTATCCTCAAGCTCCCATGAGGATCGTTTTTCCGAAGAGAAGATACACCCGTATCACCTTATAAAATCCTCATGGCACATTGATTCTAAGGAAGTTTTTGCAGAATAATCTAATCCCTCATAAATTATTTGGCACAATCGCTATTTTTGTAAACCGTGATGAGGACATTGGATGAGAAGATCATTAAATCGGTCAAAATACTTCCAAAAAGGTTCTCCCGGAATAATTTTAAAGTTTTGAATGCTATTCCTAAGCTTTACCGTTTTATGAATAGGGAAAATTTTCTTAAGAAAAACGGTGACAAATTCATCCCAAGTTGAGATGGAGTTTGTTGGTAAGCTGTACAGCCATTTTTTAGCTTTATCCTTAAGAGCAAATGGAATAAATCTAAGCTTAACCGAATCTTCATTTAATTCTCTCATTTTAATCATAATACACACTTCCTCAAATTCCGAAATAAAAATATATGCGTCTTCTGTTTCATTACCAAGGAATTTGGGAAGCATGTTTATGTATTGCGGTCTAAGCTCAAAACTTATTCCATTTGTTTCGGGGAGCCTAATGCATGAGGGGATTGCATTCCTAATGGGATAGCACATATCATAAGAACGGGTGGATTAGGATGCTCCATTTCTATGATTGGTTCAAAGCGAATTAATCGATGTGTATTATCCATCCACTGTTGTATACACCAAAATATTTATTTTTATTTTTTTTTAATTTTTTATTTTTTTAAAGAAAAGGAAAAAAAATAGTTTTTTTATGAGAAGATAAAGAAAAAGAAAAATCCTAACTAAAAAAATCAAAGCAATCACTTTTCAATCAACTCTAATTCTAGGGTTTAGCCTAACTCAACTAGACCAGCTTCTAACCAAAAACTCCTACAGTGAAAAGATTAAAGTTTTACCTAGGTAGTTAGCCAGGTAAGGATAGTACTAGAGGGTGATCAAAGATCAATTAAGTACCTCTTTCCTTGCGGAGCGCTTTACGCAACCCCTAAACCTTGCCTTAGACACAAACTAATCTGAGAAAACTTAAACCGGTTCACTTAAGGATTTCTTGTTCCTTATTGAGCTCGAATCCTTAGGGGCCAACGTCTAATGAGTTTTATTAGGCTTTGGTTTGTGAAGTGAGGAATTAGTGATTTTTGGGCTAAGGAAATGGTGATGAAATCCCTCACCTTATCTTGATTATGAAGTTTTGCCCTTAAAGATATTTTAAGTGTGTGCCAAATCAAGATGCTCAAATCACTTGGTGAATTCCTACTATCAATATGAAATGCAACCCTATGAATTAAAAGCAACTAAAAAGGATGGAAAAAAAATCTTTTTTTAATTAGGGTTAACAATCAAACAAATGAGAAGGGGGGGTTTATTTGAATTTATTATCTTGTTAGTAAATGTCAAAGTGGATGGTGAATTTTATTATGGTCAACGGAAAATAAATTTTTTTAAGTCCTAATTGTCTCTAATTGTGAAGAAGTAGCTAAAGGGTGGAATTAAAAACTAGAAAGAGGACTTACCCGAAAGCAAATCTTCAAATCCTACCTCTCCAATCCGCGATCTTCAAGCTCTAAGCGTTTCCTTCACAATAAACACACAAGTTAAAGAACCAAAATAATTAAAACCTACTTAAGCACCTTCCCCGGCAACGACGCCAAAAACTTGATGCGACATAAACATGTACCAAAAAGGTTGCAAGTGTACAACCGTGTCAAGTTATAGTATAAAGATATCGATCCCACGAGGAAGATGATTTTGTAGGAGAAAATATAAAATTGGTTCTTATGTTGCGTGCGTGACAATTAAGATTGGTGAGTGAATATGATTGTGAATAGATTAAAAGAGTAAAAGTGGTGTGTAAGTAGGTGCAAAGTGTAAGTGAGCGTGGATGTAAAAGAGAATGAGTATGATCAATAAGGTGAGAAGGAAAAATGAATAAAATCAAGAAACAAATAAAAAAAATCAAGAATGAAGAACAAAATTCTAGAATAAAAGAAAATGTAAAAAATTAAAGATGGTGGATTCAATTATAGATATGGGTAATCTAAAATTAAACCCACTTCTTAGAAAAGGACGATTCCCTAGAGGGTTCTAGCCTAAAGGCGAATCAAACAAAAAAGAAAAACTAAACCCTAGAGGGTTCTAGCCTCAAGGTGAATAGTGAAAGAAATTAAAATCTAACTACAAAATAAATTGCAAAATCTAAACTACAAAATAAAATTGCAAGAATTAAATACAAGAAAATAAATCTACTCTATAAGCATGAAATAAATCTAAGACAAAAGGGTTCTAGCCTCTTGGCTATTTAACAAGAAAATAAATCTAACTACAAGCATAGAAATAAATCTAAACTAATAAGCAATAAAAGAGAAAAAGAAAAGAAATGCAAACCTTCAAATAATTCTCCATCTTCATCTTCATTTTCATCATCCAACAAAGAGAATAAGAGAAAAATTTAAAGTGGTAAAAAAATTATTATTATTAATTGCAACAAAAAGTTATAATTTTGGAAGGCTTTCTCAATTAAGAGTAGCTCTCCTCTCCAAAAGGAGTTACAAAAATTTTTACACCCTTAACCCCTCACTCTCTACCCCTATTTATAGTAATCTTCAATGAATATGAGCCACTGGATTTGTCTTGAGCCCCAAGCAACAATCTCCACCTTTGAATTTACTTTTGAAGAAATGGGTTGGATTTGTCATGAAGTGGATTTGAATGTTGGTTTTTTATTTTTATTTTTTTGGCCCAACGTAGGAGGCCCAATTAGCCTTCTGTCCATACACCCACTTATGTTTTCTTCATTATAAAAAAATGAAAACCCACACACTTGGTCCGCAGGAGTTCTCTTGAATTAATTTTGGGCTTTTTGGGCTTCTTTTGGCTTCATGGGCCTTGCTTGATTTTGTAGACTTTTGCTTCATTATAACATGATGTGCATCATGCTGGAGACGTGGGTAAGGATTTGCTTCATTTTTTTTTCTTTTGGGCCATTATTTGCTTGATGGGCTTCATGCTCTTTGGGCTTCTAACTCTTCAATCATTTTTCTCTTTGAGCTTTTGCTTCATGGGCTTCTAAAATACTGCAAAATAGAGAAGAGAGATTTTAAGGGGTTTTTACATTTAATAATATTTATTTATATTTTCACTCATTTATGTGCAAACTAAGCTAACAACGATTATTAATGGTATATTTATTCATATAAAATAGATAATGAGGGTATAAAATTGTAATAAAATGTGATTATCACCACCTTCCTCCTCAAACCCTAAACCCTAGTTTGTGAGTTTTGAGAGAGTTTTGGAGGCGTTTGTCGAGAGGAAAGCAGAGTTTTGACATCAGGGTTGACGGGAGATCTTGCACACATGTGGTAGAGGGCTCCAGCAACACCTAAGGCAATATCATTTTCATCCTCTCCTATACCCTAATATATTAGATGCTATAAAGTAATTAAAACAATGTTTTCATGTGTATTCTTAATTTCAAATGATTAAAAGATAGATTTTTATGACAGATCTGAGATGCATATTAGATCTAACATTTTTCCTTACTGCTTATATTAGATATATGATCATGATCATTAGGGTAAATACTAATTTCATTTTAATATGTTAATCAAATTTTAAATCATGTGCAAAACCCTAAATTGATAATAAATTGAGTTTTTCTTGTAGATTAATCATGTCAATTCCTTAGATTATCAGATAAGAGTGACATGAACGTGTTTAAATCAGTTAATCCTTGTTTCATGTTCAGATATAATTATGTCCGAGTTAATTCATGTTTTAAATTCATGTGTTATGTGAGAATATGGATAATTAAGATGTTAAACTATAATTAGTGTTAATTTAAGAGTCGAATCATGTGAATTAATCTATGATAATTGTTTTCAAAGGACAAAAACCCTTTTTCCTAAGTTGCATGTGAATTAAACAAGTTTTGTTTGATAATGAAACACTAACACATCAAAACTATGAGATTTTGACTTTTGTTCAACTCAGAGTAGTCAACTAACGGAGAGAGTAGTCGACTACTCCTTGCCTGATGTATTTCATAGAGTCTGTTTCATAGCAGAGTAGTCGACTAATGTTAATAGTAGTTGACTACTAACATTTAGTTAGAATCTTCCAGGTTCTAGATGAACTCGGAGTAGTCGACTACTCTGGCTAGTAGTCGACTACTAAGGCTTGATTTCCTGTGTTTTGTTTTGTATTTATTTGAGATGTGTTTATGGGCTTCGAGTCGCACTTCCTCACATGTAATTACATGAATGCACAAGTAAAGTGGAATTGCACATGAGTATCCCAAAGAGGGATTTGACAAGACTTGGGTCATTTATAATAGAGTTAGAGATTGTTTATACACTCGTTGGATATCGTTGATGAGCACAGCTCAGTACTATATGGGAAAATACGTTAATATATCAGATATACAGAGTTTATACATGAGATGGATATCGTTGATGAGCTCAATTTAGTATTACATGAGGTAGTGCATCGATATTTCACATGTACAGACCATTGAGTCGAGTTTGGATGCTTTGTATAGCAGTCGGTCTGTACGAGTGTGCGATGAGGCTTGTGAGCCGTATAATTATGAGGTTTGTGATGCCATCTATTTGGATACCTATATGGTAGGTCATCCCGCACTTAAGCTACATACTGAGATCATGATGAGACTAATGAGTCGTGTATACTATTTAGGACACTTACATGATAGTCTGTTGCTTTGAGAATATTGATTGATAGCCTAAGTCATTGGGCGGATGTTAGTTATGAATACGACACATCTTTGAGCTATAGGACCGAGATGCTGGTCTCTTGAAAGTATACGTGATTATATGTTGGTATTTATTCTACCTTTCCAGTGACAGTGGAAGATATTGTAAATATGATGTATTGATATTTTTATTTCCATTATGCTTTCTTTATGTTTTAGTTGGGATTAATGATTAGCGATTCACAATTTGAGACATATGGTATATACATGAGGGTTTCCTTGTTTGGATTATTTCGTTCGACGTACCTATCTCGTGTTGTGAGTTTCTTATTATTAATTTTATTTAGATTGTTTATCTATAGTTCGGTATTAATGTTTAGGTATCTATAATTTGAGAAATATGGTATATACATAAGGGTCTCCTTTTTTGGATTATTTTACTTGACGTACTACGTCTCGCATTATAGGTGTCTAAATATTAATTCCATTTAGATACAGGAAAAATGATCTAGGTAGACTATGCTTATAGATAGAGTCTCCACTCCATCTAGTAACCCTTCCCCTGGGGACGGATAGAGGTGATCTTGCTGTAGTGTGCTGATGCTCTTTTTGTGGCTCTTTTTATTGTTCTTTTTTTCCTTCAGGCGGTACAGAGGTACGGAGAGCTGCATGATGACGGAGTTCATACATAGTCGTTGTCACATGAGTATTAGTAGAGGCTCCACAGTAGATTTTACATTTTTATTCAAACATTAGTATTTCATTTCCATATTGTAAAGGCAGTGTGCCTTAGTATAATTTCTAGCTGAGTCATGTTGAGATATTTTTATTATTCCATATATCAGATGTATTACAGTTAAGACATGATTTTTATTTATGAGATATCTCTTTCTATATCATATCTATTATGTTTGTTTCTTCATTTTGCTTGTTTTGTACCTACACTTCTTTTGATTCCACTAGAGGATATTATTATGATTAGTAAAACGTGTTATTGCACAGTATAGGTGCATGGAAGGTTTGATATCTCTGGGTTCACCTTGGACTGCAGCCATGTGTGAAAGGGACGTCACATTTCAACATGATGAAATCTCCAACCTGAAACTCCAAAGGTCGTGGCCTCTAATCTGCGCAGCTCTTTTGCCAAGTCTGAGCGGCAAGAATACGCTCTCTAATTAATGCTACTTCCACTGAAGTGTGTCTTACTAGTACTGGCCCAAGCAATAAACTGTCCTCCGGCTCTTCCCAACAAATCGGGGACCTACAATGCCTCCCATACAAAGCCTCATACGGTGTCATACCAATAGTCGCTTGATAATTATTGTTATAAGCAAACTCAATCAATGGGATATGGTCCTCCTAGTTGCCTTAAAAATCAATAATACATACTCGCAGTATATCCTCCAACACCTGATTTACTCTCCTTTTCTGACCATCCATCTGTGGGTGGAAAATGCTACGGTATGACAACTGGCTACCGAATGAATTCTAGAAACTCCTCCAGAAGTGGGAAGTGAAAACTGAGCCTCGATCTGATACAATCATCTCCGAGACTCCATGAAAACGAACTATCTCCTGGATGAAAATCCTTGCATAAGTCTCTGTCATATAAGTCGTCTTCACAGGTAAGAAATGTGCGGACTTCGTCAACCGATCAACTATCACCCAAATAGATAAAATCCCTTTCTTTGATCTCAGAAGTCCTACAATAAAATCCATAGAAATATCTATCCATTTCCACTTCATACTGGGTAAAGGCTGTAGGGTTCTTGCCAGTCTCTGATGTTCTGCCTTTACTTGCTGATAAGTAAAGTACTTAGTCACATACTCTGTAATCTCTCTACGCATGCCACTCCACCAAAAATATCTCTTTAGGTCCTTGTACATTTTCGTTGTGCCTAGATACACTGTATACTTGGTACGATGCACCTCATCAAATAATTTCTTCTTTAGCTGTGGATTGTTCGGCATGACTAACCGGCCCTTCATTTACAGACCTCCATCTGTTCTAATAGACCAATTAGCCTTGGGCTCGTTGGAAATCTCCCCCTTACGGGTTTGAATCTAAGAATCCTCTAGCTGAGCTCTGACTACTCTATCGCTCCAAGATGGTTGTACTGATAAAGCTCCTAAGAAAAATACTGCTCCTACCAATCTCTGGCCTAAAATCATATTGGCTAAGGGTGTAATGATCTCGATACAATGAGCACCTCACAGCTGCAAGCCTGCAACGACGCTTCCTACTCAATACGTCTGCTACTACGTTCGCCTTTCCCGGATGATACTGAAGCCCGAACTCATAATCATTAATAAACTCGACCCATCGCTGCTACCTCTGGTTGAGTTCCTTCTGGGAGAAAAGGTACTTCAGACTCTGGTGGTTCGTGAACAACTCAAACTATAGTCCATACAGATATTGTCTCCATATCTTCAGTATGAAGACTACTGCTGCTAGTTCCAAATCATGTGTGGGATAATTTTGCTCATGAGTCCTCAATTGCCTTGAAATATAAGCCACTACTCTCTAGGTCTGTATCAAAACACCTCTGAGACCCGATAATGATGCATCCGTGTAGACAACAAAAGTCTATCACTACTCGGAATGATCAACATCGGCACTATAGTCAACATAACCTTCAAAGTCTCAAAGGTCTCCTAACACTCCCTGCCCTAAACAAACGGTATACCCTTCTTCATAAGGCGTGTAAGTGGTGTCACAATCTTTGAGAAGTCCTGAATAAACTTCCTGTAATAGCCTATCAGACCTAAGAAGCTACAAATCTCTATAACGATCTTTAACGGCTCCCAATCAAGAACGAACTCCACCTTAGCCAGATCTACTGAATGCCTTCCAGGCTGATAACATGGCCCATAAATCTGACCTCAGATAACTAAAATTCACACTTGCTGAATTTAGCGTATAGCTGGTGCTCCCGCAAAGTCTGTAATGCCAATAGCAAGTGCTGCTCATGCTTGGCCTCTGATCTCGAATAAATAAGAATGTCGTCAAAAAATACGATCACGGACTGGTCCAAGTATGGACGAAAAACCCAATTCATCAAATCCATGAATATCACGGGTGCATTGGTCAGCCCAAATGGCATGATAAGAAACTCGAAGGACCCATATCAAGTCAGAAAGACGGTCTTCAGAATATCCATCTCCAAAACCCATAGCTGATGATAACAAAAATGAAGATCAATCTTCAAGAAATGTTGATGAGGCATAAATATGTGCCAAAAGTTGCAAATGCACAACTAATCAAGTTATAATATAAAAATTTATCGATCCCACGAGGAAGGTGTTTGTAGGAAAGAATTAGATTCAGATCTTATGTTTTGTGCATGACAATTAGGAGTGATAAAAATTATGATTGTGGAGATTTATGAGTAGTATTGTCAATATGTGCGAAAGTCAATAAATGAGATTTTAGATGATAGAAAATAAAGAGTGGATGTGATAAAAGAATAAATGAAAACATAAAGAAATAAAACTTAAGAAACAAATAATAGAAAATCAAGAACTAAGGAAAAATCAAGAAAGAAAAGATGAATGATTCAATTAAAATTATGAGAAATCTAGAATTGAATTCCACTAGCTAATTTCAATTACAAAATATGAACTATTCTCTTTTCATCATATTTTACTTTAGATTTATTAAGCATAGACTATCAAACCATTTAAGGAAAGTATAACCTATCAAATTATCATCTAAGCAAAATTAATATTCTTGACAAGAATAACAACTAGATAATAATTCTACAATTCATAAGCATAACCTATCAAACCTCTCAAGATAAGCATAGATTATCAAATTCTTCTTCTACCAATTAGTTCTGTAGTTGATTATCCTATACATGATTATTTAAGCATAAGAGAACAATTCGTACAATATAAAGGAAATAAAGCTAATTTCATGCAATTCAAAGATTCCTACAAGAATTAGTTCCACATCTTAAGAAATAAAAACAAGGAATGAAATAAAAAGAATAAGAACTAATTATAAAGAAAAGAAATAAGAACAAAGAACTTTACACTATGAACAAGAAATAAATCTAATTAAATTGTAAAAGAAATAAAAATGTAAGAAAACAAATCTACTCTACAAATTAAACATGTATAAAATAAAGATAAGAAAATAAATCTACTCTATAAGACATAAATGTAAATCTAAACTAACAAGCTATAAGAAAGAAATTACTAAAAAGAAATAAAAAATAAAAGAGAAAAATAAAATAAAAGCAAACATTCAAATTGATCTTCATCTCCATCATCATCATCAAACAAAGAGAAGAAAATTTAAAGTGGTGAAAAAAATTCTTTTATTGATTGCAATAAAAAGTTATAATTTTTGGAAGGTCTTCTCAATTAAGAGTAACCCTCCTCTTCAATTAGAGTTACAAATTTTTTCACATATTTAACCCCTCACTTTCTACCCCTATTTATATTAAACATCAATGAATGTGAGCCCTTGGATCAAATTCTTATCCAAAACCCTTGAATTTTAGCCATAGGATTGTAACAGAACGGAGGCATCGATAAGAGTATCGATGGGGGCATCGATGCTGCCATAGATGCTCTTATCAAAATTCTGACTTCACGCTTAGCTTCGCCTCGTTAATATAGGTGATTTTCATATATTATATATTAAATTCAGCCTCCGGATTAGGAGATATCGATGTTTATTTGCGGTCAACCATCTTGAATATATTTCTCTTCATATTCGATTTTTGATTTTCTCCGGCTTCTATAAAAGGTTACAAAATGTGGAAGTTTGAGTCTTTTTGGCTTTTATTCATTATTTCTTCATTAACCTGCAATTAAAGATAAAAATAATTATTAGTGATATATTTATTCATGTAAAATAGATAATGAGGGTATAAAATTATATTAAAAATATGATTATCAAATACCCCCACACCTAAAGTTTTACTAGTCCTCTAGCGAAGAAAGAAATTAAAAATCCTAACTCACTTTTGTAGGAATCACGGTTGTATTTAGCATATACAACAAGCTTTTAAACCCCTAGGTTACCCTAGTGGACGAGTTGTAGTCTCGTGAGGGTTTGTAGTGAATACACCCACAAAATTTGGTCAACTTGCCAATTTAAAGAAGTTAGAAAATAACTAATTTTTTTGATATATTTAGACATCCTAATTGAAGCTAGTTAATATTCTTGAAAACATTTTTATATATAACTCTAAGGTAAATCTCCTAGAAGTATAGAAATACTCCTTGGACTTAATTACTCAGTCAACTTAGGCTTTATAAGATAGAATCACCTTAGATTTCTGATTCTTGGGCTTTTTGGTCTTTTCTTTTGGGGTTTTTGGCTGAGGTTTTGGGAGGCTATAAATACCCCATTGATCTCAGTTCTCAAACCAACCAAGGAGTTTTAAAACAAAAGTTTAATAAGGGTTTAAGCTTGGTTAGTTTGTTTTATGTTTGGGGTTTTACAAAGAGGAGCTTACATCTGCTGTTGAAGAGTTTATCTTCAATATTTCATCATCCTCTCTTTGTGTTTATAGTGAAGTTTCCTTAACTCTATTTCCTATCATTTTTACTATTGTATTTCATATCAATCTTATTGCTAGTTCTTCTTGAGTTAAGTTTTATTTATACTCATTGTTACACACACCCACTTGAGCTTATCATATTTTCATACATAGTATATTTGGGTTGGTGAGAGTTGTAACAATTGAGTGTGAGCTTTAATTGAGTTCTCGCATTGTATTAGAGAACAAATCATTTGTTGTCATTATGGGATTGTAACGTTTTCGGTTAGTTAGAAAACCGAGTGTGAGGAGTGTAGACATTGATTGGTGAACGTTAAAAACCGACATTGTGAGTGTTTGTGAACGTTGATCGGTGAGCGTTGAAAACCGACATTGTGAGGTGTAAACGTTATTCGGGTGAGCGTAGATAACCCGGTTGTGATAGTGGATTTCTCCCTGGGACTGGGGAGCGGAGACGTAGGACGGAAGATCCGAACTTCATGATCATTTGAGTGTATTTGAGTTTGTCATTGGCACATTTGTTTATGCATTTATCTTATATCGCCATTGCCTATTACTCTTGTATATTTTGCCCTATCACATTTTTAGTTTGATTATATCACCCTTGTGTTAGTTTATATATCCTTGCATATATTTCACCACATATCTCATTGCTAGGATATATCCCTTTGTTCATATTACATATTCTTGCACATATCTCTTTGCATATCTATCTTGTAAGAATAATTTTTAAATTAGTTTTAATTGACATAAAATTAGATTAGATTAGCATAAGACCCTAGTCACCCCCCCCTCTAGGGTCCAACACATATAACTTGAAGAACTGGTGGATTAGGATAGATCATGTCTTTAATTGGTTCAAAGCGAATTAATTGATGTGTATTGTCCCTAATCCACGCTCGCATACACCAAAACAACTTTTTTTTATAAATGTTTTAAGGGGAAAAAAATTAGTTTTTTTATGATTTTGAGAATAAATAAAGGAAAATTCTAACTAAAATAAATCAAAAGCAATTACTTTTCAACAACTCTAACTCTAGGGTTAAGCCTAACTCAACTAGACTAGCTCCTAACCAAAAACTCCTAAAGTGAAAAGATTAAACTTTTACCCGGTTAGTTAGCCAGATAAGGATAGTACTTGATGGAGATTAAAGATCAATTAAGTATCTCGTTCCTTACCGAGCGCTTTACGCAACCCCTAAACCTTACCTTAGACACTAACTAATCCAAGAAAACTTGAACCGGTTCACTTAGGAATTTCTTGTTCCTTAATGAGTTTGAGTCCTTAGGGGCCAATGTCTAATGAGTTTTAAAGAGGCTTGGGTTTGTGAATTGAGGAATTAGTGATTTGTAGGCTAAGAAAAGGGTAATAAAATCCCTCACCTTATCTTGATTAGGGGGTTTTGCCCTTAAGAATATTTTTAAGTGTGTGCTAAATCAAGATGTTCAAACCACTTTGGTAAATTCTTACTATTATATGCAATGCAACCCTAGAAATTAAAAGCGACTAAAAAGGATGGTAAAAAATCTTTTTTTATTAGGGTTAACAATCAAACTATTGTGATAATGAGGAATATTGTTTGAATTTATTATCTAGTTAGTAATTATTCAAGTGGGAGGTGAATTTTATTATGGTCGACGAAAATAAAAAATTTAGATCCTAATTGTCGCTAATTGTGAGGAACTAACTAAAGGTGTTGAATTGAAAATATTAGGAAGAAGTCTTACCACAAGCGAATCTCCAAATCTAAATCTTCAATCATTGATCTTTAATCTCCAAGTAGTTCTTTCACAAGAAAACACACAAATTAAAGAACCAAAATAATTAAAACCTACTTAGCACCTTCCCCGGCAACGACGCCAAAAACTTGATGGGACATAAATATGTGCCAAAAGTTGCAAATGCACAACTAATCAAGTTATAATATAAAAAGTTATCGATCTCAGGAGGAAGGTGTTTGTTGGAGAAAATTAGATTCAGTGCTTATGTTTTGTGCATGACGATTAGGAGTGATAAAAATTATGATTGTAGAGATATATGAGTAGTGTTGTGAATATGTGCGAAAGTCAATAAATGAGATTTTAGATGATAGAAAGGAAGAGTGGATGTGATAAAATAATAAATGAAAACATAAGGAAATAAAAATCAAGAAACAAATAACAGAAAATCAAGGACTAAGGAAAAATCAAGAAAGAAAAGATGAAGGATTCAATTAAAGATATGAGAAATCTAGAATTGAATTTCACTAGCTAATTTCAATTACAAAATATGAACTATTCTCTTTTTATCATATTTTACTTTAGATTTATTAAGCATAGGCTATCAAACCATTTAAGGAAAGTATAACCTATCAAATTATCATCTAAGCAAAATTAATATTCATAACAAGAATAACAACTAGATAATAATTCTAGAATTCATATGCATAACCTATCAAACCACTCAAGATAAGCATATATTATCAAATTTTTCTTCTACCAATTAGTTTTGCAGTTGATTATCCTATAGATGATTATTTTAAGCATAAGAAAATAATTCATACAATATAAAGGAAATAAATCTAATTTCATGTAATTCTAAGATTCCTATAAGAATTAGTTCCACATCTTAAGAAATAAAAACAAGGAATGAAGTGAAAAGAATAAGATCTAATTATAAAATAAAAGAAATAAGAACAAAGAACTTTACACTATAAACAAGAAATAAATCTTACTAAATTGCAAAAGAAATAAAATTGTAAGAAAATAAATCTACTCTACAAATTAAAAATGTATAAAATAAGGAAAATAAAATAAATCTACACTATAAGACATGAATGTAAATCTAAACTAACAAGCAATAAGAAAGAAATTACTAAATAAAAATAAAAATAAAAGAGAAAAATAAAATAAAAGCAAACCTTCAAATTTATCTTCATCTCCATCATCATCATCAAACAAAGAGAAGAAAATTTAAAGTGGTGAAAAAATTCTTTTATTGATTATAACAAACAGTTATAATTTTTGGAAGGTCTTCTCAATTAAGTGTAACCCTCCTCTAAAAATAGAGTTATAAAATTTTCACACCTCTAACCCCTTACTCTCTGCCCCTATTTATAGTAAACATTAATGAATGTGAGCCCTTAGATCGAATTCTTATCCAAAACCCTTGAATTTCATCCATAGGATTGTAACAGAACGGAGTCATCGATGGGGGCATCAATGCCGCCATAGATGCTCCTATCAAAATTCTGACTTAACGCTTAGCTTTGTCTCGTCGATATAGGCAATTTTTATGTATTATATATTAAATTCTGCCTTCTGAATTGGAAGATATTGTTATTTCTTTACGGCTAACCATCTTGAATATAATTTCTCTTCATATTGGATTTTAGATTTTCTCCAGCTTCTATAAAAGGTTACAAAATGAGGAAGCTTGAGTCTTTAGAGGTTTTATTCATTATTTCTTCATTAACTTGTAATTAAAGATAAAAACAATTATTAGTGATATATTTATTCATGTAAAATATATAATGAGGGTATAAAATTATAATAAAAATATGATTATTAGTTGCACTCCCTGTAACTGGTCGAACAAGTCATCAATCCTTAGTAATGGATACCTATTCCGGATGATGATATTTTTCAACTCATGATAATCTATGCATAATCTCATACTACCATCCTTCTTCTTTACGAAAAGGACCAGTGTTCCCCACGGAAAATGACCTCAGTGAATAAAGCCCTGAGGCAACAACTCATCTAACTTGATATGAAACTCTCTTATCTCCGTAGGCGTCATACAATAAGATGCTCGGGATATCGGTACTTGCCTGGCTACAACTTGATGCAAAACTCAACATCTCTCATTGGAGGTAAACGTAGTAAGTCTTGGAAGACATCCTGATACTCTGAGACCACTCGCGTCTCACTCAAATCGGCACCCCGATCCCACATCATCACCTCCTCGATGTATACCAAAAATAACTCCGCAAACTGGTTGTCCTGTGAGGTCGCTACCACTAATTCAGATCTATCAAAAGCTCGCAAACGGATTGTCTTCGCAAAAGAGTCAATACTCACATGGTAGGAAGATAACCAATCCATACCAAGGATAACATCAAACTCAGACATACGCAAAATGATCAAATCGACCATGAACTCATAATCGTCTAAGCTGACGATACATCTCCTACAAATACTCTCTAAGAGGGACACCTCTCCCAAAGGAGTAGATACTGATAACAAAATATCTAGAGGTTGTGCTACAAGCTGAAGTCTAATCATAAAATCATAGGTGATGAAGGAATGTGAAGTGCTTGAATCAAAAAGAATACGGACTAGAAAGGAGTTCATGAGGAACGTACCTTCCATGATGGCCCCGCTCACACCATGATCACGAGGACCAACTAGATACACTCTACCAGTAGCCTTCCGGTAGCCAAAGGCTACTGGGCTTAATCGTCGGGAACATATGGGACTATATGTCCCTGTTGAATATTCTGGATGGCTCGCACCTGCTCCTCAATGCTCGAAACTACTAGCGGTGCCTTGATCCTCAACTGCTAGCCCTGACCTCAGTCCTGAGCATGGTTCTGCTACTGCTGGTTCTAATTCTTGTCCTACTGACCTGCTGTTGGTGCATTGCGGCACTCTGCTACTCCGTGTCCAAACTTTAGTAGTTAAAACATGCCCCCTAAAATCTACACTGTCGATGCGCCATATGATCCTGCTAATGTCCGTTTTTATGGGGACCATGCTGATATGGACCGTTACTCTGCTTGTGGGTTCCTCTTGGTCCTGCAAATGGCCTCTTTCCCTTTTCCTTTGTCCTGAGTGCTACTGACTTTAGTGTTCTTTTCTTCTTTTTTCCTTCACTGCCCTTCGGAACATAGCTGTCTCCTAATCTCTGAAGTATGGCGGCATAAGCACCTTCCGCACTGAACGAAATCTCCTAGATACAAGGTATCGACGTAAACTCGGGCAAAGCCCTATCAAGAACATCTGAGCCTGCTGCTCCTCAGTATGCCACATGCCTGTGAATTTGAGTAATGTCATAAATTTACTCTCATAATCTGTCATCGACATATCTCCCTCCTCTAGCCAGACTAGATCCAACTCCTTACCGGCTTTCGCTGTAACCGACACGTACTACTCATTGAAGAAATAAAAAAAGTATTCATGAAATCGTCATCCTCTACTCTAGAGTGAACCGAAGTCGATACCATCCTCTCACATCTCCCTTGAGGCTGAAAACTGCTTGCCTCTGCTTCTGCACAGTGTCCACATTAAGCATATCCAAGATGTTACTCACATCTTCCTTCTACTTTTGTGCTGCAATAGAATCTGTCGTGCTGTGAAACTCTGATGCCTTCAACTTTTGGTATCTCTCTACCAAATGGAAGCATGCCTCCTACTCAGCTGCTCCATCAACAACTGGTAGTGGAGGTGTACCTATCAGTCTCTCTTCTGGTGTTTCTTCCTGTATGAATCCTACTGAGCCTGATTCGCCAATTGTTCCTCTATTGTAGCTGGCCGCGCTGCCAGAGGTGCTATGAGATCTACTAGATACTGTGAAGCCTGCTGTGGCTCGAGCTCTACATTAACTTGCTACCTTTCTGAGCACGGGTACCTCTGTGACCACGTCCTCTTTCCGACATCTATAAGTTTAGGAGTAGAGCTTGTTAAACACAGTAAATAGGATCTCAAGCATAAAGATAAAAATATATATATATATGACATCCTCACTCATTCTAGGAATTCCTAACGGACTCTATACATTATTCCTAGGAAACTCTATCCTAGCTCCATAATTTGACACAATGATGATCCTAAGGATATTGGAACTAGAGCTCTGATACCAACTGTGAAACCCTAGGGTTCACACAAGACTGTAGTCTAAGGTGAATCCCAGAATATCAAACCTATCATGCACTAATACCATGCAGCAACAACTTTCACCATCATAGTTATTATTTCTCTAGTGGAACCAACAAATAGGTGTAGGTAGAAAACAGGCAAATAATAATGAAGTAGTACAATGAACAAAATAAGCATAAAAGAAGTATATAAATAACCATCATCAAGGCCCAACTAAAATAGAATAAAATAACTCTGAATCTAAAATAAGTAATATGTCTCAACACAAGAGTCAAATAAAATCTCACTAAGACACTCAACCTCTACAAAAAAAGATACAAACTCTAAGGTCTAAAAATAACATCTACTATGGAGCTCTACAAATAATTACAAATATAATAATATGGATGGAGACTAAGATACTACTCCATCAACCTGTGACTTTCCGTGCGCTTGACTCGCTGCCTGAAAAGAGGGGAAATAACGAGCGTCAATGCGCTAGCGAGATCATCTCCACCGCCCCTAAAGGAAAGGGGTAGGAGTTTATAAGAAAATACTGTTAGTACATATAGATATAAAATCATCTATACTACACTAAGTGGAAATTAGTATTTAAAAAATCTACAACACGAGAATTATTATGTCGAATGAAATAATCCAAACAAGGAAATCCTCACGTGTATACCATGTCTCAAATTGTGAATCATTAAATACCAATTCCAGCCCTATAAATAAACAAAAACAACACATACCAAAATTACTACAACTCCAAACCTCAACCATAACGAGCAATTACCAAAGTCTTAGACTACCCTTGGGTAGTTAGCGCAGTCATACGGAAAATATCATCCAACATAAACATCTCCATAGATCATACCTTGTATACCAAGTATTCCTAAATATACCCTACTCTCGGGTAATCTAACATGGGATCAACACTACAACTGTGTATGTGTGTGTGTGTGTGTGTGTGTGTGTGTGTGTGTGTGTGTGTGTGTGTGTGTGTGTGTACACTACAACAAAATATAGCATTACCGACAAAACAAAAACATCGGCAAAAGATCAAAAAACATCAGGAAAAATTTGACTGTGTCAATAGGTTGTATCGCTTGGTAGGTCTGACTGTGTAGGTGAGACCATTCTATTCATGCGATTTGACGGCTCGACACTTCAAATGAGCTAGACTACTCGAGATTTGCCTTCACGGGCAAACTAGGCCAAACAAACGAGTGGCTCAGGCGAGACTCGTTCTTACTGGTGAAGCGAGCTTGATGTTCATAGTCGAGTTTCATTTTCATGGGCGAAATTTGAAATGGTGGAAGGTGAGCCATGTGTTCGTAGGCAAAATTCGTCCTCATAGGTGAAGTTTGAATTGGCGAAAGGCGAGTCACGCGTTCGCAGGCGAAGCTTTGTGCCTTCCAGCTAAGACCGTGTGGGCTCGTCAGGTCACATTAAATGCGATTTGACAAAGCGACGTGGCTTCTGTGCACTTTGCTCGATGACGAATCATGACCATAGTTTTCAATTCCGGCCATTAGATTTAGTCATGAATTTTGGTTTGGGTTTTGGATTTCGACCTGCCCGACCTGTTCCCTGTTTTGGCAGTTCCTCTGTAATCACCGAAAACTGAATTGTTAAGAGCGATATGGGCCATCAATTTCGATCGTGGCCACGTCTCTTAACCACCAGTGTCTCGCCTTTAAATAGGCTTTGTCCCTTTCCTGTGAGGACTACCGTGCTCAGGAATTTCTGCTTGCTCAAAATTTTTAGAGAAAGAACTCTAGCTTCATTTCTGACTTTTTAATATGGCACTATCCTGGTGGTGTCGCTGCCGGTACGGCCGCCAGCGCTCCTGGGACACACTTGGGTAAGTCTAATGACTTTGCATTAACGACCGACGCTGGGTCGGGAAGATGAGCACTGCTCGTCTTCTTCAATGGATTTTGCCATTTTTGGCAATTTTCCCGATTTGGGTGAAACTGGCCTTTTTCAGGCGGATTTAGCTATCATTAGGTGAAGGCGACTTCTGCTTTGACAGGCGAAATCGACTTTTATCATGTGAAGGTGAATTCTGCTTTGATAGGTGAGTTCTACATTGGTCAAGTGGATTTGCCCCTTGTTAGGCGAATTCAACACTTGTCAGTCGAAATTGGTTTCGCCGGGCGAGATTTACCTGTTTGGGGGACTCGAGAGAGTTTCTGACCCCGAGAGTGGATTCTGTTCTAACTTTTCGGCTTTGCCTTGGCCCGCGTTTGCTGCCGACAAGCCGGATGAATTGGTCAAGAGAGTAACCGATGGGCACCACTTGACGTTGTGCGAGTTGAATACAGACACAGTGTTGACGGATGAGGCTAGGACAGAGCTA
This sequence comes from Asparagus officinalis, assembly GCF_001876935.1. Classification (NCBI taxonomy): domain Eukaryota; kingdom Viridiplantae; phylum Streptophyta; class Magnoliopsida; order Asparagales; family Asparagaceae; genus Asparagus; species Asparagus officinalis. The sequence continues at coordinate 58,274,109 of NC_033795.1, forward strand.
AAAAAGCCTCAGTTCTTGTTTGGTTACACCACTATTGGCCCTTCAACTCTATTGCTTAGGGAGAGCAGGTGGCTCCGTGTTGTGGGTGGAGTCTACTACTACCTTCCCAGTATGCCGAGGGGTTTTTTAATCGTCAAGTTATGGTCGCTTGCTATTCTAAGAATGATGAACTGGGATCTGACTCCGACCCAAGATGGGGTAACTTGTGGGGTCTTCACGGGCTCCACGGCTGGGTACGGGGTCGACAATTCTTGAAAGCGCGTGACCGCTCTACGTCCCGGCCTGCTGTATAGCGAGTTGCCCATCGGAGAGACCAATGCGGTGGCAGAGACCTTTCGTCACCATTTCTTTCAGGCCGGGGGACAGTTTCCTCTGAAGGATTTTAAGGCTCCAGGGTGGATTCACTCGGCGCCTGGTAGCAGCACTTGGTGGTCTAAGATCACCGATTACATCTTGGATGAGAATTTCGATCTTGTAAGTTCTGAGCTATACGTGGTTATCCGGGCCACTCAACACGATCTGAAGATCAACGCTCCTAAGTTCCATAGTGTCCTAGAACTTTATTGTTCGGACAGCGGTACGTTCTTCACTCCCAACGATGAGCTCGACATAACTCTCCATGAGATGTAAGACGTGTCGGGGTTGCCTTTGGGGAGTTTTACCTACGAGGAGTATGTACCGGGTCAAGATGAGATTGACCACCTTTCGACCTAATTCCCTCTAATGGTGGAGACTCTATGGGAGCTGCTCAGCCACTACCACATATGCCTCAACACCCTAGGGGTAGTGGACTATAAAGGCAAGACGAAGAGTGCTCCGAGGATCAGTTATAAGAACTAGGCTGACTACTTGTTCCCGGAAAATGATGTCAAAGGAAGGCCTACTCTGCCGCTGGGCGAGTGTGACCAGGCCGAAGTGGAGAGGTGGATGGCCGAAGGAGGAGCTGCTAAAACCATTGAGCATGACGAGGGTGGGTTCAAACTTGGAACGACTTTCCACTCGTTCCATCATCAGGCTAGGTCCCCTATATTTGGAAAGACTCTGTTCGTGGGGTACCTTATGTTGTGGTTGAAGAGGTACATGGTTCCCACTCATTCCTTCAAGGTACTTCCGGTGGAGGTCGTCTATCCCGCGTTTCGTTTGGCCTATGGGAAGCCCTATGCGTTGGTGTCAGCAATGGTGGCATGCATCCATCGGGGACTTCGTATGTTGACGGCCCAATCTTGTCGGGTATCGCACGCTAACGAGGGGGAAGGCGAAGTCACTAAGACTCCTAGTCCCAGAGTAGGGCTGTCATACACTTATTTGATGGCGTGGTTTGTTTACCACTGCGAGTGCTTGATGAGCGCCCCAGCGGCTCTCCAGGAGGGAGGGTTCGTTCTGTTCTTCCAACGTCTAGAGAAATGCTCCTAGAAGTGTGGAGACATTCTCGACATGAGGAAGATGCTGTCCCACTTCGGTCACTACAATTTTTACCGTTTCTTCCCTTACTTCACCGGTGGAGGATATGGCGAATCCCTTCGGGACGTATCGACGGTGGACCACTACACCGTCCTCTCCTGTGGTGCCTTTCGATGGTTTGTGAATATCCAGCCGGGGTATCACATCCTGTGAACAGGCTCTGTGTGCTACCTTGAGCCTTACATTCCTTGTAGGTTTGCCCATCAGTTTGGGTATGACCAGCTGTACAAAGGAAATATTAACCCTTATTTATATTATGAAGGAGGGTTAGTGGATGGCACGCGGGGGTGGTTTTGGACCCATGTCGGCTGCACCAACGCGCATTTCGAACTACCTACTAAGGATCGTGACCTTCACCACACGCTCCTTTATTACCCGTGGTATCGGGGTGCCAGTGCGAATCCTAAGGGCTTTCGGTTCCAGAGTTCTTTCCTGACAGAACATGGGCGTCGCCCAAGGGCAGCTCCCCACCCTCAAGGCGGAAGGGTCGCCAGACTATTAGAGAGTGGTTTTTGGAGGTTCTTGCCGAAGACACTGGGGACCTTTACGTGGGTTTAGGTGAATATGG
>NC_033795.1:58276359-58364572 GCF_001876935.1 Asparagus officinalis
GGCTGCCCTCCCCGTTGTTTGATGTGGGGCAACAGGTGGGGGCTTCGATGACTTCGACAATTATACCAGAAGGTAACCTTTAATATTGTATCCTCGGGTGTAAGGTCGAATCTGCACTACTTGACGTTTGTGTTGACTTAATGCAAGTACAGTTGAGGGAGTTATCTCCATTCCTTCTAATGAAGAGAGGGGACTGGAGATGAAGCAGACCTCGATGACTCAGGTAAGAGTAGGATCGAACATTATTGATCTGCCCACGCTGAACTACCAATGGGGCTCTTCTCAGGAATTATTACTAACCTTCTTCCTGTATTTGTAGCTGATCCACCCCTCGAGGCCGCTGGTAAAGAGGATCCTCCCTCTTGGGTGGGCCAATCGACTGTGGAGAGGGATGAATCAGAGGAAGAAGATGATGCCTCGATCCATGAGGCAATGTCAAGCGAGGAGGAGGCGTCGGCTCATGGAGAAGCGTCAGACCAACAAGGTGAAGTCCCCATTCCTGAAGAAGCATTTATCGGGGGTGAAGCATCAGCCCAAGAGTCTCCGACCCGAGGGGAAACATCCACCTGGTTGGTGGTCGCTTCCTCGTCCCCTATCTTGGTGACCGCCGAGGTTGCGGTCAGATCTGTGGCCGAGACCCTAATGGTGTCGGTCGGTGCCTCGGTCTTAGTGGTATCTACTACCACTTCCGCTGTCATGGCACCAGAGCTTCGATCATGGCCTCGGCGGTGACATCTGTGGTCGATGAGGCTACCCTCTCTCCTTTGCCTCATTCACGCAAGAGGGCGGTGGATCGAACCCTTGTTAACCTCCAAGACACCCTTGCTGACAGCGTCAAGCTCGCATTTGAAGAAAGTTGTCCTTTCAAGGAGTTCAAGGAGGCTCTTGACTATCACATAGGCTTCGTGATCAAGATGCTTGGAATCTCTGCCGCCAATCCGTATTTCAAGTGTTTGGAGGTGGCAGAGCGGACTATTCGATAGCTGCTCACCCTTCACGCTACGAACTCTGAAATCCTTCATCTTGCGTCCGGCGAGGTTCAAACAACATTGGAGGAGCACGATCATAGACTGGAGGAGACAATATCATTGGAGGAGAGGCTGACGGAAGAGATGGAGCGCATTACCGCCGAGGATGAGTGAGTGAGCCGAGAGCACCAAAAAGCTGACTCCTATATCTCTCGTCTATCTTCGGAGATAGCGAAGATGAAACAAACCATTGCTAATACGCAGGCCTTATTGACCACCCAGCAAAAGGCTCGTGAATAGCTGATAGGGGAGTTGGAGGAACTCGAGTCTCGATGGCAGCTGGTCGTTGACGCCATTGAGGAGAAAGGCCGAGCCCTTAAGGAGGTAAGGCACACCGTCCAAGACTTGGTTTCATGCTCTGAGGAGGATATTCGTCGAGAGATCCTGAAGAGGCTCGAGCTTAAGCGCGCTGAAGTGATTCGCAAGGTGAAGTCATGGCCTAAAGATTTGTAACTTGATTTTGATTGTATCGTTGTACTCAAATCTCCCTTAATGAATAGAATCTTGCTTTTGTCCCATTCATTGTTCTTCTTATTCTGTGTGTACGCATTTTTGTTTTTGTTTATCACCGTTTACAATGGGCGAGGTTAAGTTAACCGTCGGTGGATTCGTGCCGAGTGAGTTCTGGCAGTAGGTTGATTCTAGCTACGGGCGAATCTCAATTGCAGGCGGAATTAAGATTAGTTCAAGCCGTGGTTGAATCTTAATTGGGTTGAACTTTTAGGTGAACTTGAGAGTGGTGAAGACTCTAGTTGTAGCTAGACTCAGTCTAGGTGGGCCAAAGTGATACACGAGCCTCGGCTATTAGGCAAACTCGAGCCATGTGAGTACGAATGACGAATTCAACTCGTGGGCGGGCTTCTCTTTTAGTGGGCCACGCGTCTGTTCGTGTATTAATACGCTCGCCAGTTAAGATGATGTGGGCACATCGCTCCGCATTTAAGGCGGCATAGTGGTGGGCTCTCTGTTTCTCATGCCCGATCCGAGCCGTTGGCTAGAGATCATGCTTAAAACCACCAGATCTCAACCGTTCACGTAGGATTCTAAATCGTTCGGCCTTACTTTTGAGTATTTTGTTTGAATTGTCCAGTCGAATAGTGGGTGACCATCTGAGCAACGTGTATATAATTCTCATCCTTCTCGCTGGCGGAAGTTATCAGGGAAAACTCAAGCTTTCTCTAACTGTATCTAAGATGGCACCACGGGTAAAAGTGACTGTCTCGAAGAAGAAAAAGGCTGATTCCTCCTCCGCTGCCACCAAGGCTACCGCCACCGAAGGTATCTTTGCTTTCAACCTTTGTGGGTTGCTTTGTGATTTTAATCATTTGCTGTGTTATCCAGGTCGAGAGGGCATGCCAGCTGTTGAGAGGTCTCCGCTTGAGCCTATCCTTGTCTCGGATGACGAAGCCAGGGAGCCCGCGGCTGCATCCGCTTCGCACTCCGCTCCACCGCCTGAAGTAGGACTTTGCCTCGAGATTTCGCCTATCACGATGCTTGCTAGTGTCCAAGAGCCTGTTCCTTCAGAACTTCTCCCCATACGGACTCGTGTTGAAGAACTGGAGAATGTTGCAAAATAGATGATCTCCCTCGTTAGTCTTGGTTTAGGGGCGTATTCTGATTTCAAGCAGTCCCTCTTGGATCGTGTGACCGACCTTAGGTGGCTGGGCGAATCCCGACTCACTGCACATTGTATGACGAGGCTACTTTACTTAGAATCACAGCTGAGGCGCTTGGAGCACTTGTTGCGTGTGGATCCGGTGGTTGACGCGGAGCCATTTTTGTCTCACGCCCAGCGTCGGAGGAGGTGGGAACAGGAGGTGCGGGCACGGAACATAGCTGACTTGGAGTCCCACATTAGCCTTTAGACGAACTGGCAATGTTTACTATAGGTCCAGATGGACGTCTTTACCTCTAACATCTCCCGTTTGATGGCGACTCACTGCACATTGTATGACGAGGCTACTTTACTTAGAATCACAGCTGAGGCGCTTGGAGCACTTGTTGCGTGTGGATCCGGTGGTTGACGCGGAGCCATTTTTGTCTCACGCCCAGCGTCGGAGGAGGTGGGAACAGGAGGTGCGGGCACGGAACATAGCTGACTTGGAGTCCCACATTAGCCTTTAGACGAACTGGCAATGTTTACTATAGGTCCAGATGGACGTCTTTACCTCTAACATCTCCCGTTTGATGGCTGAGTTAGAGACAGTGGAGACGACTCTGAGGGGGCTCTACTTTGAGAGCTTGAATGTTGGTAGGGCTATCGAAGAGGTAACTCAAAATCTTGAGATGCTGCATCAGGAAGATTCTGTTGCCACTTCAACCTTCGAGGTTCGGACTCAGAAGGAGGCTGAGGGCAAAGCTCGGGATGACCACACCAGAAGGGTGGCCGCAGTTAAAGCGAGCTTGCGTCCTTTAGTTTGCTGGACCAGGTTCTCAGGGCTAAAGTAGTGTTAAGACATTTTGTTATAACTTATTTGATTGTAAAGTTATAACTTTGTTCAAATATATTTTTTTAAAACTGGATGAATGTTATGCTCTTTTGGTTTCCCAGATGTGTTTGTGCATATACCCCTCCTTATTGCTGATATCTCTTATCCTTCAGCTTTTATCTTTCTCTGTGAGGTCGCCGTGGGCAGCCATGGGCGAATTCGAGCTAAAGGCGGATTCTAAACACAGGTGAGTTCAAGCTATGGGTGAACTCTTGCCACATGTGAATTTTAGCCACATGCGAATCAAGCCCAGGTGAGATGAAGTCTGATTTGGGCTAGCCACGTGTCCGATCGAGGTATCACGTGCTTGCCAGCTGGTTTGATGTTAGTACGTTGCTTCACATTAAAGCTGGTGTGGTGGAAGCTCTTCATTCCTTATGCCCGATCTAGACCGTTGAACGATAGGCGCGCACTTGAGCCGTACGTTATATATTGCTCTCCCTTCTTGTTGAAGAGGTCACGGTGTTCACCGTTCCCTTCTTGTTCAGGATAGCACCACGAGCAAAGACATCTACCTCGAAGAAGATGGAGAACAACGCCTCTTCCTCGGCTCCTGTACCTGACCATAGTCAAGAGTCTCGGCCCTCGGACCTCGCTAATTTGTAGGTCCGGGTTGAGGAATTGGAGAACACCGTGAAGCGGGTGATCTCGCTCGTTGATCAGGGCCGTGGTACCTTCACAGATCTAAAGCAGTCTCTCTTAGATCATGTGGTCTGCATCCAGTGCCAGGGCGACGATAGGCTCACCATGTGTTGTTCGAATAGACTCCTCGATCTGGAGTCACTTTTAACAAAGTTGGAGGATCTTCGGCAGGCAAATTTGGAGTCCGATGTGACGCTATTCTTAGCTTCAGCCCGTCATCATGGAATGTGGTAGCGAGAGTGCTGAAGGCGAGACATAGAAGATCAAGAGTCCCTTATCAGTCGTTTGGATCTTTAGCAACAACTGTTGCAAACTGACATGGAGTCTACCGTTTCCTCGATTCTTTTGGGTATGATCTCGTATGTCAAGGGGGAATCAACCTTGACGGGCCTATGCATTCAAAGCGAGACTGTGCATGGTGATCTTGCAAGGGAGAGGCATATTCTCTCGATGCTACGCCAAGAGGATGTTGCCGCTAATGCTTCTTTCGAGGCAAGGGTCAGGTAGGAGGCAGAGGACAAAGCTTGTGCTATGCATGTGGAGAGGATAGCCACGGTTAGAGCCAAGCTCGCGTCTTTTAAACTTCTAGAATAAGCTCGTAGGATAGGCGTAGATTGAAGATGTCCTATTCAATCTTTTGTTTCTTGGATGTAATGTTATGACTCGCTTAATTGTAAAGTCATAACTTTGTTCGAATGTATTGTCTAGAAATAGCTAATGAACCTTGCGCTTTCTTGATTCCTCAAGACATTGCACACACACTCTTTTCATTTTTTATTATTGTGTTGTTATTCAGCGTCTAACTCATGCAATAGGCAAACTCAATTACCGGCGAGTTTATGCCACAGGCGAAACTCAAGCGCAGGCGAGTTTGTGCTGCAAGCGAAACTCAAGCATAGGCGAGTTTGTGCCACCGACGAAACTTAAACGCAGGCGAGTTTGTGCTGTAAGCAAAACTCAAGCGCAAGCGAGTTTGTACCGCAGGTGAAACTCAAACGTAGGCGAGTTTGTGCTGCAAGCGAAACTCAAGCATAGGCGAGTTTATGCCACAGGTGAAACTCAAACATAGGTGAGTTTATGCCATAGGCAAAACTCAAACACAGGCAAGTTTGTGCTGCAAGAGAAACTCAAGCACAAGCGAGTTTGTGCTTTAGGCGAAACTTAAACATAGGTGAGTCTGTGCCACGCGTCTGCCTACGGACCCAAACGCTTTCCAGCTAGGGTGATGTGGGCATGTTAATCCTCATTAATTACGAAGTGATGGAACACTTCGCCTTTCGCGCTTGATCCGAACCATTGGTTTAGAGTCCCAGAAGCCGAGGCTTTTATGGGTGTCGAACTCAAAACGCCTCTGGAGATCTAAACCGCTTGATTCGTTTGAGCGGGTGAATGTCAACCATTTGATCCTAGTTATATAACGTGTCCACCACACTCATGGTAGAGTTCTCACGCTCACGAAGGTTCGTCTGAAAAAAGTTTTTGCAAAGCCTTCCTTGTCCCGAACAATGGCTCCTGAGACCAAGCCGCATGCTTCCAAGGGCAAGGGGGTCCCTTCCTCCTCTGGCGTTGCTGGTGCCGATGCGGCGTCGACCACCACCGTCAGCCGGACCCCGGGGTCGGCAGTTTTGAGTCTCACCTTGATGCTCAACCTTCTCTGATAGTTGGAGGAGGAATTACGTACGGCGACAACCATTGTCAGCCAAGGCGGTGGTAGCTGCTACGATATTTTCCCCCGCTTAACCGATCATCTCGAGGAGATTCGGCATGTGGGGGCGTCCATCTGGCTAAGCAGTACGGGCGAGAGCTCAATCGTCCAAAGGAGCTACTATTTCGCCTAGAGGAGCTGGTGCAATTTGATCCCAGCGACAAGCCGATACCCCTCGTGATGAGTGCTCTGTTCGAACAAGAAGCTTTGGCAAGACACATCCTAGAGAAGGAGGCTCAGCTTAAACGCCTACGTAAGCAACACCGTGCCTTGCTGGCTAAGATGAATGCCTATCATGATGCTTGCTCTTTCCTGGAGACCGAGTCCACTCGAGGAGAGGAGGATCTGAAGAAGTGGCAGGAGGAAAATGTAAAGGTTCTTCGCCTCGCTACCGAGGAGTCCCAAGCCCTACAAAGTCTGTGTTGGGAAGAGGAGGATGGGGAGGCTGCTCTCGCCAAGCTGTAGCAGAGACAGGAGGAGAAGGTCTGAGCCAGGCACGCCGCGGAGCTTGCGGACGTCAAGGCTAGGATTGCCACATTCACCCTGCTGAAGTTTATTTAGGACATTCTATTTTTGTGTACCGCTGTTACTTGATACATTTTAAAATTCTACCAGTAATAGCAGTTTACGCTTATGGTTATTCACCGTTTTGTGCATGCTGCTTTTCTTTGCTTTTTTGTGTTGATCTATACTTAGGACTTTTTGGTTGATCCTTAGTAGTCATCGCGTTTAACTCGCCTTTAATGTTTGTCGCTTGAGTCGAGCTAGCTACACTATTTTCCGCAGTGTGACGGGCCTTCGAGGAGTTTATCTTAGACTTAGTTCCTAGGATCCTCCTCCACCTTTGGCTGTTTGAAACGTGGGGTTAGGTTAACTCCGACTTTTGCGTTGCAGTTCAGGTGGGTTTAAGACGTTAAAGGTTAACAATCTAACCCAAACAGAGCGGTTGCTTGTGCATGCGACCAAATCAGGATCCTAACAATGACTCACCATTTGGTGAGTTGCTGTTCGGAGATCGGTTGGAGCATGTTGTCTGGTAAGCCACCCTTAATGAACATCGTCGCTTACGAGGACGATGATGTTAAGGTAATCGAATCATTTAGGGATGTGGGAGTGTAACGATTGATTGTTGTAGGAGTCGTTGCATGGTGGACTGCTACCCGTCGATCGTTCTAAGAAATTATTAGAACATTCAGAATAGGTTGAGTCGGTAAGGGATGTATGAGTGTGATGAACGATAGGGGTAGCAACACATCGCATGGTAAGTTATTACTCGGACAGTGTCACTCGTGGGAGTGACGAGGACGGCTATAGGAGGTGATCATTAACGTGATAGAATTTTGTTGCAATTGGAGCAACTATGGGGACCTATCATCCCATGGGAGAGGATCGATAGGTTGATTTTGTCAGAGGTGATAGTTAACATGACGAGATTATTTGTTGTGATGTGAGCAACTCTGTGGGCTTACCATCCTATTGGAGAGGATTGGTAAGTTGATTTTGCCAAAAGTAATAGTTAATGTGATAGTTTTAAGAGATCCATCGTCCAGTTGAATGAGACTGATGGAGGAATGACTATCAGAGGTGGTGATTTACTTGATAATTGACTTTGGTCCTAACTGTAGAAAGATTTGACCGAATGGGGATCTAGGTTACCCCTAAGAACACTATATGTAGCGTCTTATAGGGGTTTCCCGTAAGCAGTGGCTCATACTCATGTACATGACGGAGTATATGAGGTAGGAATAGTTTAGCCTCGTGTACCAGTTGGAGGGAGTAAGGGGCAGTTTAGACTCGTGCACTTGTGGGAGTTAGGGGTAGTACTAAGGGTAGTATTTCTTTAGGAATTTGCCATTGATAGGCATCATGTTCTTATCTCTATTTACTTTAACGAGACAATAAGCTCCATTCGAATAGACTGTCCCTATCACGAATGGTCCTTCCCATTTCGGTTGGAATTTGCCTTTCTTCTTGGAAGTGAGAATCATTGGTCGTCGAACGGTGAGGACCAAATCTCCCTCCTTGAAGGATCGACTCTTGACTTTCTTGTTGAAGGCCTTAGTTATTCGGGCATGGTAGAACTCAATGTACTGTTGGGCTTCAAGCCGTCTTTCATCCAACGTTTCAAGTTCCACGAGACGTCGTTAATGATTATCTTCGATTGTCATTGTAGGTGTCAAAAATTGCCTATGGGTTCCCACACACAGCTCAAGACAAAAAGAACATGATGAACGACATCATCCGAGTCAAAGAAATTTATCTGACAATGATAAAACGCATGAAGCGAATTGGTAAAAGCGCACAAGTTAACAAATTGACGAAATACGCGTAAAGGGGAAAGCAAGTGAACCGAAGGAAATACAAACAGCCAAAAGAGTCAAAAAGACATAACAGCTGGCTAGAAGACTCGCGCCCATACGAGTTATCAAATGGTGACTCGTATAGCTCCGAGTTATCAAATGGTGACTCAGACAGCTCCGAATCAACAAATGGTGACTCGCATACCTCCGAGTCACCACGACTATATGAGCCTCCCAAACATCCCAAACGCGGATTTCAATGCTTTTAAGGATTCTTTCGTTCCAGGACCTCCCCAACTATTTTGAAATTATCCCTATGTGCGGTTGAGCGATTATTTACTACAGATGACGTCAAAACACTTAATCTCATTAGAAAATACGGCGACAAAAACCTATAAATAGAAGCCCAAGGTCTTCATTGGAGAGGATCTGAAATCTAAGGGCGAGGTGCTATCCAGTTAAACAGTAGACCACGAATTTTAGAGGAGAATTGGTAGATCTTGGCGAACTTTTTATAAAGAAAAAGCTTTCGAAAGATTTGAGATTCTCTCTCCCTCTTTTCTTCGGATCAAACTTTGTTTTGATCTCGAGAAGAGCCACAATCTCGCTTGGTCATGATTGTCACTGCTACGATTGTTTCCTTCGTGAAACAAGAGCATAATTAAACTTGTCAACAAGATCTGATCTGCGGTGGACCACGAACTAACGCGTCCCCGGCACAGTCAAAGACCACACACAAAGCAACAGAAGATAAACTACTGCTGCATTTTGTTGGATAAAGTTGTAATCTTTAATTTTCATTGTGTAAGAAGATCTTATAAAAAGATTGACTTTTCTTTTAGTTTGAACTTGTAATTGATAAACAGTGTAACAGGTTCGACAATAATGAAAACGATAACTTTTAACAAAAACAAACTAGCGACCACAATGGGAGTCGACGGCCTTTCTGTGAAGGCTGTGGTGTCACAACCAAGGATTCTCATCCCAGTTGACAAAAAGGTCGAATACGAGTTTGACCAACAAAAGTATGAATAGTATAGTTCTTCCTCCTCCAGATCATCTTCTCCTCAAAAGAGCAAGAAGATCTCTTCCACAAGGAAAGTTTGATGGTCTTCAGATTTGAAGACCTAAGATAATGACCTCTACCCCATCACTATTGCAGTTGCATCTCCCAATGCTCCTATGATACCTGAAGAAGTGGGATCTTCAGATCTGATTCCCTCCTTGGTCAAGAAGCTTACCGCTGAAGGCACGCTAACTCTATCCAAGAGGGCACGTCAAAGACAATGCCAACGCCTTGCACGCCAACTCGCTAAGGCTTTGAAGTCGGTTGATGGGATCCGTTATGAGGCGGACCTGAGGTTTAGGAAGCACCAAACACCACAACAGCAAGCGAGTACATTTTCCTTCAAACCAGCAACGGACAAGTGGGTCCATGTCAAAAGGACCCGTTCAACCCTTGAGGAACACATGCAGAAACACCGCGCATTGCTTGCACATGTAAGAGTCCTTATGCAGGAAGCCAAGAAACTACAAAAAGAAGAGGTGGCCCAAAATCCACCAAAACTACACAAAGTATGGAGGAAAAAGGGGAAAAGGACACCCAAAATAGTAAAAAAAGGGAATTTGCCTCTTACTGACTCGGCCAAGGCCGAGTCACCACCTACTGACTCGGCCAAGGCCGAGCCACCACCTACTGACTCGGCCAAGGCCGAGTCACCACCAATTGACTCGGCCAAGGTCGAGTCATCATTTACTGACTAGGCCATGGCCGAGTCACCAAATGGTGGCCCGCGCCACTTCCAAGCCACTGAGCCTGTTTTTCTCCTATTTCACCTCCTGTAGTCCCTTCTGGACCTCTAACGGCCCCTGTTCCCATCACAACAAGTTCCACACCTCCCTTGAAGCTTCATGATGGTGTGGACTTATCTAGATTCAAAATGAAGATTACAGGTCGTCTCGGTCATCTAAACAAAGACCGAGGCAAAACTCTAATTAAAGAACGCTTGGGTCCGGCAAAGGAATCCCGAACTACTCATCAGACTAGGGCTCGTATGCGTCTTCCCAACAAATCAAAGGTACCTGTAACCGTTCGCCTTGTATTGTGAGTTGAAGTTCAAGACCCCACTAGAGCCTCAAGCTCACAAAGGCGTGGTTTTGAAGGAGTGACTCTTGGAAATGCTAATGAAGCATTATATTCTCAAAAAGAAGCGTATTCGTCAGAAGATGACCACATTAAATTGGGAAAATTATACCCACACATGATAGGTTGCTTCGATGATCACATCGATAAGTTGTACTATCAGGATGGGGGTACACATAAATCTCGAAAGAGAAATATATGGGAAATGGATTCCCACTGTCCATGTACCAATCTCATCAAGGCAGTATTATCAGAATGTAACTACCCCGAAACCACTCCACAAAGGGTCTCAGTATTTAAAAGATTTTGTACCAAACGTCAAGACCTAAGTCAAGGCATTTTCTTAAAAGAAGACAGGTTGTTCAAGACGATTAACTTCCAGAAGTATCCGCCAACATGACTGGTAAAGAGAAGGCAACATAACGCTTCAGTCCTAAACCGTTTGCAGAAGTATCACAGTGCATTACTTGGCTTCAGTCTGGAACTGTCAGACCTAGACCTAGGAGGTCACCATCCTCAGAAGACGAAACTTTAGATGCTTGCTTTGCGTTGGCTTCGATGATACGGCATCTAGTGCAGGACAATCCTATGAGTCGTTTATGATCAGCACAGAACAAATGACTAAAATTCTAGGGGATGCTCTAGCCAAGAAAAAAGAGAACTTCAAATTTGAAATGGAGATGGCTATGTAGGAGATGAGAGATATGCACCGCCAACAAATTGCGGCAATGACGAATCAGCAAGGAGAGTCCAGCCGACGCAATAATCCTAGCCAAGTTGATAGTGATCGAGAAGTAGACGAGGATATTCACATCGAGGCCCCTCTTGTTGACAACAATACTGGGGGTGAATGACTCAAGATGAAAGAGCTCGAAAGCAAGATTAATGCTTTAATGTCTGCTCAAGAGGTAAAGAAGACCGGTATTCACATCCTTATCCAAGGGAATGTGAATCAATTCCGTAACAAGCAAAGTTCAACCTGATTAACTTCACGCCATTCGACGGAAGAGGTTCACCCACCCAACACTTAATTTATTTCAAGTCTCACCTAGGGGTCATTTCAGACAATGAACTTCTGATGGTATGATCATTTGTGGGAACTCTTCACACAGCCGCCTTTGATTGGTACTGTCGACTCAAGACAGGAAGTATCAATAGCTGGGATGATATGGAGACTATGTTTCTCACCAACTTCTTCGATGATGACACTGAAGTGTCAATTGGGAAACTCTTTGATGAGAAACAGAAAGACGGAGAACTAGTTGAGAACTTCATTAAGCGTTTCCGAAATAAGGCAATGAATTGTCAAGATCTGGTCACGGAAGAATTTATTCTCCAAACATGCCACAACAACCTTTCCTTGAACGTATTAGAAGTTATGGGTATGACACCATCCAAAACATGGAAAGAGTTGAAGGTACGAGGGGAGCAAGCTGAACGCTTTCTTAAGAGGAAGAAAACTGAAAGGGGTCAGCGGGCCTATAATGCCCCAAAACAGAACTTCACCCCTCATGGTAAAGGTAAGGTGTAGTCAAATACAGTGGATGCAAATCAGATATTTTAATTACAACTCCAACAGCAGCCGCAACAACAAACGTCAAAGCAGCAAACACCTCAATGGAAAGCAACAAAAGACTATTGAGCCAAAGTTCCCAAAAGAGTATTCTTTCCAGGATGATGAGGTTCCTAGTATCTTCAAATACTTGTTAGAGAACGATAAAATTAAGCTACCCCCAATCACCGTTCATGAGGGGGCTAACAAGACTACAGATCTGTAATATTATGCATTCCACATGACAGTTCACCACCCCACAAAGACATGCTATGCTCTCAATGATGAAATTCCAGCCCTAATCGATGTGGGTATTATCACTCTAAAGCAGCCCAAGAAAAAGAAAGTGGGTGCAAATGCGGTCTTTATCAGTTTTGGCTCGGTTCCTATGTCATGGTTCCAACAAAAGCCTATGTCAAAAGTAAAGGTGAAAACTATTAACGATGATCCTCATGGACAACGCCAGAAGGGACTTATGCAGCACACGACTCCTAATGGCAAAATTCTTTGGGTCCATCCATATTTGCTCAATGATGAACAATGGACAAGTTCCTCATCTAAGAAGAAGTCCAAAAGTAGGGAAAAATCTTGTTGTCCTGCTATGGCAATTCCTAAAAAAGATGATGAAGGTATTCATACTCTATCACTTTCCGATGACGAACAAGAAGTTTTCACTACTAGGGGTGGGAACGAATACCACAACAAATATTCTGAAGCCTCTGACCCAAATGCTAAAACATTGGCTGAGCTGGAGGTAGCTACAACTCCCCCTGCAACTACAGGGAAATCCCAGCAACAATCAGCTAATAAGCAGAAAAAGAAATTACCCTAACAACAGGAGGCTCAGAACCCGAAGCAGTCTCGATTCAATCGCCCGATTAGGAGAGATAAAACAAGGAGTTCAAGCACACCTACTGCTTTGACGTTATGACTCAGCTAGCCAACATTCCAGTAAGAATAACCTTGTATGAATTGTTGCGCCTCTTTAAAGATACGAGGGAAGCCTTGCAAGAAGCCCTGGCTGATGTCGACGTATTCCTCAATCACATCAAACCAGTTCTCAAAGATCCGGAATCACTAATTCAACACTGCGATTTGACGGCCAAGCAGTTCCCTTGCATAACATTCACCAAAGATGACATGCAAGTCAGAAACTCAAAACATGATAGGCCTTTATACTTCACCGGATACATAGGCTCCCTCAAAACATGATAGGCCTTTATACTTCACCGGATACATAGGCTCCAGCGTTATCAACCAGATCCAAGTTGATCCGGGTTCCGCTGTTAGCATCATGCCGTTCCGACTGCTGTATAATCTTAGGATTCTTGCAAGCAGATTATCCTCGACAGGCACCATCATCTACAGATTCACTACCAGTGGGTCCAGACCATTAGGTAAAATCCAGATAAATTGCCAACTTGGAGATTTAAAATCCGAAGTCATGTGCTACGTGATCGATGTTGAAACCTCTTATAATTTACTATTAGGTCGACCCTGGATCCATGGTAATCTTATAGTCCCCTCAACTCTTCATCAGTGTCTAAAATATGGAGATGCTAGTAATGAGAATAAGATGGTGATAGCAGATAAGCAACCTTTTAAGGGGTTAGAAAATTACTTTACTTACTCCCTTCTTTACGTTGTTGAATCCGACATGGAATCATCAGCCCAAGGCATGGATAGCGGAGAGGAAGTCGATACGGAAGCTAGGTTTGATTACAATGATAGTTTTGTACTAAATGACATTGTACCCTTTGTAATCAGTCCTGACAACGGTGAATCGTCAGACGATAGTTGTAATTGCCAACTTTCCAAAGAAGTAATAAATGATGACTTAGAGTATTCTCTGTGTCTGGATGATGTAATGCAGGGATTAGGGATTATACGAGAACCCTAACATACACATGCCTCTTCGGTCATCCTGCTTAAGATCAAAGCATGTTCAAGGCTCATTTCGAACAACGCTCATCATTCCTGCCAAGGCAGGGGGTGGAAAAGAGTTAGTTTTTGGTAAATGGAAGACGTTCCCATCGTCAAATCCGTTTTTAAAGGAAAATAACGATGAAGAGAAACCCCGACCTCATCTCTCAAAATATAGTTAACAATCGCGTGATTTAATGAAGAAATGGGGATATAATTTCACGCTTGAAGAGGGTCTCTGTTTTGGTCGAGGCCCACGAGTCCCAACTCGTCTAGCCTATATACCGAAAGGAAAACCCGACAATTACTATGGCTATAAAAAGGGCCTTGGCTATGCTTCTTCATCCAATGAAGAATGTTGCTGGCAAGTCCTCGATCAATTAGCAAATAAGGACGGATATTCATCCGATTCTTCCAATTAGGATTATGAAGTTAGTATTGGGGAAATATTCAAAAGCTTGATGTCAAATATGGCCATAATCAATCCTGCCACAATGGAAGAAGACGATCAATTGCCCACTTGGGAAGACCCGTGGATTCATCATCTGAATATGACGATCAATTGCCCACTTGGGAAGACCCGTGGATTCATCATCTGAATATTCAGTACGGGGATCGTTTCGAGCAAAGGGAACCACTTGGGAAGACCCGTGGATTCATCATCTGAATATTCAGTACGGGGATCGTTTCGAGCAAAGGGAACCCACCGAAGACAAAGTATTCCAGGTAAACATGGGAGACGAAGAGAATCCGAAACCCATATTCATCAGTGATAGTCTTCCACCAGACAAGAAAGAGGAGTTGATTGCCCTTATTAGGGAATATATAGACATCTTTGCTTGGAGTTATGAGGATATGCCCGGACTTGACACAAACGTAGCAATGCACCGCCTCAACATCAAATCAGATGCCAAACCCGTCAAACAGGCATAGAGACGGTTTTGTTTGTAGATTATGGAGGCAATTGAGGCAGAAGATAAGAAATTGATTGACTTTTGTTTTATCAGAGAGGAGCAACATCCCGATTGGTTGGCAAATATCGTACCGGTCCTTAAGAAGAATGGGAAAATTAGGATCTGTATCGACTTCAGAGACTTGAACACCGCTCCCAAAGGATGATTTTCCTCTTCCAATCACAGATGTTGTTATAGATAACATGTGCGAATTTGAGAGAATGTCCTTTATGGACGGATTTTTGGGTTACAATCAAATAAAGATGTACCCGGATGACGAAAAAACACACCACATTCAGAACTCCTCTCGGGGTCTTCTGCTACACGGTTATGCCTTTCGGATTAAAAAACGCAGGCGCAACCTATCAACGAGCAATGTTAAAGATTTTCCAAGAACACCTTCAGAAAAAAACATCGAATGCTATGTCGACAACCTAGTCGTGAAGAGTCATAATAAAAATGACCATATCAGAGATTTGAGGACGATGTCCAGCGGTAAGTTTCTGGGATTCGTCGTCACTATGAAGGGTATCCGCATTGACCCCGACAAAGTAAAAGCAATAAATGAATTGCAACCCCCAAGGAACCTTAAAGAACTTAGAGTATTGTAATGGCGGCTGCTAGCGTATATTCGTCGTTTCATCTCGAATCTATCCGGGAAATGCCAACCGTTTTCTAAACTCACCAAGAAAGGTGTGTCGTTCATTTGGGATGATACTTGTCAAAAGGCATTCAAGGATATTAAAGCATATTTGGTGAATCCTCTTATTCTCGTGGCACTGAAATCAGGTAAACCGTTCTTAATTTATATTAAGGTGATTAACCACTCGTTAAGTGCTTTGCTCACACAAGACGATAACAACGGTCACGAACAGGCCGTCTATTACTTAAGCCAAACTTTGGTAGGTGCTGAGTCTCGATATCCAATGATCGAGAAGGAATGCCTCGTTTTGGTGTTCGCCATCCAAAAGATACGGCACTATCTCGTTGGACAGACAATCTATGTCATTTCAAATGTTAACCCAGTTCGGATATTCATGACACAATCGGCCTCTATGAATTGGAGATTAGCAAAATAGGCCCTACTCCTGTCCCAGTATGATTTGCACTTCAAACAACAGAAGTCAGTCAAAGGATAGGCAGTTTGCAATCTCTTGGCAGCTAACCCTACAACTGATGCAGCCAAATTGTATGAAGATTTGCCAGACGAAACCCATGAGGTCAATGTTACTTCTCATCAACACATTTGGCAATTGTACTTCGACGGTGCTTCCTGAACAATTAACACGGCTAGCACTCCTGGTAATTCTAATATCTCTACAGGAGTCGGATTCGTCCTAGTCTCCCCGGAGAAGCACGTGATACCCCGAGCCTACACATTGATAGGAAAATGCTCCAACAATGTAGCCGAATACAACGTGCTGCTTATCAGACTTAGCTTTGCCAAAGAGCTGGGGGTCAAATATCTTGAAGCTTTTGGTGATTCTCAATTGATAGTTAATCAAATTAGAGGAGAGTATGAAGTTAGGAATCAAGACTTGATATCGTACCATAAGGTGGCTATCGAGATGGCAGGTTCGTTTGAGGAATTCTTCATCGTATACATTCCACGTCTCCAAAACACGTATACAGATGCATTGGTAGCATTAGCAGTATCTTTGGAGCAACCTCCCGACACAGGACAATGGGTTACCATCAAAACTCATCAACTTTTTGTGCCAGAATGCGCTTTGGAAAGCAAAGAGGTGCACACGGCCAAGATTGAACTCGAACCTCGAGATTGGCGATTCCCTATTATCAACAACATCGTGCATGGAATTTTACCAGCAAGATGTAAAAGAAAGAGGCTCGGTGCAATGAAGGGCACCAAGATTCTATTATAACTCAACAACCCGAACATTGTATCGATGCGCATACGACGGATTACTGCTTTGATGCCTCTCAACAAAAGAAGCGGAAGAAGCTATCAAAGAAGCTCATGATAGAACTTATGATGCACATCAACCCGGTCCCAAGCTTTGTGATCGTCTCAAAAGAATTAGGTATTATTGGCCAACTATGGTCAAGGATGCGGTTGACTACGCCCGACGGTGCTACGCGTGCTAAATACACGCAAATTACATGCATCAACCATCGGAACACCTACACCCATTAGCCACTTCATGGCCATTCGAGACATGGGGAATGGATATCGTCGGTCCTATCTTCCCCCTGTCAGTAAAAGGTGACCATTTTATTTTGGCAATCACCGATTATTTTTCAAAGTAGGCTGAAGCAGTTCCACTAAAAGAAGTAAAGACTAGCAACGTTGTCAGATTAATCAAACATCATATCATCTATCGATATAGAGTTCCGAGATAAATCGTACACGACAATGGTCCTCAGTTTGTAAGCAACACCTTCATCAAATTTTGCGGGAATTTCAGAATTGAAGATGTCTCATCGACGGCTTACAATCCCACGACAAATGGATTGGCTGAGGTATTAAACAATACAATCATAAAGATTTTGTCAAAGCTTGTGAGAACCAATAAGCGAGACTGGGATGATAAACTTGGTGAAGTCCTTGGGCCTATCGTACTACAATCCGCACACCTACTAGGGTGACTCCGTACTCACTAATATATGGATGCGAGGCAGTTCTTCCCTTGGAAATTCAGATTTCCACCCTTCTTATCGTTCTCGCAACAGGGATGACGACAGAGGAACAACACAAGAAAAGTCTCAAAGAACTTGAGATGTTAGACGAGAGGCGCTTGGAAGCTCAGCAGCAGATCGAATTTTACCAAGCCAGAATTTCTCGTGCTTTTGACAAAAAGATTAAGAAAAGAAGCTTCAAGGAAGGAGATTTGGTCCTAGCCGTCCGGCGGCCAATGATACTTAACTCTAAGAAAAAAAACAAGTTTCAAGCTAAATGGGAAGAGTCATTTGCGATAGAGACAGTCTACTCCAATGGTGCATACCGTCTAGTCACCCAAGACGGTGACAAGATCATGATGCCAATAAATGGGAAATTCCTAAAAAAGTACTATCCTTAGTACGCTCAGGATAACTCGCTAAAACGAGAAGTTCCTGGAGAATACTGTACAGGGTGTTCTTAAGGACAACTTGTTAATATTCCCTCAAACTCCCATTGTTGTTGTCGATTTACACTCTTCACCACAAAATCCCTCACTGATCAAATTAATTGACGGTGGGTCCGCTAAAATTCTTCCTGGTTTACTCCACTCAAAATCCCGCTACATCTGTGCGCTCAACACTCCTATGGTTAGAGTCTAGATATAGTGCTCAGAATTTTAATCTCTTGATCATTGATAATTGTCAAACCCCTTCGTGTTAAGTATTTGTCACTTAACACCGAGAACTCCCTTCGAGTGATTTGTACGAATCAACATTCTCACTGTAATTTGTACTTCCACTCTCACTGTTTATTTGGTCAAACCTTCCTATAGTTAGGACTACAGGCACAACCAAAATCCCCTCTCGATTCCTTCAATGAATGAGAGGTCCTCAAATTGAGTGACCAAACTTATAAAAGTAAGGGTCATCTCAAACTCTTCATTTGGTCAAACCTTCCTATAGTTAGGACCACAACCAAAACCAAATTCCCCTCTCGATTCCTTCAATGAACGAGAGGCCTACTTTTAAGTCGAATTCTTTCCTTTCGATAAACGAAAGACCTCTACGCCAGTTGAACGACCAAACCTATAAAAGTTAGGGTCGTCTCAGTACCTCCTCTTGGTCAAAACCATCGAATGGTTGTGGCTCAAGCCGAGATTTCTTTATGATAAACGAAAAAAACTCTCATCCCTTTCCCCTTCAGTCAATCCTATAAAAGTTAGGGCTGAAGTCGAAAACTCGTCTTCAAGTCAGGTAACCAATCCTATAAAAGTTAGGGTTATCTGAATTTTTTAATTCTCGGAGTGGAGATCCCATTCTTAGTTTCACCTCACAGATTCTCAAAATAAAAATCCCACTTTGAGTTTCTTTTACAACCAGAGATAGAATATAAAATTCTTCCTCCCGGTATCTGGTTCACTTCTACCCCAAGAGAAGGTTCGGAGATAGAATGTAAAATTCTTCCTCTCCAGTGTCGAGTTTTTCTTTGCCCCAAGAGAAGACACCACATTTCAACACTAATAATCCGTGACTTACACACAAGGGGAATTTTATCCTGAATCTTAAGTAGGGATAATTCAGTGCCTAACACGCGTTGCCAGTTTAGTCTTTCACCGATTAAAAAAGACACCATAATACAAGTTTGGGAAATTTTATCTCGAATCCTAAGTAGGGATAAATCAGCGCCTAACACGCGTTGTCGGTCAGTCTTTTGCCGTAAAAAGGACAAAAGCCTACATATTCTACATTATGGTAGGTTGTTATTAATAACACTGTAATCCGTGCCTTACACACGCGGAGAATTTTTTCCTGAATCCTAAGTAGGGATAAGTCAGCACCTAACACGAGTTGCCGGTCAGTCTTTTGCCATAAAAAGGACAAAAGCCCACATATTCTACATTGTGGCAAGTTGTTATTAATAACACTATAATTCGTGTCTTACACACGCGGGGAATTTTATCCCGAATCCTAAGTAGGGATAAGTTAGTGCCTAACACACATTGCCGGTTTAGTCTTTTACCGATTAAAAATAAGACACCAGAATCGAAGTCTGAGGAATTCTATCCTGATGCCTAAGAAGGGATAAGTCAGCACCTAACATGTGTTGCCGGGTGGTCCGTTCCCGTAAAAAATGACCAAGTCTATGTATTCAATATCGTAGCGCTAAGTCTAAGAGTGTTCATTCCGTTAGCACAACGTTACATATGAAACCGACTTAGACAATTCGCATGCTAGCCCGACCCAACGGTAGTCAGTAAAGGCTCATCAAACCCATAAAAGGCTAAAGATTTTCCAAGAATCATATAAGTATTACTATTGATTATTCTAAGAAGAATGGAAAAGTCATAATAAGAATGAAAGTACACTAAACAAAAATATATTTTCATTAACAAAATCAAGCATTCATATACAACAAATCGCGGTCACTCTACATCAAGCTTATGACTAAGGATTTGTTGCTCTAATTTGGATAATTCTTCGACATAGGTCCGCTCAAGATCACATTGCAGTTCCGCCTTGAAAGACTCTTCAGAGATAGATAAAATTCTAGCAGCTTCCTCCTCCATTTTATCTAACCTCTCTTCCAAGAGCGTCACCTTGCTAGATATCACAAGTCTGCCATGCTCTTCCCCGGCCCTAGTCACCTCAAAAATAACCCTTCTCTCTTCTGCCTCTGCAAGCTTTAGCTTAAGCTTTGCTATCTCTGTGTCGATAGAAGCTATGGAAGAATCAAGCTCGTGTACATGGGCCAATCTCTCAGAGAGAACCTCCTTTACCTAGTTGACCATTTTCTTTATGCTTGGATCCCGAGCTCGGTAGATGCTCGAGCCTCACGTCGGGATTTTAGACGGGTCTCTATCCGGGTAGCAACATAACCAGGAGCACTAACGGATCGGAGCTCTTGCAACTTTTCAAATTCATGCTCTAACCGCTTCAAGTCATCGGTTAAAGAATCTGCGATTCTCGGTGAGCCGGCGTCCCTCACTAAGGCTATTTTGCGCTTGAGAAAAGGTTAGAACTGATGGAAAGGCAACCCTTTCTATAAAAGTTGGTCGATCAATGACCTTACGAAATTGAAAAAGTGGCTGACCTCCAAATAGAGGATGAGCTTTTTCGAATCATCATCTGACAATAACGCCTTAACCATGTCCTAGAGTTGGGACGACAACCCTAAAAGAAGGAGAAGAGATGAATATTATAAAATATAAAATAATTCTATGTTAAGACATGGCGCAAAATTTACCAACACCTGCAGAACTTTCTTCAGTTAAATGAACCACATCTGGTTCCGTTTGCCCGATTTCTTGAGTCGTAGGTAACACGGTTGGTGTAGCAACCGTCGAAGTACCAACTTCTTCGGTTGGTCTCACGGTTTGTTCAGTTAAGTTCCCCTAACAGTTCCAACACTCGCGGTAGCTGGTATCTCCGAAAGAGGGGGGAGTTGCATCTCGGGAGTCAATGACCCGGCCTCGACGACAATTCCTGCCAACAGCAAGAAATTGAGACCTTTAGATTCATCAGACTCTCCAATAAGAGTAGTAGTATCAGTCTCAATGATTGGTCCTACGATAAGGTTAAGTGGAAACCGACAAATGAATCTATAACACGGGAATAAAAATCATACCAGCAGGTGAGTCAATCATGTTTATTGGTTCGACAGCCTCACGCTGGGCTTGTTCAGACAACATGTCTTCAAAAAGCCTGTCATCAAAATCCAAAGAGACGGAAATCGGATCAGGTGAAGGTACACTCGTTTCTCCGAGGGCAGCATAATAAAGAGCTCCCTTATCGCCTAGATCCTCTGCTAGAACACCTACATAGAATCAAAGTGTTAAAGAAGAAAGAGGAAAAGCCAAGAACACGCAATAAGAAGAAGTGAAATTTACCTTCAGCAATTGTGCCGAGTTCCTCAACTTTAGTCCTTGGAACCACTTCTTGTAATTTTTCTAAGAGGGTAAGAAGTATAGAAACGATTAGCGGAGACACAAATTCTGAATCGTTCAATTCCCGCCAAATGAAGGACCTATCACTGATGTCAAATATACCAGGATCTTCGATCCTTTCAATGGTATCGGGTCCAACACTGGAGTTTACAATAGCCTCAACATTTGTACCTGCTCCAACACATGCAGGTTCTTTAGTCATAACTTCATCCATTAGTTGGGAGAAGTTAGACATTTCGAAACCATCAAAGCAAGGAGAGAGAGGATCATATTCCTTTTCACCTTCTTCGCGACCTCCTAAGACACGAGAATGAATAAGTCTAGGAATTAATTAATAGAATAGTTAAAAGATCATAAAAAGTTGAAACGTTACCTTCTCCACCGATAGATATGTCAGTGGTAGGTCTTGTTTCTAGAGTCGGGAGTCCAACATGTCACTTGGAAGCTAACTTTTTACGTTTAGTAGACGGAACCTCCTCCGAATCAATAACTCGATCATGAGTAAATTTAGAGCGCAATTCTCGCCCCGAACCGACTTGAGTTGAAGGCTAAGAGCTCGTCTAACATATGGGATGAGGCCTTTCATCTTCTCTCTCTTCTTCGGAAGCTACACTTAGGATTTCAACCCATATCTTGTTACGATAAGTGCGTATAACTCGCACTCTTGGCTTCCTCAGAGCCGGTGAAGGCTTAGGTAAGCTAGAGCAGCGAGCATGAGCAGCCAACACTAACTCAAATAATTCTAAAGAGAGAGAATCCGACAGATTATTTTCCTGCTCCTCGTGATCACTATCGGCTTTAGTCTCCTACCCACCCGCAATCTCAGTTTCTGTGATCTTGTCACTAGAAGTAGAGGTAGCTTCTTTTTGCTTCCCCTGGTCAGAAACACCCGCATGCTCTTTTGATCTTGTCACTAGAAGTAGAGGTAGCTTCTTTTTGCTTCCCCTGGTCAGAAACACCCGCATGCTCTTTTCCTCTTCTTTTTTGGAATTCAGCCTCATACTCCCCTGGTCAGAAACACCCGCATGCTCTTTTCCTCTTCTTTTTTGGAATTCAGCCTCATACACCATCCTGTTGACCCTATAGTTTTGATGATGATTTAACAAACAATTTATTACTAATAAAATTTCTAGTGTTTTGTGTTTATGTTCCTTTTTTAGGTATTTCAACACGCGTTAATCAAGCATTAAAGATTCAAGTTCATTTGCGTGGATTTACCTAGGTATATGTTTAGTTTACTTACATATATAGTATGATTATATCTAAGCTCAATATATATACACTTAACACGATTTTTGACGTTTTCTATCATATAGATGATTTTTCATTAAACGTTGTTAAAATACTTTATCTCATGTTTACAGCTCCTTCATACTCCACTATATACATATATTATATGCACAATATATATATGAATATTTACAAGTCCTATATCAAAGTTCACTTTCATAAAATTACAGGTTTTCTAAGCATTCTTCAAAAACAGGTAGTTTTTACAAACGAAAATTAATTTTCCAGAAATTCTTTTTCAAACATGTTTATTTCATCATTTAGAAACTTTCCCCAAAGTTTCACTATTTTTGGATATGATTTGATATTTTTAACGAATTTTCAAAACTGCCCAAAACCTGTCAATTTTGTGTATATCAGAATTCGGTCGACCGGTACGGTCGGCCGACAGTTATTCCTTTTCATAGCATAGTTCCAGAGAGCCTTCCGGTCGACCGCACCGATCGACCGAGAGAATTTTCGGTCGACCGAAATCTACGTCGGTCGACCGCCAGCTTTAAAACTTCGTCTCTCTGGGTTTTTGAACTAATCAGTCGACCGTACCGGTCGACCGACGAATTGTCAGAATGAGCCTAACGGCTAGTTTTTTTCAAATGGACTTTTTGGTCTTTTACTTATTTTTAGCTGTTGTATTGGGGTGCTATATATACTCCATTACTGCTCTTCTTCTCCAATATCCAAGAAATCCAAGTTTGTTGTTTAACAAGTTATTAATCGCGTTTAAGAGCTGTTTAAGAGTTGTTTCATCAATCTGTTTTCAAGAGAAGTTTTTCTACAACAAGAAGAGGCTTTCAAACCCTATTGGAATCATCATTTCTTCAGCTCTTCTTGTTCATTGAGAAGTTTTCTAAACTCTTTCCTATATAGCTTATTATTTCACTTTCATTTGATTAAGCTATATTCATTGAGTTATATTTATTGAGTTTCATTCACTATTATCACACACACTTATTGAGCTTGATATTCTCATATTATATATTGTGGGTTGTAGTGTGGGATTTAGTGAGTGTGAGCTTTATTGTGTTCTCACTTGTTAATTGAGAACAAATCATTGTATTGAACCTTTATTTGTGAGATTCACTTGTAACACACTTGTACACCGAGAGAAGTGTGAGGAGAGAGAGACGGGGTCAAATCCAATAGGAGTGGCGTCGATTGACGAACCTAGGGAGAGGTTGTAATCGAGCACTTGAGGAGGAGGACACGGGCTAGGTTCCTACACTTAGTGTGTAAAGTGTGTTTGTTGAGTGATTGTGTAGTGTGAGAGTTTTCGGTGAACTTGTAAACCGAGTGTGTAGAAGTTCCGGCTTCCAAACCGGATTGTGATAGTGGATATCTCCTCGAGGTGAGGAGCGGGGACGTAGGTCGTGGGGACCGAACCTCGTAAACATATCGTGTGTTTGTGTTTTGCTTGTCTCACATTTTATTTGTGCATATTCTTATTACTCTTATTATTCTTATTGTTCTTATTGTTCATATCTATCTCTTGCAAGAACATATTGATCAACATAATTTTAATTGCTATTAATTGAGATTAGATTAGCATAAGACCCTAATCACCCCCCCTCTAGGGTCTAACAATTGGTATTAGAGCTTGGTGCTCTTTGATTTAAGGACTAACCGCCTTGAGTTAAAGATCCAAGTTATTACATTTGTGCCAATCTAATTTTAATTACATCGTGCTTCTTGCATTTCATCTATATGGATATGTATGATTCATCTTGTTTAGGATATGCTGTTAATATTGCTCCTCGTTTGGATAATTTCCCCTATGCTCAATGGCGTATTAGATTCAAACTTTTTGTTCAATCTAATCAATTTGATTTGTGGGAAATTATTGAGGATGGCTATGTTGTTCCCATCTTGGAAAAATCCAAATGGTGTGATAATGATAAAAGATTGTTTAACATGAACAAGCTTTTGTTAGAATATTTGATTAGTGCCTTTCACTCATCGTTTTCTAATAAATTTGCTAATTTTGATAGTGCCCACGCTTTATGGAAATTTATTGAAGCACATGAAGGGAAATTGGAGGCTATTAAACAAGCACTGGAAAATCTTGCTTTGAGTCCTAAGGAAGCCTCATCCCCATGTACATTACCACTAAGTGATAACCTTAGTGAGGTATGCGATAACGATGATAATATTACTTTTGATGAACTTGCTCTTGAGTTTGAAAAATTACACAATCGCTATATTGATATAAAGAGCAAGTATGTTAATTTGAAATCCATTCATGAAACACTAGCTACCAAGTTCAATTTTATTGCAAATGAAAATTCTAGTTTGCTTCATGAAAAATCGTAATGCTATGTTAGAAGTAGATAAGTTGAAATCTATGATGAGTAATCTTGTTTATCCTACTTCTAGTAGCAATGCTTGTATGCACAATGATGAGTTGAATCAAATGACAAAAAGAATATCTACCTTAGATTCAACACTAAACACTTGTATTGCTAATAATAAAAAGCTTATGGACTTATGTGCAAAGTTCAATGTTAATTCTTCTAAGAAACCTATTCACTATGCACATATGTATGACAAGATTCACAAATGTTCTATTTACGGTCATAAAGGCCATTTAGCTCAATTTTATCATAATGCACCAAAAATTGATAAGCCTATTCATGATTGTGCATCCCATCAAGCTTCTACATCACATACATATGTACACACACATAGTGTAAATCATAAACATGCTCATGTATATAAATGTGATTATTGTGGTCGTTTTGGTCATTTGGCCATGTTTTGTTTCGATTTGAAAAGAAATTCTCATTTGCAAAATAATTACAAAGGAAAATCTATTTTTGCAAATGAACCACGTGCATTCTATTTCGGTCAACGTAAACCATTTAAACCTCTACATTACACAAATTGCAATCGTATGGGTCACGTTTACAATTTCTGTTTTGATCGTATTCGTGCACAAAACATGCCCAAACGGGTTCATAACCCTAGGGCCTTGGATTTAAATGATAGGGGTCATGTCCCAAGTTCTAGTGGTACCAAAATGATTTGGGTACCAAAAAGACTTATATAGTATTTTTTTTGTTTTGTTTTTTTATTTTGAATAATTTCTTTTTGGCTTTGAATGAAAAATTATATTCCTAATATTAAAAATAAATTATCTGCATGATTTCACAATTAAAATACTTATATATACCTTATAAAACTTTAAGTATTTTATAAAACATATTTCCAAAAGGTCTGTTTTATAAAATCTCTCAAAAACAATTTTTCACTTTACCTGTTTCTTTTATTTTCCTTCGGTCGACCGACCCGGTCGACCGACGATCTTTCTGTAATCGATTCGGTCGACCAAGTCGGTCGACCGAAATGAAATACTACAGCGACTTCGTTTTCTTTATCGGGTTTTTGGTTTTGTTATTGGATTCTGTTTTTAAACTCGAACTCTACATCACCCTTGATCTATCATCCTCTCAATCCCAGCGGCTGTCTTCTCTCCTAAAACACCCGACCCCTCTTCTTCCTCCTCATTTTGAAATCGCAGACCTAGGGTTCCAAATTTTTTTCGGTCGGCCGCTTGGATTCAACCGCTGCTACTTCCGTTCTTTTCTTATCAGTTTTGTGGGTAATTTCTTCCTTTACCTTTTGATTTCTGAGTTCTTATGTCTACTTTCTCTTTAGGGTTTTAGTTTTAGGGCATTTTGTTAATTTGCTCTAAATTTATTTTTGTTTACAGGAAGTTGATAATTTATGTTATCTTCTCATAATCATGCCTCCCAAACCCCCTAAAAAGAGATCAAAACCAGAATCTAGTTCCTCGTCTATAAAAGCCTCACATTATGAGGATTATCTACTCTTTAAATCTCTTGTTAGGAAATACAGGGAACTGTGCAAACTGAAAATCATTCCTACCAGATATATCAAATATTCTGAGTTATTCATGTATAACACTGAGTCTATCCTTCACAATGTTGGGTTAGACAGGTTGCTAGATGAGGGACATAAAGTTCCTTATTATCCATTTCTTGTTTATCTGTTTTATGCGAACCTGTCCACAACATCTTCTGCTGATGGTAGTTTAACCATTACATCATCAGTGAAAAATGTTGAAATTACTTTTTCTGCAAACGAACTTGCGGGGATTCTTAATATCCCAACAAGTGACGTTCATCTCATGTCTGTTGATGTTGGAAATCCAGATGTTAACCCACTCATATTTAAGCCTGGTTGCTCTTACCCAATGAGCAACAATTCTCTTAATCCTAATGCAAGACTCATTGCCAGAATTATTGCTCAGAACTTAATTCCCAAAACCGGTAGCTTTGATCATTTCGCTTCTGATAAAATTAATGTTGTTTACGCCATTTTTGCCAAAATCAAAGTAGATTGGACAACTATCTTTATCAAGAATATGGCGTCAAAGCATACAAAATTTCTACCTTTTGGCTCCTTTCTCACCCTCATCTTCAAACACTTCAATGTTGATCTTACAAATGAGCCCAAGATTGAATCCACGAGAGATTTCTTTAATAAGGTCTCTCTTTCTAGAATGCAGATAGCCCTTGACTCCACTCCTTCATCATCTTCTCACTCCCGTTCTAGAGCCTCAATCTCTTCCACTTCTGATATTTGTGACTGTCTGGATCGCCTTGAGACTCAGTACTCAGGTATTCAGAAGCAAGTCTCATCTATTCAAAAGGATGTTAGGACTATTCTTTCATTTCAGCGTCAGTCTCTCGGGATCCCTTCTAATTCTGAGTCTGATTCTGGTGAGGATTCTACTGATGGATCAGGCTCTTCTGATTCTGGAGGTGATGATGATGGTGATGATGATGGTGGTGATGATGGTGGTGATGGTGATGGTGGTGATGATGGTGGTGATGGTGCTGGTGGTGACTGATTTGAGTTTCTCTATGTGATGGTTATCTTTGTCTTTGATGCTCTCTTTTGGAGATGACTGATTTGATAACTCTGTTTTATTTGAGTGTAATAACTCTATGATACTTTGTGGAACAAACTATGTATGGTTTTGTGTGATTTTTTATCTTGTGGACGAATCCATGTTTTGTGCACAACTATATTGCTTCTAATGCTTATGTGATATTTTGTGGCCTATTGTGTTTAATTTATTTCTTTTATGAATCAATGCATTGTTGAAACAACATTCATAATTTGATGTGTGGTAAATACTTGTTGCCTGTCATGAGTTCTTTGCACTGTTTAGTTTTTGTATATTTATGCAAATCTATAATGCTAAAATGATGTTTTGTAATTACTTATGCCAGTTTATCATGTTATGTTAAGGCTATAATCATGTTTTGTTTATAGAACTTGAGTTACTCGTATCATTTTTGCATATGTTTGATAGATAGTTGTTGGTTTAGCTCCTGTATATATGATCCGTGGATGTCATTCAGTCTTTTTGACAGGGGGAGCCTTGACATACAATTCTTTATTTTTTATCTATGCTTATAAGCAGGGGGAGCATTGCTCCTATCTTTCATTTTTTCCCTTTTTGATGTTGTCAAAGGGGGAGAAAATACCACATATAGCTTACAAATTGATTCTTTTATATATATATGGTCTTGTTATGATTTATTCTTGTTTATATGTGGATTATCAGTATATATTTCATATTCATGTATAAATTGTTTGCCATCATCAAAAAGTGGGAGATTGTTGACCCCATGTATAAATTGTTTGCCATCATCAAAAAGTGGGAGATTGTTGACCCTATAGTTTTGATGATGATTTGACAAACAATTTATTACTAATAAGTTTTCTAGTGTTTTGTGTTTATGTTCCTTTTTCAGGTATTTCAACACGAGTTAATCAAGCGTTAAAGATTCAAGTTCATTTGCGTGGATTTACCTAGGTATATGTTTAGTTTACTTACATATATAGTATGATTATATCTAAGCTCAATATATATACACTTAACACGCGATTTTTGACGTTTTCTATCATATAGATGATTTTTCATTAAATGTTGTTAAAATACTTTATCTCATGTTTACAGCTCCTTCATACTCCACTATATACATATATTATATGCACAATATATATATGAATATTTACAAGTCCTATATCAAAGTTCACTTTCATAAAATTACAGGTTTTCTAAGCATTCTTCAAAAACAGGTAGTTTTTACAAACGAAAATTAATTTTCCAGAAATTCTTTTTCATCATTTAGAAAGTTTCCCCAAAGTTTCACTATTTTTTGATGTGATTTGATATTTTTAACGAATTTTCAAAACTGCCCAAAACCTGTCAATTTTGTGTATATCAGAATTCGGTCGACCGGTACGGTTGACCGACAGTTATTCCTTTTCATAGCATAGTTCCAGAGAGCCTTTCGGTCGACCGCACCGGTCGACCGAGAGAATTTTCGGTCGACCGAAATCTACGTCGGTCGACCGCCAGCTTTAAAACTTCGTCTCTCTGGGTTTTTGAACTAATCGGTCGACCGTACCGGTCGACCGACGAATTGTCAGAATGAGCCTAACGGCTAGTTTTTTCAAATGGACTTTTTGGTCTTTTACCTATTTTTAGCTGTTGTATTGGGGTGCTATATATACTCCATTGCTGCTCTTCTTCTCCAATATCCAAGAAATCCAAGTTTGTTGTTTAACAAGTTATTAATCGTGTTTTAGAGCTGTTTAAGAGTTGTTTCATCAATCTGTTTTCAAGAGAAGTTTTTCTACAACAAGAAGAAGCTTTCAAACCCTATTGGAATCATCATTTCTTCAGCTCTTCTTGTTCATTGAGAAGTTTTCTAAACTCTTTCCTATATAGCTTATTATTTCACTTTCATTTGATTAAGCTATATTCATTGAGTTATATTTATTGAGTTTCATTCACTATTATCACAAACACTTATTGAGCTTGATATTCTCATATTATATATTGTGGGTTGTAGTGTGGGATTTAGTGAGTGTGAGCTTTATTGTGTTCTCACTTGTTAATTGAGAACAAATCATTGTATTGAACCTTTATTTGTGAGATTCACTTGTAACACACTTGTACACCGAGAGAAGTGTGAGGAGAGAGAGACGGGGTCAAATCCAATAGGAGTGGCGTCGATTGACGAACCTAGGGAGAGGTTGTAATCGAGCACTTAAGGAGGAGGACACGGGCTAGGTTCCTACACTTAGTGTGTAAAGTGTGATTGTTGAGTGATTGTGTAGTGTGAGAGTTTTCGGTGAACTTGTAAACCGAGTGTGTAGAAGTTCCGCATCCGAGTGGCAATCCGAGCTACATCTTCGGCCGCTAACTCTGCAATCGGTCGGACGGGCACAGATTCGTTCGCCACCAGAAGCCATCGACATTGTAGGAACGTCAGCTCTAATATACGCACAGCACCGGGAAGTTTGAACTTGGCATCAGTGCAGTCGGTTATGCTCCAGAACCAGGCCCTAGCCCCATCTATTAAGCTACCAAGAGTTCGGAGTTGTTGATTCGGATTCCCAATGTAAATCTGATCGTACCCAAGCAGTTGGGCGAATCGACATAGTAGGTATGGCACTATATAACAATGGTTCTGTACCCAAAAGATCATGTAGCTTGGCCGAATGTTGATCAACCAATAAAAACAACCAGCATCAAGACCAGTCTGATATATCCCAAACCTCTCCATGTCCACCAATGAGTCACCGTGTTGACCTAAAAACCGCAGGAAGCAAGTCCAGAGAGCCCAACATTTCTGATTCTGAAGCTGCCTTTTAATTTCTGTGAACCCTTGGCCTTTCCATTTACAATTTTCTATTAATTAGAGAAAGGGAACTGATGGATTTGTAGAAGTTGGGGACGACATCATATCTGATCGATGTAGTATGAACCAGGCCATTAAATAGGTATAGGGGAGCTCTGCTTTTGTGAGAGGAATCTGGGCTGACGGGTGACTTCCCCCTTGAGTGAACACACTCACAATCTGATGAAGCCCTCAAATATCAGCGACCATCATTGGAAGAAGAGATAAATTCTTTTGATGAGCAAGTAAGACCACAGGATAAAGGACTTCTAGAGGCAGAGTGTCTGTGGATTGGAACGGCACCATGCATTTTTTTAACCAAAGAGCGAGGTAGTCGGCAAGCAACGTCATGGGCTGGATCGGCTTTACCGCTTGCCATAAATATGTGTGGAACTTGGTTCTAGCAGGAAAGCCACCTTCAACACCAGCTGAAGTAAAGGACTGAGTGTTGGACTTTTGAATTAGCTCATTCACTTCTGAAGGAGTCAATGGTGTCAGTCCACATATCGCCTCACCCAGACTGCTATCCAGATTCTTAAACAAATAATCCGCAAACTTCTTCAGACTTATTTATGGTGGCATCTTCTTGGATAGCGGATCGGCACCTTCCAAGGCTATGTGATAGTGGCATGTAAGATCCCAGAAAGTGTCATAACGATTGGACGTCCGCGACTTCAACTGCCACAGCTCCCGACCTGAAGGAAAATATTATTGATAGATCATACTACCCATTAGGAGGCCTGACACCTTATGCATCTCATGCAATACCAACCCTAACTCCCCATGTTTGGTCAAGAATGTATTGGTGTCTGAATTGTAAATGTCTAATAGTGCCAGGAAGTGGGGAACACTTATTGTCAGTCCATAAGTAGTGGCGCGGACCGCTTCATATAAACCACTCCCCTTCAACTCGACCTCAAACCGGTTTAAGAAATAATGGCTTAAGCGGGTCCACCAAAGATTATTAGATGAGTACACCCAACCAAAACACCGGTGACCGGTTGCTGGCATTTCTCGACCTAAATTTGCAAGTCGATTCTTCACAGTGTTGGCCACGGTTGAAGACTTCACCCCTAGGTGGGTCATTCAATCCTAAGACCCCCAGATGAAACCTGAATATCCGATTCCGATCACTTGATCTAGGAATCACTCCGTGGGTGACATATCCATAATGGACGCGGTCGTGCTCCTTCGTTAACACCCACGACATTTCCCGTGGGACAGCCTGACATCAAAGTTCTGTGAGTGAGCAGTAAGGGGGAATTGGAGGAAGGTATAGATGCCCGCCATCATCATGATGCAGCCATTGTTCGGCTTCTAAAGACACAGCAGCTGGATCTTTAGTAGAATCGCCGAACAGATACTCCGGCTTCCTCAACGGATGTGTGGAACTTGGGTCCTTCACTAAAGGTACATCCGTANACGATGCTCGCCCTTCCATATTAATTGCTGAAGTTCATCTGGTGCATCCGAAGCAAATTGAGGGGCCGTCGGTATAGGGATAGGTTCGTCAGTGGTGGCATAGGCCTCACTAGAGCAACCTTCCACTCCGAGAGCATTGAGTGCCCTCAAGGGAAAATTAACTGAGGTAAAACGATGTACGATTATTAACACAGTCATAAATACGTATGTTAAGATAGTATAAGCGTTGAACTCATCTCACGAGCTATAAGATAGAGTCACGACCTTATAAAGGGAGAGACGATCTCAATCACATCGTGCACGTAAAGGACAAGGCATATTATCACACGAATAACGCGATAACATACCCTAGCCCACGTAACGCGACACAACATGAGATCACCCCATGTCTTAAAACATGTTTCGACCAAGCGAAACAAGTCTTGTGAAGCGTCCACTCCCACGAAGGAGAGTGGCGGCTCTTCCCAATTGCCTCACCAAGGAGAACAAAGTGAGGATGCAACATGCAGAATGATATATTGAGTTCATGAATAAAAAGAAATGTTGAAGTTATACCTGTGCAAGTAAAGGGCGCCGCGTTGGGCGACTGAGTCGCCAAACGACTTCTAGGAACGCGGGATCTCTTAGGTAACATATCTGCAACAAAGAGGTAATAATTTGATTATGCCAGAAATTGAGGAATAGTAAGCTAATACAAATGGAAAATGGCACTATTCTACGAAATAGGATTTATCGTTAAGAATCTGATTAAACCTATATGGTGGGCCTAATAAAGAGTCAGTTTCAACCCACGATAGCTCGTGCAACATACTATACCAAAATTTCAGAATTCTAGCCAAATATCTAGGAGTTTCAGTTCAAGACATGTACGTGCCCAAAAAAGAAACATAGACGTGCCTACAAATCATGCTATCGTGTGCACTAAAAGCCCCGATATGGTAGTTATCATGCAGGGTTCCGGATTCAAATTATATAGCTGTTCATAATGGAAATCAAGGCCTGGAAAATTTCAGTCGCAACTAAGTGCATGACACCAAAACCCCCAAAGCCAGAGTTTCAGCCAGGTTATGCATCCAAGGTAAGTCGAGGGTATCAGTCCTTATCTACAGTCAAAACCAAGGCCTCGATTCTCGTCCTAAGTTTACATGCAAGTTAAATCCACCCCAAAATCAAATGCATGAAACACTCTGGATTCCTTTCAAGGCCAGATTCACTCAAACCTTCTTACATAGCCAAGCACAAATTCAAGAATCAAATGCTCGGGTCTCAAATGGGACCGAACAAACCAATAATTAGGATACAAATGGACAACAAGGCAATAACTCCTACAAGTCGGAGAGTTAGAATCAAACCAAGAACAAGTGGGACACGACCCAAAATTAGGTTCTACCAACTTTCAACCACTAAAATAAATTTCGGCCATACAATTGAAATGCCAAAGCATATAAACCTAAGATTAGTCTCCCTCAAATGCTTGGCTATCATTCAAGAACCCAAAATCAAGCTTGGTGTTCTCCCCCCAAATCAAAAAGCTAGGGTTTCAGAAAATCAAGCATTTAAAATAAAGGAATCAAATTGAAGCCATAGGAACAGCTATTACTTGAAATCAAAAAGAAAAAGCTCGAAGGTGGTAGAAGCACAAGAATCCTCAACAATCGGCTCGAACTCGTTCAAATCCAAGAGGCCAAAACCCTAACTCGAGCTCAGATTTGAGGGGATTGTCGGCGAATGTTAGACACGAGCAAGATCGGCCGAGAGGAGCACTGGAATTGAAGAAAAAGAGGTGAAGGCTTTCGAAAAATTCTTTGAACGGTTGAAAACTACAAAGAGACAGAAGAAAAAGTAGAGTTTTAGAACCCCCATAATCGACTAAGTATAGGAAAGAAACCCAACCCGAACCAAGCAAAGTCAGACCGAACCAAGTCCTAAACCAACCCAAGAACTCCTGTGCTGACTCGCATATATGCGAGTCACCAAATGGTGACTCGCACCCATGCGAGTCTCCAAATGGTGACTCACACACATGCGAGCTGACATTTACTGGCTCGCACGTGTGACAAGTTGTTTGGCCAATTTGCGGGTATTCTGACCCATTTTCGAGTATTTTCAACGTATACGGGACTCGTATTCCTACTCTAATGGGTATATAAGTCTAAACTATTTCCTACCTTTACCGAGAAGTTTCTGGAGAATATCATTCAAAATATTCTTAAGGATAACCCAGCAAAACTCCTATGAGTATCGAGCATAATCTTGTTCTCCTAACTCCAACGCCTTAAGAGTTTAAACTGTGTAGACTCCAGTTAACGTACAAGTATAAACTGTGTTAACACAAGTCAACGCATCGATGGCTTCACCAAAACAAAACTATGGATATGAATTTCGATGAAGATGATCAGTTCAAAGTCAACTCGATGGCACGAGCTAAGTTCAGAAACTTACACACCAGCCTTAGTTCAAGACTTCAACAGCGGTCAGATGATAAACGCGGTACTAAAAGAACTTCATTTATTCGACAAAACACTGAGTAGATTAAAGACTGAAGAAGCTAAGAGGGGAAACCAATTACAGGTCTTATCATACCGATTAAAGGTTGGGCCTATCATGTCCAAAGTATTTCAGGCTCTTCTATAAAAAACAAGATTGAAACACTTTGGAGGGGGTATCTATAGGCGTCAAAAATTGTCTATGGGTTCCCACACACAACTCAAGACAAAGAGAACATGATGAATGACATCATACGAGTCAAAGAATTTTATCTAACAACGATGAAACACATGAAGCGAATCGGTAAAAGCGCACAAGTCAACAAATTTATGAAACACGTGTAAAGGGGAAATCAAGTGAACCGAAGAAAATGCAAACATCCAAAAGAGTTAAAAAGACATAACAACTCGCCAGAAGACTCGCACCCATGTGAGTCACCAAATGGTGACTCGCACAGCTCCGAGTCACCAAATGGTGACTCGCATACCTCCGAGTCACCACGACTATATGGGCCTCCCAAACCTCCCAAATGCGGATTTCAATGTTTTTTAAGGATTCTTTCGTTCCAGGACCTCCCTAACTATTTTGAAGTTATCCCTATGTGCGGTTGAGCGGTTATTTACTACAGATGACGTCAAAACACTTAATCTTATCAGAAAACATGGTGACAAAAGTCTATAATAGAAGCCCAAGGTCTTCATTGGAGAGGATCTATAATCTGAGGGTGAGGTGCTGTCCAATTGAATAGTAGACCACGAATTTCAGAAGAGAATTGGCAGATCTTGGCGAACTTTTTTATAAAGAAAAAGCCTTCGAATGATTTGAGATTCTCTCTCCCTTTTTCCTCCGGATCAAACTTTGTTTTGATCTCGAGAAGAACGACAATCTCACTTGGTCGTGATTGTCACTGTTGCAATTGTTTCCTTCGTGAAACTAGAGTATAATTAAACTTGTCAACCGGATCTGATCTGCGGTGGCCCTTTGACTAATTTCTGCGGCATGAAGTGAATGTCGTACTGAGATAGTAGGAGCGCCCATCTAGCTAAGCACTAGTTTAAGGTCGTGGGCTGTGTCATGAAGACTCAGATGGGGTTCATCCGAGAAATGACATGGATGGTTTGGCCAACTAGGTAATGTCACATCTTTTGGATGGAAAATACTAAGGCTAAACACTCCTTTTCAACCATAAGGTATCGCTGCTCGGTGCCCTGTTGAGTTCTAGTCAGGTAGTAGATGCCCTGCTCATGGCCGACATCGTCATTTTGTGCCAAGAGAGCGCTCAGAGAGTGTTCCATGGCTCGTATGTAGATGAGGAATAGCTTTCATGAGATCAGAGCTGCCAGGACAGGTGGGTTTAAGAGGTAAGCTTTGATCTCTTCAAAGGCTCGCTGGCAGGGCTCGTCCAATATGAAGGAGATGCCTTTCTTCATTAGTTTGGAGAATGGTTGACATTTGCCTGAAAGATTTGAAATGAACCTCCGGATGTAAGCCAATCGTCCCTGGAGACCCCTTAATTCCTTGAGATTTCGGGTGGTTGGCGACAACCCCCAGAATCAGAAGGGTCAACCAAGCAGTCGCATGAGAGAGGTTTGGATGAACTCTCTTGCGTACATTGGGTGGAATAGTTAAGTGTTGGAGTTAGGCGAGTTGAGTCTTCACGCTCGGGCGAGTTCCTGCCTGCAGGCGAACTTCGACTCTTTGTTCATGCAGGTATGTTTGTGAGGTATCACCTATAGTTTTGCCTTTGTCGTTAAGTCTCGTTCTCTCTCAACGCTTACCCATCGAGTGGACTCGGTGAGGCTCGCTTTATTTCGGGGGCTCGCCTGCTTTGGGCAGTCCGTTTGCATCAGGGATGTGACCCGAGAAACGAAATTCACTTGAGTGGGCAGGCTTGCCTATTTTGATTGTTCGCCTGAGTGGCCAAGTTTGTCAAAAATACTGAACCCTCTGAAATGGGAGATATTACGATTAAAGTGAAGCCCGCCTGAATGCGAGGGTTCGCCTGATTTGGCGAGCCCACAAGCTTTGAGAGGGTTGCTTCTCTGTCTTGCACTTTTCAGACCAAAATAACAATTCAGGTCGTTGTATGAGGTGAAGGCTTGGGCCTCCTGTTTGGTGAGGACTTGTCATTGCCGCTTGTAGGCTCTTCTAGAGAGAGGAGTTTTCGTGCGGACCGTGACGGCGTGACCTGCGCCAAGATGAACCACCATCTCTTCCTGAGCGGGGGTCTACGAGGATCGTTTGGCAACCCATCTGGCAGCCTTTTGCCCTGTGCTCTTGACCTCTGGCCTAGCCTTGATTAATTCGAAGGGAATAGGTTCCCCTGGCGTGGCTCGGATAGAGTCCTCAGGTGCAGAGGCTTTGACCGTTTGAGGTCAGCCTCTATGCCCGACTTTGTGGTGTTTGTGGGATGCATTGTCACTAGAGGAGGAGGAAGACAAGTACTCTTCATACTTGGCTTGGTCGAACTCGATTTCTAGGGACTCCACGGTCATCCCAACAGCAACCTTGTCGAACTACGCTACCACCATTTCGATTGAGGAAATAGTATCTCCCATTGTGGTCGCCATCTTTTGTATGGTGTAAATTTTGATTTCCCAAAATGAGGGTCTTATTTGTATTGATAATAATAGCTTATTACAAACTAATGAATTGAAATTGCAACAGAAGCGGAGGGAATGCTCTCCTTATTTAATATGGGGACTTTGGTAGCGATAGGACGCCTCGCTCGGTTCTCGCACCAAGTCTGCTTCCCTTGGATAGTTTGATCTAGGTTGCTGGTGAGCTTTAGTGCACAGTAGAAGCTTGTGTCGGTCGAGTTCGAGTCTCCGAGTTCGATGGAGATCAGGGTCCGAAGCTATGAGAGGGTGCTACAGTGTAGTGATCATGCAAAGAGCCTGTTGTCAACTCAGTCGAGAGTTGAGAGCTAATTGTTAGACCCTAGAGGGGGGGTGATTAGGGTCTTATGCTAATCTAATCCGATTAAATGCCAATTAAAACTTATTAACAAGTTATCCTAGCAAATATGAAATACAATAAGATATGTAAGCTAGGATAAGCAATATTAACAAATGAATATATCCTATTAATGAGATATTACAAGTATATGAGCAAGGATATATAAACTCAAGGGTAAACAAAATGAACTAGATAGTGGATCATATAAATAATGAGCTATGGACAATGGCGACATAAGATATGAACATAAATGTAAATGAATGCCAAAGCACACTCAAACACACTATATGATCACGGAGTTCGGACCTTCCGTCCTACGTCTCCGCTCCCCACTCCCGGGGAGAAATCCACTATCACCCGGGTTTTCTACGTTCACCCGAATAACAACGTCACTCCTCACACTCGGTTTCTAGCTCACCGAAAACCTCACTACACACTCGGTTTCTAGCTCACCGAAAACCTCACTACACACTCGGTTTCTAGCTCACCGAAAACCTCACTACACACTCGGTTTCTAGCTCACCGAAAACCTTACAACACTCACAGTGTAACAAATATAAATTTGTTCTCTACAATAGATGAGAACACAATGAAAGCACAACTCAAGGTTACAATCTCTCACCACCCAACTATACTATGTATGTAAATACTAAAAGCTCAATGTGGGTGTGTGTAACAATGAGTAACATGAAATCTAACTCAAATAGCAAACTAGCAATAATAAGAATATAAAAATCAATAATGAAATTGCTAGAGAAAGGAGTTAGAAAACTTCTCTAAGAACACAAAGAAGAGGATGAGGGGATTGAGAATGAATCCCTCAATCTGCAGTTAAAGCGTCCTTCTTTGTAAACAGAAACTCAAACTCAAACAAACAGTAAAACCCTAAACCCTTGTTTAAACACTTTGTTTAAAAACTTCTTTTAAAACATTCTTCTTGGCTACTTGAAAAGAGACCAGCAATTGGGTATTTATACCCACTCAAGATCTCAACAAAAACCCCAAACCAAATGACAAAACAGCCCCAGAGAAATCAGCTCAGAAATAGCCGTTAGGAGCCAATGGCTCTTTTGTCGGTCCACCGAAAATCTCGTCGGTCGACCGATGGAGCGAAAAAACACAGAAAAACATTCTGGACCATCGTCGGTCGACCGGTGCGGTCGACCGATGGAGTTTTTCGGTCGACCGGACCGGTCGACCGACAGACTCTCTGTCGCCCAGTGAGAATATGAACCCAGGTTCGGTCGACCGGTGCGGTCGACCGAATACTGATACTCAAAAAACTGTATATCTGGTTTTAAAACGCTGTTTAAAAATATCAAATAAATTCAGAAAAATGTAAAACTTTGGGGAATGATTATAGACATGATAATAAACATGCTACAATGACTGGTTTCGAAAAAGGACTTCCCAAATGAAAAATATCATCATTTAGCAAAATAGTCCAAAACACGAAAATGTAAACATGTGAATTTTGATATTTTGGCTAAACCAACATTTGAAACTTTACAAAATGATTTTATAGACTTGAAGAAAGATGTAAACTATTGTTATGAAGTCTATAAACAATGAATGTAGTATTTTATCAAAATACACATATAATGCACTAAAACATGATTTCATTTAACTAACTAAAATTGATATTGATGAAATCATATATATGCATATGAGTATGAAACAAAAATATGTTTTCTAATTATATTCAATTGTTTCATAGTAAAACTTGAAAACTATCAAACCAAAACATATATGTATATATATAACTATATATATACAAAAACCAAAACGTGTATGTGTGTATATGATTGAGCTTAAAGTACTAACACACATAATATAAATTCCTAAACTAAATTACCCAAGCAATGATCTTGATCTTCAATAAGCTTGACTTGGTAATCTCGCGGATGAAGCTTGAACTTGGATCTTGAACTTTGAATAGCAAGGCTTCACCGACATTCCGCCAACCTCCTTTGGATATCATCGTTGAAGCGCAATCCATCCAACCTCCAACTACGTTGTTTGTCTACAAAACATAGGAATGCACAAACACTAGACAAACAACATTAGTAATAAATTATTTGTTAAACATCATCAAAATAAGAAGGCCAACACTAATGGTCCAGGTAACTGATTGAATTAATCAATTAATAGTGAACCTCTTTCTTGTAGGCAAGAGATGTTCTTAAATAGAGGGGAGACGATGTGGTCACTCCCTTGAATCATGGGATGTGACAATGTACTGTTGGGGAATACCATGCTTCCCACTTGTACTATGAGTAGCCACTTGATGGGCTCGGAGCACTGTACTTCTCCCCTCACGTCATGGAAAATGGGAAGGCCCCTCCCTGTACGTGATATTACGGTCGCTAGGTACTCTGGCGAATTCGGTGAGCTTGTCGATTGCCTGGCTAGTCATTTGAACGTGTAGGCAACTCTCAACCACTTGGAAAAACTTAATTCGTGCAGGCGAATTAAGTATGCAGGCGAATTTTAGTTATTTGGATGATCTTGACTCGTGCAGGCGGGTCAAGCGTGCAGGCGAGTATAGCGACATCGTGGATTCGACTGGTCGCTCGTACTATGGACGGCCACTTGATGGGCTCGAAGTACTGTGCTCCTTCCCTTCATGTCGTAGGAAATGGGAAGCCCCATCCTTGTACGTGATATTGCGGTCACCAGGTACTCTGGCGAGTTCATCTATCACAGGCGAATTCTGATCTTGACTCGTGCAGATGAGCCAGAGGTGTAGTTGAGCTTCAGTCGTTAGAACGAACTTGGTTCATGTGGGCGAATCAAGTATGTAGGCGAGCTCGGTGACCGTGTAGATTCGACTAGCTTCTTTTACTATGAGCGGCTACTTGATGGGTTTAGAGTACAACACCCCTTCCCTTCACATCATGGGAGATTGGAAGACCCATCCCTATACGTGATATAACAGCTGCCTAGTACCCTGGCAAGTCTGTGGTTAGAATGTTGATCGCCTGGCTGATCGTCTGGGCATGCAGGCGAGTTCAGCTCTTGAGCAAACTTAACTCATTATAGCGAGTCAAGTGTGTAGGCGAGTTTCTGATCGCTTGGCGGATCACCAGATGCATAGGCGAATTTGGTGATTGCGTGGTCTTGGCTCGTGCTGGTGATTCAAGCACACGGGTGAGCCCAATTTTCATGTTGCGTGGGCGACTCGAATACGCAGCGGATTTTAGGCTTATCTGCAAAGGTAATTTTTACCGCCTATAATCATCATTCTCTTCATTTGTAGAAATCTCTATTTCACTGACAAAGAGTTGTAATCGCAGGACCAGCCACTAGGACGGATACTACTATGATTCCTGGTATCTCCAGTCTGCCTGAGGGTGGTTTATCCACAGGTACGCATGTAATCCTCTGCATCATCATTCTCTTCATTTGTCAAAATCTCTATTTGAGTGACAAAGAGTTGTAATCGTAGGACCAGCCACTAGGACTAATATTACTACGATTCATGGTATCTCCAGTCTGCCTGAGGGTTCTGTCTCTTCCCCATTGGAGGAAAGTATGGCCATGAGTCAGCTATTCGATTCTCATCTACAGGCTGTTGTTCCCCCAAACCCTCTGGGCATTGCAGAATCTCTTAGAGGAGTCGATATATCACTGATAATCGTGCCTGCTTTCATTCCCGAGCTTGACAAGACTAGATTGGTGGAGTCTGGTACAAGACATCAAACTGAAGGAACCTCTATTGCCACTGGTAAGCTCATAATTCACTCTGAATTCCCCCACAATATTCTAGGGTTTCTTACCTCTTCATATGATTATTTGTAGTGCTTTCACCATCTCCATATGAGCGCATTATGGGTTTACTATCTGATACTAATTCGGGCACAGACATGTTCCGGATAGATCTTGAGAGTTTCCGTACCTTCTTGGGTAAGATGGTCAAGAGGATCGTTCATCATGGATTCTGTTTTGATTAGTACAGACGATCACTTGACCTCCATATGATAATGATTAGAGAGGAGGGGTACCCCGAGCTAGCTGATTCCCATGTTACGGATCTTGCCATACTGGAGCGTGAATCCCAAGAGTTAGGGGAATAGAAGACTAGAGATATTTCCTATTTTATTGCTACTCAGTTGGAATCTGAGTTGAAGCAGTGCCACGACTCCAGAGTATCCATTGGATATGATCTTCAATCACAGGAGAGCTTTGTTATGCAGATGAGGGCTAATCTCTTGAGGAAGGACAAGGCTAAGGCTGATTTACTTAGCTCTTTAGCTTCGGCCAACGAGAGGATAGCTAAACTTAAGAAGGCCTTGAAGTATGCCAAAGAATCTTGCGCTATTTTTGAGGATGACATAGCCAATGGTGAAGACGCTCAAAGGCAGACATTGGAGAACCTGGAGCCTACAAAAGAGAAGTTAGTTAAGTTGAGGAGCGCAGCCACGAAGATACTAGATACATCTGAAGATTTTATTCGAGCTGAGTTGCATGCTAAACTCGAGCGAAGTTTTGCCGAAGATCTTTCTATGCTGGAACACCGGATCCTCAGCCACTGATTATACTCGGAGCGATAGTTTATTGATTTTGACTTTATTAATGAAATAAAATCTTTCACTTAGCTCGCTCTTCTCTTTATTATGATCATTATCCAATCTAGGGTGAACAACCAAAATACTTATAGGGTTTTTTTTGGCAAACCCTCATCCATTAATGGATTTGGCTTGTCTTTACCGATTACCGTTT
Source organism: Asparagus officinalis (assembly GCF_001876935.1). Lineage (NCBI taxonomy): Eukaryota > Viridiplantae > Streptophyta > Magnoliopsida > Asparagales > Asparagaceae > Asparagus > Asparagus officinalis. Next base: position 58,318,258 of record NC_033795.1, read on the forward strand.
GAATCGGGCTAGCATGAAAATTGTTCAAATTCATTCTGCATGTGACGTTGTGCTAAAAGAATGAATTCTTTTAGACTTAGCGCTATGATTTTTGAATACATAGACTTATTCACCCCTTGCGGGGTTCTCATAGGATTTTTGGCAAACCCTCAGCCATCAACGGATTTGATATACATTTACCGATTATCGTTTGAATCGGGCTAGCATGTGAATTATTAAAACCCGTTTCACATGTGACATTGTGCTAAGAGAGCTAATTCTCTTAGACTTGATGCTATGATTTTGAATACATAGACTTACTCACCCCTTGCGGGGTTCTCATAGGATTTTTGGCAAACACTCAGCCATCAACGAATTTGATATGCCTTTACTGATTACCGTTTGAATCGGGCTAGCATGTGAATTATTAAAACCTATTTCACATATGACGTTGTGCTAAGAGAGCTAATTCTCTTAGACTTGGTGCTATAATTTTGAATACGTAGACTTTATCTTTGTCATGGGAATAGACTACCTGGTAACGCGTGTTAGGCGTTAACTCATCCTTACTTAGGATTCAGGATAAAGGTCCTCAAACTTGTATTCTGGTGTCCTTTTATTCGGTGAAAGACTAAACTGGCGACGTGTGTTAGACGTAGACTTAGGATTTTTTTGGCAAATCCTCAGCCATCAACGGATATAACGTGCCTTTACCAACTACCGTTTGAATCGGGCTAGCATATGAACTATTAAAACCCGTTTCACATATGACACTGTGCTAAGAGAGCTAATTCTCTTAGACTTGGTGCTATGATTTTGAATACATAGACTTTGTCTTTATCACGAGAATAGACTATCCGGTAACGTGCGTTAGACGTAGGTTTATCTCTAATTAGGGATTGAGATAAAATCCCTCGTGCTTGAGTACACGGATTTAAAATTAAGAATTGTGTCTTTTCTTAGGATAAAGACAAACCAATGCTGGAAAGGAAGAATTTTATATCCTGTCCCCAGGTCTTATTTATGGTAAAGTCGAACCCAAAACGGGAGAGGAAGAATTTTATATTCTATCTCTCAAAACTAAAGAGGAAGAATTTTATATTCTATCTCCAGTTGCAAAGAAAACTCAAGGTGGGATCTCTACCCCCAGAATCCGAAAAGGTGAAACTAGGAGTAGGATCTCCACTCCAAGAATCGGAAAGATTCAAGCAACCCTAACTTTTATAGGATTGGTTGCTTAATCTAAGAAAAAACCCCTCATTTATTGAGGTAAAATTCTGATTTCGGCCCTAACTTTTATAGGTTTGGCTGAAATCAAAAAGGCGGAAGTCTCTTGTTTATCAAAAGTAGGAATTTGATCTTGGTCCTAACTATCTGCAGGTTTGACCAAGTGGGGTTGGCGGCAATCCTAACTTTTATAGGTTTGATTGCCCAAATTAAAAGTGAACCTTTCGTTCATGGAAGGAATCGAGAGGGGATTTTGGCTTTAGCCCTAACTTTTATAGGTTTGACCAAGAAAGCAGTGGGAGTTTAATACCGATAGCAGTGAAAATGCTTATTTGTACTAGCCACTCGATGGAAGATTTTGATGTTAAGTGATCAAGACTTAACACTTCAAGTTTGTAAGACGTCAAAGATTAGTGGATAGAAATTTTGGTGGACCCACCGTTAATTGATTTGATTAGTGGGGGATTTTGTGAGGAAAGATTGATCTGTCAAAATGGTCGAATCTCATCTCAGCAAAAGAATTCATGAGAGTTGGTGAATTCAATATCAACAATAAGATACGTTCCAACTTTGAAAACATTTAGAGTCCAAGTGTGGATCTCTTATTTATCACTTTTGTAGTAACTGGGTTATCCCTAAGAATACTACATGTAGTATTCTTCCGGGAACCTCCCAATACATGGGTTATCTTGAATGTACTAAGTATAGTACTTTTTCAAGAATTTCTTATTTATCGGCATTATAAGCCAGGCGCCTTCCTTGTTGATAAGGCGATATGCGTCGTTCGAATAAACTATCTCTACCACAAATGGTCCTTCCCATTTGGGTTCAAACTTGCCTTTCTTCTTGGAATTGAGGATCATTGGTCGTCGGACAGCTAAGACCAAGTCTCCTTCTCTAAAACTCCATTGTCGATCCTTTTTGTCAAAAGCTCGGGAAATTCTGGATTGATAGAATTCAATGTGCTGTTGGACTTCCAAGTGCTTTTCATCATGCATCTCTAGTTCTTCGAGACGTTTATGATGTTGTTCTTCGGTCGTCATCTCCGTTGCAAGAGCGATCCGAAGAGATGGAATTTGGATCTCCAATGGAAGAACTGCTTCACACCCGTACACTAGAGAATACGGGGTTGCTCTAGTAGGCATGCGAACTACGATAGGCCCATAGAGCTTCACCGAGTTTATCGTCCCAATCTCATTTATTAGTCTTCACGAGTTTTGACAAAAGTTTTATGATAGTCTTGTCAAAGGCTTCAGCCAACCCGTTTGCTGTGGGATTGTAAGCTGTCGATGAGACGTCTTGAATTTTGAACTTCTCGCAAAATTTGATGAAGACATTACTGACAAACTGAGGACCATTGTCATGTATTATTTGCCTTGGGACACCATATCGATAGATAATATGGTGTTTGATGAAGGCCATAATGTTGCACGTCTTAACTTCTCTGAGAGGAACCGCTTCAGCCCATTTGGAGAAGAAATCAGTAATTGCCAGGATGAATCGGTCACCTTTGACCGACGGGGGAAAAATAGGGCCTACGACGTCCATTCCTCATGTTTCGAAGGGCCATGATGTGGCCGAAGGGTGCAGATTCTCTGGGGGTTGGTGCATATAATTCGCGTGCACTTGACATGCATGACACTTTCGAGCGTATGCGACTGCTACTTTTATCATGATGGGTGTAGGCGTATAAAACTGCTTATAGGTCCCTTAACACAGCTCGACACGGTGATTCGACAAACCAACGAACCATCGGGCGATGAATCCAAGAATGATTGTTAGTCCACAACATCGAAGCCAAGTGACACGCGACAAAGCGGATTAACGAGGCTACGAGGCTAACGAACCGCACACAAACAGTGGAACACATCCATTCGCATGCGGAATCAAGCTAACAGTTCGGTGAGTCAACGAGTCATCCAACCATAGAACGGATTTGAACTCAAACATCAGGGCGGATTTACTGCCATATTGGGATTCGAACTATCAAATCAGAGTCCGGATCAACAACGAAGCGGGTTTACTGTCAAATCAGTATTCAGATCAACAAATCAGAGTCCGGATCAACCACGAGATCGGAAAAACGGCAAAAAACCACAACACCTAGGGGACTCGGCAAAAACCGAGCCACCTATAGGTGGCTAGGTGGCCTAGCCACCTATAGGTGGCCGGCCAGATCGCCAGATCTGTGCCCGGGCACAGATCTGAGAGCCTATAAATAGGCACTCCGGATCTAAGCTTGGTCTTAGATCCCGAGACTTGGACGATTGTTTCCTTGGTGAAACAATCCTCCCCGGCTATTATTTCCTTGGTGAAATAATACCCGTCGTACTGCGTAGATCCGACCGGATCTAGATCTCGCGGTGGTCCACGACAAATAATCCCGGCGCAGGCAAAGAACCCACAAAGCGAGCGACCGCAAAACAGGAGCTCGCGATTCGTTCGACACAAAAGGAGAAAAGTTGTAATCTTTGTTTATTTTTATTTGATTTTCGTTGTAACCGGATCTTATAAAAAGACCGGATCTTTTGTAATCGATAAACTATTACTCAAGAGTGCAATGGAATCGAAGAACGCAATTTTTCGCACGAACAATCTGGCGACCACAGTGGGAGCCACCGATCTCGCTGCCGAGATCGATGCGTCGCAGCCGCGGATCTCAATCCCGGTCGAGGAGGAGGTCGAGTATGAATTCGACCAGCAAAAGTTCGAGGAGTATCTTTCATCCTCGTCCGGATCTACCTCCCCTCGCAAGTCCAAAAAGTTCTCCTCCAGGAGAAAGGTACGTTAGTACGAAGAAGTTGAAGCTACCAACGACGATCTCACCCCGATTGACGCCAAAGCTGTGTCGGGTGAGGCTCCACCAACCTCCAACCAGATCAAGCTGGTTCCAACCAATTCCTCCGTCACCAAAGGAGCGGTGACTCTCTCAAGGAGAGCCCGCCAAAGGCGACGCCAACGCTTAGCCAAAGAATTTGCCGAAGCGATGGAGTCCACCGACGGAATCCGCTACAACGCGGATCTGAAGAACAGGAGAGGCAAACAGCCTCAACAACCAATGAATGGCAGCTCCTCCAAGCCGCCAACGAACCACTATCAGCGCAGGCACGGGCTCAAGTCCAAGAAGCCCGCAGAAGGCTACAGAAGGAAGTGGCCAAAAAACCACCACCAACCCGCCAAGTATGGAAGCTGAAGTCTGAAGCGGCGATTCAGGCTAAGGCACAATCATTGCAGCCTTCGAAGCAAGTTCAACCTCCGGCGAACCAACCGAAATCGCCGGCAATTCCAATAGCTATTCCGGGAGATCCCGCGGAATCATCCCGAAGAAGGAAGTCCGTTTTGGAGCGCCTCGGTCCAATTCCCGACGAGAGAGGCAAAGCTCCAATCCAAGAACGTTCGGGCTCGATGAAGAAGCCCCAAACGACTCAACATGTTGGGGGTCGCCGTCACCTCTAACATGACAAGGAGTTCAAGCCAGATGCGCGCACTATCTTGCGCATTGAAGTCCAGGAGCCCGTTGAGAATTCACGCCCACAAAGGCGCGTTTTGAGGCGCGTGACTCTCGAAAGTCCGAAGAAGGTAATTCGCTCTCAGAAGGAAACATTATCGTCTGATGATGATTACGTTATACCTAAGAAATCGTGCCAAAACATGATAGGTTGCTCCGACTTTCAAACGGACGAGCTGTACTATCGTGCTGGGGGTACGAGCAAAGCCAGAAAGAGAAATCCTCGAAGGCTAGAAACTCAGTGCCCTTGTTCAAAGCTCATTCGGGCAGTACTGTCTGACTGCAACTGCATCAAGGCAGTCCCTGAGAGAGTTTCGGTGTTCGAAAGACTTAGTACCGAAACGCCAAAACCAAGGCCTAGGCGTTTCCGACGAAGAAGAACGGCGGTTGAAGATGGAGAATTTCTGAGGGTCACCGCTAACATGACCAGCAAAAGGACATCGACACAGGGTAATCCCAACTCGATTTCGGAAGCACCCTGGTGTGTAACCCGTCTACAGTCTGGAGCCATCATACGAGGAACTTACGGTAGGGTTCGGACAAGAACACCTTCAGAAGATGAAGAATCGGATGCCTGCTCTGCAGTCGCATCAGATAATACAGTGTCCAGCGAAGGACAACCCCGCGAGTCATTTATGATAAGTGCGGAACAAATGGCCATGATGCTCGAAGAAGCCATGGCCAAACAGCAGGAGAGCTTCAAATTCGAAATGCAGATGGCCATGCAGAATATGAGAGAAATGCATGAGCAACAAATCCAGGCACTGACGAACCTGCAAGGGGAACCAAGCCGCCATAATCAAGTTGTTCAGGAAGTTGAGCATACGGATGCGGATGAAGCTCGCAACACCAATAACCCTCCCGTTAATGCAGGGAGTGGCAATGAGGATGCTAGTCACAACACCACGCTTCCACCTCAGAATCGTGCTGACGAAAACTCGGGTGAAAGTCTAAAAATCAAAAATCTCGAGAGCAAAATCAATACGTTGATTTCCGCTCAAGAGTTAAAAAAGACTGGCATTCCTTGTGCATACCTGAGAGAATGGGAATCAATCCTGTATCCGGCGAAGTTCAACTTAATCAACTTCACGCCGTTTGATGAGAAGGGTTCACCGACTCAGCATGTGATTTACTTCAAATCACATCTAGGGGTCATCTCTGGCAATGAGCCTCTGATGGTACGGTCCTTCATTGGCACTATTCGCAGAGCCGCCTTCGATTGGTATCGCCGCCTCAAGCCAGGTAGCGTGAATAGCTGGGACAATATGGAGACTAAGTTCCTCACCAACTTCTTCGAAGACGACACCGAGATATCTATTGGATCGTTGCTGGACGAGAAACAGAAAGACTGGGAGTTAGTCGACACCTTCGTCAAAAGGTTCCGGAACAAGGCGTTGAATTGCCGGGACCCGATCACTGAAGAGTTCATTCTCTAGACCTGCCACAACAACCTCGCACTGGACGTGTTAGAAGCAATGGAAACAGCACCGTCTGACACTTGGAAAGACTTGAAGGTGCACGGTGAACAAGCCGAACGCTTCCTCCGAAGGAAGAAGGCCGAGAGGAACCGACCGACGACTAATCCTCTGAACTCGAACTTCGCCTCTCGCGGTAAGGGCAAGGCACCTGCAGCTGCTATTGGTGCTAACCAGACGTCGCAAAAGCAACTCCGAAGACAGCAAAAGACTTCGGGTCCAAAACTCCAAAAAAGAGTATTCCTTCAAGGACGAAGGCGTTCCAGCCATCTTCGAATCCCTCCTTGGAGGCAACAAGATCAAGCTACCACCTAACACAAATCAGGAGGAAGCTGACAACACTGCGAATCCCACCAAGGATTGCTTTGCTCTCAAGAATAGCATCCAAACCTTGGTTGAAGCCGGTGTTATATCGCTCAGTTTGGTCGAATCAAGACTCCGAAGAGTATATGAGTATAAACTGCTTCTCAATCCTCCGACCGGTATAAGAGGTTAAACTGCTCCCTGATACTCCAATAGGTATATGAGTCTAAACTATTTTTTTTCTTCCACGGGAAGTTCCTGGAGAGTGCCATGCGTGGTATTCTTAAGGATAACCCGATCATGCAGCCGATGCAACGATAAACCCAGTTTCGCAAGAAAAGCTGGGGGTGGATATTTCATGTAACAGGAAGTTCCCGAAAGAAGTTTCGCAAGAAAAGCTGGGGGTGGATATTTCATGTAACAGGAAGTTCCCGAAAGAATGTTACATGTAATTTTCTTAGGGATAACCCGATCATTGATATTTCATGTAACAGGAAGTTCCCGAAAGAATGTTACATGTAATTTTCTTAGGGATAACCCGATCATAAAAATAAAGTGATAAACACTAAACCCCACTGTGATTTCCGAACACTCTTTTGCTGAGTTGAGATTCGATCACTTCGTTGGATCAATCTTCCCTCACAAAACTCCCGTTGGTGTTTAACGGCTCACAGTCTTCCACCATAAAATCCCTCACTGATCAAATTAATTGACAGTGGGTCCACTAAAATTCCTTTCGGTTAAATCCATTCAAACTTTCGATGTATCTGTGCACTCAACACTCCCACTGTTAGAGTCCGGATATAATACTTGGAATTTTGATATCAATCCTTGACGAATTGTCAAACCCCTTCGTGTTAAGCCCTTATAACTTAACACCAGGAATTCTTTCTGAATAATTTGTACAAGTCAACACTCCCATTGTGATTTGTACTCCCACACCCACTTGGTCAAACCTTTCTACAGTTAGGACCACAACCAAAATCCCCTCTCGATTCCTCCAATGAACGAGAGGTCCACTTTCAAATCGAGTGATCAAACCTTCCTACAGTTAGGGTCATCTCAAACTCCTGCTTGGTCAAACCTTTCTACAGTTAGGACCAAAACCACAATTCACTTTCGATAAACGAGAAATTCACCTTTAGTTTGGTAATCAAACCTTCTGACAGTTAGGATTATCTGAATTTTTTTCGATTCTCGGAGTGGAGGTCCCACTCCTAGTTTCATCTTTTCGGATTCTGGGGGTAGAGATCCCACCTCGAGTTTCCTTTCCAGCTGAAGATAGAATATAAAATTCTTCTTCTTCAGTGTCGGGAGATAGAATATAAAATTTTTCCTCTCCCATTTCGGGTTCGTCTTTGCCCCAAGAGAAGACACCACCTTTTTCAACTCCCAAAATTTGTGCCTCATAGGTACAAGGAATTTTATCCCAAATCCTAAGTAGGGATAAGTCAACGCCTAACACGCGTTACCGGTTTAGTCTTTCACCGATTGAAGAAGACACTAGAATTTCAGTCTAGGAAGTTTATTCTGAATCCTAAGCAGGGATAAGTCTGCGCCTAACATGCGCTGCCGGTTTAGTCTTTCTCCGAAGAAGAAGACACCAGAGTTCAATTCTGGGGTATTCTATCCTGAAACCTAAGCAAGGATAAGTCTGCGCTTAACCCGCGCTGCTGGTTAGTTCTTAACCGTCAAAAAGAACACTCGTTCACATATTCGACATTGTGGCATGTTGTTATTAATAACACCAAAATCCATGCTTTATACGCATGGGGAATTTCATCCTGAATCCTAAGAAAGGATATGCCGACGCCTAACACGCGTCACCGGTTTAGTCTTTCTCCGTAGAAAAAGACACCAGAGTTCGATTCTGGGGTATTTTATCCCGAAGCCTAAGTAGGGATAAGTCAGCGTCTAATACACGTTGCTGGGTAGCCTATTCCCATAACAATGGCTAAGTCTACGTATTCGAAATCGTAGCAACAAGTCTAAGGGAGTTCATTCCGTTAGCACAACGTCACATGCAGAACGAATTTAGACAATCCGCATGCTAGCCCGACTCAAACGGTGGTCGGTAAAGGCTAATCAAATCCGTTGAAGGCTGGTGGTTAGCCAAAAACCCTAAAGTCAATGCCTAACACGCGTCGCCGGGTAGTCTATTCCCGTGAGAAAGACGAAATCTACGTATTTAATATCGTAGCACTGAGAGCGTTAACTCTCTTAGCACAACGTCACATGCGTAACGGATTAAAACAATCCGCATGTAAGCCCGATTCAAATGGTAGTCGGTAAAAGCACGTCAAATCCGTTAAGGGCTGAGGGTTAGCTAAAAATCCTAAAGTCAACGCCTAACACGCGTCGCCGGGTAGTCTATTCCCATGAGAAAGACGAAGTCTACGTATTCAATATCGTAGCACTAAGAGCGTTAACTCTCTTAGCACAACGTCACATGTGGAACGGATTTAAACAATCCGCATGTAAGCCTGATTCAAACGGTAGTCGGTAAAAGCACGTCAAATCCGTTGAAGACTGAGGATTTGCCAAAAATCCTAAGTCAACGTCTCATACACGTTGCTGTTTAGTCTTTTCACAGGAGAAAGACAAAGTCTACGTATTCAAGATCGTAGCACTAAAAGGGTTAACTCTTTTAGCTTAACGTCACATGCGGAACGGACTTGAACAAACCGCATGCTAGCCCGACTCAAACGGTAGTTGGTAAAGGCTCATCAAACCCGTTGATGGCTGAGAATTTACCAAAAATTCTATAAATACGAGTCATTGATGTATCAACTCTGTAGATTGGTCTCGTGACTCGAGTATCCGCCATGCTCCAATTCCTTAAGAGCTTAAACTGTGTATACTCTAGCATACGTACGAGTATAAACTGTATCGAACGCCGGACAACGCGTTACAATGAAGCTCGAATGCCGGACAATGCATTATAATGAAGCTCGAATGCCGGACAACGCGTTATAATGAAGCTCAAACGCCGGACAACGTATTGCAAATGAAGACTCAACGCTAACGATCGATGGTCAGTGCTATGTTGAAACAACAAACACGAGCTAAAAAAATAGAAAATCAGGAATTGACTTCAAGTTCAAAATTCCGACAAACAGTCAGACAATAAATGCAGCGCCGAAACCCTTGCAGACATTCGACAAAGCACCGAATAGCCTGGAGGACTGAAGGAATCAAGAATAGAAGTCATTCCAAACATCCCGTCATAACCGATTAAAGGATGGGACAATCATATCCAAAGTATTCCAGACTCTTCTATAAAAGAATGAGGCTGAAATACTTTGGAGGGGGTATCTGTAGGCGTATAAAACTGCTTATAGGTCCCTTAACACAGCTCAACATGGTGATTCGACAAACCAATGAACCATCGGGCGATGAATCCAAGAATGATCGTTAATCCACAACACCGAAGCCAAGTGACACGCGATGAAGCAGATTAACGAGGCTACGAGGCTAACGAACCGCACGCAAACAATGGAGCACATCCATTCGCATGCGGAATCAAGATAACAGTTCGGTGAGTCAACGAGTCATCCAAACATAGAACAAATTTGAACTCAAACATCGGGGCGGATTTACTGCCATATTGGGATTCGGACTGTCAAATCAGAGTCCGGATCAACAATGAAGCGGGTTTACTGCCAAATCAGAATTTAGGTCAACAAATCAGAGTTCGGATCAACCACGAGACCGGAAAAACGGCAAAAAACCACAACACCTAGGGGACTCGGCCAAAACCGAGCCACCTATAGGTGGCTCGGCCAAAGCCTAGCGGGGGCTCGGCCAAAGCCTAGCCACCTATAGGTGGCTAGGTGGCCTAGCCACCTATAGATGGCCGGCCAGATCTGTGCTCGGGCACAGATCTGAGAGCCTATAAATAGGCCCTTGAGTGTTCATTTTGGGAGGTTAGAAAATTTGGAGGTGAAGCTCTGCTGGATTTAAGGCTTAGAACTTAAAAAGATTGAAGCTTTGGGACTTTGAGGACTTGCTCTTCCAGATCCGGTGCTCGACGATCATCAACGCCAAATAAGGAAAGAGTTCGAGAGGAACCGGATCTCAGATCTACGTAGTCATCCTCAGGATCAAAGCTTGGCCTTTGATCCCGAGAACTAAAGGCTACTATTTCCTTGGCGAAATAGTACCCTCGGCTATTATTTCCTTAGCGAAATAACACCCGTCATACTGCGTAGATCCGACCTGATCTAGATCGCGCGGTGGTCCACGGATAAACCCCGGCGCAGGTGAAGAACCCACAAAGCGAGTGACCGCAAAACAGGAGCTCGCGATTCGTTCGAAAAAGGAAAGTTGTAATCTTTTTATTTTTTCTTTGATTTCATTGTAACCAGATCTTATAAAAAGACCGGATCTTTTGTAATCGAAAAACAATTACTTGAGAAAACAATGACATCAATGAAGAACACAATTTTTCCTGCGAACAATGGGCTAGAAATATCCCATCCTTCTGATGTTGTCATAAAGTTTGGGGTCAGGTTGGTATGCACCACAAACTCCTTCGTGCGTCTCCCTGAGGACTTCTTCTGGCTCTTTAGTGGATAGGCAACATAATAGTAAACCATCGTACCCCTGGCAATATAGCGTCCGACTCTCTGTGTTATAGTAGAATCTCGGTGCTATCCGTTGGATCGAGTCCCTTTTCTTCATGTCCTCTGGTAAAATCCCATGTAGGATGTAGTCTATGATAGGGAAACACCAGTCTCGGGGTTCGAACTCAACTTGGGTTGAATGCACTTCTTTAATATCCTCTTCTTTATCATCTACATCATAGATTGGTACGAAGAGCTGGTGAGTTCTTATCGTAATGAACTGTTCCATTTTGGGAGGCTGTACTAGAGATGCTGCTAATGCTGCTAGTGCATCTGCGTAAGTGTTCTATAGATGTGGAATGTACTCAATGAAGAATCCTTCGAACGATTCTGCTATCTCGACGGCCACCTTGTGGTATGGTATTAAATCTTGATTTCTGACCTCATACACTCCTTGAATTTGTTTCACTACTAGTTGAGAATCACCGAAAGCTTCGAGATACTCGACCCCCAGCTCTTTAGCAAAGCTGAGTCCAATAAGCAGCGCATTATACTTGGCTACGTTGTTTGAACATGTCTCAGTCAGTGAGTAGGCCCGAGGCATCACATGTTTTCCTAGGAAAACTAAGACAACTCTAACTCCGGAGGAAATCATAGAACATCCAAGAGCACTTACCACATTAGTTGCTCGAGAAGCAATGTCAAAGTACAAATGTCACACCTGTTGATGGGAAGTCACATTGGCTTCGTGAGTTTCATCTGGCAGATCGTCGTATACTTTAGCAGTATCCGTAGTTGGGTTAGCTACCAGAAGATCACAAATAGCCTGTCCTTTGATTGATTTCTGTTGTTTAAAGTACAAATCGTACTAGGACAGAAGCAGGGCCCACTTTGCTAACCACCAATTCATGAAAGTTGGCTGCGTCATGAATATTCAGACTGAGTTAACGTTGGAAATGATGTAAATTGTCTGTTCAACCAAGTAATGCCGCATCTTTTGAATTATGAATACTAAGGCGAGACACTCCCTTTCAATCATTAGATATTGGGATTTGGCACCCACAAGGGTCCGGCTCCAGTAATATATTACCTGTTCGTGACCGTTGTCGTCGTCTTGTGCAAGTAATGCACTTAACGAGTAGCTCGTCGCCTTGACGTAAATCAAGAACGGTTCGTCCGATTTTGGTGGAATGAGTATAGGAGGTATCGAGAGATATTCTTTAATATTCTTGAATACTTTTTTACAGACATCATCCCATACGCACGATACGCCCTTCTTTGTGAGCCTGGAGAATGGTTGACATTTCCCCGAAAGGTTCAAGATGAACTGACGGATATAAGCCAACTATCCTTGTAACCTTCTAAGTTCTTTAAGATTTCTCGAGGGTTACAATTCATTAATTGCCTTCACTTTATTAGGGTCGATGTGAATACCCCGTGTGGTGACGACGAATCCAAGGAATTTGCCGCTGGACATTCCGAGGAAAGATTTGGTAGGATTCAACTTCAGTTGATGAGGCAGCATCAGATCAAACATTGTCTTCAAGTCTTTGATGTGATCATTCTTGTCACGGCTCTTCACAACTAGATCGTCCACATAGCATTCAAAGGTCTTTCGGAGATGCTCTTAGAAAATCTTTGACATGGCTCTTTGATATGTGGCACCTAAATTCTTCAAGCCGAAGGGCATAACTGTGTAGTAGAAAACCCCGAGGGGTGTTTTTAACGGGGTATGCTTTTTGTCATCTGGATGCATATCTGATTATAACCAGAAAATTAGTCCAGGAAGGACATTCTCGTAAACCCACATGTATTATCGATGATAACATCCATGATGGGAAGAGGAAAATCATCTTTTGGGCAGGCAGTGTTAAGATCTCTAAAGTCGATACAAATCCTGATTTTCCCGTTCTTCTTAAGGACCGAGACAATATTGGCAAGCCATTCAGGGTGTTGTTCCTCCCAGACGAAACCCGAGTAGATAATCTTTTTAACTTCGGATTCGATTGCCTCCATAATTTACGGACGAAACCGTCTTTGCTATTGTTTTGACAGGTTTGACATACGGCCTAATATTGATACGATGCGTTGCCACATTGGGATTGAGTCCTGGCATATCCTCGTAGTTCCAAGCAAAAACATCGATGTACTCTCTAATAAGGGCAATTAACTCTTCTTTCTCATTTTATGGGAAACTATCTCTAACGAATATCGGTTTTGGATTATCTTCGTTACCCATATTCACCTGGATTACTTGGTCTTCAGTAAGGGGTTCTCTTTGTTCGAACCTATCACCGTACTACAAATTTATGTGATGAACCCAAAGGTCTTCCCAAGTTGGTATTTGATCGTCTTCCTCGACGGTGACAGAGTCAATTATAGTCATGTTCGATATGAGTCTTTAGAACATTTCCCCAAGACTAGCGTCGGAGTTCTAGACTGAAGAATCAAAAGAATATTCGTCTTTACCCTTATTAGCTATTTGATCGATGACTTGACAATTGCAGTCGTCATTGGATGAGAAGAAATAGTCTAAACCTCTTCTGTAGCTATAATAATTATCGAGTTTTTCTTTTGGTACATAGGCTATACGAGGTGGAACTCGCGGACCTCGACCAAAACAAAGACCCTCTCCGAGTGCGAAGTCATATCCATATCATACGAGGTGGAACTCGCGGACCTCGACCAAAACAAAGACCCTCTCCGAGTGCGAAGTCATATCCATATCTCTCCATGAGATTACGCGGACCTCGACCAAAACAAAGACCCTCTCCGAGTGCGAAGTCATATCCATATCTCTCCATGAGATTACGCGCTTTTGTGTCATATCTGAATAAATGAGGGGCAGGTTTATCATCATCATCATCTTCTCTCAAGAAGTGATATGGTGCTGAAAACTTCTTCCCTTTACCATAAACGACTTCCTTTTCACCCCCGCCTTTGCGAGGACAACAAGTGTCATTCCGAACGAATCCTGAACATGCTTCTTCATCATGCAACATGATTGAAGTAGCATATACAAGTCAGGGTCATCGTATAATCCCTTCATGATGTTATCAAAACACAACGAGTACTCTAAATCATCATTTATTGCTATTTCTTCGGTAAGTTACCAATTACAACTACTATCCGATGACTCTCCATCGTCAAGATTGATTACAATGGGTACAATGTCATTAAGTACAAAACCACTATTGTAATCAAACTTAGCTTCGGTACCAACTTCTTCTCTGCTGTCAGTACCTTAGGCCGATGGTTCAGTATCAGATTCAGCCTCGTAGAGAAGGAAGTCAGTAAAATAATTTTCCATCCCCTTAAACGGTTGCTTATCTGCGACCACCATCTTGACCTCATTATTAGTGTCTACATATTTAAGACACCGATGGAGGGTAAAAGGGACTATAATATTACCGTGGATCCATGGTCGACCCAATAGTAAGTTATAGGAAGTCTCTGCGTCGATTATATAACATGTGACTTTCGACTTCAAGTCTCCGATCTGGCACTTCACTCGGATTTTACCTAGTGGTCGGGACCCACCGGTGTTGAATCTGTAGATTGTAGTGCCTGTGTAGGCCAGCTTACTGGCTGGTATTCTGAGATTATATAACAATCGGAGTGGCATGATGCTAACAGCGGAACCCGGATCGACTTGGATCCGGTTGACCACGCTGGAGCCAATGTGCCCAGTGAAATACAAGGGCCGATCATGCTTTAAATTCTTCGTCTACATGTGGAAAATGGTGTGTTGTGAGGTTACAATGTTGGACTGACGGCTCTGGTTCTTCAGGAGATGGCTTGATCTGAGCCAGAAAAACGTCAGAATTTGCCAAGGCTTCTTGCAATGCTTCCCTCGTGTCTTTCAAAAGATGTAGTAGCTCATATAAAGTTATTCTAACCGGTATATTGGCTAACCGCGTCATAATGTCGAAGGGGTGCAGAGTGCTTGAGCTTCCTGATTTGTCACTCCCAATCGGTTGATTGAATCGAGACTACTTTGGGTTCTGGCCCTCTTGGTATAAAGGCTCTTTCTCCTTTTGCTTTTGCTAAGTCTTTTCAACAGGTGCCGGGGGAGTTGTGACCAGTCCTATTTCCGCTAATGTCTTAGAGGGAATAGTTTTGGTTACCCCCTACTTGGCTAACTACTCGGAGGCGGTCGAATACTTGAAATGGTATTCATTTCCACTCCGGATAGCAAAGACCGGTTCTCCGTTGTTTGTAAAGACTTCTTGCTCATCTTCGGAGAGTAGGAAAGTAGGATTCTTTCATCATTTTCTTCTGGAATGGTTGCGGTTCCATAATAAGACTTCCCTTTCCCCTTTGACTTCTTCTTGGATGACGATCGAGCCCATTGTTCATCTTCAATCAGATCGGGATGGACCTAGAGAATCTCGCCATTTGGGGCTGTGTGTGGCACAAGTCCTTTCTAGCATTGTTTATGAGGATCGTCATTGATGGTCTTTACTGCTACGTTCATTATGGTTTCTGGCTGAAACCAATTTAAAGGAACAGACCCAAAGCTGATCGACACTGCGTTCGCACCCACCTTCTTCTCTTTAGATGGGTTCATCGTAATGACCCCAACATTAATCAAAGCTTGGATCTTGTCTTTGAGGGCATAGTATGACTTAGTCGGGTGGGGAACTGCTATGTGGAACGTGTAATATTTTGGGTCATTAACCCATTTAGCATCTTCCTGATCCTGGATTGGAGGCAACTTGATCTTGTTGTTCTCTATATGGTATTTAAAAATACCGGGGACCTCGTCTTCTTTAAAAAAATAAGCCTTTGGGAACTTGGGTTCCGAAGCCTTCTGCTTTTGAGGCTGTTGTTGCTAACGTGACTGCTGAGGCACTTTTTGATGTTGTTATTGCGGTTGTGGTTGCGCTTGCAGCTTGAACGTTTGGTTCGCGTCCACTGCATTCACTTATGCTTTTCCTTTACCCTGAGGGACAAAATTCTACTGTGGAGTATTTGTCACCGTTTGACCTCTTTCAGACTTCTTCCTCTTGAGGAAGCATTCGGCTCATTCTCTTTGGACCTTCAAATCCTTCCAAGTCTTGGATGGCGCCATTCCCATGGCTTAGAGGATATCTATAGAAATATTATTGTGACAAGTTTCCAGGATAAATTCTTTGCTGACCGGATCTTTACAATTTATATCTTTGTTCCGGAATCGTTTGATGAAATTTTTGACTAACTCTCCATCCTTCTGCTTCTCATCGAATAACGTTCCGATTAAAACCTCGGTGTCGTCATTGAAGAAATTTATGAGAAACATGTCTTCCATATCGTCCTAACTGCTGATACTTCCCGACTTAAGACGGTGATGTGAATCGAAGGCTGCTCCGTGAAGAGTGCCAATGAATGACCGTACCATCAAGGGCTCATTTTTGGAGATTATTCCAAAATAAGATTTGAAATATATTAAGTGCTGAATGGGAGAACCCTTTCCGTCAAACGTTATGAAGTTGATCAAATTAAACTTTGTCGGGTACGGGATTGATTCCCACTCTCTTGGGTAAGGACAGGGTATTCCAGACTTCTTTACTTCTTGAGTGCTCATCAATGGATTGATTTTGCTCTCCAAGTCCCTCATCTTTTAATCCTCGCTCGTATCTTTCTTCTAGCAATTCCGGAGAGAAGTGACGTGGTCCTCCTTCGTATTGTTATCATCCGATGGACCATCCCTGGTATTGTTGTCAACAGGAGGGGGATCCATATTGGTATTCTCATCTGCCTCCCGATCACTATCAACTTGGTTAGGATTATTGCGACGGATTGATTCCCCTTGCTGATTTGTCAACGCCACAATTTGTTGACTATGCATACCCCTCATCTCCTGCATGGCCATTTCCATCTCGAATTTAAAATTCTTTTTCTTTTTGGCTAAAGCATCCTCAAGAATTTTAGCTATTTGCTCGGCATTAATCTTGAATGATTCATAAGATTGCCCTGCACTGGACGATGTATCGTCTAAAGCCAATGCAGAGCAAGCATCTGACGTTTCGTCATCCGAGGATTGTGCCCTCCTGGGTCTAGGTCTGACAGTTCCAGACCGCAGCCAAGTCATGCGCTGGGATACTTCTGCAAAAGATTCAGGATTGAAGCGTCGTGAGGACTTGCCTTTGTCAGCCATATTGATAGTTACTCGAGGGAACTCGTCACCTAAACCGGTTGGCCTTCTTCTGCGGAAACGCCTCATCTTTGTTTCGGACGTTTCAGTAGAGATTTGTTCAAATACAGAGACCCTCCGAGGAGTGGTCTCGTGGCAGCTGTATTCTGACAAAACTACCTTGATGATTTTCATATACGGACAATAAGAGTTCGTTTCTCGGGTATTTCTCTTCTGAGACTTATTCGTACCCCTAGCCTGATAATATAACTCATTGGCCTAATGACCAGAGCAACCCATCATGTGTTGGTATGACTTCCCAGGTATAACGTCATCATCAGATAAACACGTTTCCCACTGGGATACGACGCTTCATTGGCGTCTCCAAGAGTCACTCGTTCAGATTTACACCTTCGTGAGCGTGAAACTCTAACGGGCTCTTGAACTTTGACATGCAATCCGATGCGGTCGGTCATAAGAGTCTTCCCTTTATTATTATTAGGGGGATTAGTATGACCCCAGCCTGAATGGTTGTTTGAGAGCCTTTCAACTGTCCCAATCGCTCCTTAACAGGTGCTTTAACTCGATCTTCGAGGAGAAGACCAAGGCGGTCTTTAAGAGAAATTCTAAATTTGGTGAGGTCGACACTACCAAGGGGAGTGGGATCCAGAGTTGACGAAGGTTGAATGGTAACTTCGTTTGCTTTTGTCTTAGGCGTTGATTTGACCTTTGGTATCCAAACCCATTTCTGTTTGGGCAATTTTCTGACCGCCTCTTCCTTCTGCATTTCTTTTCCTTTTCGTACAAGAACTTGGGCGTGCACAAGCAATACACGGTGCTTCTGTATTTTCTCCTTAAGGGTAGAGTGAGTCCTTTTGATGCGGACCCATTCATTCTTTTCTTCTTTGGAGGAGGGGTTGCTCGATTACCGTTGTTGTTCTTGGCGCTTCCTGGATTTTAGATCCATATCATAGCGGATCCCGTCCATTGGCTCCAAAACCTTAGCGAGTTAACGCGCAAAACATTGGCGTTACCTTTGGTGCGCTCTCTTCGATAGAGTCGGCACATCTTCAACAGCTAACCCTTCGATGGAGGGGGGGCCTAGGTCTACAGCTTCGGCCTCGTTGGACATTGGAGGGATGTCGCGAGGTGTAAGCGCAGCGATAGCGAGAGGATCTTGGATCTTCGAGCCCGAAGTCCCGTGAGCTCTCCCGGAAGCGGAGGCCTTCCTGCGCTTGCGAGGAGAGGCAGATCTAGAGGAGGTGGAAGAGATATACTCTTCGAATTTCTACTGGTCGAATTCGTATTCGACCTCTTCGTTCACCGAGATCTTGATCGCTAGTTATGGCACGACAGCTTCAGGGAAGCTGTTGGCTCCCACTGTGGTCGCCAGCTTATTTTGGAAAAAAATTAATTTCTTTATTGATGAGTTCATTACAACTTTAAACGTTACAATGTAAACAAAAAAAGATAGTCTTTTTATAAGACTTTCAACAAAGATTATAACTTTCCTTTTAAACAAACGCAACAGACATTTATCCTCCGCTGCTTACGTGGGATCTTGGCCTGTAACGGGGATGTTTATATCCGTGGATTACCAAACGATTAGATCAGATCCGAAACTTCATTGATTCGCGAAGGAATCAATAAACCAAAGTAATTATCTCGACAATAGCGAGATAATCACTCTTCCCGAGATCACCGTATCGGAACAAATCTCAAGGGAAGGAATTAGGAACTGTAGATCTGGGGAGCTCCTCTTCTTTATGCTGACGAACTCGATCCGATCTCCTCCTCTCTTCTAAAATTGTCGCTGCTTCAGTCTTCAATCTAGCAGGGCTTCACTAACGCTCAAGAATTCCAAATCTAAAAAAATGAAGGCCCTGGGACTGTATTTATAGGTTTTGGGACCTCTGTTTTTAGATAAGAATGATCGATTCACTCTTATTTTCAGTTGTAACCACTTTATCACGTTTTTGGATAGATTCAGATCAGTTAGAACAAATTCAGATGGTTAACATCAAAAAATACCTTAAAATTGCTAAAAATCGGTTTTCGGGGGTGTGGACACTCGTGGGTGTCTCAGCCTGGCCGAGACACTCCAGAGCATTGTTTCACGTATTCTGTCCGTTTTTTCCATATCTTTCCTGTCCGAATTCATATGTACATGATTCAAAGTGTATAGGAAAGCTGACAAGGAGATCTACAAGCTCCTATAGTTGGATCATATATGGAGCATGCTGAATATAAAAAGCACTTAGTCTTTCGTAAAAGAAGAGTAGCTCCTGATCAGTTTGTGTTTTCGTTATTCTGAAGTTCCGTTGCTTCACACGGTTCGTCGACTCACTTCATGCGCTTGTTGATATCAAATAAGCTTCTATGACTCAGATAGTGATGTTCATCGTTATTTCTCTATCTCGAACCGCGTGCGGGAACCTATAGGCCTTTTAGACGCCTACAGTGTGTCCTGAAACTATGGTGCTCTCAGTGTCTGATGTCTTTCTTATTCTTACAGAGCCAAGCTTTCTGCTCTGCAGCTCTATCAACAACTGATTGTGGTGATGATGAAATTATTAGTATTGTCTCTTCAATAGGCACGACTGGTACAACTGGTAGTAGAACTCTAGAAAATATAATGTGGATCGTTACTCGCTCCTTGAGTGTTGCTAGTCTTCACTTTTGCGATCGTCATTACGAAGTCGATCAGATATTGTGGAGCATGTTGTGGCTCGGGCTCTACTTGCCTGGCTCTTCGGGTACGAGTTGTATTTTGACCGCATCCTCATCCCAACATTTATAATATCAAGAGGAGAGCTTAATAGACACAGTAGAAGAGGTATATATATATATATATAACATATCGTATTACATAGTATTCACGCAAATACTTTTCAATCAAAGTAAGGTAATCATAAAAGAAATTTGTAATTTTTAAGGTATACGTATTACGTCCTCACTCATTCTAGAAATTCCTAGCGGACTCTATAAATGAATACTAGGAAACTCTATCCTAGCTTCACGACTCGACATAGGATGATCCTAAGGATGATAGAACTAGAGCTTTGATACCAACTGTGATGCCTTCGGGTTCACACAAGGCTACAATCCAAGGTAAAACTAACGATGTCAAACCTGTCATGCACCTATACTGTGCAATGTCATGTTTCACCATCATAGAAATATTCCTCTAGTGAAAACAAATAAGACAATATAGGTACAAGATGATATAAAAGAGATGAAGATAAGAAATAGTACATAGAAATATTTGATAAATCTCTAAATAATCAGGTCTTAACATATATAAAAGAAAATATGTGTAACAATCTGAAATAAATGATCCAAAATCTCAACTACAAGAGTCAACTAAAAAAGTTCATAAGCTTTCTCAGCACTCAAAATATAATACAAATCTAAACATAAACTAGAAATATAAACTAAATATCTGTGAAGTAGAACTACTAAACATATATAACGGCGACTATGCTAAAAATCTGTCAATCTACAGCTCTCCGAAACTCTATTGCGGGGTTGGCTAATTGTGGGGGATTTGAGGCTATAATAGTTGTAATGGATTTCTTGAGTAAGGGGGCACACTTCATTCTAATGAAGCATCCATTTACGGCAGTGAGAATAGCTTAGGATTCTATAGAAAATGTGATCAAGTTGAATGGGATTCCAAGGAGCATAGTCACCGACTGGGGAAAGTTGATCATGAACTCCTTTTGGTAGGAGTTGCTTGCATCAAAGGGGAGTAAGCTAAGTTCATCATATCATCCACAGACCTATAGATAGATAAAGGTAGTAAACCATACTTTAGAGCAATATTTGAGGAGTTACTATCATGAGGAGTAGAAGAGGTGGAAGGATTTAATTCCATTGACTGAGTATTTGTACAATACTACATTCTATTCGTCAATCCAGAAGAGCTCGTTTGTGATGATATATAGATGTCTAGCGCCTATGCTATAGTCTCATGAGGTGGGGAAAGCGAAGAATGATGAGGTGGAGCTAAAGCTATTGACCAGGGATGAGATTTTTAGTGGTGCGAAGAGGGAGTTAGCTAAAGTCCAATAGCGGAAGAAGAAGTATTATGATGAAGGGTAACGAGATGTGATCTTTGAGCCGGGTGACTTGGTGTATTTGAGGCTACAATCATACCGACAAAGATCCTTGAAGAAGAGGTTTAATGTGAAGTTATCGTAGTGGTATATATTGGCCCTTCAATGTATTACAATAGATCGGCGAGGTGGCATATAAGTTGGAGTTGCTAGAATCTTCTCTTTTGCACCTAGTTTTTCATACATCTGTGTTGAAGAAGAAAGTAGGCGATTCTAATTTGCTCATGGGTAAATTACCTTCGTTTGATTTAGGGGGAAACATGTTATTGCACCTAATGAGCTGCTTTGCTATAGGAGTTTGGTAAAGCGGCAAACTAGAGAGGGGGTGTGGCAAGTGTTAGTGCATTAGAAGTGCTTGACAAAGGATGATGCTAATTAAAAGAGATGATCTCAAGGAGAGATTTCCTAATCTTACACTTGAGTACAAGTGTAGTCTCGAAGGAGGAGAGAGTGATATGATTCCGAAGCCATCCATGTGTAGGAGTGCTCATGCTCTTGTGGTGCACAATTAAAAGAAGCCACATAACGAAGGAATTTGAGTCTTAATAAGATTTGATTTGATTATAGATTTGATTTATTTTAGAAATTTGGAAATTATCTAGGCAAATAGAATTCTTTTTTTTGAACTAGCGAATTGTTTAGTAGTAGAAATTCATTTACAAATAGGATTTGTTTAGGAAATCAAAACAGAGGCGGTTTAAGGTTGACTAGGTGTTAGGTTTTATTAGTTTTTGGTAATTGAAAACTTGTGAGAATTTATCAATAAAATTAGGATTTCCTATTTTTTGAATTTTAGATTAGTTCTTGGTGCTCTTGGGCTACATGTTTGCTTGATATGTTGGTGCTCACGTAGGCATTTTATATCGCTTGATGCATCAATAGCGTAAAGTCAAATTCATGCTCTCCTCATGGATGTAACATTGTGGTATGAGAAGAGAAAAGTCACTCAAAGAGAAAAATGAAAAAGGAGAGATGATACATCTTCGAAGTACTATTGGGCTTCAATTGATATTGACTCCATAACACGATCATTGACCAAAGAGGCGGTCTACTCGGTTAGCTCCTTTTAATGGATATTTGGTTCAAGCAAATTTTTGGGATATGGGATGGATTTCAAATTCTAAGATCAAAAAGTGAGTTTTTTGGGGTTTTTGGATTCCATAATTGGTGTTTGTTTCAAGAAATATTTAAGAATCTTGAATCCCTAAATTGTAAAGAGAAAACACTTAAATTTTAGAATTTGCAAAATACTAATAATGAGAAAGGAATTGGGTTTGATATCTGACAAAACCCTCCATGTTAGTGAATACCCTCACTCTCATATCACTCATTTCTCTTATGACCATCTCACACGCCCCTTGATTAGCCTATTTTCACAACCTCCTCTGTTGTTCTCTCTCTCCTCTTTTCCTGCCTCCTCCATTTCCCGCTCCAAAATCCTAGCTCTCTTCTTCCTAAATCCACAAATTTAGGGCCAAATCTTATTCCTAAGATGGGGAATGACTAGGATTTTTGCTATAACTTCAGTTTGGAAGATGATTTTGAATGTGGAAGAGTTTGTTTTGGGTGAAATTGACTTTGGAGCTTCTGTTCGTTCGGTGATCTTGCTATTTTATGGTTTCATCTGATTCTCTACAATCCCGTAGGTAACTGTCATTCACCCTCCTTCTCTCTCTTCTTGTTGTTCTAGGGTGATCTTTCTATTCTATGGCTTCTGTTATTTCACTAAACTTAATTAGCAATTTCCTCAAGAGATTACAAGTTGGGATTGTTGTTTGCTAATTTCAAGTTCCTGGTTGTTGCTTGCTTGATTGCTTCTAGGGGATTGTTGATTGCTTGCTAGTTCAGTATTTGAGCTTGTTGGTTGCTTGTTGTTGCTTGTTGTTTGTCGATTTCATCTTCTTACTTGCTGGTTTCTTTATTGCTTGTTGTTGCTTGTTGTTGTTTGCTGATTTCAGCTTCCACGTTGTTGATTGCTTGCTAGTTGTTGGTTTAACCTTGCTATTTGCTAGTGTTGTGTACAAATTGGTATAATTTTGATTCAAGTTATGTTTAAGCCTTGCTAGTTACTTTTAATTTAAGTTGCTATTGGTTCATTAGTGGCTTGGTTGCTGATTGCTTTCATGAGGATTTATATTGGCATGGCAATGAAGATTGGTCGACGTTTGATAATGCAACCTATAATGTAATTTCATTATTCACAGGAGACATTCAATAATGAAATTACAATCTAAATTGCATTTGTAATTTTTAAGTGAGGCAATCTGAGCCTTAAACACTATGATTTATTTTGTTATTTATTTTGTATTTTGTTTTACATTGTCTTAGGGTTTGTTTTAGAATTTTAAAATTGATAGATTAAAAATTTTAATTTCAGATTCATCTGCAAGTACAAGGCATAAAACATAGAAACAAGCAACAAAAAAATTTAAAAAAAAAAGTACACACATTTTCCTTTATAATTTATCGTCCCGCAACATTTAACTCTGACTTCTTCACTTTCTAGACTTTACGTTTTCTCCTATCTTCAACCAATACTTCATTGCTGCTTCTCATGATGCTCTTTATGCAATCACCATCATCATGAGACCTTTAAAATTAAATTCTTTTTTTGCATGCATAGCACAACCCCAATAATAACGACTAATATTTTTGTCATTTTGGCATTACTTCAATGGTGTTAGGAATTTATAGTTGTATCACTTTTGTATCTCTGTAAAAACTGCTGAATTCTTTTGTGTGGCTTCTTACCAGCAAAAAAATAGTCATGGAGGTAGTGGGTGTCTATATCCACCAAAAATATATCACCATTTATAGCTGTTATAGCTCAAAATATAATAGATATTGTTATCCCAATTGCTATACAAATGTACTGTTCTCTTGTGAGGTAAGATCAAGGTAAGCATATTCACCTATCATTCTTTTGGAAATCCTAAACTTTATTTGGTTCAACTATAGATTATAAATTCTAAAATTTGTTATCGTACAATTTGAGTTTGAACCAAAAAAGTTAGGGAAAAATGCTTCCAGCCCCCAAATTCGTAACAAGTATGCTTCCCCCTCCCAAGACTTTTTCAACGCTCTAAAAAAACCCCAAATTCGTAATAACTATGTTCTGAGCCCCCAAAACACAAAGCCCAAGAATTTTACACAGGCAAAGACTATAATACCCATTCTCTCTCTAATATTATATTCGTAATAACCATACAATCCCTCCTCTCTCCCTCCTCCTTCCCCCACCATTTTTGCCCTAGCCCCCTCCGTCCCTTCTGCAACCCTCGTGGTGGCCGAAGCTCCTCTCCGGTCTCACGCCTCGACCCCTCGCCTCCGCTCGCCGAGATCCTCCGTGTCCACCGCCGATCCCAGCGCGGCCTCCGCTCGACCCCTCGCCTCTGTTCCCAACCCAATCCCTCCTCCCCCAGATGCCACATCAAACCCCCCTCTCCATCCTCAGGTCCATCATCCCCCACCATCTATAGTGTTGTCGTTCTTGGATATTATTCTACTTTATGTCTTTTCATACAACTTGTGCGTGTGTGTTAAATACTTCATTCATCTTTTTCTACAGGGAAATTTATCATGGTTGTTAAGGTTATACGCGTTGCTTGTTAAGGTTATGTGTTGGTTGTTAAGATTATACGCGTTGTTTGTTAAGGTTACGTGTTGGTTGTTAAGGTTATACGCGTTGCTTGTTAAGGTTATATGCGTTGGTTGTTAAGGTTTCGGGTTGCTTGTTAAGGTTAAGGGTTGCTTGTTAAAGTTACGCATTGGTTGATAAGATTAACTGTAACCTTAACAAGTAATCCGTAACCTTAACAACCAACGTGTAACCTTAACAAGCAACCCAAAACCTTAACAACCAACGCGTATAACTTTAACAACTAACACGTGACCTTAACAACTAACGTATAACATTAACAAGCAACCTGTAACCTTAACAACCAACACGTAAATCGTTTGGCTTTTGAAAATTCATAACATTAACAACCAACGCGTAACCTTAACAAGCAACCCGAAACCTTAACAACCAACGCGTATAACTTTAACAACCAACACGTAACCTTAACAACCAACGTATAACCTTAACAAGCAACCTGTAACTTTAACAACCAACACATAAATCGTTTGGCTTTTGAAAATTTCATTAAAATTAAAAGTGAAATATTATTACAAAATCTAGCTCACTCCCACTACCTAAAACAAATGTATGCATCATCGTCTTCTTCCTCTACCCTGTCAACGGTCTCAAAACCATGGCAGTCCACCTCCTCAGTGAGTGTTGAGTGGTAAAATGAAAGTAATCATACATTGCACAGTTTTATGTGGTGCTGTAAGCATGAATTTTCTGAAGGAAAGTGTAGAATTGTTACTGCTTTTTATTTTATGAAGTTATGAATTATTATAGTAGAAGTACAAAAAATTAAAGCTTTTTTCTATTTCCTTCCTTTTTTATTTTTATGAAGGTTTTACGAGTTGCTTGTGAAGGTTACGGGTGTTCGCGATGAAAATTGCCTTCATTGAATTCATTATTATCTTGAATAACTGTTTTTCGGTTACAAAAGATCCGGTCTTTTTTAGATCCGGTTACAACGAAATCAAAGAAAAAGAAAAAATTACAACTTTCCTTTTACAACTTTCCTTTAGAAAAAATCGCAAGATCCTGTTTTGCGGTCTCTTGCTTGTGTGGGTTCTTTGCCGACGCCAGGGTTAATCCGTGGACCACCACGCGATCTAGATCTGGTCGGATCTACACGATTCGACGGGTATTATTTCACGAAGGAAATAATAGCCGAGGGGGGATTAGTTCACCAAGGAAATAATCGCCCTTAATTCTCAGGATCAAAGGCCAAGCTTTGATCCGGAGTGTAATCTCGTGTAGATCTCAGATCTGAGCTTTACCTCTCTCGAACTCCTGCCTTTTGTGACGTGCACGCTCGCCGAGAATCAGATCTGAATCTTCAAGTCCTCAAGTCTTCAAAACTCCAAGCTGGATCTTCAATTCGGCAGAGTTTCGGCTCTCAAAGTTCCAACCTTTTTAAATGAACAAAGGGGAGCCTATTTATAGGCTCTCTGAACTGTGCCCGTGCACAGATCTGGGTCGGCCACCCATGGGTTGCCGGCACTGGGCCGAACCACCCATGGGTGGCTCGGCTTTGGGCGAGCCACCTATGGGTGGCTCGGCTTTGGCCGAGCCCCCCTTAGGCGTTTCTGTTTCGTCGTTTTGTCCGTTGTATCTGTTTTTGTCCGTGATTCTGATTTGGCAGTAAATCCGATTCCTGTTTTGGCAGTAAATCCACTTCTGAGTTCGAGTCTGAAACTGATCTTGATTCTATCGTGATTCGTCCGAGTCTGCCCTTGGTTGAATGACTCGTTGATTCTTCGAACCCTTGGCTTGATTCCACACGTGAATGGATGTATTCCGTTGCTTGCGTGAGATTCGTCAACCTCGTCGCCTCGTTGGTTCGTCGGTTTGTGCCGAGCTATGCTAAGGGACTTAAAAGCAATTTTATACGCCTACAGATACCCCCTCCAAAGTATTTCAGCCTCGTTCTTTTATAGAAGAGTCTGGAATACTTTGGATATGATTTCCCAACCTTCAGTCGGTGTAACGGGACTTTGGAATGGCTTCTGTTCTTGATTTCTTCAATCTTCCAGGCTATTCGGTGCTTTGTCGAATGTCCGTAAGAGTTCCGGTGCTGCATTTATTGTCTGACCGTTGTTGGAATTTTAAACTTGAAGTCGATTCCTGATTTTCTAATCTTTAGCTGACCATCGATTGTTGGCGTTGAGTTTTTATTTGCGACGCGTTGTCCGGCGTAGTGTTGTTGAGTTATCCTTAAGAATATTTATAAAAAATATTCTCCAGGAACTTCTCAACTGAAAATAGGGAATAGTTTATACTCATATACCTTATTGGAGTATTTTATGTGCTCAAATGAGCTGAACCGGCTTGATAATGAGCCAAAAAAGGTAGTAATTCGGCTCAAAAAATCTTCTGATATTTCCGAACATGTGGGAGAGGCAAGAATAAACCAAGGACCGAACCCTCGGTCGATTTGAAGTTGTTTCGATGCTCGATTCAGCTTCAATTTGAATTCTGGTTCAAAACAGGTCTGGTCCGGTTCAACTTGGTCTTGGTTCAACAAACTAGGATTGGGTTTTTCCCCTCATTAGGGGGTCGCATGCGAGGGTTAGGATTAAGATTTGGCGCCTCGAGCTCACCTTTCAGGGGGGGAGAATTGCAAAAAAAAGAGGAACTTTTTCTAGGTCTGATTCCTTAACTTATTTTGCAGGTCTCTATGTCTCGTATTGTGAGGGGTCAATCCTCTACCGCGTCGGCTGATGGCGCGCCTCCCTCTTACGCTGGTGAGCTATTTTTTTGAAAATTTACAAATTAGTCCATTTTTTTCTTGGAAATTTGCAAATTGGTCCTTTTCACCCCATTTTGTTCTCCTTGGCGAGGCAATCGGGAAGAGCCTTGATTCTCCTTGGCGAGGATCGACGCTTTAAAGATATGTTTTGCTTGGTCAAAACCATATCTCAAAATCAATAAAGGGGGCGTTTTGACGCTGCATTGTGCCTTATAAGGCAGGGATATATAGTCGATATACCCTATCTTATAAGTGCATAATGTGGCCAAATCGTCTCACCCTTTATAAGGCAGTGACTCTATCTTACCCATTCGTAGGATGAGTTCAACTTCCTTTTATGATTGAGACTAACAACTGTTTAAATTTTTGCTTCCAGTGGAATATCCTTCTGGGGCGTTCTCATCTCACGCAGTGTACGGGCGTCGTGGCGAGTATTATTCGACTTCCGATGATTTTTTCCCTATCCCAGTCACTCCTCGGTTTGCTTCGGGCACGTCGACAGAGGTTGCCCAAGTGGTGAAGGAAGGTGGATATCGAGCTCTTCGCCAGTTGATTACAGATGCGCCCCTTGTGAAGGATGCCAGTTCGATTCAACCTCTCATGAAGATCGACTTTTTATTTGGCGATTCTGCCAGAGATCCGGATGCCGTGTTTATTGACGTTGAGCAGTGGCTTCATAAGTCTGGCAGTGGTTTCATATATTTGCCGAAGATTCCTCGGCATCGTTCATTGACTGAGCTCCGGCGTCAGGCTGTGACACGGGAGATGTCGTGGCGCTTGACGGAGGAGCATGAGAGCGTTCACTGCGGATACATCACTCATCAGGCATCTCCTGGTTCGAGCAGGAGTCACATCACTGGATTGCATCCTGGAGTATTGGGGTTAGATGCACCGCCACGTAACGAGCTTCTTGCCGTTGCTTCTACTTTGAAGAATCGCCTCGCTGCTTTAGGGCGGGAGATGCATGTGACACGCCACAGGTTTTATGGTTGGGTCCATTCTTTGGACAAGCTTTGGTGGACTCACATGACGAAGTACGTCTTAAGCCGATGGAGCGAGGAGTTGCACGCTTGTGGTCTGTATGCAGCCGTTCGTGCCACCATGTATGGTTTGCCTGTTAGCACGAAGCATTTCTTCGCTTTGTGCGAGCTCTACAACCCGGATTCGAACACTTTTCTGACCCGGCAAGGGGAATTGGGCTTGGCCCTCCATGAGATGCACAGGATTTCTGGTTTGCCCATGGGACAGATGCTATATCAGGAATATTTTCCCTCCAACCAAGAATTAAGTCAGCTGAAGGATCGCATGCCCGACCGCTACAAGACTTTATGGGATCTCACATGTCACTATCATATCGCTTTGGCGCAGTCTGAACCCTTAGCGAAGAGGGCTAAATCCCATGTGAGCCAGAAACAGTTTGCGTCTTATTTGTTCAGGAATCTAGAGAGCAATTCTGGCGAGGCTATTTGTGAGCTGGCTCCACTCACTCCTTCAGGGGTGAACAATCTACTGAAGAAGGTTGATGCTCATTCCTATACCACTAGCAGTCCTGAGAGTGGTTTTCCTACAGGGACCAAGTTCAAATCATTCTTGTGGCATGCGACCGCGCCGATTCGACCGATGACCCTTCTAGCCGGTTATCTCGCTATCTGGTTGAAGAAATGCATGGTCCCGTATCAGTCTAGTGATATCTTGCCATTGGAGGTGCTCTACCCAGCGGTTCAGCTTGCCTACAAAAAGGAACTTTCGCTTCTTCCGGTGATGATGGCTAACATTCATCGAGGGCTTCGACAGATTTCTAGTGCTTTTACACGGAAGGAAAGTGAACCACCGACTCAGATTCCTACCATTAAGGTGGAGCTTCCGTACACTTATTTGATGGCTTGGTTCGTCCTTCATCGTTCTGATATGATGTCAGTACCGTATGCCACAGACCCCTCCGCTCCCCTACTACAGTTGTTTGAGAATGGCAAGTGGGAGGGGCGAGGATTCCCTGACGTCAGACAGCAGCTACAGGTCCACAAGTGTTGGGCGTTTTCCACTTATTTTCAGTAGTTCTCTGGCCGATACGGCGAGTGTCTGATTGATGAGGAAAAGCCGAGGGGGGTATCGAACTCATTTAGACGTCGGCTGCTTTAACTGGCTGGTGAACATCAGGCCGGGTTATCTGACTTTCCGGGTGAGGAATCAGTGTTTCATAGAGCCATACCTACCCTGCTTCTCAGGCTGATTCTCGTATGATTTGGGAAAATGCTCGATCACAAAGGGCACGGCACAAGACCCGTCGGATTGACGAAGAGGGAAAGAAGATCTTTCATTCTGCTGACGAAGCTTCAGGCGGAGATCTTGAAGATCACGAGGACTGTTCTGATTGAGGTCAGTTTCTTACTTTTTCCCTTTATCTTCCAGAATTATTAAGCCTGACAATGGTTTGATGTTTCAGGGACCACAGCTGACCAAGATGAAGAGTTCCGTCCTTCTTCCCAGGCGAGACCTTCGATTGTTGTCCCTGCCGCTAGGCGGAAGAGATTAGCCCGCAAGCCGCGTGTAGTTTCACGAGCGTCGGATATGGATTTGGCCGGTGACGATCCTGCTAGTGATGGAGGTAACATCTACCCTATAGACCGGCCTCTTGATCATTCAGAACTTTGACTCACGCTTTTCCATTTCTATATAGGAGAGCGTGGGGAGAGCGAGATGAGTCCTGATCCTGTTTTTCACGATTCTATATCTTCTGGTGAGCCCGACTCACCGCACCAGGTAGAAAGGCCTGCAGAAGTTGGTGACATTAGGGAGACCGTCGATGTAGGACCCAGTTCGATGAATCCAGGTACATCTACCATTAACAATACACAAAGGAGTTGAATGATTTGGAATTTGTGCATTCCCTAATTGTCTCTATGCTTCTTGCTCTTTTAGATAATTTGCAGGAGGCAAACGTGGATCTTGGGAATAGAGAGGCTGACGCACCCATAAGAGGTAACTCATTTCTATTGGTCGTAGTCTCTTTATTCTCCTTTCGTACTTATATTCTCTTGTGTCAGATTTCTCGACTGATGATTTTTACGAGGAAGGCTTGCTTGTGGACACTCCGATGCTCCACTTTATGTATGGCTCTCCTCAGATTGATGACCAGTTGCCTGGAGATGTATTTCCTGAGTCTACGCTCCCTAAGAATCCCGAGGATGGTTTTTCTGAAGGTACGTAGCTCTTCTCAAGTTAATTATAGGACCAGTCAATTTTTAACTAATGCAACTATAATATGATGCATCTGAGAATTCTATTTTGTATTTGACAGGAGCTTTTGTCGAGACTGATCCTGTTGAGCCGGCTGTGGGACCAACTACACCACTTGATACACCCCCAGCCGTTACACCTCCACCACCCCCGGTGATTCAAGGGGAAGAAGGTATAACTTGAGCAACTGAGGAATATCATTCATTTCTTCATCAAGGCTTTTGACGAATTTCTCCCTTTTGTGTAGGGCTTTCTTCTCGGCTTCACGTCCTTGTGAAGGAGTTGTTATCAGACAGCGACCCAGAGAAGATTGTCATCTGTATAGAGATCTGTTCCTTCTTCTCCTTTGTGAATGCTATGATTGACAAGCTCTTCCACGGCGTATTTTCCCTTCACCAGTTCAAGCCATTCCTTGATCTTAAGATAAATTCGATAAGGGATGCAGGGTACCCAGATCTGGCGAAGTCTATTGTTGATGATCTTGACTGCCTAGAGCGTGAGCTTCGGATGTTTCGTGAGCTCCGGGATGCAGGTGCCTCTTCATTCATTGCTACCGAGTTGGATACTTACTTACAGACATGGCACGATGCTAGGTTTCTTACTGAGTTCGACATTCAGGTGCAGCGGGATCGAGTGGACCGAGTTGAGGCCCATCTTGCTGCTAGATCATCTTCACTCACCGAGCTTGACTCCTCTATTACCTCTTGTGAGACCCAGATAGACCAGCTCCAAAGAGAGCTCCATGAGAAAAAGGAGACTTTGAGTATTCATCAGATAACGAAGATACAGGATCAGCAAGCCCACACTGCTCTATCTGAAGAGTTGAAATCTTTGAAGCAGAAGCTGACTGAGACGGAGGAGGTTGCTGCGAAGACTTTAGCTACCAACGAGGAGTCCATCAGAGCTGAGCTGAGGCAAGCTTATGATGAGAAGCTTTCTAAGCTTAATCAGCAGATTTTTGGCCATGTTTTTGATGTATGACTTCATTTGCTGAATGTCTTGACTTTTGATCCTTTTAGTGGAACTGGTTTCTTTTATCTTTATTATGATTCCTCATTCCATTTGAAATGATTGACCATAATACTTTTAGGATTTTTGGCAAACCCTCAGCCCTCAACGGATTTGATTAGCCTTTACCGACTACCGTTTGAGTCGGGCTAGCATGCGGATTGTCTAAATCCATTCCGCATGTCACGTTGTGCTAAGAGAGTAAATTCTCTGAGACTTTCGTGCTATGATGTTGAATACATAGACTTCGCCATTGTTACGGGAATAGGTTACCCGGCGACACGTGTTAGGTGTTGACTTTAGGATTTTTGGCTAACCCCCAGCCTTTAACGGATTTGATTAGCCTTTACCGACTACCGTTTGAGTCGGGCTAGCATGCGGATTATCTAAATCCGTTCTGCATGTGACGTTGTGCTAAAGGAATGAACTCCCTTAGACTTGATGCTACAACTTCGAATATGTAGACTTCGCCATTGTTACGGGAATAGGCTACCCGGCAACGTGTATTAGACGCTGACTCTTCCCTACTTAGGTTTCGGGACAAAATACCCTGGAATTGAACTCTGGTGTCTTTTTCTTCGGAGAAAGACTAAACCGACGACGCGTGTTAGGCGTCGGCATATCCTTTCTTAGGATTCAGGATGAAATTCCCCATGCGTGTAAGGTATGGATTTCGGTGTTATTAATAACAACTTGCCACAATGTTGAATATGTGAGCGGGCATTTTTTTTAACGGTTAAGAACTAACCGGCGGCGCGGGTTAAGCGCAGACTTATCCCTGCTTAAGTTTCGGGATAGAATACCCCAGAATCAAACTCTGGTGTCTTTTTCTACGGAGAAAGACTAAACCGGCAGCGCGTGTTAGGCGCAGACTTATCCCTGCTTAGGATTCGGGATAAACTTCCTAGGATGAATCCTTATATGACAAATTTTGGAAAAGATCAATGCGGGAAAGGAAGAATTTTATATTCATCCTCTAGAATATTAAATGTAATATTCTTCAAGGAACTTCCCGGTAAATGGGTTATCCTGAATGTACTAGGGATAGTACTTTTTCAGGAACTTCCTATTTATTGGCATTAATTGCCTGGTGCCTTCTTGAGTAATCAGGCGATATGCACCGTTTGAGTAGACTGTGTCTATCACAAATGATCTTTCCCACTTGGGTTCGAATTTACCTTTCTTCTTGGAATTGAGGATTATCGGTCGGCGAGCAGCGAGGACCAGATCTCCCTCCTTGAAGCTTCTCTGTCGGACTCTTTTGTTGAAAGCCCTAGATATTCTGGTATTACAAACGGTCCTTCCCATTTGGGTTCGAATTTACCTTTCTTCTTGGAATTGAGGATTATCGGTCGGCGAGCAGCGAGGACCAGATCTCCTTCCTTGAAGCTTTTCTGTCGGACTCTTTTGTTGAAAGCCCTAGATATTCTGGCTTGATATAACTCAATTTGTTGTTGAGCCTCCAAGCGCTTTTCATCCAATCTCTCGAGTTCTTCAAGACATTTCTGATGGTGTTCTTCTGTCGTCATCTTAGTTGCGAGAGCGATCCGAAGTGACGGGATTTGGATCTCCAAAGTTAGTACAGCCTCGCATCCGTATACCAACGAGTACGGGGTGGCCCCTGTAGGTGTGCGTATGGTGGTGCGATAAGCCCAGAGTGCTTCACCGAGTTTATCGTCCCAGTCTCGTTTATTGGTCTTCACGAGCTTTGACAGGATCTTAATGATCGTCTTGTTGAAAGCCTCAGCTAGTCCGTTTGCGGTGGGATAATAAGCTGTCGACGAGACATCTTCGATCTTGAACTTGTCACAAAACCTGATGAAGGCGTTGCTTATGAACTGTGGACCGTTTTCATGAATGATCCGTCTTGGCACACCGTGTCGGTATATGACATGATGCTTGATGAAATTGATGACGTTGTTCGTCTTCACTTCTTTAAGCGGAATTGCTTCAGCCCACTTCGAGAAGTAATCTGTGATTGCGAGGATGAATCGATCGCCTTTGACTGAAGGGGGAATTATAGGACCGACAACGTCCATACCCCATGTCTCGAACGGCCAAGACGTGGTTGACGTGTGCAACTGTTCTGGCGGTTGATGCATATAATTTGCATGTATCTGACAAGCATGACACTCTCGGGCGTATTCGATCGCATCGCGAACTATTGTTGGCCAAAAATATCTCATTCTCCTGATGCGATCATACAGTTTGGGACCAGGCTGATGTGCCCCACATTCTCCTTCGTGTGCTTCCTTAAGAAATTCTTCTGCTTCTTTGTTCGAAAGGCATCGGAGTAATAAACCATCGTACCCTCTACGGTATAACGTATGGGTCTCAGCATTATAGAAGAATCTCGGACTAGTCAATGAATAAGCTCGAGGCATCACATGCTTCCCCGGGGAGATTAGGACAACCCCAACCCCGGAAGAAACTGTAGAACCTCCCGGGGTTATTACCTTATTAACTGACCTTGAAGCACCATCGAAATATAATTGCCATACTTGTTGGTGCGATGTAGTATTAACCTCGTGGGTTTCGTCTGGCAAATCATTATATACTTCTGCCGTATCTGTGGTCGGGTTTGCCGCCAAAAGATCGCAAATCGCTTGTCCTTTGATCGACTTCTGTTGTTTGAAGTGCAAATCATATTGGGACAAGAGAAGGGCCCACTTCGCTAATCGCCAATTCATAGATGCCGGTTGCGTCATAAACACCCGTACTGGATTAACGTTGGAAATGACGTAAATCGTCTGTCCAACCAAGTAATGCCGCATCTTTTGCATCGCGAATACCAATGCGAGGCATTCTTTCTCGATCATCGGATATCAAGACTCGGCGCCTATCAAGGTCCGACTTAGGTAATAAACTGCCTGTTCGTGACCGTTATCATCATCTTGTGCTAGTAAAGCACTTATCGAGTGGCTCATCGCCTTGATGTTAATCAAGAACGGTTTACCCGATTTCGGTGCCACGAGAACAGGAGGATTCGTCAGATATGTTTTGATATCTTCGAATACTTTTTGGCAGGCATCGTCCCAGATGAATGACACCCCTTTCTTGTTTAGCTTAGAAAATGGTTGGCACTTCCCGGAAAGGTTTGAGATGAACCGCCGGATGTAGGCTAGCCGCCCTTGCAATCCTCTGAGCTCTCTTAGATTTCTAGGAGGTTGCAGTTCGTGTATCGCCTTCACTTTGTCAGGATCGATATGTATACCTTTAGTGGTGACGACGAATCCAAGGAATTTTCCGCTAGACATTCCAAGGAAGGATTTAGTAGAGTTCATCTTCAATTGATGACTTCGCATGAGATCGAACATCGTCTTCAAGTCCTTGATGTGATCTTCTTTGTTACGGCTTTTTACAACCAAATCGTCAACGTAACACTCGACTGTTTTCCTGAGATGTTCTTAGAAAATCTTAGTCATTGCTCGTTGGTATGTGGCGCCTGCATTCTTTAGGTCGAATGGCATCACCAACGATACTCCTTTCTTGTTCATCTTAGAGAACGGTTGGCACTTCCCAGAGAGATTTGAGATGAACCGCCGGATGTAAGCTAACCGCCCTTGCAATCCTCTGAGTTCTCTTAGATTTCTAGGAGGTTGCAGTTCATGTATCGCTTTCACCTTATCGGGATCGATATGTATACCTTTAGTGGTGACGACGAATCCAAGGAATTTTCCGCTAGACATTCCAAGGAAGGATTTAGTAGGGTTCATCTTCAATTGATGACTCCGCATGAGATCGAACATCGTCTTCAAGTCCTTGATGTGATCTTCTTTGTTGCGGCTTTTTACAACCAAATCGTCAACGTAACACTCGACTGTTTTCCTGAGATGTTCTTAGAAAATCTTAGTCATTGCTCGTTGGTATGTGGCGCCTGCATTCTTTAGGTCGAATGGCATCACCGTGTAGTAGAATACACCGAGGGGCGTTCTGAATGCTGTATGCTTCTCATCATCTGGGTGCATCTTGATTTGGTTATATCCTGAAAACCCATCCATGAAAGACATTCTCTCAAATCCGCACGTATTGTCAATAATAACATCCGTGATTGGGAGAGGAAAGTCGTCTTTTGGACATGTCGTATTCAGGTCCCTGAAGTCAATGCAAATCCTGATTTTACCGTTCTTCTTCATGACCGGAACGATATTGGCTAGCCAATCTGGATGTTGCTCCTCTTGGATAAATCCTGATTCAATTAATTTCTTAACTTCTGCCTCGATGGCTTCCATTATCTGCGGACGAAACCATCTTTGCTGCTGCTTGACAGGTTTGGCATCCGGCTTGATATCGAGGCGGTGCATTGCCACATTAGGGTCGAGCCCTGGCATATCCTCGTAGTTCCAAGCGAAGACGTCAATATACTCCCTGACGAGAGCAATTAACTCCTCCTTCTCATTTGAGGGAAGACTATCGCTGATGAATATCGGCTTTGGATTGGCCTCGTCGCCCATGTTAACTTGGACTATTTTATCCTCAGTGGGGGGTTCTCTCTGTTCGAACCTGTCACCATACTGCATATTCAGATGATGAACCCACGGGTCTTCCCATGTTGGCATTTGATCATCGTCCTCCATTGTAGACGGATCAGCTGTAACCATATTTGCCATTAGGGATTTGAATGCTTGGCTGGAGTACGAGGACCTCGATCGAAATATAAACCTTCTCCAAGTTTGAAATCGTACCCCTGCTTTTCCATGAGCTTGCGTGCTTCCGGACTATACTTAGATAGATGCCGACCAGGTTTGTCATCATCTTCATCTTCACTTAGGAAATGATCTGGTAATGGAGAGCTTTTTCCCTTACCATAAATTACTTCTTTTGCACCTCCTATCTTGTTCGGGATAATCATGGTTGTTCCGAAAGAATGCTGGAGGCGTTCCTTTGTTACGTAGGACGACCGAAGCGGCATATACAAATCAGGATTATCATATAATTCTGTTATCACATCATCAAGAGACAGGGAGTACTCTAAATCATTATTTATTTCATTAGTGGCAAGTTGCCAGTTACAACTGTCCTCTGACGTTTGATCATCGTCAAGGTTGATTACAAAGGGTACAATGTCATTTAGAACATAACCGCCATTATAATCAAATCCGGCTTCGGTATCAGCTTCTCCTCCGCTGTCCGTGCCTTGGGCCGATGATTCAGTATCGGATTCGTTACCATAAAGGAGAGAATCAGTGAAATAATTCTCATACCCTTTAAATGGTTGCTTATCCGCGACCACCGTTCTAACCCTATTATCAGCGTCGACATATTTCAAACACTGATGGAGAGTTGAGGGGATTATAACATTACTATGGATCCAAGGTCGACCCAATAGTAAGTTATACGACGTCTCAGCATCAATCACATAACATGTGACTTCTGTCTTCAAATCTCCCATTTGACACTTTTTCCGGATTTTACCTAAAGGTCTTGACCCGCTGGTATTGAACCCGTAGATAACAGTGCTTGTGGACGCCAACTTGCTAACTGGAATACCAAGGAAGTGCATCAAGCGAAGCGGCATAATACTCACAGCAGAACCCGGATCCACTTGGATTCGGTTGACTTTGCTGGAGCCGATGTACCCAATGAAGTATAGCGGTCGATCGTGGTTCGAATTCTTCGTCTGCATGTCCTCTTTGGTGAAGGTAATGCAGGGAAGGTTTTTAGCCGCTATATTGCAGTGTTGACTCAGCGGTTCTGGCTGTTCAGGCATTGGCTTGATTTGAGTCAGAAACACCTCTGAATTGGCCAACGCTTCTTGCAAAGCCTCCCTAGTTTCCTTGGACAGCCGCAGCAATTCATACAGCGTTATTCGTGCTGGAATATTGGCTAAATGAGGCATTATATCGAAGACTTGCGGAGTCTTCGAGCTTTCCGGTTTGTCTTTTCCAATCGGGCGACTGAAACGAGACTGCTTCGGATTCTGAACTTCCTGGGGATTCTTCTCTTTCGGTTTAGGCTGTCGTCGAGCTTCTTCGCCCGGTGTAGGACTTGTGATCACCCCCATCTCTGTGAGAGTTTTGGCTGGTCCCCGTTTATTCACCCCCTGCTCACTAGGTGGTGGATAGTTGTAGTGATACTCATTTCCGCTTCGGGTTGCAAAAACTTTTTGTTCTTCTTCAGAGAGTGGAAAAGCTAGTATTCTTTCGTCATCTTCTTCTGGGATAGCAGAGACTCCGCAACAAGACTTTCCTTTCCCTTTGGACTTCTTCTTGGATGACGACCCGGCCCATTGTTCATCTTCAATCAGGTCGGGGTGAACCCAGAGGATTTCGCCGTTTGGAGCTGTATGTGGCACAAGTCTTTTTTGGCGCTGTCCATGCGGGTCGTCGTTTACTGTTTTCATTCCCACTTTGGTGATGCGTTTTGGTTCAAACCACGCCGTGGGCACTGATCCAAAACTGATTGAAACCGTGTTTGCTCCAACATTCTTGGACAGGTTCGGGGTTATGACGCCTACATCAATTAGCGCCTGGATCTTATCCTTGAGGTGGTAGCATGACTTCGTAAGGTGATGGGCCGCTCTGTGATATGCACAATACCTCGGATCCGTCACTTTGCTAACCCCTTCTTGATCCACAATCGCCGGCAGCTAAATTTTGTTGTTCTCCAACAAGTATTTAAAGATGTCGGGAACTTCGTCATCTTTAAAGGAGTACACCTTGGGAAATCTTGGCTCTGAAGACTTCTGCTTCTGAGGCCGTTGTTGCCATTGTGACTGCGATTGTTGTGGCGCTCGTTGTTGCTGCCGCTGTTGTTGTTACTGAGGTTGCAATTGAAAGGTTTGGTTAGCATCAACTGCATTAGCATATGCCTTACCTTTCCCCCGTGGGACGAAATTCTGTTGCGGAGCATTATTCGCCTGTTGGCCTCTTTTCGCCTTCTTTCTTCTGATGAATCGCTCGGCCTGCTCTCATCGGACCTTCAGATCCTTCCATGTCTTGGACGGTGCTGTCCCCATTGCTTCCAACACGTCCAGGGCGAGGTTGTTGTGGCAAGTCTAGAGGATGAATTCCTCGGTGATCGGGTCCCGACAGTTCATCGCCTTGTTCCGGAACCTTTTGACGAAGGTGTCCACCAATTCCCCGTCTTTCTGCTTCTCGTCCAGCAATGATCCGATGGATATCTCTGTGTCGTCGTTGAAGAAGTTGGCGAGGAATTTGGTCTCCATGTCGTCCCAGCTGTTCACACTACCTGGCTTGAGGCGGCGATACCAATCGAAGGCGGCTCCGCGAAGAGTGCCGACGAATGACCGCACCATCAGAGGCTCATTACCGGAGATTACCCCCAAGTGTGATTTGAAGTAAATCAAATGTTGAGTGGGGGAACCCATCCCATTAAACGGTGTGAAATTAATTAGATTAAACTTCGCCGGATATGGGATTGATTCCCACTCTCTTGGGTATGGACAAGGAATGCCCGTCTTTTTCATCTCTTGAGCGGAAATCAATGTATTAATTTTGCTCTCGAGATTTTTAATTTTCAAGTTTTCACCAGAGTTTGCGTTGACATTCTCGTTACCACCCCCTGCATTGACGGGTGGATTATTGGCATTATGCGTATCATTAGTGTCTTCGTCTTCCAGATTCACCGGGTTACGACGACTTGGCCCGCCTTGCTGGTTCGTCAATGCCTGGATTTGCTGGTCATGTATTTCTCTCATGTTTTGCATGGCCATCTACATTTCGAACCTGAAGGTTTCCTGTTGCTTAGCTAAGGCGTCTTCAAGCATTTTGGCCACTTGCTCCGCACTTATCATAAGTGCCTCGCGGGGTTGTCCCTCGCTGGATACTGTATTATCTGATGCGACCGCGGAGCCGGCATAAGATTCTTCATCTTCTGAAGGGAGCCTTGTCCGAACCCTACCGTAGGTTGTTCGCTTGATAGTTCCGGACTGCAGACGGGTTCTAGGCCGGGATGCTTTCAGAATCGATTTGAGATTGTCTCGCGCCGACGTCCCTCTGCTGGTCATGTTGGTGGTGACCCTCGGAAATTCTCCCTCTTCAACCACCGTTCTTCTTCGTCAGAAACGCCTAGGCCTTGGTTTCGGCGTTTCAGTACTGAGCCTCTCGGAAATCGAAACTCGTTCGGGGACCGCCTTGATGCAGCTGCATTCAGACAATACTGCC
The DNA here is from genome assembly GCF_001876935.1 of Asparagus officinalis. Classification (NCBI taxonomy): domain Eukaryota; kingdom Viridiplantae; phylum Streptophyta; class Magnoliopsida; order Asparagales; family Asparagaceae; genus Asparagus; species Asparagus officinalis. The sequence goes on from NC_033795.1 coordinate 58,358,290, forward strand.
TGAATGAGTTTGGAACAGGGGCACTAAGTTTCCTGTTCTTGGGGACTCCTTTTCTTGGTTTTATTCGTACCCCTAACACGATAGTACAACTCGTCTGCTTGACGATCGGAGTAACCTATCGTGTGTTGGCACGATTTCTTAGGTATAACATTATCGTCATCAGACGATAATGTTTCCTTCTGAGGGGGAATTGTCTTCTTCGGGCTTTCAAAAGTCACGCGCCTCGATACATGCCTTTTTGGGCGTGAGTTCTCGGCGGGCTCCTAGACTTCAATGCGCAAGTTGGTGCGCATGACTGCCTTGGTCTCTTTATCATGTTGGAGGTGACGGCAACCCTCAGCATGTTGCGTCGTCCGGGGTTTCTTCATCGGGTCCAAACGATCTTGAACAGGAGCTTTAACTCGCTCATCAGAAAGTGGACCGAGGCGCTCCAAGACCAGCTTCTTCCTTCGGGATGATTCTGCATGATCTCCCGGAGTAGTTACTGGAATTATCGGCGATATGGGTTGTTTCGCTGGGGATTGAACTTTGGTAGGAGGCTGCTTCGGCCTCCACACTTGGCGGGTTGATGGCGGCTTCTTGGCCACTCTTTCTTTCTTCAACTCCTCGGCCTTCTGCACGAGGATTCTTGCTTGTGCAAGCAGTGCGCGGCGTTTGTGAATCCGCTCTTCAAGTGTCGAACGGTTCCGTTTGACCCGGATCCATTCGTTCGTCGGCGGCTTGGAGGAACCGCCATTCTTCAGTTGTTGAGGCTGTTTGCCTCTCCTATTCTTCAGATCCGCATTGTAGCGGACCCCGTTCGTGGACTCTATCGCTTTGGCGAATTGCCGCGCAAGGCGTTGACGTCGCCTCTGGCGGGCTCTCTTCGAGAGAGTCATAATGCCTTCAACAGTAGAAGCGTTGACGAGAACAGGTTTGACCTCGTTGGAGGTCGGTGGAACTTCACCTGACGCAACTTTGGCGTCAGCTAGGCAACGAGCCTTTCTCCTGGAGGAGAACTTTTTGGACTTGCGGGGGGAGGTAGATCCAGACGAGGATGAGAGGTACTCCTCGAACTTGGCCTGGTCGAATTCATACTCGACCTCCTCCTCGACCGGGATTAGAATCTGCGGCTGCGACGTGACGATCTCGACAGCGAAATCGGTGGCTCCCACTGTGGTCGCCAGATTGTTCGTGGTGAAAATTGCCTTCATTGAATTCATTGTTATCTTGAATAACTGTTTTTCGGTTACAAAAGATCTGGTCTAGATCCGATCGGATCTTTGCCGACGCCGGGGTTAATCCGTGGACCACCGCGCGATCTAGATGCGATCGGATCTACACGATTCGACGGGTATTATTTCGCGAAGGAAATAATAGCCGGGGGGGATTAGTTCACCAAGGAAATAATCGCCCTTAATTCTCGGGATCAAAGGCCAAGCTTTGATCCGGAGTGTAATCTCGTGTAGATCTCAGATCTGATCTTTACCTCTCTCGAACTCCTGCCTTTTGTGACGTGGACGCTCGCCGAGAATCAGATCTGAATCTTCAAGTCCTCAAGTCTTCAAAACTCCAAGCTCGATCTTCAATTCGGCAGAGTTTCGGCTCTCAAAGTTCCAACATTTTCAAATGAACAAAGGGGAGCCTATTTATAGGCTCTCTGAACTGTGTCCGCGCACAGATCTGAGTCGGCCACCCATGGGTGGCCGGCACTGGGCCGAGCCACCCACGGGTGGCTCGGCTTTGGCCGAGCCCCCCCATGGGTGGCCGGCACTGGGCCGAGCCACCCACGGGTGGCTCGGCTTTGGCCGAGCCCCCCTTAGGCGTTTGGTTTTGTCGTTTTTTCCGTTGTATCCGTTTTTTTCGGTTGACTTAGACTCTGATTTGGCAGTAAATTCGATTCCTGTTTTGGCAGTAAATCCACTTCTGAGTTCGAGTCCGAAACTGATCTTGATTCGATCGTGATTCGTCCGAGTCTGCCCTTGGTTGAATGACTCGTTGATTCTTCGAACCCTTGGCTTGATTCCACACGTGAATGGATGTATTCTGTTGCTTGCGTGCGATTCGTCAACCTCGTCGCATCGTTGGTTCGTCGGTTTGTGCCGAGCTATGCTAAGGGACCTATAAGTAATTTTATACGCCTACAACGGGTTTGCTTGTTAAGATTACACGTTGGTTATGAATGTTACGCGTTAATTGTTAAGGTTACGGGTTGATTGTTAAGGTTACGTGTTGGTTGTTATGCTTAATCTTCACAATCAACGCGTAACCTTAACAAGCAAACCGTAACCTTAACAAGCAACACATAACCTTAACAAGCAACACGTAATCTTAACAACCAGTAACCTTAACAACCGTAACCTTATCTGCAAATAGAAAAGATAACTATCATTGGGTACATGTATATTAAACGTGAAGAAAGAAAATACCGTTGATGCAAGAGAGAAGAGGCATTCTTTTTCGAACAGGAAAACTTATTTTGAAGGGGGAAAATAAAAAAAAAAAGAAAAAGATCCCAAAAAGAAAACATGTGACAGGAAGAAACTCTGTTGCTAGTAAATCTAGATGCATTAATTTCAGAAGCTACAAAGCAACATCAAGTTCGCATGTGTCATTACGAGATCAATTCAATCATTAGCCATCTCTCTGCTCCTCTTCGCTAGGTTGCACTCCAGCTTGTGTTGTAAAATGTCCGTCTGCAATAGTTACACGAGAAAACTCGTGCGTGCTCGGGACGAGGCCCAGGCTGCAGGGACAGGTTAAGGTTGAGGTTCTGAGCTTCATGAAATATTCTCGGCGAGCAAAGGCCGAGGGGTCGAGCGAGGGGTCGAGCTGGGATCAGCGGTGGACACGGAGGATCTCGGCGAGCAGAGGCGAGGGGTCGAGCCGTGAGACCGGAGAGGAGCTTCGGCCGCCACGAGGGTTGCAGAAGGGACGGAGGGGGCTAGGGCAAAAATGATAGGGGGAGGAGGAGGGAGAGAGGAGGGATTGTATAGTTATTACGAATATAATATTAGAGAGAGAATGGGTATTATAGTCTTTACTTGTGTAAAATTCTTGGGCTTTGTGTTTTGGGGGCTCAGAGCACAGTTATTACAAATTTGGGGGTTTTTAGAGCGTTGAAAAAGTCTTGGGAGGGGGAAACATATTTGTTACGAATTTGGGGGCTGAAAGCATTTTTCCCAAAAAGTTATTACAAATTATAGGATTTGTTATCCTACAATAATGTTGAACCAAAAAAAAATTTAGAAATTCCAAGGCATGTAAACAAAGAACCTATGGATTTCAAAATCCCCTATGAAATTATAAGTCATAAAATTTTGGCATTTCAACCAAACTGCCTCTTATAGAATTCTCAACTCAGAGAGGAATTCTTGTTAATAACTATGAATTCATTTGGAATTCTCTTTTAACTAGCAAGGTAAGGGTATTCCTTTGGCTTTTAATAAAAAGGAAGTTGTAAATGAAAAAGCTGCTGTCTAGGAATGAATGCAATGGTGATTTCTGTAATTTTCGCTTGGCTGCGGCACAGTCAGATAAGTTTTTTTTTTCAATTGCTCGTTCTCTTCTAGGATCTGGAATTTTTTTTTTTTTTTTGGGCTGAATTCTTGCACATTTTCACTATGCCTACAGGTTTTGAGGATTTACTTCGATCTAACGGAAATTTCGTGTCAAATGAAGACACAAAGCTTGTTTGTTGATATTTTTCCCGAGTAAGTTACTGGGTCTAGAGGTCGAAAAGAAATGATATGATTTCTTAATGGCAAATCATCCTCCATTTCAGATGCTAAATGTAATATTCTGTATTACCTTCATCTTTGGCAGGGCTTTCAACCAAGACGCAGCCCATCAACTTGAAGAGGGTTCTTGAAGAATCATCTTCAGATTCCTCCCTTCAGCCTTTGAGGTATGACGGTAAAGATGAATTGCTGAAAATGTCGGGGATAATTCCAGAATTGAAGATGGGAACTTGCTTGACTAAGAAACAAGCAGCTAATTTTATGGCTTTTCTAGCACATTATTTCGGCAAGCCTCCAAGAGACGGGAATCATGATTTTGATTTGTTTCAATCTGCCCAACACCTGCATTAAAGTTGTCTTTTTGGAAAAATGTATTTGCCCTGTTTTTGGTTAAATGTGAGGGTCTGCATACATCATCCTTTGAAGTATCTCGCTAGTATTTTGTTTTGTCTTTGCTTTTGTCGCTATGTTGTGCTTCTAGGTGAGAACTGTACGTTCGTTCTTACCTTTTTTGTTGTTATGGACTCGCTCTCCGACTGGTTTTTTATGCAGTGTGGTGTATGACGACTATGTCCGCTCTTAAATCTCATAGGACACTCGTTGGATGAAATCTAGCACTATACAACTAAGGAACTGTGAGTTCTTTTACTAGATTTTGTATATTCTCTGTTTGCGTCGAAAGTTACTGTTTTCATTGCTATCGAATCTATTACAAATTTAGTCGTTACAATAAACTCGAATAAAATAAAAAAGTTGATCTTTTTATAAGATCTCCTTACACAATGAAAATAAAAAATAGTTTACAACTTTATCAAACAAACGCAGAGATCGTTTATCAGTCTTCTGCTTGCGTGAGATCTTTGCCTATGCCGGGATTTATCCGTGGACCACCGCCGATCAAATCTGATTGCTGAAAAATTGAGCAGAGCTTCGTTGATTCGTGAAGGAATCAAGAAACCGTAACATTGATCTCGGCAACGGCGAGATAATTGCTCTTCTTAAGATTATCACAACAGGATAATCTTAAGGAACGGACCCAGGGAACTGCAGATCTGACGAGCTCCTCTTCTTTATGCCGACGAACTCGATCCGATCTCTCCTCCTTCTCTCTGAAATTCGTGCACCTTCAGTCTTCAATCCGACAGGGCTTCGCCTAATCTCCAAAATTCCAGATCTGAAAAAAAGAGGCTCCAGGGGCTGTATTTATAGGCTACAAGGAGATTCGGGCGGTTAAAACCGCGTAACAACCCATTTTTAGGCTTGGAGACACCTCTGGGTGTCTCAGCCTGAGCCTGTGTCTCGGCCTTGGCTGAGACACCTTGGGGTGTCTCGTTTGTGCCGAGACACCTCGGGGTGTCTCAACTCAGGCTGAGACGTTCTGTTTTGTACATTTGTCCGTTTTCGCCGTAACTTCTTCATCCGAACTCGGATTTGAGCGATTCAAAGTGCGTTGGAAAGCCGACGAGGAGTTCTATAAGCTCCAATGATTAGATCATCTGTGGAATGAATGAGACACGAATGGTATTTCGCCGTTTGTGAACGACACGAGGTTCTCGATCAGTTCGTGTCTTTGTTATTCTGAAATTCCGTTACTTCACGTAGTTTGTCGATTCACTTCAAGCGTTCACCGACATCAATCAAGCTTATGTGAACCAGATAGTGACGTTCATCGTATTTTCTTAGCGCTGAGCTGTTCGTGGAGACCTATAGGTAATTTTCGATGCCTACATTCTCTTCATATTAATATATTTTGAAGGAACTCTTCCCGCCCTATTTTAACCCAAAAAAAGAAACGAATATGAGAATGCAATGAAAAAGATGATCGATCGTGATAGATATAATCGTAGTGGAGGAGGAGGAAGAGTTATACGTAGGCTCATGAGGAAAAAGAAACAGGAGAAGTTGAGCTCAATAAAAATACGAGAAGTTAAATGTGGGGTAAAAGTTAACAGAAGAGGTTATGTTCCGGTTTTTATAAAAGAAACACTAGAGGCACACCCTTGGACACAATCTCAATCATACCCCCTCACCTGCTACAGTGCAGGGAGCCTCACATGGGATTTTTTTTAAAAATTTCATTTTTAAAAAAATCTCATGTGAGGCCCCCTGCACTGTAGCAAGTGAGGGGATGTGGTTGGGATTGTGTTCAATGATGTGCCTCTAATGCCACTCTTTTTATAAAGAGGCCTCAAATCATTTTTCCCTTAAAGAGAGAGAGAGAGGGAGAGAGCAAGATATCAACACAAAGCAACATTTGAATTTCAGATAAAAGAATTTACTGGGGAAAATTAGATAAACTCAAATCTTTAATTAACCACCAATAAGACGGTACTTCCAGCGCAGTAGCTCAACAAATCACCATCACCAGCTCACATAGCATCATCACCTCCATAACAAAGCAACTAAATAACATCCAACTTCAAAACCTCACATCTCTCCTTATTAATACATTAACTAATTAAGATAGTGCAAATATTACTGAAACTAAGCAAACAAGCAAATCCTTGGAAATCAACTGTCTAGGCAGCGGCCTTGTCTCCCTCAGGAGCTGGTGCTGCAGCCTT